>NC_057392.1:27039696-27639696 GCF_019320065.1 Cervus canadensis
TCAGGTATACAGATGACATTACTGTTATGGCAGAAAGTAAAGAAGAACAAAAGAGCCTCTTGATGAAAGTGAAAGAGGAGAGTGAAAAAGTTGGCTTAAAACTCAACATTCAGAAAACTAAGATCATGGCATCTGGTCCCATCACTTCATGGCAAATAGATGGGGAAAGAGTGGAAGCAGTGGCTGACTTTAGTTTTTGGGGGTTCCAAAATCATTGCAGATGGGGACTGCAGCCATGAAATTAAAAGATGCTTGCTCCTTGGAAGAAAAGCTATGACCAAACTAGACAGCTTATTAAAAAGCAGAGACATTACTTTGCCAACAAAGGCCCATCTAGTCAAGGCTATGGTTTTCCCAGTAGTCATGTATGGATGTGAGAGTTGGACCATAAAGAAGGCTGAGTGCCGAAGAATTGATGCTTTTGAACTGTAGTGTTGGAGAAGACTCTTGAGAGTCCCTTGGACTGCAAAGAGATCCAACCAGTCCATCCTAAAGGAAGTCGGTCTTGAATATTCATTGGAAGGACTGATGCTGAAGCTGAAACTCTGATACTTTGACCACCAGATGCAAAGAGCTGACTCATTTGAAAAGACCTTGATGCTGGGAAAGATTGAAGGCAGGAGGAGAAGGGGATGACAGAGGATGAGATGGTTGGATGGCATCACTGGCTCGATGGACGTGAGTTTGAGCAAGCTCTGGGAGACGGTGATGGACAGGGAGGCCTAGCGTGCTGCAGCCCATGGGGTCACAAAGAGTCATACATGACTGAGCAATTGAACTGAACTGAGAGTTGATGTATATCATGATATAAATACATGTGAACAGTACAGGGATTCACAATTTTTAAAGGCTGTAGGGAATAGAACAGGTACTTTATAATAACTATAAATGGAGTATAATCTTTAAAAATCAAGTCGTGTTACTTTTGTGATGATTCTGTGACGACCTGGGAGAGTGTGAGTGTGAGAGGCAGATTTCCATATTGAAAGTGTTGAGTTTTACTGGGAAGGAGAAGATACATTTTACAAAGCACCATCTGATGGGTCTGATGCAGCTTTAGTCCCTGAGGAGAGAGGGTCATTTCTCTCCCCGATAGCCTTAATGCAAAGAATAGCTCTGCCCTGTCCTAAATGCCCTCCAGCATCCTACACCCAGTCCAGCTATGGGGTCTCTTACCAACCAGGAACAGAGACCAATATCTGGGTACCCACCTCTGCCTGGACTGCGACATTGTCCTTTTCCATTGGGGTTGTTGTTTGCTGTTGCAAACACTAAGTCATGTCTGACTCTTTTTTCGACCCCAAGGACTGTAGCCCACCAGGCTTCTCTGTCTGTGGGATTTCCCAGGCAAGAATACTGGAGGGTGTTGCCATTTCCTCCTCCAGGGGGTCTTCCCTACCCAGCGATCAAACCTGCATTTCCTGCTTTGACAGCTGGATTCTTTACCCCGAGCCCCCTGGGAAGCCCTTTCCACTGTGGAGGGGTTGGCGAAATTGGTGCCTTGTGTTGAAATCCTACAGCCTGACGAAGAGGGCTTGGGGCAGATGTGGGCAATAGTGCCTTTGAGAGGGTGGGTGGGCATTTCCCAATGGGGATACAGGGGGCTTTCAACAGCAGAGCAAGCAGTGCAGGGCCAGGGGGTTGATACAAAAGGGGACTGTCTCCTTCCTCCTGCCTCAGGACCCCAGTGCTCCGGGACAAACGTGCTCCTGCGGAGAATCTCGTTGCCTGCTCTCCTGGGCTCCTGCGGCTCCCACTTGAGCTTCTTCTTTTATGGGCCAGTTCCGGAGCCAAGGTGATGGTCATCCCTGCCCTTGAGGACTCTTCTGGTTTCCTCTGGACCCATCCTGGCTCTTGGCTCTCAGATCCCGGACTATCTTTCCCCTCTTAGCTCTTTTGCTGCGCTTAAGTTCTTCCCTGTCGCCCATGGGAAAAAAAAAATCCAAGCTTTGGACTCGCCTTTTTATGACCTGACTCCTGCCTGGGTGCCCAGCCATCAGCTGTCTCGATGCCCTGACTCCTCACGGCTGTTCCATCAGTGCTGGCTCTCCCTAAAGCTAGCCACTCTCTTGCTTTCCTGAGCTGGACCCTGGGTGCTGGGTGTGGGCACTCACTTTCCCACTAACTGCCTGGCGAAACCCATACATCCATTTGCTGTTGTTGTTTTGATTTATTTTTGGCTGTGCTGGGTCTTGGTTGGGTGCTTGGGCTCATTGCACCCTGGCATGTGGGAATCTTAGTTCCCTGGGATAGAACCCGCATTCCCTGCTTTAGAAGGCGGATTCTTAACTGCTGGACCCCCAGGGAAGTCCTGAAGCCTGCATATTCTTTGGGTGCCTATATGATGCCTGCACACAGCTGGTGGTGGTTTAGTCACCAAGTCATGTCTGACTCTTGCGACACCATGGACTGTAGCCTGCCAGGCTCCTCTGTCTGTGGGATTTCCCAGGCAAGAATCCTGGAGTGGGTTGCCATTTCCTTCTCCAGGGGATCTTCCTGACCCAGGAATCGAACCTGGGTCTCCTGCCTTGCAGGCAGATTCTCTACTGACTGAGCTATGTGGGAAATCCCCGCACACAGCAGTGGCCTCAAACCTCGGTGCTTGCCAAGCCCCCCCTGCAAGACCCTCATTCTCCATGAGGTACCGGTTGGTCTCTGCCTCCTTCAGCCCAAACACTGCACGTGCTGTGAGCAAGGGCCCCGTTTCCTTGTCCTTCCAGGGCTTAACACAATGCTGGAGTGATCAGAGCAGCTCATTCTCAGGAGAGAATGAATAATTAAAAACACTGTGCTTTAATGAAGCTAATTTAATATGCAGTGGCTGTAATTGGTTCTCGCTCTTCATTTCATTTGACATGAGCACGCTTGGAGTCTGGGCTAAATTTGAATGATTTCTTTCATGGCAGGAGGAGGGATTCCCTCTTCATTCAAGCAGGCAGCCAAGATCTCTAAGTGTCTCGGGAAACAGGCCCGTGTCTGCGGGCAGTGGGAGGGACTGTGGTTCGCTCACCCCGGTCCTGACTGGGAGATGATCGCCCTGGAGCAACTCGGGGTACAGCGGCCACTCTGCTGTTTATCTGAAGATAGTGATGGGGAGCTCTTTGCTCTGCAGGTGGGTTATAGTTGCGATGACCGCAGGGATGATGGGGGGCGCAGCCTGGGTAGGATGGCTCGTGGGGAGGACCAGAAAGGGTGCTCTGGGGCTCAACATCCCCTATAGAGGCTGGACGGAAGGCAATGGAAAACCACAGAAGTCAACTCCTCCCGCTGTGATTCTGAGTGCACCGTGGCCGGCCCCGAGGACCACCTACTGATGCAGGGATGTGCTCTGTACCTGTGCCTGATGTGGAGAAAGCTGCAAAAGTGGGGCTCCAGGAATTTAGGCAGAGCACTCGGGATGGGAGTGGGGCTTGGAAAGGGGCCCTGAAGCCTGGAGAAGGTGTCCCGGCCAAGCATCTCTACCTGTCCCGCCCTGGCAACTCTATCACTGCTTGCAGGACCAGACATTTCATTACAATCCACATTGTTAGTGGACCCACGTGGTGAGACTTCCCGTGGCTGTGTCTGACATATTCCCAAGGATGGGGGAGGCATACTGGCAATTAACAACCCCGAAGAGAATTACCTACAGAAAATTTATATATGAATGACCTACAAAGGCACCCTTAAGGATCACGATTGCACAGCCCCCAGCCTGTCTGCACGTCTTTCAACACCTCCAATTTGTCACTGTCTGACTTAGATTCCAGAGGCCAGGAGAGAGCCTCAGTGTCACCTCTGATGACAGCAAGCATGGGATTTGGTTTCCTTGTGGGGTTGCCGTGTGCCTATTTATAGGCAAGGTTGGGAGTTTCCACTTGGATCAGGCTTTCAGCTCGGTTTCATTCATGGGTGGGTAGTAAAATCTGGGCTCCTGATGGCCAAGTTCAGTGTAACTTCCTCTAATCTGGGATTTTCTGCTGCCCCATTTGGAACAGGGTTTCTGGCGGTTGAAGTATGAGAATATCCACTTCTAACAGATGCTAACAGACATTAAAATGTCAAAGGGCAGTGGTAAAAATCAATAGCCTTTGAAACGTTCAAAGTCACAGCCAATGAACCCATGTAGGCAGTGTATGAATTTTAACCTCCTGAACCTCCTTGTCAATATATCTGCTTGGCTCCTTTCTCTTTCTCTTCTTGTCTTTGCCCCTGATTTTGTCTCTTTCCTCTTTATCACCTCTTTTTCTGGGTTTTATATATATATATACACACACACACACATTATATATATGTGCTTCCCTGGTAGCTCAGTTAGTAAAGAATCCGTCTGCAATACAGAAGACCCCGGTTTGATTCCTGGGTCAGGAAGATCCCCTGGAGAAGGAATAGGCTACCCATTCCAGTGTTCTTGGGCTTCCCTGGTGGCTCAGCTGGTAAAGAATCTGCCTGCAATGCGGGAGACCTGAGTTCAATCCCTGGGTTGGGAAGATCCTCTGGAGAAGGGAAAGGCTACCTACTCTCGTATTCTGGCCTGGAGAATTCCATAGGTTGTATAGTCCATGGGGTTGCAAAAAGTCAGACATGACTGAGTGACTTTCACTTTCATGTATATATATATTTCCTCTTATATTTCTTTCATGTGCATTTTCTTATATTTTATGTTTTTTCTCCCTTTCTCTATTTTTTCTTATCATATCCCCTCTTCAGTTCAACAATGTGACAAATATATTTTGAAGTATTGTCATGTATTTATTCAAGTTGTTTTTTCATTGGTGGTGGTTTAGTTGCTAAGTCGTGTCTGACTTTTGTGACCCCTTGGACTATAGCCCACCAGGCTCCTTTGTTCATGGGATTCTCCAGGCAAGAATACTGGGGTGGGTTGCCATTTCTTTCTCCAGGGGATCTTCCTGACCCAGAGACTGAACCTGGGTTTTCTGCATGGCAGGCAGATTCTTTGCCAACTGAGCTATGAGGGAAGCCCATTTTCCATTAAACATTTAAAAACCTGTTAATATTTTTGTGTCCCTTGCTTGCTATTTTAAAAAGTGATGAGTACTGTTTTTTTTTTTGGGGGGGGGGGAGGGGATGGTTGATTAATGGCAAGTGAAAGAAATACTCCCTGTCCTGCTTTAGAAGATGAAGAAGAGACCCCTATCCTCATGAGGGCACTTGCATAGCCATCATAAGCATGTGAACCCCAACGGGACTGGAGAAGAAGCACCCTCTAGTTCTAGTTAAACACAGGGATGTTCTAGCAACCAGATGGCTTTCACTTGGCAGTTTAACAAGCAAAATGTTCCCTGGCTCAGGAAACCCCTTCAGTGTGCTGTGTCCTCGGCACTCATGGTTCTGTTTTTGTCTCTTTTCCCTGGTGGTCATGGATTTGATGTTCCCATCAAATTTATTTTGCAGTAATTAAATCACTGTGGACGGTGACTGCAGCCATGAAATTAAAAAATCACTTGCTCCCTTGGAAGAAAAGCTATTACAAACCTAAACAGTATATGAAAAAGCAAAGACATTACTTTGACAACAAAGGTCTAGTCAAAGCTATGGTTTTTCCACTCGTCATGTATGGATGTGAGAGTTGGACCATAAAGAAGGCTGAGTATCAAAGAACTGATGCTTTTGAATTGTGGTGTGGAGAAGACTCTTGAGAATCCCATGGACAGCACGGTGATCAAGCCAGTGAATCCTAAAGGAAATCAACCCTGAACATTCATTGGAAGGACTGATGATGAAGCTGAAGCTCCAGTACTTTGGCCACCTGATGCAAAGAACTGATTCATTGGAAAAGACCCTGATGCTTGGAAAGATTGAGGGCAGGAGGAGAAGGGAATAACAGAGGATGAGATGGTTGGATGGCATCACCAGCTCAATGGACATGAGTTTGAGCAAGCTATGGGAGATAGTGAAGGATAGGGAAGCCTGGCGTGCCGCAGTTCATGGGGTCCCAAAGAGTTGGACATGACTAAACGACCGAATAACAGCAACAGTTAAATGTTAATTCTTCCCTTAGCCTACAGATACACTCTCCTTCCATAAGTATGTATTCATTTCCTAGCAGGAAGTTTTCCTATGTAGAATAAACATAAGGTTGTATATGACATTATTCAGGAATTTCATTTTGGTGAAACATTTGTTAGTGTTGACCACATGATTAACTTCCATAGTGAGCACCTCAGAGAGTAATAGTACATCTTATATATTTTATGGGAAAAGGAAATGGCAACCCTTTCCAATATTCTTGCCTGGAAAATTCCATGAACATAGGAACCAGAAAGGCTACAGTCCTGGGGGTCACAAAGAATCAGACACAACTGAGCATGCATGCGTGCATGTGTGTGTGCATATCCAACTGAAATGTTGGATGTGTCTCCAAGGTCTGTCTTCAAACTTTAAATTTCCTTTGTGCATTGAGCATATATATGTGATTTTTAAAAAGACAGAGCAAATTCTAGAAGAATGGCTATGCACTTTTATCTACCCGAGGGTCTGGAATTAAATTTTGGTGTCATTCTCTTAAGCCAGTGGGTGCAGAGATCAAAGTCACTAGAATAATTGCAGAGGCAAACATGAAACCCAAAACCAACACATCAGGGAGGGTCCCGGGAGGGCTCTAATTTAAATCCATCTGAATCCAATAGAGTGGAAAAATGAAATACCTTTATCAGAAATACTGACCAATAGATCTCTTATAGGGCCTTTAATGGTTTACAAGTTAGTTAGGTAAGTTAAAAAATATTCACTGAACTAGAATATCAGGTTCTAATAAGATCTTCATCATAAAACCTGTTAGCATCACAATTCACATGAGATACTGTTTGGTTTAATGCACCATACACCCCAGACTCCATCCCTGGACAATGATGCTAGGTTCCAGCTGTTGGTCTCTCTAGCATTCAGAGAATCTGTGCCTTTTGTGTTGATGACTTTGGACTTGGAGATGAGAACTAAGTCTGTGGATGTGCTCTGGATGGTGAATTACTTGGAGTGTCACAGTCTCACTCCATATTTTGACAGCCCTGGCATGTCAGTTTCACGGTGGTCCTAGTACCCTCACTGTTTCATTCTAGGTCTGAGAAGGACACCTTCTCAAGGTCCTCTCCCTGACAGAGATCCAGGGTGGTGTTCTTTGAATCAAGTGGTAAGTTCTCTGAACATCTCTATGTCTGCAAGGCTAGAGGCAGAGAGAATGGTGGATGGAGGAAAGGCAGGGGCTACACAGAAGGAAGAGAGGAAAAGAGGCGTGTAAAGAGAAGCATCCTGTTCTTCACTTAGTCCCTAAGAGCTATCGTCTACATGGTGTGATTAGGCAGAGGTTTGGGGTCAGGAATTAAAGAAGTGTGATGCACAGAATCTTGTAACGCTCCCTTTCTTTGGAGTCAGAACCTTCAGAGATAAGGGTTCATTTTCTGTGTTGTAGGAGGACAGTTGTATTAATTTGTCTCGGGATTTGAGGAATAGTAGCAGGAGGAGGCAGAGGGGCAGTTAAACGTGGGCCAGATCCATGGTTAATTTGCTGGCCACTTCTAAGTAGGTGTTTATGGCCTTGAGGATAATGGAGAGGTGTTTGCAAGCTTCCCTTGCCACTTTAGATGTGAAATCTATCACCAGGGAAAAGTACCTTTCCAAGGGGAAAAGTCTGCGTAGTCTGTTTATTTCAAATCCATATGGACTTCAGTATTTAAATGTCAACACAGGAAATTGCATTTCTCAGTTTGCAGGATTTATTATAATTAATTTTTTTCTGTTCTCTTCAAAACACTTCATGTATCCTGTTTATTTTGCTTAAGGGCTTAATGCGGATGGATCTGAAACCTAAATCATTGCAACTGCCTACATCTCAAGTACTCCACTGGTTAATAGTTTTCTCTGAAATTTCTGAACCACCTAACAGGTCTAATAACAATAAACCATTTTTGCTCTCTTTAGATTATACAGCCTATGGAATATCTGCACACAAATCTTCAGCTTTAGATTTTGCCTAAACCTCTTAAAAGTCAGCTTAAAATTATTTTAGGTCTCAATGCCCAGTGCAGTGTTACAAATAAAATCCATTCTGATTCTTTAGCTCCAAACATTAGGTGACCATTTCAGTACAGAATTGGACCTCGTGAAAGATGAATTTTGAATAAGCATGATATAACATTAACACAATATGATCTGTGTTAAATAGACCTTAGCTATGACAAGAGTGAAAGATAAACAGGATAATCACAAGGGGATGTTATTTTTTGCAGTATTCTGTAGTTTTCCATTCAAAACCAAAGGTGAAGAATAAATTTCAAGTTACTCACTCATGGATTCTGTTAACTTGGCCATCGCTGAAATTTCCTCTTTGTGCTTTTCCTGGGGGTGAGAAGAAAAGATAATTATATATAAAGCACATCTTAAATATGAACCAACACAGTGGGTCTGTAACAACAGCTCTTTTTCTCACCCCCTTTCTCTTCTGTTAGAATTTGGTCACCAAAGATGAAATGAGTTTTTAAAACTCACATTATTGCTTCATGATCAGCCAGTCACTGACAAGAGCTTTTTATGATCCTAAAAAACTCACTAGTGCTCTTGGAAATGATCTTGGATATATATAATTGGTGACGCATGGCCAATTTTCAAAACCTCTTTGACACTGGAGTTTTGACATCCATATGCCAATCTTTCACTCTCTATTTTCTCCTGTGGGAGCTTTTTTGGTATTTTTGGAGCTGGTATTTTTGCAGTCATTTGGTTTCTTTTTTTCCTAAAAGCTAAGTAAATCTGCTTACACATTTGTCTTTGTCTTTTTTTGAATTCTTGGAGTTATTTTTTTTGCAACACATCAGTTTTGATGGGTTTATGACCCTATCTATTTTGGACTGAAAACATTTTGTTTCGACTGGGATGTAGGGTACAACCCACTGAATTTGAGAACCAGAATGCTCATACATAAATTTTGAAAATCTGGTATGCATGCATGCATGCATGCTTTGTTGCTCTGACTCCCTGGACTGTAGCCCACCAGGTTCCTCTGTCCATGGGATTTCTCAGGCAGGAATACTGGAGTGGGTTGCCATTTCCTCCTCCAGGGGATCTTCCTGATCCAGGGATCGAACCTGCCTCTCTTATGTCTCCTGCAATAGCACGTGGGTTCTTTACCCGCTGAGTCTACTATTTTATTCACTAGCCATGAATCTGTTCTAATTAGGAGATTACTTTGGACCATTAAGAATAATGGTTCTCTTTTTTGAAATTTCTGTTAAATTTCTTTAATTTCCTTAGATTCCTAACATGTGTAGTAGCTGCTATTATTTTCTTCTTTTTTGCAGCCTTATTTTTTTCTGATGATGAAACTTATACATACTCATTACTTAAAAACTCAGACTATATTGAAAAATTATAAATAAAAAAATAGAATTCTCTCATAAGGCCGATCCACAGAGAAAACCACTGTAGTATTTTGGCGAAAACTTACTATTCCAGTTTCTATACCTGTAAAAATATACAGATATGGAAATAGAATCTTGCTTTTATGAATAGAAATATCTATACTATACATACAATGTTGGAAGCTACTCTCACTTAACACAGTATCATACACTTTTTATGTCAATAAAGGTAGAATACATCATTTTTTAGTGACTGCATAGCATTCATCATGAATTACACCATAATTTCCTTACCTAGATTCCACTGAATTTGGTTCAAATTATCACTATTTTATAAAACACTGTGATGAATGTTCTTGAACTTATGTATTTGTGCCCTTGTCCTGTCAACATTGAGGATAAATATTAGGGTTTGGTATGATAGGGTTAAGAGTATGACTATTAAGAATTTTGACACTTGTAGCCCAATTTGTCCCCCACAAATGCTGACTCTGATTATGTTCAAAAACATTTGCGCATATTTGTTAGCTTGCCAGTGGCATTAGCACTACCCTCCCCCCAAATCTTTGCCAAAAGGCAAAAAGTTGTCTCTTGTGCTTTTAGAATGTCATTGTTATTTCTCTGATCGTCTATTTACGAAGGACCATAGTATGCCTTCACATGGAGTAGGCACATCACCCACCCTGTCGTGGAGCAGTCCTCCAGGCCCTATGCCATCAACATTCTGCTTCTTAGAAGTCCAAGGTGGCATTTATTTTTCCTGAGTGCCGCAGTTTAACGCTGAACTCTTCGCAGTTACTTGGCTAGGACTTGAGCCAATGGGTCATGGCTTGAATATTGAAATTCAGTTCATAGCACTATTATTCATTCTTCCAGAGCCACTATTCCCAAATTCAAAGGGTCTGCTTTGAGTGTCAATAAACAACTTTGCACATCCCAAGTACGCTTGATTTTCATAAGCCCTGCATTCACAGCAGTGAAACCCAGGCACTGCCTCTTCCTTAAACTGATACTTGCCCTTGAGACCAGAAGGAGAGCTGAGAAACCGCAGTCTACCATCCTGCTGTCGAGGCATTAACCTGTGATGGTTAGCCCGCCACGTGGTTTATATCAAGATGGAAAGAACTGACATAGCTATTGGAGAGGCTAGGAGTATTGAGTAGCAGAGACAGACAAGCAAGGCAGTCAGGACCTTGTCTCAGCAGCGCGGGCTCACAGGGGCGTGCACAGAGGCTGCTTCAAAGGTGAGTCTATCCTAGCGGTTGATGGCAGTTGACGCATCGATGCAAGTCCACTGTGAGAACTCAGTGACACTCATCCTTCACCTGCAGGGCCCTTGTTCTGTCTGTGCTCGCTCTGACTCTCCACTTCACCTCCTAGCTTAGTTCTTCTGCTGGTTTGCCCCACCCCACCACCCCTGGTTACACCATTTCTCCTTATATCCTGTTCTGTAACTGGTTTTCCCTTTAATCTCTGTGCCCATCAAGTCTTACTCTGCATCACTGACCTATTCAACTTGGCCCTCTCCTAATGGTCCCAGGGATGAGACTCCCCAAACCCCTGGCACTCAGACTCCAGGCATTAGATCCTCACAAAACCCTGCTGGGTTTGTCTGTCTTCCTGTGCATGTATCACTGTGTTATCTCTAATGAACCCCCCACCTTTTGCACCCCAATCTTGCCGGTGGGCGGTCCTTGCAGCTATTTTTATATAGATGTGTTGGATATCCTGGAGAAATCAAATACTGCCTAGATCAGCATTTTTCTTTTCCCTGTAGTTAAATGGAAACTTCTGACATCGACAAGGGGAGGGGGCCCTTAAAAATTCTAAATTTAGCCCTCTCAGTTTGACTCATCTTATCATAATTTATGGTGGAAATCATGACATGTTTCTATGTAAGTAGTTTAATCATCCTAAGAGATGTCTTTAAACTCCTTATGTCCTTTCCTCATTATCAGAAGTTGAGGTTTGCAATTACACGGCATGTATACTCGATAAAGGATTTACATTTCATTTGAGCAAATTCTCCTCCTTTTTCTAAAGCCAAGAGCTTCCTCCAAAATAAACTTGCTGGTTATCGGATTTACAATGGGAAGAGATTTGGAATGATAACATGTTAAATCTGGAAGACATTCTTTTAAAGATCATCAAGTCCAACCCCACAGTGATGCACTTGATGAAACTGAAACAAATACTGATCTCTGGCATTTGTCCCAAAAACAACAGAGCAGTTTTCCCTGAAGCTCATAAGACCCAAGGCTGCCTGGCTCCCAGGAAACTACTCATATAAGTATCCACAGCTGCTGCCCATGCACCTCATACCCTGCTTTCAGCACCCTCCACCAGACTACAAAGTCCCAGAACCTTGACACACTTCTTGGATGAGCTGGGTTCTTTTGCTCTAAGACAAACTCCACTTACAATTGCGTTGTCATATATTTAATGGAATAACAGAAACATTTAGAGTTTTGGCGAATCATGATGACATGTTTGAACAAAACATGCTCAAGGATGCTGAAAAAAATCCCTAGTGTCTTGTTAAAATCGCACCAAACTCTTTGGGCCGGAGCATTGACTCTCAGGGCCAGTGGGTATTTACTTTTCTTACCGTCTGCCTGTATTCTCTCTACCATACCCGGAATATAAATAAAAAGCTCAGCAGTTTGCTCAGATGTGTGCATGTGTGTGTGTGTGTGTGTGTGATTTATACCCATACTTCTATTTCAGCTGGGGTGAATGTGGCTTCCAACCAGAACCATGCCAGATAAATACTTCCCTCTGTCTGAAATGACAGAGGGATTTTTAAAGAGGGCATTTATTACAGAGCTTGTAATTTACAAACCAGTCAGTCCTAAAGGAAATCAGTCCTGCATTTTCATTGGAAGGACTGATGCTGAAGCTGACGTTCCAGTATTCTGGCCACTTGTTGGGAAAGGCCAACCCATTGTAAAAGACCTTGATGCTGGGAAAGATTGAGAAAAGAAGGAAAAGGGGATGGCGGAAGATGAGATGGTTAGATAACATCACCAACTCAATGGACGTGAGTTTGAGTAAACTCTGGGAGATGGTGAAGGCCAGGGAAGCCTGGTGTGCTGCAGTCCGTGGGGTTGCAAAGAGTCAGACACAACTTGGTGACTGAACAACAGCAATATAACAGAATTTGACTGTAACTCAAAGCTACGACCGAGGCACTGTGTGTGTGGTGTGGGTTGGGGTGGGGTTGATTGATGAGTGCCAAGTCTTAGCGTGGCTGGAGGAGGGGATTCTCCACTTCATGGGGCTCCCTCGAATACGGAGGGCAGGAGCTGGTGCTGCTGAGTGAGGTCTGCATGTTGAGCAGAGCGGCTGTCTTACTTTCTGGAACCCAGAAGTAGGTTTTTCAGGATGAGGGGGAAACTCATCAGAGTTGATATATTTCAAACCAGTCATATTTGCATTTTGGGTATTTTTATCTCTCTAAAAATGTGTGCTTATATTCATCAGAAAACTGATTTTTTTTTTTAGAAGTTGCAACCGCTTAAAGGAACATTTGTATAAAGTGGGAAACGATAATTATTTTATGAGCTCCTATCCTCACTGGAGACCTCACCTCTAGGTTAAAACTGGGGCCACACGTCTCCCACCTTATCCATAGGGTTCTCTGCAAATGTGCCAGCTATTGCCCCCACCTGCAGCTTCCCTTTTCCACTTCCCTGACATGACGCCACAGCAGGTCACTGGAGGATTGATTTAAAGGGAAAATGCCACGTCCTCAGATAGCCCATCAAATGAGTGTTCTTCTAATGGGGTGCCATATGTTGCCTTGAGTTGCTACTGAAAAATATCATTGGCCTTAAGATTTAAGAATCACTGATTAACTTTTTTGCCTAATGGAAAACTCATGGAAATGAGTAGCCAGCATGCAGCTATGGTTTGCGAGAATACCATAGGAACCCCTCCCATTTATTTCACACTTATTATGCCCTGGGACTATGTCAAGGGCATTGCTAGACTAGTTCTTTTAATTCCCACCATGACTCTGTGATGGAAACGCTTTAACCTCCACTCTGGGGATGGAGCCATCCAGGCACAGACAGGGTCACCAAACTGCCCAGGTCACAGAGCTTCGAAGAGGTGGAGTTGGGTGTCAAACCCAAAAGTTCAAACTCACAGAGCCAGAGCAGGCTCACAGAGGAAGAGCTTCATTGTGTCAAGGAGGACTGAAGACAGAATTCCCTGGTGGGTCAGTGGTTAGGACTCTGTGCATTCACTGCTGAGGGCCTGGGTTCAATCCCTTTGGAGAACTAAGATCTCACAAGCAAGCAGCACAGTATGGCTGGGAAAAAAAAAAAATAAAGGTAGAAGGGTGATGGGGGAGGGAGGAACAAGACCAAATATTCCAGGTAGAGAAGCAGAGGTGGGGACCTTGGTACTTGGGGAGCAGCAGGTCCCCGAGGCCAAGGGTGAGAAGAGGGGCAGAAGCCAGCTTAGAAGATGAGGGTGTCCAGTGTGCAGATTGCGGAGGCAGGGCTGAGTCGCTCCGGAGGGAGACCTGGGCTGGAGACGCGGTGATGTGTGGGAGGAGGAGGCAGGGGGCCAAGGCCTGAACCAGTGTGGGCACCTTGGGGAAACCCGGAGAACTCTTTCTTAGCAGCCAAGGAAAAAGGGGGCTTGAAGAACTGAAAACTTGCCCCTTAGAATGCGGTATAATTTTATGTAGGACAGTTAGGTATTTTTCTTTTTAAAAAAATTTTTAGTTGCACTGGGTCTTAGCTGCCACATGTGGGATTTTCGCTACAGCATGTGGCCTTCTCTCTAGTTGAGGCTCTTGGACTCCAGAGCATGGGGGCCCAGCAGCTGCAAGTATGGGGGCTCAGTAGTCACCCTGTTGCATGTGGGATCATAGTTCCCCAATCAGGGATCGAACTTGCACACTGGAAGTCCCTAGGTTAGTTAGTTTTTATCCTTGCTTTACTTGCTGAAGGACTCCTAAGGTGATCTAAAGAGCTAAAGGATTTGGGGTAAAGAAAATAATTGGCAGGGGTGTGTTTGAAGGAGGAGATGAAATTCTTCCTGGGCAGGGCATGCAGGATGCATTTGGTGACACGGCCTCCTTTGCACAAGGTGAGACCCTATCTCTCCGAGACACCCTTTCCAAGCCCCTTGAGTACAGGTCCTCCTGCAGGGCTCCCAGGATGCGTCCCTGCAGCTGTGTTGACCAGACTTGGGAGGGATCTCCTGCACGGAGGTATTAGGATGACTTATAAAAATAAATGAACTCAAGGTTGTGCTTGTATTCATATCACCTCTATTCGCCTGTGCTCCAGGGTGAGTCTCAGGTGGGAGGAAAGGATTTGGAATATCACCCTGTGTCCTTTGCTGGAAGCATGTGGAGCACCTGAGCTTCACCTGCCAATAGGGGCAGGTGGTGGGGCTGCGTCAGAAAACTGCTGGACCACACGGCTGTAGAGTTTCTCTAGACCTCTGCGTGTATCCTCCTCTGCTTGAAAAACCCTGTAGGCTAGTGACACTCCAGACTTCCTGCACCAACATCCCAGCAAGTTCTCAGGATGCCCAGTGTGGCTGATTTCCTGGAATATTGATGAGTGACTCATCCCTCTTTTCCTAGAGCTCCTGGAAATATCATAAAATATAGGACAAGCAGCATCGCTCTCATCACATCAAGACGTTCCCTTTAAAAAGAACGCTGAGCTCAACTGCAGAGAGGCCTTGAGGAGATGGGGGCAACTGAAACACGCAGAGCCGGTTCTCATGCCACCAACCCCAGGCGGCATGCCTGTCCCAGGACACAACTTTGTGAGGCTCACCGCAGCTCCCCAGAACTCAGCAGCGGTGTGCTGAATCTTGGAAGCAGCCTGCAATTCCCTTTTGGCTTCATCTCACTCCATCTATTGCCTCCCTTCTGGGCCAGCGTTTCTCTGAAGCTCTAGTTGTCTCCAGAGCTATCTTCCAGGAACCCAAGACCTTACAGGGGCCCATGCCTCCTCCACTCAGCTTCATCAGAGGCACTGGTTTTGCTAAACTCTCCTTGTTCACAAGAGGAAAGGGAAAAGAGCTTGTAATGATGTCCCTTCTTTTCCATTTTCCTTTGGCCCACAACGCAGGTTCTGAGCACAGTGAGTCCTCCCGTAGCTGCCCTTGCCTTCCTGGCTCTGCCCTGTTTCATGGTTAAGTCAGAACACTTTCCTCAGAGAGCTGGAAAGTGTCCACAGGGCTCTTCAGGCCCATTTCCTGTCATTCTTTGCTCCTAAACTACGTTCCTGCCAAATGACCCCTTTTTGGCGCCTGGACGCGTTGCATTGTTCCATCCCTCCTCTTGCCTTCTTTGCCTGCACAGTTCACGTCTCCTTGTCTTTGAGGATGGGTTCAAATTTGACTTCCTGTTTGACAGTATCCCTGGCTACTACTTTTCTAGTGACCATTCTCTCTGAGCCCCAGCACCTGCACATACTTCTGGCATGACTTCCAGAGGCAACAGTGATGACAGCATCAGGAACAACTGGAGAACTCAAAAGAATTCATCTCTTTGTTTCCAAAGAAGAGAAAGCAAAATCCCCAAAGGAAAATAAAGAATGAATATGGATACCAAGGGGGAAAGGCAGGTGGGAGGAATTGGGAGATTGGGATTGACATATATACACAATTGATACTATGTACAAAAGCAAAGAGGAACTAAAGAACCTCTTGAGGAAGGTGAAAGAGGAGAGTGAAAAAGCTGGCTTAAAACTCAATATTCAAAAGCCTAAGATCACGGCATCCGGTCCCATCACTTCATGGCAAGTGAAAGTGAAAGTTGCTCAGTGGTGTCCAACTTTTTGTGACCCCATGGACTATACAGTCCATGGAATGCTCTGGGCCAGAATACTGGAGTGGGTAGCCTTTTCCTTCTCCAGGGGATCTTCCCGACCCAGGAATTGAACTGGGGTCTCCTGCATCACAGGCAGATTCTTTACCAGCTGAACCACCAGGGAAGCCAAGTAGATGGGGAAAGTAGATGGGGAAAAATGAAAACAGTGACAGACTATTTTTTTGGGCTCCAAAATCACTGTGGATAGTGACTGCAGCCATGAAGTTAAAAAATGCTTACTCCTTGAAAGAAAAGATATGACCAACCTAGATGGTGTATTAAAAATCAGACATCACTTTATTGACAACAAAAGTCTGTATAGTTAAAGCTATGGTTTTTCAAGTAGTCATGTACAGATGTGAGAGCTGGACCATAAAGATGGCTGAGCACCAAAGAATCGATGATTTTGAACTGTGGTGTTGGAGAAGACTCTTGAGAGTCCCTTGGACTTCAAGGAGATCCAACCAGACCATCCTAAAGGAGATCAGTCCTGGATGTTCATTGGAAGGACTGATGCTGAAACTGAAGCTCCAATACTTTGGCCACCTGATGCAAAGAGCTGACTCACTGGAAAAGACCCTGATGCTGGGAAAGATTGAGGGCAGGAGGAGAAGGGGACGACAGAGGATGAGATGGCTGGATGGCATCACCGACTCAATGGACATGGGTCTGAGCAAGCTCTGGGAGTCAGTGAAGGACAGAGAAGCCTGCTGTGCTGCAGTCCATGAGGCTGCAAAGAGTTGGATATGACTTAACAATTGAATAAAAACAAATAAAATAGATAGCTAATGAGAATAGCACAGGGAGCTCTGCTCAGTGCCCTGTGGTGACCTAAATGGGGAGGAAATCCCAAAAAGAGGAGATGCATATGTATACATATAGATCGTTCTCTTTACTGTGCAGTGGAGACAGACACAACATTGCTAAAGCAATGATACTCCAATGAAATTACTTAAAAAAAGAATGAATAGAACGAGTAAAGTTTCCAGGAGCAGTTGTGAGTTTCCTCACATGGGAGGCTGGCTCGTCATTTGTCCAGAATGTTCCAGAAGGATTTCTGCTCTAGGAAGTAATGCAATAGAATGATGCAATGAGTGAATTTTAGAGCCCTTCTGAAATTGTTTCAAAGATGTGGTTATAGTTCAAGGGGGAAAATAAATTACGCAGAGAAAACAATTGCTCAGAGCTCGCAACTCCCCTGCCTTTTAACTTCTGCCTATACTTTCCATTGGCAGGGATGAGCTAGCTTCTTCACTAGGGCTGGGCTGTGTTGTCATGAGGCAATTTGTCCATGTTCTGCCTCAAGAAATGCCTAGGTTGCAATGGAGAGCAAGGGATTTCATTATTTGTCTATTCTTCCATTCATTCATTCATTTATGGTTCAGTTTTGTGAGGGATGATCATGGACAGCCTTTGAGAGGCCCATGATCTAGTGTTTTTTTTTTTTTTTTTCCAAGAAGGTTAATCCCAGGGTGAAACTTCAGACTGGGCTGCCCGATATTGGATAACCCATGTGGAAATGCCCCAATGAGATGGGGAAGCTAGTGGAGCACAGTAACAGCTCCTTCCCAAGCCAGGCCACTCTTGGGCACTGTTGGTGCCCAGAGAAGTGGTGTGGATGGTGGTTTTCAAAACAGAGGTCATCCCTGCTGAACTGGGTCACAGAGGAACTGGAGAGCTCTAGCTATTCCAGCCATCAGAAATCATCCTGTTACTTATGCATGCGTGAGAGAGGATGTTAGGGACAAGGAGATGAAATCCTTCCATCTCTCATCTGTGTCAATACCAAGAGACTAAGTCGGAGGAGTATTTAAAAAATGTTATTTTGCAAAATTCAATTTCATAACCAAATGTGACATTTACTGGACTGGAGAATGAGGAACATTTACTGATAAAAATAATTTCATTTTATGTGCTTCTTGCCGCATTTGCAGCTTGAACTTCTGTTTGGGCAGAGGAGGGAAGGGAGAGAAGGTGACCCCTTCACTGGGTACCTCACAGCTCATTCTTAGCAGCACACATCTCTGAGAAGAAAGGGAAGCAAGAAAGCGCCATTTCCATAAGACTTTGTCTTTTGTTCTTTGTCCCACTTTCTCTTTTCTCTCTATTTACAACTAATCTCCCATTTCAGCTTCTGGGAAAATGGCATAGATGTACTTTTTTCTATTCCTCCCACTATGTACAACTAGAAAACCATGAACATTACAATCATACCTCAGAGATATTGTGGGCTAGGTTCCAGACCACCTCAGTAAAGTAAATATCATGATAAAGTGAGTCACACACGGTTTCTGGATTCCCAGTGCATATAAAAGCTATGTTTATGCTATGCTATAGTCTATTAGGTGTGCAATAGCATCAGGCAATATTTAAATTTAAAAAACCCTTTTTTTTTTTGCTAAAAAAATGCTAACTGTCATCTGAGCCTTCAGTGAGTTGTAAACTTTTTGCTTGTAGAGGGTTTGAAATATGGTGAGACTTAGCAAAATTCTGACATGGAGAATTCTGACATAGGAACAAGAAGTGAGTAAATGCTATTGAAAAAAATGGTACCAAGAGACTTGCTTGATGCAACGTTGCCCCAGACCTTCAATTTGTAAAACACGCAGTGTTGGCTAAGTGCAGTAGAGTGAAGCATGATAAAAGGAGGTCTGCCTGTATACATACACACAGCAAGCATACAAAGTGGACAAAGCGTGGCAGAGTAGCCGGAAACTCTGAGCCTGAAGAACGATGGTGGTGAGTTCCCTGCTTTTGTTGTGGTTTTTATGTCTTCCTTTTTGCTTCTTCTATCCCAGACTGGATACTAGAGAAGCTGGCAAGATGGACATGTCAATGGATACAGAAAGAAATGCCCCAGGAAAAGTCTGCCCTCTCTAGCCAAGTACTAAGAAAGAGGTAGCTTAGAAAGACAGAAAACTTTTAGATGATAACTTCTCTACTCCAAGCCAAAACTACACCAAAAAAAGTGCAACCTCACCCTAGAGCAAAGGATGAGTGGGTAGCCTCGACTCTTATGCTTGCCAGTCTGTAGCAGGGCACCCAAACCTCCTGCCAGGATGCTATCAGAGAAAACAGAGGGAGGGGCCCAGATTTTCATCCTGGCTGAGGGGGTAATAGCTGCCTCCACTCAGAGACCTCATGGGGAGCCTGGACTTCTCCCCAGACTCAGCGGTAATGAAGCTTCCCTCCCCATCCCCAGGAGGGTAGCATTGGAAGAATCTTACTCAGAACCAGGACTTCCACTTTACTGCTACTCATCAGCAACGTTGCCACTTCAACAAAGAGCAGCAAAGACCACATGGGAAGCATCAGTGAGGTACTCCTCTTATCCAGGGGGTTATCACTCCCACCCAGTGGTAACAAAGATCCTCTCTCATCTTACATCAAGGGACACTGACATCACATCGGTAGTAATCAGAAGGAACCCCTCACCCCCTCACCACAAGTGTGGGGTCAGAAGAGAGCTGCTGTGATATGAGATTTAAATAAGATCCATAGTCTTATAATCCTTATATGTCTCATAATCTTCCCAACGTCTAGCATTCCACATGCTAGCAACGTAATGCTCAAAAACATCTAGGTTTCAATTAAAAAACTCCCTTGTCCCCACAAGGAAGAGAAAGAGCTCAAACTGAATGAGAAGAAGACAGTCGTTGATGTTGACATGACACAGATTTTAGAATTATCTGAAAATTTTAAAGCATTTAATACAAATGCTTCAACAAGCAATTATAAATGCGATGAAACACATGTTTTAAAAGTCTCAGCAAAAAAAAAGGTGTCAGAAAAAAGTGTAGCAAGTGTAGAGAAAAGCCACATGGAAATGCTAGAACTAAAAATTACAAATACTGGAGAAAGAAAGGTCCATGAGTGGACTCAGCAGTAGAGTGGAGGGGATGGACGAAAGTAAAAGTGAAGTTGAAGAGAGAATAAATTAAATTACTCAATAAGAACAATAGAGAGAAAACAGGCTGAAAAAGATATCAACAAGAACAAGAGAGAGAAAATAGAATGAAAAAGGAATCAACAGACCCTTGGGAACGTGTGGGTCTGTAATGAAGATCTAACACTAATGTTGTTGAGTACCAGAGGAAGAGGAGAAGGAGGCAGGGACTGAAAGAGTATTCAAATCTTCCCAAATTAAAAAAAGTATTAATTCAAGAAGTTCACTGAATCCCATATGAGGTAAATCCAAAGAACCCTACACAAAGACATGTCATAATCAAACTTCTAAAAGCTAGAGAAAATCTTGAGGACATCCAGAGAAATGACATAATACTTCAGGGGAAAAAGAATTCAAACAACAGTGAATTTCTCATCAGAAAGCAGGGCGGGCAGAAGGAAGTAGGCCAGTGCTTTTCAGTTACTGAGAGAAAAGAATCACAAATCCAGAATTCTATACCAGTAAAAAAAAATCCTTCATGAATGAAGAAGAAATCAAACCATTTTTAGCTGATGAAAAACAAAGGTTGTCAACAGCAGACCCACTCTCAAAGAATGGTGAGAGGAAGCTATCTAAACAAAGAAAAAATGATAAAAGAAGGATTTTTGGAACACTGTAAAATGAGAAACAAGAGCAAATGTCGAGGTAAATATGATAGACTGTAATTCCTGTGATGGTAAAGGTAGGTTGAAAGTAAAAGGGTGGAAAAAGATATGCCACACTGACATGAATGAAAAGAAAGCAGGTATGGCTTTATTAGCATACAGAATAGACTCCAAAGCAAAGAAAATGCCAGAGATGAAGAGAAGTCTTCTGTAATGACAAAGGGTCAACCAGCCCAGAACATGCAGCAATCTTAAATGCATATATGTGCACCAAACAACAGAGAAGCAAAATATGTAAGGCAGAAACTGATAGAACTGGAAGGGTGAATGGGCACACCCACAAGTATAGTTGAAAACTTCAACACCCCTCTCTTAATAATTGTTAGGACAACTAGAGAGAAAATCAACAGAAATAGAGAGGAACTCAGCAACACCTTCAACCAAGAGGATCTCATCAACATTCATAGAGTATTCTACCTAACAGCAGCAGGAGGTACATGCTTTCCAGGTGCCCACAGAGTGTATACCAGGAAAGAAACAGAGAAAAATAAAGATTTTTTTTTTTTAAGTTTAATGCATGAGGACAGAAGGCAAGAAAGATGATAGCATCATCTCCAGCAGAAAGGGTCCTGGCCACAAGAAGAAACTTTCTTTTCTATTTTCCTTTTTTGTGCCACCTCCTTCTCCTTCTGCCACTTAGGCTAGCTCTCATTCTAAGTGCTGCAGTGAAGATGTAGTTAATGGAAAGATTTTGGAGTGGGCTAGAGGCTTTCATGTTTCAGAGCTTTAAAGGAAAGAGAGAAATGGAATTTTCATTCTCCGAAGCCTCTCTAATGGAACCATCTCTCTCCTTTTGGAAAATTATCATTCCCTCCATTTATTCTGTCCTGACTGTCCCTGGGACCTTTCCATACAAAAGCAGAGGAGAGAAGAGAATGGCTGAGGTTCCTCGCCCATGTCACGGAAAATGGGTTTGCATCTTTTGTGCAGGTTAGGCCATTTTGAGACAAAATAATTAAATGGAGCAGAAAAATACGTTCCTTTACACCTTACGGGGCCTAAAAATTCAACTGTAAATTTCCAATTCAAAATGCAAAAGTCAAGAGTGACTGCATCTGCTGGGGACCCTCTCTCCCTATGGACTGGTCATTGCATAATTATGCATTGTGTTCACATGGCCATCTCAGGGCTGATGGACTATGAAGCCCAGTCTTGGCCAATCATAGTGAGTCTTTCTCAAAGCCACGGATTCACACTAAGGGCTTCCCCCTGACAATTCGGTCACTCCCAATTGTTTGATATTTAGCCACAAGAAAAGAAAAATGACTCCTGTCACCATTAGTTACAAGGTGGGCAGTTAGGTCAAGCACTGCCAGGAGCCTCAGTTTTTGACAGGCAGCAGCTGTTCAGGCTCCCTGCCCCAGAGGACAGCAGAAGGCAAGAGGGAGGGCTGGAGGTAGGATTCCGGGAGCTCAAGGCAAAAATTCATTCCTAAGACTGGATCCTCTGTGGGACTTGGCACTGGACAGATGGTGTTTGCTTTCTTCATCAGTCACGGAGCCATGGCCAGAAGCATGGCGGGTGGGGGTGTCGAAACCTAATTTTTGAAGCTCTTTAGGTTTTAAAATCACATAAGTCTGCTTTCTAAATATCACCGAGGCAGTTCTATACCATGCTGTGGCATTGGCTGGACCTTATTCCCTGGGCTGGGGGTTGGGATAGAATTACTCAACTTAAAGCAGCAACCAGCTTCAACATTTTGCTTCTTCTTGTGACTGGGACCCTATCTTCCGGAGATCATGCTATCATCTTTCTTGCCCTCTGTCCTCTCCCTAAGCCCTCCTTTCGTGTTCTAACTCAGGGTGATTTGGTGCTGCTGGCTTCTGTGTTGGAATTCACCCTCTCTGATCCTGGCTCCCTGTCTCTACGTAGATGAGCTAGAGAACCTGTAGAGCAGGCGGACCTCAGGTCAATGGGGAGAATGTCCTTGCTCCCAGGAGAGTCATGCTTAAATACTTGGGGGCGAAGGATCTTGACATCTACAGCCAATTCTCAAATGGTCCAAAAGAGAGAAAGAGAATCCACAAATAAGGCAAATGTGAAAGGTGAAGAGGTCAAGGGTGTGTGTGTACTGGATCACTCTTGCGACATTTGTGTTGGTCCAAAATATTTCAAAATTAAAAAAAAAATTGGGAAAACCCAGCATGGTCAGCCAGATAAGCCATCTCTCTTCATTCTTAGGTCTGATCAAGGATCTCTGCCTTGGGGGAGGTGTGTGGCTAGGGTGCTGATATGGGTAAATATGATGGTTACTTGATTTCCTTCTGGTTTGTGGTCATTTTAATATGATTCGTCAGTCAGTCCTCTGAGTAGCATCCTAAATGCTTCATGTTTGTTGCCTGTGAGCTCTTTCTAAGCCTGGAGATGACGGTGGTCCATTGCATACCTATTGAATTGAAACCCTCTAGGGGCAGAAGCAAAGAATAAGTTTTTATTTAAACCATTATTCATGGAGTTACCCAATTTTATGATGGTAATGAGAGGGCTTCTCTGTCGCCTTCAAAACATGGCAGAGAGACACAGAAACAAGATAGAGTTTTATTGTTGGTGAAACTAGGAAATATCTAGAGACCCAAACTATATGTAAAGAAGGATGTGAACAAGAGGCAGCAGGAACTGGATCAGGATGAAGCCTGTCGGTGAGAGAGGGTGACTGTTGGACACTGGAGACCATGGCGGAACCAGCAGGGCACAGTCTTCTTCACCCCGAGGAGCGTCCAATGTTTAGGACAACAAGATGAAGATGTAGGCCTGTGGGAGCCTCCCTGGACCATGTGGGATGCCGCAGAAGGGACACAGGAAGCAGAAAGGAATGAGAAGATGCTCAGATCTCTAAGAGGCAGTCCCCCTGGGTTGCTGAGTGGAGGAGCGGTGATGGTTAGCCGCTCTGGGTCTGCCAATCTTTCTTAGCTGTAGTGATTTAAGGATTAACCCTCTTACAGAATCCAGTATAAGAGCCTCGCTTTGAACTGGAGACTCCCTGCTAATTATCAGCCCTTTTGTGGCTTCTCTCAAGACCGTCCTTTCACAGATAGCTGATCCAGGGGAGAATGCCCTGCATTCAAGAGAAAACGAGCAGAGAATCTGTTTTAAAAAGAGACACACTAGAGGCTCTTGAGGAAAAACACAAGGAAACATTTTGTAACAGAATAGATGGAAAATACAACAAAATGATTCCCCATACACTCGAAGAACTGGTGAGAACTAACTTCAGTATTTTAAGAACTAAAAGCAGAGACTCCCGAGGTGTAAAAGGAAATGACAGAACAACAGAATAAAATTAAATATGACCTAGATGAGAAAAGTAAAGTGAATATAATAATAAAAGGCACACTGGATTTGGACAAAAGAGAAAAGACACCAATAAAAATACAATCAGAGACATGAAGCACAGACTTGAGAAAATAGAGCAAAAGCAAAAACAAAATAAATAAGAGTTTTAAAAAGGGATTGAATAGAATTTGATAGGCATAAAAGACAAAGATGGCTCAATATATAATTTGAGTCCTTGGAGAAGAAAAAAGAATAAATCAACAGAAAAAATACTTGAACTAATCATTTAAGAAAAATTATAGGTAAAGTTCAATGCTTGACTTTGATAGGAAATACTATGCTCTTCTCAGAGAAGGAAGAAAATTCAAGGACATTGATACAAATTCTGATATAGGGACTGGACTTCAAAGAAAAGGAGATAACTCTGCAGGCATCAAAGTACAAGGAACACGTTGAGAAAGGGGGAAAACACAACTGTCTTTAAATTTCTCTCTGGAAACATTCAGTGTCCAGAAATGTTCAGAAGACAATGGAATAAGGTGATGCTCTTAGGAAAAGAAAGTGAGGCAAAAATTTTGTACCTAGCTATGCTGCTGCTGCTGCTAAGTCACTTCAGTCGTGTCCGACTCTGTGTGACCCCATAGATGGTAGCCCACCAGGCTCCTCTGTCCATGGAATTCTCTCGGCAAGAATACTGAAGTGGGTTGTCATTTCCTTCTCCAATACCTAGCCATATTTGTGTTTAAACAAAAAGATACGAGAGAGGTGTCTTTCAAAGATGCTGGCATTCAAGAATTACAGTCCACTATGAACATTTTTTGAAGACATTGTGAAGTAAAATCTCAGGTGCATTAAGTGAAGAAAGGAGAAACAGAAGGTTTCGATGAGTGATGAATCCACTTGCTTATAGATCTAAGTATAAAATTGTCATGAAACTTGTGACTACAGAAAAGAATAGAGAAGTGAAAACCCTGAGATGTTAACACTATAACCAGCCAAATCCAGGTGGTAGACAAGAAGAGAAGATGAAGACAGTGAAACAGAGCTAAATTCCTTACTTTACAGAGGAAGAAGCTCAGAAGTGTTAATGTTGAAAAATAAAAAAGAGAACTATCAGAGTATAATTTAAGGGAATTTAAATAAACACTAGATGAACTAGGAATAATAGCATCACAAGATACTGAAGGAGAAAGAGGAAAGGTGGATGAAAGTTAAAGAACCTGAATTTGAATCTAGCTTATGAAAGGGAAAGTGAAAGTCACTCAGTAGTGTCCGACTCTTTTTGACCCCATGGACTGTCCATGGAATTCTCCATGGACAGAACACTGGAGTGGGTAGCCTTTCCCTTCTCCAGGGGATCTTCCCAACCCAGGGATCGATCCAGGGTCTCCCACATTGCAGGCAGGTTTTTTACCAAATGGGCTATCTGGGAAGCCCATAGTTTATGGTGGGGAGGCAATAGATTCTGTCTGCAGAACAGAGATATAAGTGTAGGATATATTAAGGAAGAATGAAATCAGACTTGGTGTCAAATTGCAAGTTGTAAAAAAACACACAACAAAGCAAAAGCAAAACTGGACCATAAAATGGAAGATAAAGAAAATAAAAACATTTAAAAACTTGAAGGCTTAATGTAAAATAATAACTCTGAAATACGAAAGAGCAAAATATAGCTCTAGGTAATTATCATGGAAAAGTCTTCAACATATGTGGTTAGTGAAAGTTGCTCATTATACAGTCCATGGAATTCTCCAGGCTAGAATACTGGACTGGGTAGCCTTTCCCTTCTCCAGGGAATCTTCCCAACCCAGGGATGGAACCCATGTCTCCCACATTGCAGGGGGATTCTTTACCAGCTGAGCCACCAGGGAAGCCCAAGAATACTGGAGTGGGTAGCCTTTCCCTTCTCCAGCGGATCTTCCTGACCCAGGAATTGAATCAGGGTCTCCTGCACTGCAGGCAGATTCTTTACCAGCTGAGCTACCAGGGACGCCCATATATGTGGTTAAGCAAATCCTTAACCTTAAGTGAATTCTTAATGATTTCTTTTGTGAGTCCTGTTGTACTCATAGTTGATATCTCACAAGTCAGCCTATAATTGTTCCCCAGTTCCTCATCTGTGATCATTGTTCTCCAATGTTCTTGGGGGGAAGACCATGGGCTCTCTGTTGTATTAATAAGTAAATCCCAGATCTGATCATTGCTCACCATCTTCACAGTTACTACCTTATTTCAAGCCATGCTCACTTTTTGCTTCATCTAGTCCTAACTGAGCTTCCTGATAACCATTTTGCACCTTCTATAATTCATTCTCTATATGGAAGCTGGAGCCATTGTTGGCTTTGAGCAGAAATCAGATGACCTTGCTCCCTGACTTGGAACATGTCAAGGGTTGTCCAGTACACTTGTGATAAAATCTAGGCTCAGGAGACCTACAGTGCTTGCGGGATCTCCAAGCACTCTCCCCATAACTGCCTTTCTCATTCTGTTTTTCTGGCTTTCCTCTCCATGCGCCAAGCTCCTTCCATCCTGAGGCCATTGTACTCACCAGGAAAGCCCTTCCTCCGTGTCCTTGTAAGCCTCTCTCATCACATTATTCAGGTCATGGCTCAAAGAATCACTTCCCTGACACTCTATCTACTGTAGAGCTCCTCTCTACCCCCCATCAACTTCTAACCCTATTTTTCTTTGCAACATTAATCTTCACTCTGTATGAGAATGGAACATGTAACCTGGGGTCAGACTGCCTTGCGTTTAAATCTCAGCTCTGCTGCGTGAGTTGTGTGACACTGGGCAAACCCTTGAATTCCCTCTGTTTTGTGTTCCTCCTCTGTAAATTGGAGGCGGTGTGGGACTCAGCTCATGGGACTGTTGTGAGGAGTGAAGAGCACTTAGAAGGGTGGCAGGCAGACGACAAGGACCACGTACGTGTTTGTCACATTATAAAGTTGGTATTTATTTACTCAGAGTTGCCTCAGTCCCTACGTGTTTTAGTTTGCTGTATGTGATTGCTCCTGCGAGCTCAGTCGTGTCCGACTCTTTGCGACCCCAGGGACTGTGGCCCAGTGGGCTCCTCTGTCCCTGGGATTCTCCAGGCAAGAATACTGGAGTGGGTTGCCATTTCCTTCTCCAGGGATCTTCCCCACCCAGGGATGGAACCTGTGTCTTTTGCATGGGAAGGCAGATTCTTCACCACTGTGCCACCTGCGCTTCCCATTGAGTTTGCTAAGCCTGTAGTAACAAAGCACTGCAGGCTGAGAGGCTCTAAACCACAGGAATTGATTTTCTTACAGTTCTCGGAGCTGGAAATCTGAGATCAAGGTGTCGTCAGCTGGTCTGGCTTCCTCTGAGGCTTCCCTCCTGGGCTTATAGAGGCTCATCTTCTCCGTTTCCCATTGTAGTCTGGCTTCTGGACCTGTCTGTGTCCTAATTTCCTCTTGGAAGGATGCCAGTCATACTGGATTAACACTCACCCCAAGGACCTCCTTTTAAATTAACAACCTCTTTTAAAGCCTTATCTCTGCATGTGATCGCATTCTGAGGGACCGGAAGTTAGTGTTTCAACAGGTGAATTCTAAGAGAACACAACTCAGGCATAACATCTGGAGGGGGGGGGCGGGGGATGACAGTTTGGTGAACTCTGCATGACAGCAGATAGAAGCTTGCTGCAGCTTATTTCAGCTCTCCCTGTTGTTGTTATTCAGTCGGTAAGTCACGTCTGACTTTGTGATTCCACGGACCGCAGCATGCCAGGCCTCCCCTGCTTACCATCTCCCGGAGTTTGCCCAAGTTCATTTGCATTGAATCAATGGTGCCATCCAACCATCTCATCCTCTGTTGCCCCCTTCTCCTCCTGCCTTCAATCATTCCCAGCATCAGGGTCTTTTCCAATGGGTCAGCTCTTTGCATCAGGTGGCCAAAGTCTTGGAGTTTCAGCTTCAGCACCAGTCCTTCCAATGAATGTTCAGGACTGATTTCCTTTAGGACTGACTGGTTGGATCTCCTTGAAGTCCAAGGGACTCTCAAGAGTCTTCTCCAACACCACAATTCGAAACCTTCTCCATAACCAACTCTTTAAATTAATTTTTATTGGATTATAGCTGCTCTACAATGTTATTTTAGTTTCTGCTACACAGCAAAATGAATCAGCTGTATGTATACATGGGCTTCCCTGGTGGCCCAGATGGTAAAGAATCTGCCTGCAATGTCAGAGACCTGGGTTTGATCCCTGGATTGGGAAGATCCCCTGGAGGTGGGCATAGCAACCCACTCCAGTATTCTTGCCTGGAGCATCCCATGGACAGAGGAGCCTGGCAGGCTACAGTCCAAGGGGTCGCAAAGAGTTGGACACGACTGAGTGACTAAGCACAGATGTATACATATCTCTCTTCCTTTTTGGATTTCCATCTTAGTTAGGTCACCACGGCGCATTGAATAGAGTTCCTTGTGCCCTACAGTAGATTCTCACTAGTTATCTATTTTATACACAGTATCAATAGTGTATATATGTCAGACCCAACCTCCCAATTCATAACTAACTGAACCAAAGGGAGAGCCTCCTCCTGCCTATCTCTTGCTACATCTGGTATATTCATTTCCTCCATGACCCTGAAAACACAGGAGGGCCTCCTGCCTACGTCTCTTGCGCTGCCCCCTGTCCACGAAGCTCAGGGCAGCCGTGAACACCGGGAGGAGGCATTTGAGGGGCAGGCTGAGTGCTTTTGAAGTGCCAGACTGGTGCCCAGGTGACTCCTTCACCATCCAGCTGTGTGTTGGGCCCACCAGCATCACTGAGGAGCTGGTGCTGGGCTCTTTGGCAACCTTGGGAGTGGAAAGGAATGAGAGGCACAGAGGACCCTGAGCTTTTCATGGCAAGGCTGCAGGTCAGCACACATTACAGAGGCGGCTCCAGCCCTGCGGCATGACAGAGGTCCAGCGTCCCAAAGACTGGACCACATTCAGTCCTCAGTCCTGCTCCCCGACACCTGGACTGAGCCTTGGAAGACAGTCTCTCTTGGGAGTAGCTTCTGATCTTCCAGAAGGGTTAGAGTCACCAAGCTTTGGGATTTCTCCTGTAGTGCTGGGAAAAAGGGCTATGTTTTTACTCATTTACTACCAGGTAAACTATCATTAAATTCTCCAGAAGTTGTTTGTGAATTTTACATGTAAGTTTACCCAAAAGGCACAGTCAGCAGGATTTGGGGTGGAGGGTGTGTGTGTCACTTTTATTTAAAGTCAAATATAGTCAGTGTGCCTCTTTTCACAAGCAAGGAAACTTTCTAATTATCTTTGCTGTTTTGCAAATGTGACTTTTGCATACACACACATACGCACACAAATACACACACACACACACACATTTTTGCCTTACCTCTGTTGAGGACCTGGTATCTAAATCAGACCTAAGAAATGAAGGCTTTATTAAGTAGTTCAGGCTTCAGAAAAAATTACCATCCTAGTTTAAGCTAAAATACCACGAAAAACCTCAAGCCAGCATCTGTCTGCTTCGGGGATCCTCCTTTAAACTTGGACCCCAACCTATAAATTCTGACTTTGCAACAGAAGCTGTAGAGACTATGGTTAAGCTCAAAGCTCAGTTGCTCAGTTGTGTCTGACTCTTTGCGACCCCAAGTGGTCTGCCAGCCTCCTCTCCATGGGATTTCCCAGGCAAGAATACTGTAGTGCGTTGCCATTTCCTCTTCCAGGGGATTTTCCCTGCCCACATCTCCTGAGTTGGCAGGTGGATTCTTTACCACTGAGCCACCTGCAAAGCCCAGAGACCGTGGTTACAACGTGTGAAAATTGTCAGGTAAATGTCAAGTATTGAGTTTTCTCCTTTTAGATTTGTGCTATCTGGTAAGTTGACTTGGTTGAATGTGTTTTGGTGGGTTTGTGAAAGAGTATTATAAGGCCCCAATAATGCAACTTGCTGAGTCATTCTCCTAGACAGCCTAGGGGTTTAATTGGAAACTTAGGGCAGATACCTTGATTGGCATGTGACATCTTTTGTTGTCTCTAAAAAAAAAAAAACCAAGCAGAATTGAGGCAAAGATGAAGGGGTCAGGTTTACACAAGAATAACCACAGCTGGGAGATTTTCCAGGAGGTAGAACAGAGGCTTAAAAAAGAAAAGATCCTGACAAGACAAATTCAAGGCAACGAACAGCAGAGCAAGCCCCTTGAGGAATTTAGACCCTTGACATTAACAGCTGGGAAGAGACTGTTGTTGAATCAAACTAGGAAACTGAAGAGTGAGGTGGAGTTGTGTTTTGAGTTCTTTTTCTTTTCTTCAAAAAATGTGCTTTATTTTGTATTATTTGATTCATTAGTATTTTACAGGATTAATTTTTGATCTGTTTGGTGGTCTTAAAGACAAGCTAAGAAAGTGAATTTAACACTCTTGGGTTCAAAGTTAATACTCTTAATACTCTCAGGTTCAAAGATTTTGAAATTTAGAGATTACTATGGCTGGACTGTGCCTTCAAAAGTAACCAGGTCAGTGAATTCTGATGATGAGAAAATGAATGGCTCTTTGGCCATGTGCTCAGCCCTCAACTTGTTCATTTTGATGGCTGTGTCACCACTACCAACTTGGATTTATTGAAGCCCTGGTTTAGCGTGGGTGCAGAGTAAAAGACTGTGTCTATTTTATAATTGTGTCCTTGAGAGTTTATTCTTCAAAAAGTACATCTGGTTCCCGACATTTATATTGTTAATGTTTTGGACTCAATTTTGCTTTATTCGTAATGTGCGGTTGATATCTAAAATCAATTTCTGTGCCTAAAGAAATGACATTATTAAAATATTATTAAAAGAGGTTTTTGCAGGCACTTGGCTCTGTGTGACAAAGTGCATAATTAGCAGGACTTAAGAGCTAATGGGTTTATAAACTCGTTATATATAAAGGCTCCACTTCTAAAATAATGTTCAGCTGATATTTAACATGCCTTGCTATGACTTATGTAAGAAACGAATTGTTCTTGGTTTACCAAGTCTTATTGCTTGTATTTTGGACTGCAAGGAGACCCAACCAGTCCATCCTAAAGGAGATCAGTCCTGGGTGTTCATTGGAAGAACTGATGTTGAAGGTGAAACTCCAATACTTTGGCCACCTGATACGAAGAGCTGACTCATTTGAAAAGACCCTGATGCTGGGAAAGATTGAAGGCGGGAGGAGAAGGGGATGACAGAGGACGAGATGGTTGGATGGCATCACCAACTCAATGGACATGGGTTTGGGTGAACTCTGGGAGTTGGTGATGGACAGGGAGGCCTGGCGTGCTGCGGCTCATGGGGGTGCAAAGAGTTGGACCTGACTGAGCGACTGAACTGAACTGAACTGATTGCTTGTATTATCTCTTGAAGTAGTTAAAAATATGGCGCTCGTATTGTTTGTGGCAGGCAGCCGAGCGGGAGGAGCTTATGCTATATTGGCAGTTTGGAGGTTGAGCTTAAACTGCCTGAAATGACTGGACTCCCAGAGAGACCCTTTGAAAATGTGGAGCTTTTTATGGCCTGTGCGTCATCAAGCACCAGATGCCAGGTCGGAGGGTTGAGGCTGGTGAGAAAGTCATCTGAATCAATGCACAGCCCACACCTGATGTTTGATATGGATGTGGAAAGAGCCATCCCACTCCTTAATAGTTTTTCTTCTTGAAATGTCAGCCTTCAAATTAAATATTTACTTGTCATTGTTCGAGACATTGCAGGATGAGTCAGGGAAGAGACGGAACCTAAACAGAAGTAAATACCAATCGATCCAGACTTATAAACTCTGTTTGTGATTATGTCCCTTAAAATACAAAATATTTTAAATATGAGTGGACAGAAATAAAAATATGACTGGACAGAAAGAGAAAGACAGATACCACCTGACTTCCCTTACGTGTGTAATCTAAAATAGGACACAAATACCTTATCTAAGAAACAGAAGCAGACTCACAACAGAGAACAGACTGGCGGTTGCCAGTGGTGGGAGGAGGGAGGTTGGAGGAGGGAAGGATTAGGACTATGGGATTAGCAGATGTAAACTCTTATATTTAGGCTGGATAAACAACAAGATCCTACTGTAGAGCACAGGGAATTATATTCAATATTCTGTGATAAACCTCAATGGAAAAGAATATGAAAACGAATATATGTGCATGTGTAACTGAATCACTTCACTGTACAGCAGAAATTAGCACAAGCCTTATAAGGCAACTATACTTCAATAAAGTATATTAAAAATAAGGAATAATCCTGCAGTCCTAATTTGAATTAAAGGTATCAACATGACCGCATGAAAAAAAATATGACTTGGGTTCAGGGTTGGGAGGGTGTCAGGCCCTTCTGCTAAGGTCATGGGATTGGATTGCTCTAGTCTGGATAGTCATGAGGCACCTCTTCAAATTTCCAGCAAACATATGCCCTGGCAGTCCTGCGTGCGTACGTAGTCGTCTCTGACTCTGTGACCACATGAACTGTATCCTACCAGGCTCCTCTGTCCATGGGATTTCCCCAGCAAGAATACTGGAGTGGGTTGCCATGCCCTCCTCCAGGGGATCTTCCTGACCTAGGGATCAAACCTGCTTCTCTTTTGTCTCCTGCATTGCAAGCAGATTCTTTACAGATGATCCCCTGGGAAAGCCCCATGCCTCTCCAATGCTGCTGCTGCTGCTGCTGCTAAGTCGCTTCAGTCGTGTCCGACTCTGTGCAACCCCATAGATGGCAGCCCACTAGGCTCCTCTGTCCCTGGGATTCTCCAGACAAGAATACTGGAGTGGGTTGCCATCTCCTTCTCCAATAACTCCTCTCAAAATGGACAAGTTAACACTTCTATTTTACTCCTTCTGAAGTGAAGGTACCCAGGAGGATTTTTAGCACTCCTGTGGTTCCATCAACCTACAGTTTTCCCCAAACAAACAAAAACATCAAAAACCAAAACCCAAACAAACAAACAAAAAAACGTTCTCTAGGTCTAGGAAGCTTCAAGGATGCTGATTTCTTGTGTTCACTCCTTAGAACTAGACCCCAAGTGTCTCCTAGACAGAGACCCCTAACACCAAACCTAATATGCACAAGAAAGCTCAAGGAGATTAAAGGAAAAAGCTGGACTCATCATTGGCTAGGTGATTTACATATAATTTGAATATTTGAATTGAAATACACTTTCAAGTTGCTGTTTGTGTGCTGGGTGAAAGAGAGCTGCATCTTCGATGTGATGCTGAAATAGCTAAGATACATTCAACTTCGTGAAAAATAGAAGTGATAACTGGATTATTATTATTATTTTTTTTGATACCCACATGCCACTCTTGTCTCCCTGTAGTTCTTGGCTGTTTTGAAGGGGACAGGAAGAGAAGGGGAGAGAGAAAGGCACAGGGTCGGGGAGCAGCAATGTGTCTGACCTTTCAGAACGTGCGTGGCTCCTATCAGGAAATGTGAATTTCAGCTCCTCTGCTGGAAAGCCAGAAGAAAGAACTAGCAACTTTAGCCCACCGAATTAATCATTCTACAAGTGGGAAGCCAGGTCAGACAGATCCTGCGAATTCCCTGTAAAGAGCTATGTTCCTGCTGACGCTTGAATATAGTAATACAATACCTCAGGTCCTTGGCCACACTATTTGTTTCATAGGGCTTAATGATGCACCTTACAATTTAACGCTCGAGTTAAAAACTCAGGGTCTGTGTTGAAGGGAGTGATGAGTTTTATGTTGCGGGTAAGGGAATGTTTTCAAGCTAGGACTTATCAACAATGGATTTTCTCAACACCTTAGAGATGAACCAGCGAATATCCTCCAGTTTGATCAAGCTCCAGTAACTCCTCTTTGCAGCCTGATGAGATTAGTAGAACCATCCGCTGGAAGTATGAGTTGTAATTTTTCATGATTAAAGAGCTGGAAGAGAAACAAAAAAGCCTCTCCATCTCAACTGTGTGAAAGGCAAAGTTTGCAACATGTCAACTCTCCAAATTGTCAGTCTACTAATTCCCCTTCTTAGGGGGCTTATCCTCACAGTCTTTGAGTTTCAAAGCAGGGAAAGTGGGAAGTAAATTTCTCTCTCCATTTGGTTGGTATTTGCATATCTTGAAGCATGCCTCCACAAATATGGGTTTAGAGTTTTGTTCCTAACTCCATGTGACACTGTTCTGACTCTGAACATGTCAAAGGATGAAGAAATAAAATGCATCTACTGTTGGCAAGATGCCCTCTGCTATTCCACTTCCTCTGTGTGACAGGTTATGTTAAGGTGATTTGTTAAAACTTGATGTTGTCTTATCCCACTACTGGATAAATTCCCTGAGAAAATCATAATGCAAAAAGACACATGTATCCCAATATTCATTGCAGCAGTATTTACAAAAGCCATGACATGGAAGTAGCCTAAATGTCCATCACCAGATGAATGGATGAAGAAGATATGGTCCATATATACAATGGAATACTACTCAGCCATAAAAAGTACCAAAACAGAGTCATTTGTAGAGATGTGGATGCCCCTAGAGTCTGTCATACAGAGTGAAGTAAGTCAGAAAGAGAAAAACAAATATTGCATATTAATGCATATGTGTGGAATCTAGAAAAATGGTACGTGAACCTATTCGCAGGGCAGAAATAGAGACACAGACGTGGTGAATGGACATGTGGACATGGAAAGGGAGGGTGGGACAAGTTGGGAGATTAAGATTGACATACACACACCACCATGGGTAAAACAGACAGTGAGTGGGAAGCTGCTGAATAGCACAGGGAGCTCAGCTCTGTACTCTGTGATGACCTGGAGGGGTGGGAGGGAGGTGATGTAGGTATCCGTATCGCTGAGTCACTTCATTGGACCAGAGAAACTAACACAACAATGTAAAGCAACCATACTTCAATCAAAGAAAAAAAAAAAAAAAAAAGAGTAAACCGGAAGGCATACACAATATTTCCAGTTAGTTACCAAGAAGCATGTTAGTAACAACCCATCATAAATACAGAACATCAAGCCCTGACTAGCTCAGTAGCCCAGGAATCCTAGCCAGACCAGGTCTGGCCGTTTACAAGGGAAGGAATGGATGGACATAGGGTCTGAGTGGTTCTAGTGACAGAGCCGGGCAAGCCCAGGGTTTGTGACAACTGCAAATCAAGTGCTGTTTTTGTTTTCACCACAGCACAACATGACTTGTGTCATCAACACACTGGCTTGTTTCCCAAGTGGTGTATCAGCTCGGCTGGGCTACCTGACTCATCGCTAATGGAAGTGGGGCTGGGAGAGTATTTCATAGATGCAACCAGGTGACATTTCCCGTGTGGGTCTGACTCCACCAGTTGAAAGGCTCTAAGGGGAAGGTTTGAAGAAATTCTCCCTGGGGATGGCAGCTTCAGCCCCTGCCTGGGAACCTCTATTTTCCCTTCCTGATGGCCAGACTAGAGGTCTCTGACATGCTCTTAATCGTGGAAACCAATTCCTTCCAACGAATCTTTTCATATATATCTCCTATTGGTTTTTCTTCTCTGATTAGAGTTTGACTCATACAGCAAAGGAGCAGCTGTAGTTCAAAGTGGATCTGAGATGCTGGGAGCATTTCATAAGGTTTCTATACATGGAGGAAAGAGAAAGAAAGGCTTTGAATCCCACAGGCCACTGATTTTTTACTTCAGGGAACCAGGAACCTGATCATTCATATACTTCTGTGCAGCTCTTATTGCAGAAGTATACTTGGCCCTGGAAGGACACTGAGGCCAGGATTGTGTTCTGATATAAACGCTGATGGTGGACATTGGCTCATGCCCACCAGCCAATGTGGAGAAGAGACAGAGTAGGCAAGAGAAGCATGGATCAGAAGCTGTGTGCAGAAAGGCGCTGAGATGATCAATTGGTGCTTCTTAGAAAAACAGAGCATCAGCAGAGTTACCTGCCACAGGGTCACCTGAATGGAAGGACTGACTCATTGGAAAATACCCAGATGTTGGGAAAGATTGAAGGCAGGAGGAGAAGGGGACAACAGGGGATGAGATGGTTGGATGGCATCACCGACTCAATGGACATGAGTTTGAGCAAGCTCCAGGAGCTGGTGATGGACAGGGAGGCCTGTCCCTGTCCCTGGGGTCGCAGAGAGTTGGACACGACTGAGCGACTGAACTGAACTGAACTGAGGGCACTTTCAAGATGGAAGGTCACAGGTTGAATTGAAGATAGCCAATGGCTTCCAGAAAGAGGAAGGAGGGTGGAGAACAGGAAGCCAGGTTTTGGGTGTGGAGATTTAGGAATAAAGATTACTCACAAGGAAGATTATTGAAAGTTTCCAGAGAAAAACTATGCATTATTTAGAGCACACCTTTCTGGGTTTTCTAGCTGTTCATTGCCCTGGTGCTATTTTTGTAATTTGGAAATTGTAGAGAACTGATTGCAATGCAGTTGTAACTACCAGTTAAATCATTCTTGTATATAGACCTGAGAATCAATTTTGCCAAGTGGAGGTTCAGTCAATCTTCCCAATGGGAAAAAACATTTCAATATTCCTTTCCTCCATATAAATTTGTGGTTTGACTTCTTTGAACCTGTTGTAACATCTCTCTGATGTCCTTGTTTCATTAATGAGTTAAGTGCAATCCTTGGCCTGGGTTTATTTTATGTTTGAAGGAACCTGAGGTGTCATCAGGATTTCCCCGGTGGTGCTAGTGATACAGAACCTGCCTGCCCATGCAGGAGATGTAAGAGATGCGGGTTTGATCCCTGGGTTGGGAAGGTCCCCTGGAGGAGGGCATGGCAACCTACTCCAGTATTCTTGCTTGGAGAATCCCAAGGAAAGAGGAGCCTGGCAGGCTACAGTCCATGGGGTCATAAGAAGTTGGGCACATGACTAAAATGACTTAGCATGCAAGCATGAGAGATAATGAAGCCCCAGAAAAACCCGTGCAGCCATTCTTGCAGCACAGATAGTGTAAATAAAAATAAACTTAAAAATTTTTCTTTTTTAATTAGGGGGAAAAATTCAGATCCTTTATCCTGAGATTGACACCAAGAAATGCTTTTATGGTTTTGGAAAGATGAGTTAAATGCACTTTCTGTGTTTCATGATTACATACACATCTGTTTATATAGGTACAATTTCTGTTTTACCTGCTTTCAAAAACCACATTGGAAGTGAAGGAGAGGGTAAAAGGAAAAAGAAGAATAGATTGTCTAGTAGGAGGCCAGACCTCACCTTGCAAAGAGCAATGTCATCTGCAGAAACACAGAGCAGATGGTGAAAAGCCATATGATAAAAATAACAGAAGGCTACATGGTGAATATATCATAACAGGTGGGCAACTAGTGAGACTGATGAACAGAAAGTAAAAGACGAGGAAGGAGAAGCTCACCCCAGGTCACCAGGTCTGAGATGTCAAGGTACCTTGCACATTGGATTTATGCCAACAGTCTCCAAAGAGCCAAGGGGTAGTTTTGCTTTCAGGATCACGTGACATTTCTTTTGCAGGAAGGCAGGGTCCGGAGAGTGCAGACTGGGGGTCGCTGACATGGCTAATTCTCGTTTGTGAATGGATACGCTATGGCAGGGGTAGTGACCACCCCTGCTTTAGGATGTCACAGGCTGTTGGGAGGAGGAGCATTGAAGTCTAAGTCTCACATCTGGCTGATCTGGCCCAGAGATTGAATCCATGTCTCCTGCATCACTGAGCCACCTGGGAAGCCCAGATAAAATATCAGAGATCAACATATTTCTCATTCTCAAAGTCAGGAGACCTCCCCAACTATACACATGCAGAAAGGCTCCTTGGAGTTCAAAAGGGGAGTGACGCTAAGTGATACTAACTATCCACAAGCCTCTTTGGTAGAATCCATCCTGGCTAAGAGATGTTTATGCACACATGGACCCTTTGTTGTTGTTGTTCAGTTGTTAAGTCGGCAAAGTGTCTGATTCTTTGCAACCCCATGTGCTGCAGCATGCCAGGCTTCCCTGTTGCTCACCATCTCCTGGAATTTGCTCAACCTTACATCCATTGAGTCCATGATGCCATCCAACCATCTCATCCTCTGTCATCCCCTTCTCCTCCTGCCTTCAGTCTTTTCCAGCATCAGCGTCTTGTCCAATGAGTCAGCTCTTTGCATCAGGTGGCCAGCATATTGGAACATCAATGTGAATCAGCCACAGGTGTACATGTGTCTTCCCCCACCCTGAACCCCCTCCCATCCTTTCCCATCCCATCCCTCTGGGTTGTCCCAGTGCACTGGCTTTGAGTGCCCTGCTTCATGCATCAAACTTGCACTGGTCATCTATTTTACATATGGTAATACACAAGTTTCAACTCTATTTTCTCAAATCATCCCACCCTCACCTTCTCCCACCTAGTCCAAAAGTCTGTTCTTTACATCTGTGTCTTTTCTGCTGTCTTGCATACAGGGTCTTTCTAAATTTCATATATATGCATTAATATACTGTATTGGTGTTTCTCTTTCTGACTTACTTCACTCTGTATAATGGGCTCCAGTTTCATCCACCTCATTAGAACTGACTCAAATGCATTCTTTGTAATAGCTGACTAATATTCCATTGTGTATATGTGCCACAGCTTTCTTATCCATTTGTCTGCCGATGGACATCTAGGTTGCTTCCATGTCCTAGCTATCATAAACATTGCTGTGATGAATATTGGGGTACATGTGTCTCTTTCAATTCTGATTTCCTTGGTGTGTGCCCAGCAGTGGGATTCCTGGGTCGTATGGCAGTTCTATTTCCCGTTTTTTAAGGAATCTCCACACTATTCCCCATAGTGGCTGTACTAGTTTGCATTCCCACCAATAGTTGAAGAGGGTTCCCTTTCCTCCATACCCTCTCCAGCATTTATTGTTTGTAGACTTTTTAATGGCAGCCATTCTGACCAGCGTGAGATGGTACCTCATTGTGGTTTTGATTTGCATTTCTCTGATAATGAGTGATGCTGAGCATCTTTTCATGTGTTAGCCATCTGTACGTCTTCTTTGGAGAAATGTCTGTTTTGTTATTTGGCCTACTTTTTGATTGGGTCATTTATCTTTCTGGTATTGACCTGCATGAGCTGCTCATGTATATTTTGGAGATTCTTTGTCAGTTGTTTCATTTGCTATTATTTTCTCCCATTCTGAAGGCTGTCTTTTCACCTTGCTTATAGTTTCCTTCATTCTGCAAAAGCTTTTAAGCTTAATTAGGTCCCATTTGTTTATTTTGTTTTTATTTAAATTTCTCTGGGAGGTGGGTCATAGAGGATCTTGCTGTGATTTATGTCAGAGTGTTCTACATATGCTTTCCTCTCAGAATTTTATGGTTTCTGTCTTACATTCAGATCTTTAATCCATCTTTGTGTATGGTCTTAGAAAGTACTCTAGTTTCATTCTTTTATAGGGGGTTGACCAGTTTTCCCAGCACAATTTGTTAAAGAGATTGTCTTTTCTCCATTGTATATTTTTGCCTCCATTGCATATTTTTGTATATTTTAAGGTGTCCATAAGTGCATGGATTTACCTCTGGGCTTTCTATTTTGTCCCATTGACTTATATTTCTGTCTTTGTGCCAGTACCATAGTGTCTTGATGACTGTAGTTTTGTAGTATAGGGTGAAGTCAGGAAGATTGATTCCTCCAGTTCCAGTCTTCTTTTTCAAGGTTACTTTGGCTATTTAAGTTTTGTTTTTTTTTTTTTTTTGTTATTTCCACGCAAATTGTGAGATTTATTCATTCTAGCTCTGTGACAAATGCCATTAGTAGCTTGATACGGATTGCAGTGAATCTATAGATTGCTTTGATTAGTATACTCATTTTCACAATATTTATTCTTCCAGTCCATGAACATGGTATGTTTCTCCATCTATTTGTGCCATCTTTGATTTATTTCATCATTGTTTTATAGTTTTCTATATATAGGTCTTTTGTTTCTTTAGGTAAATTTATTTCTAAGTATTTTATTCTTTTAGTTGCAGTGGTAAATGGGATTGTTTCCTTAATCTCTCTGTTTTTTCATTGTTAGTGTACAGGAATGCAAGGGATTTCTGTGTATTAATTTTCTATCTTGCAATTCTACTCTACTCATTGATTAGCTCTAGTAATTTTCTGGTGGTGTCTTTAGGGTTCTCTATGTAGAAGATCATGTCGCCTGCAAACAGGGAGAGTTTTACTTCTTCATTTCCAATCTGGATTCCTTTTATTTCTCTTTCTTCTCTGATCAAAAGCATAAATTCTTTGGCTCTCAGCCCTCTTTATCATCCAAATCTTACATCCATACGTGACTACTGGAAAAACTGTAGCTTTGACTATAGTGACCTTTGTTGGCAAACTTATATCTCTGCTTTTTAATATGCTGTCTATGTTTCTCATAGCCTTTCTTCCAAGGAACAAGTGCCTTTGAATTCACGGCTGTGGTCACCATCCACAGTAATTCTGGAGCCCAAGTAACAAATATGGATTCTGAATCAGGCAAATCAAAATGAGTGGCCAAAGGAAATCTGGAAGAAATGCCTCATATGAGTGACTCAAATTGCCATGATGGCACAACTTTTCTCTCTTTGAGGCTTGTCCCTGGGTCTATCTACACCTACTGTTCGATTTCTCCTCCTAATAAACACTTCGTTTGTTTCATTACTTTCTTTGTGGGAATTTTTTTCTGCAAAGTCAAAGAGCCAGGGCCTTGTCACTGACCACTCATCCAGTGGCTAGGATTTGGTGTTCTTACTGCTGCGCCTGATCTCAATTTCTGGCTGGGAACCAAAGTCCTCTCTCAAGCCACTGCAGGTTGAAGCCACCAGAGATCATATCAAGGTACATTCTACTATTTTCTTAATATATGTGGTTGTGCTGAGAGCAATAATTACTGCAAATTTCAAGATGAAGTTGCATGAGATCCATGAGCACAGAGATTAATATTGTCTTCAAAGCAATTTAAAAAAATTTTACTAAAGGTCTTTTTCAATGAAATTATCACAGAATTAAATTGAATATGTGTCTACTCTATAAAAATATCATGTGCCTGAAGAGGTAAATTACACATTTTATCTAGAAAAAGCATTTGGGAAACTGAGATAATACATTAACACTCTTTCTATCTAGGAACTGCTGTTAAGAGGAGGATCTAGACAAAAACTGAGCTCCAGACAGGGCAAGAAGAACACCCCCATGGGATATGTGGGGAAAATAGAGACAGAATTTAAAGAGACAGTAGGGGCACATATGTGCTGACCAAGGGACAAGGGAGTTGGACAAAATGGTGGTTGAAAAATTCAGAGGACCAGCCTCAGAGCCCTGGAAATGCACCAGTCAGGGGACAATCTCTGTGTGGATTCATGTAGCTCAAAACCTGTGTCATATCTTGAGAAGAGGTACAAGGGGCTCTCACCATGGGCAGGAGCAGGGTAGGGAGGAAAGAGGAACTGGAAAATTTCAAAAAAACCCTGAAATTTTCCTTGGAATTCATATACATGAAATGCTTGGACCTTGTGTGTGGGTGACAGTTTTAAAACATGGTTCTCAAGCTATGCGTTGACTGTGTCCCTCATTGACATGTGTGCTCAGTTGCTAAATTGTGTCTAGCTCTTTTGTAACCCCATGGACTGTATTCTGTCGGGCTCCTCTGTCCATGGGATTCTCCAGGCAAGGATACTGAAGTGGGTTGCCATTTCCTTCTCCAGGGGATCTTCCCAAACCAAGGATCAAACCCACATCTCCTGCATTGGCAGGAAGGTTCTTTACCTGGGATGATGCCCCACTCATGGTTTCAGTTCAGTTCAGTCACTCAATCGTGTCTGACTCTTTGTGATCCCATGGACTGCAGCACACCAGGCTTCCCTGTCCATCACCAACTCCTGCAGCTTGCTCAAACTCATGTCCATCGAGTCAGTGATGCCATCCTACCATCTCATCCTCTGTCATCCCCTTCTCCTCCCGCCTTCAATCTTTCCCAACATCAGGGTCTTTTCCAGTGAGTCAGTTCTTCACATCAGGTGGTCAAAGTACTGGAGTTTCAGCTTCTACATCAGTCCTTCCAACGAATATTCAGGGCTGATTTCCTTCAGGATGGACTAGTTGGATCTTCTTGCAGTCCAAGTGACTCTCAAGAATCTTCTCCAACACGACAGTTCAAAAGCATCAATTCTTCAGTGCTCAGTGTTCTTTATAGTCCAACTCTCACATCCATACATGACTACTGGAAAAACCATAGCTTTGACTAGATGGACCTTTGTTGGTAAAGTAATGTCTCTGCTTTTTAATATGCTATCTAGGTTAGTCATAGCTTTTCTTCCAAGGTGCAAGCGTCTTTTAATTTCATGGCTGCAGTCACCATCTGCAGTGGTTTTGGAGCTCCTCAAAATAAAGTCTGTTACTATTTCCATTGTTTCCCCATCTATTTGCCATGAAGTGATGGGGCCAGATGCCATGATCTTAGTTTTCTGAATGTTCTCATGGTTTAGTAGAGGGCAAAATGAAAGTTAGGGACCGGTGATGTCCTTTGCAGGTTGTGTAAGAAATTGAGTTTTCCTGGGATAGAGGAAAGAGGAACCAGGATTTCAGATCCTTGAGCTGAGCACAAGGCAGTGAATTGCTTCTTGGGATTTATCAAAGCAGCTTGAGTGAGTCATCGCCTGGAGGATTTGGGAGTAAATAATGAATCACATGCCTTGGGGACAAGGAAGGAATAGGATTTCCTGCCTGTGAAAGGCTACAGTTGATATAGGTCTGCTCCTGATACTTCCAAATGTCACGTTTCCTCATACTGGTGACCACTCGTCTAATTTTAGTAATGGTTACATTTACTGAGCACCTACTATGTGCCACACATTGCTTTCTATGTATCAATTCATAGACATAATCTAGGAGATGGTCTAGAGTCAAGAAAGTCATCAGGTAAGTTAGCTAGAGTTTCTGCTTTAAGCGCATAACCATTTTCCTGTGTTGTCAGGTTCAGTAATTCCTGGATGTGTTAAGCAGGGTTCTGATAGGAACATTTGCCTCAGGCCTTCGCATGTTTGCCTAATTTGGGTTTAGCTTACTCTGCTAATTTCAAATCCTTCAGGGGTTGGAACAATTCATATATATGATGTAGGGAGTTGGTGACCTGTAGTGATCTGAAGGAAGTAAATAGGTTCTATCTATCTCTTTGTAGGCTCTCCTACCCTTCAGGTAACATGGCATCTTTATCCTTCTATATGTTTAAAATCTACTCTGTTGTTCATACTTCCAAATAAGACAGGCAGTTCCTATTTAGGACCCTTTAAGGGCTGAGCTTGGAAAGCGTAGTCATCTTCTTCCTTTTCCGTGCTGGTTGACCAGATGGCTGTGGCCCCTTTACTAAATACTAAGTCATAAAGTTTGGGTTCCAGGACATGGCAATTTATTTATTTTTAAAACTAATTTTTATTGGAGTATAGTTGCTTTAACAATCTTGTGTTAGGTTCTCCTGTACGGCAAAGAGAATTAGCTATATGTATACGTATATCTCCTCTTTTTTGGATTTCCTTCTCATTTAGGTCACCACAGAGCACTGAATAGAGTTCCCTTGCTATACAGTAGGTTCTCATTAGTTATCTGTTTTATACGTAGTATCAATAGCATATATGTGTCATTCCCAATCTCCCAAATCACTCCCCCTCTCCCCTTGGTATCTATACATTTGTCCAGTACCTCTGTTTCTCTATTTCTGCTTTGCAAATAAGATCATCTATACCATTTTTCTGGATTCCACATATATGCACTAATATATGATATTTATATTTCTCTTTCTGACTTACTTCACTTTGTATGTGTCTCTAGGTCCACTCACGTCTCTACAAATGACCCAATTTTGTTCCTTTTAATGGTTGAGTAATATTCCATTGTATATGTACACCACATCTTCTTTATCCATTTCTCTGTTGATGGACATTTAGCTTGCTTTCGTGTCCTTGCTATTGTAAATATTCTATGAACATTGAATTCTATGAACATTGGAGTGCATGTGTTTTTTTTTTCGTGTCCTTGCTATTGTAAATATTCTATGAACATTGATTCTATGAACATTGGGGTGCATGTGTCTTTTTAAATTAGGGCACGGCAATTTAAATGAGAGACTGAGTTTTCCTGAGGTCAGACTTGAGGGGTGAGGTGCTATAGGTAATAGTCATTGAAAAGCAAAGAGGCAGGTAGAGACAAGCCAGGGAATGAGTGGCTCAGATCCCTGGGGGAAAAGCAGAGAAGAGAAAACTGAGACCACAATTCTCCAAAATGAGCTTCTTACAGAGCAACACCTTACATCCTGGAAGTGTGGAAGGCAGGAGCCCTCCGTAGATGCTGAATTATCCCTTTTCTGTTGCTCATGTGTGTTGCAATAATTAGGAGGGCACACAATTGATGGAGTTTTCCTAGCTTGTGGAAACATGAGAGGACATGTGGCTTTATAAGTCTACTTAGATAAATTAAAAATTTAAGAGCAATAATGTCAGCAATAGTCACCATTAAACAGAGATCTCGGGAGCGGAACAGACCTTTTAAGCATCTGTTTTACTTGCGGCCCAGTATTTATCTCTTTGGCTCAGGCCCAAGGACAGAGCTGGCAAGGACCCAAACCTATCCCCAGAGTTGCCTCTTGGGATCTAAAAACTCCAGACAGCCAGAAGTGAAAGCTGTCTCTCTGGGTTTCAGAGGTCTGTTAAAATAATTCTGAGCTATTCCAGAGAATGCATTAGAAAATGGAAACAATTCAAGAATTATTTGTCTTGCTTTGCTTTCAAAATCAGCTCTTAGGAAAGGGTTGAAATGAGTTATAAATCCTTTTGAAGAGAATGTGTACACGGTGCAACGTATGCCTAAATGGTTTGGTTTCTTACTGTCAGATGTTTATATGTGATGGAGAAGCTTGTAAATTTTGGACCCTTTAAGGGTCCAACCCAAAGGGTGATCCAGAGGTGGTTTGATGATGCCACTGTCCATCGCAGTTCTTTGTGTCCCAGCATATACCTCGCCTGATGCTCCGCTGGCTCTGTGTCTGACCCTGAAGCTTGGCCTGGCCAATCATGGGAGCCTCACGTAGGTATGATCTGGGGCAATTCCTTGTCTGTCTCACAGATTCAGACACCAATTCCACTGGAGGATGCAACATTATATCTGTCTCTCCAGATAATTTTTTTTTTTTTTGTCATGCTCAGGGTTTCTTCCTCCTTTGCCAAGACTTCTTTCTTATCCACCACCTTCCATTGTCTATTTTTATTTCCCCTTCTGACCTTGAAGGCTCCAAAGCCTGGCATTGGTTACCCTTTGACACACGAGTTTAATAGCAGTGGAGGGGAAAGTCCTGAGTGGATGAGAATGGACACAGGGCTGGGCAGGTTGGGTGGACTCAGGGTCCACCCTCAACTCAGGGTGCTGGATTGAGAACGTGGTCTGGGGGACATCACAGACATGGTCGTCATTGGAGGGGAGTCGTGTACATTCCTCCCATCCTGCTGCTTGCTCTGCTTTGTGTTATAACCTCAGGCGAACATAAGAGTTCAAACCAAAGTCTGGGGCTGAGAGTTCTGGGTGGGTGGGAATTGTGATGTGAAATGCAAGGCTGATGTGGGCCTTGTGTGCCTCCCACCTACCTTCCCAGCAGAATGTACAGGTGGAGGGCCAGGTGAGGGTCAGAGACCAACTCTGCCCTCGATAAGAGGACAGGGGTCTGGGCATAGTCACGTGTTGGGCTCTGAGACTTCTTCCTGAATAACAGCAGTATTTATCCTCTTGGGTATTCTTCATACATGTGACTCATGGCTCTTTTCTCAAATCTGGAAGAGGTCAGTCAAAGAACAATGTGCTTCTGCAGACAGATGAGCAAACTGGCAGACAGATGGGGGACGGTTAGATAAACAGAGGTGGACAAAGGTGAGCCAGTAGCATGCAATGTGTCCAAAGCAACAGAAGTTTGGTGTTTGGATATATATCTGACTCACTAAGTTTAACCACCTGTTTCTTCTTGTATTTTTTTTTTTTTTAAGGATAAGCTTTTTAAAAAAGCTATTAAGAGACATCAAAATGATTCTTGGTCATTAGGCTGCTGTTAAAATGTTTCAATGGATTTAGAATAAATATGTTGGAGACATATGGATTTCATTTTTCTTTAATTAAATGTGAGAATGTTAAAATAAAAGTAAAATTCCCTACAAAAATAGAGTTTGATATTTTTTTATGGGGGGAGTTTATTAAACAAAGATTTATAGGCAAATCAAATTAAGTACATGTAAAGCATCGGTACACTGGAGCTTCCCTGATGGATCAGACAGTAAAGAGTCTGCCTGCAGTGCAGGAGACCCAGGTTCGAGCCCTTGGTTGGGAAGATCCCCTGGAGAAGGGAATGGCAACCCATTACAATATTCTTGCCTGGAGAATTCCACGGACAGAAGAACCTGGCTAAAGTCCATGGGGTCACAGAGTTGGATATGACTGAGCGACTAACATTTTCATAGTTTCCTTTTCTATGGGTGCCCTAAAGGCTGCTTAGATCAATTAATTTAGGGCAAGGCAGAGACTGGAGGCTTTCTTTGAGAGCTAAGCTGATTAAATTACTAATGTGCAATAATAACTGTAGGTGTCATCAAGAAAGAGTCTTTCACTTTCTAGACACAACCTAGGCTTAGAAGTCTCATTAAGAGTGCCTGGATGTACAAAGGATCACAGTTGGTGAGGTTCTTGGAGAAAATCTGTGAATGAACTTGAGTGACAGGGTTGCCTGGAGCCTGGACCTGTGAACCTCAAGGGGCAAGTTTTCCTTTGTGTACTGGCATCAGTTAGGGAACAGGGCTACCTGCAGGAAGTTGTCATTCCACCCAAGAGACCCAGTCTGTAGAGGCAAAGGGTAGATGACTGATTAATTCAGCCTGATGACATTCATTCATTCACATCACTCAACCAGATTCTGAACAGCCTTCTGATTATTACTTGGCTCCCTCAGTAGCCTTTCTTCCTGGCTGTGACATTTCCTAAGTTGGCTTCTGTTTTACACATCAGTCTGCTGTGAGTTTAGTTCATGTGAGTTTGGCTCCCTGAGCTCTACATTCTTTATGGGCCTTGACAGAGGCAAGTTGCTGCTCTTGGGGCCTGAGGGCCAGACTCTGGAACATGGCGATGACTCCAACCATCACTTGCCAGGCCTGTCCAGAACAGTATCACCATTCAACTACACTGCAGTCATTTCTTATTAATGTAATTATACCCTGACTGAGGGTGACACCTACCATCCTTTCCTGGCTTATCACACACCACACACTTTACATGAATCCTTCCAGTAAAACTACCCAGTGATTCTATGGGACTATTATTCATTGTCACTTACAGATGAGAAAACTGAGACAAAATCAAACAAAGGACTTTTCCAAAAATCTTGGTTAACAGTCAGTGGGGACGCTTGTATGAGGCCAGGTGGGACAGTGCAGTCCATGTGCCCAACTGCACACTGACCAACCTGCTAAACTAGCTCAGAAGACAAACCAGCCATAGACAGCCAGGAGATCATCTTAAGGTGTGCAGACCTGTTTGGACAGATGCATTTAATTAACCTTAATTTATAATTGTTTTAGCATTCGAGAACCTTCACTAAGAATCCATTGTGTAGGAACTAGAGATGGTAAGAAACAATGATCTATGTCTCCACTCTCCTTTTCCTCTTGCTTTACATCTCCAGCCCTTCTCCCCATCCTCACTTTCAACCAAAGACTCAGATTCCTCTTTCACTGACAAAGCTGGTGTCCTCAGAGGGAAAGGCCCCCAGGTCACCAGGCGTTACTTGCCCACCTGACGCTCCTTGCCTGTCTCCTCTGGGCTTGGCCCTGTTATTAGCCATGAAGCCCCTGGGCCCCCATTTGAGGCCACCTGTCTTTATCCTATGCTTCAGATTCCCGCCCTTCCCTTGTGCCTGCTAATGGACACCACGGCTCAGCCCTTCTCTTCCTTTTTTAGCACTTTCAGCTTCTTCCAGTCTGCTGTCATTAGCTATCCTCAAAAGAAAAATCTCTCCTTGTCCCCATCCATGTCCCCCTGTCAATTTTGGTCTCCATTTCTCTGCTCTCTCTTTTATGGCAAGCTCTTTAGGTGACCCACTCATTTTGCCCCTCTGATCATTTCTGCCTCTCTCTTTCTCTCCTTTTCTTAGAAAGAAAGTGATGTAGCTCAGTCATGTCCAACTCTTTGTGACCCCATGGACTGTAGCCTACCAGGTTCCTCCATCCATGGGACTTTCCAGGTAAGAATACTGGAGGGGGTTGCTATTTCCTTCTCCAGGAGATCTTCCCGATCCAAGGATTGAACCCGGGTCTCCCACATTGTAGGCAGATGCTTTACTGTCTGAGCCACCATGAGCAACTCATTTCCAGGCCCTCAGCGGCTCATGCCCAGTGGATGTCTCCTCTGGCCCTCAGCTCCTCCTCTTGCTGAACTGTCTGTGGCAGGTGATGCACTTGATCACCCCCCCCCCCCTTCCTAGACGGTCCCCCCATCCCTTCCCCCACACCCTCTTCACTTGACTTCTCACTGCTGCAGTTTTCTTTTTTTCTTTTCCCCCTTGGCTGGTTTCTCATTATCTAGGCTAACCCAGGGCTCAAGTCCTCTGACCTGTTCTCTATGCCATTCTCACTCTGGATTTAAATACTCAACTGTGTGCTGACGGTGGCCAAATTGATGATTTATGTCTCCAGCCTGGACCTCCCTTGAGCTCCGGACTCACATATCTGACCGCCTCGATTTCACCACCCCTGTCTCCCTCCGGGTCAGCGCCATCGTCTCTGCATCCTTCCTGACTGGCCTTGCCGCATCCATCGTCATGTCTCTGAAAATCTATTCTCAACACAGTGGTCCTTTCAAAAATATACATCGGGTCTTGGCAGTACCCTTTCTCTTGCTTTCACTGAACAATGCCAAAAGTCAACACTACGGTGGGCAGTTCCCAACCCGAGGTCCCAGGGAGGAGGGACCACATGGTGATCGTATGCTCCACCTGCTGCCCTCAGCCCAGGACGGGATCAGGGGGCCTGCCCCGTCTCCACCGCTGATTCTAGAAATGAGGGTGCACGGTTTGCAGGACACTCTCTGGATATGGTCACTCCCTTCAGTGTGAATCACAGCTGTCTCTATAATAAATAGGCAAAAATCTCCTTAAAAGAAAGTGAAAGTGTTAGTCACTTAGTTGTGTCTGACTCTTGGCGACCCCATGGACAGTCGTCTGCCAGGCTTCTCTATCCGTGGTATTCTCCAGGCAAGAATGCTGGACTGGGTTGCCATTTCCTTCTCCACGAGATCTTCCTGACACAGGGATTGAATCTGGGCCTCCTGCATTGCAGGTGGATTCTTTATGGTCTGAAACACTAGGGAGGCTCATTGAAAAAAGAATCTGAAAGCAGATGCCGAGTTTCCAGGAACCTGGAACTGCAATGCTTCACCCCATCTCTCCAAGCCCACCTCTTGGTGGGGAGTCTCCAACTTTTCTAGGAATTCCAAGTGCCAAGCCCTGTCCTGTGTCCTCCTCTGCCGCCAGCCCAGTGCTTTCATCCTGGACCTGAGCTTGAGAGCCTGAGGTGATGGGTGGGGGGTAGACAGAAGAGAAAGAGGCCAGCAATACCCTGCCCCCTCCCTGGGGCTGGCCCGCTCCGGGCCCCACTTTTGACTTTGGGCTCCCTCGGCTTTACTGCTGCTGGTTCTCTGCTTCTGAGGTTGCTGCTGCACACACAGCTGCTAAGAGTTCATTGTTTTGATTTTCCCTTATTACAAAGGATAAACTTGGCTCTTTCCAGGACAGCCACCTCAGGGTCAGCGCCTGCCAGCAGTCCAGTCTGCAACCTCCCGTGTCTGCTTGTAGAAGCCTCAGTGCCAGGACACATCTGGCAGTCCACTTCAGTCCAGTTCAGTTGCTCAGGCAAGAATACTGGAGTGGGTCACCATGCCCTCCTCCAGGGAGTCTTCCCGACCCAGGGATCAAACCTGCGTCTCTTATGTCTCCTGCATTGGCAGGCAGGTTCTTTACCACTAGTGCCAGCAGGGAAGCCATTTGAAAGATACCATATGATCCAGCAATTCCATCCTAGCATATATCTAAAAATACTCAAAACACCAGTTCAAAAAGATTCATGTGCCCCAATGTTCTTAGCAGAATTATTTAAAATAGCCAAGATATTGAAACAACCTAAGCGTCCATTCATGGGTGAATGGGTAAAGATGTGGTATATATTGTACAATGGAATACTACTCAATCATAGAAAAATGACATTTTCCCATTTGCATTAATATAGATGCACTTAGAGGGCAGCATACTAAGTGAAATAAATCATTAAGAGAAAGACAGATGTTGCATGTCAAATCTAAAAAAATACAACAAACCAGTGAATAAAATAAAAAAGCAGACTCACAGAGCCAGAGAACAAACTGGTGGTTGGTTACCCATGGGAAGTGGAAGCAGGGGTTGTTTAGGGGTTGGGGAGTGGGAGGTACACACTATGGGGTTTAAGATAAGCTCAAGGATGGATTCTGCAACATGAGGAATATACTCACTATTTTGTAATAACTGTAAATGGAGTGTAACCTTTAAAATTGTATAAAAAATTTAATAAATAACGTTGCACACCTTAGTTGCAGTTTCACACGTCTGTGGGTTGACAGCTGAACAAACACATAGCAGGAAATGTACAGGGTGGACCCAAATGGACACAGTTTGGATAACTAGAAAGCAAACTGGTAAGAGGCCAAGCCCAAGCTCAGGATAGCGTTTGGATAATTGAATCCACAGTAGACCTGAATGAGTGAAATTCGCTCAGTTGTGTCTGACTCTTTGTGACCCCATGGAAGCTATAGTCCATGGAATTCTCCAGGTCAGAATACTAGAGTGGGTAGCTTTTCCCTTCTCCAGAGGATCTTCCCAACCCAGGGATCGAACCCAGGTCTCCCACATTGCAGGCAGATTCTTTAACAGCTGAGCCACAAAGGAAGCCCAAGAATACTGGAGTGGGTAGCCTATCCCATCTCCAGTGGATCTTCCTGACCCAGGAATCAAACCAAGGTCTCCCACATTGCAGGCGGATTCTTTACCAACTGAACTATCAGGGAAGCCCTGAATCCACAGAGTCACATATTTTAGAAAGACCAAACAAGAGGCCAAAGATAATCAGACTTGAGGCAATGTTGGTTCAATGACCTAAGTAAGAAATCATCCAGTGCAAGTGCTTGAAGCTCAACCTGCCCACCTGTAAGTGCCAGTAGCTTGTTTTGTTTCTCTTGTGTGGTCCAGGATTGAGAAAACAACATTCTTATCCTTACTAGTTCTGTTTCCAAAGTATTCAGCCCTTGAGTTGATGGTTTGATAGAAACTGGTTTGCACTTGGGTGCCATTCAAACACTATTTGCATGTGCTGTGCCAGAAACAGTGAATCCACAGTAGAGGATTAAAGAAAAAGACAAGAAGACCAGAACCTGGTTTAAAAACAACTAATCCCATCATGATGATTAAACCATGAGCCACTTCCCCTCCCACCCCTTCCCCAACTCCTGCAGTCAACCCCTTTCAGTTTTCCTTTCCAGGTTTCTCAAGACAACTCAGAAAGTATAAGCAGGACTGCCCTTCTTTCCTACAGAACATGCACTGGCATTATTTGCAATTTCTACTCTATCAGTGGTTGTTAGGCGAAGCAACCACGTGAGAATATTTCTGTGGTTTTTATCTGACGACGTCAACACAGATCCCTGCAGGGTGTGTTTGGGTAAATCATCGATTCAAGAGATGCTTCCTCTTCCCAAACAAGAAATTTGAGGCTCAAATATAAAATCCAGATGAACAAGTTGTTTTTTAAATGAAGGGAAGAAGCCAGGGTATTTTGTGAATACATCAAACCTAGTGTGGAGTGAGTGACATGAAATTAGGCTAAAAGGTCATTGAGGTTGAAACCCGCAGGTGAGTTTGCTCTTTCTCCTGGAAGGAGAAATATTGCTGGGTCCCCTGTGTTTCCACCTATTCCCAGCAGTTTGGACAGAGGTGTGTTCTGAGGCTCTTGTCCCACTTGGTCTCCCTGTCCAGAGGTCTTATTTCCTGGGATTGTGGATTTGGACACTGTTGTTTTAGTTTGAACTTAACAGGATACCAGGTTTCAGAACAAATGTGGGTGTGTATTATCTGCCTCTCTCTGGAATGTACCAGAAGTTCATACACTTAATTTGTTTGACATTTTGCAAGATAGAACACAAGTTGGAGAAGAGAAAATCAAAGAAAGAAGAGGGATCACGAGATTTTCTTAAGGAAAGGGTAAGTAAAAAAAAAAAAAAAACTTATGTCCGACAACATCCTCGACAGGAGGGATGGATAAATGGTTTCATTTACGGAATGAGCTCTTTTTGTGGTTTCCAGTCTGCTGTCAATCTGCATCATGAGAACAAAAAGCATTAAGCTTTGAATAACTGAGGCTTGAGAAAGGAAACACAGCAAAATGCTAGTTTTAAACTAAGTAAACTTCAAGGATAATTGAATTATTCCTGTGCCTGAAGTTATAATGTCACATAGCATTGTGACTATTGTTGCATTTATAGGGATTTTTTTTTTTTAAAAAAAGAATTACCTTCTTTAAAGAGGAACAGAGCTAGTAAGTAGTTCTTAGACTGTGCTCATTTTCTACTTCTTTCCTTAAGCTGTGACTTGGAATTCCCAGCACGTAGCTTTGTAGGATGGGAACGGTTTATTTAGCAGCATTGTGGGTTAGCTAAGTGGCAAAGCAGGTTATATACACAAAAACTCTCTAGAAGTTCCTGAACAGGTCAAATCTCCCTCCAGTGGGCTTGCTGATCAGCCAACTTCTTCCTCCAGCACAGCTCAGCCCCACAGCCAGGAGCCAGGACTGGGCAGGGCGATGGAAGATGTTAGCATCAGACCATTGTTAAGAGCTGTACCCAGCATCAGAGACCAGTGAACATGTTTGTTCCAATCATGTTTGTTTGTATTTTTGTTCAGGTGAAATCCTATTGGGGAGCTAGACTGTTGAGTAAACTATGCCTACCACTGAAATCCAAAGGGGGGAAAAATTGTAAAGGTGAATAGGATGGGGGGAAATGGGGTGGGAAGATGAGGAAGGCTGGAGTGGCATGTTGGGAGGAGGTCAAGGGGGGACCAGCAGTGACCCCACTGCAGAGTTGTCTTCTTTCTCACACACCCAGTTGGAAAATAGCAACCCTCCATGACATCCTGATACACTTAGCTCTGTCTTGAGAATCACCTACCACTTGCTAGACTGTGAGCTCCCTGAGGACCAGCATGGTCTAGTGATCATCTTTCATGCTCACCTACAGCTCTTCAGTAAGGTTTGCAAAAGGAATGATTCAGAAAACAAAAGGAATCTGCTCTGTACAGTAAGTAAGTGTTAGTCGCTCAGTCATGCCCGACTCTTTGCGACCCCATGGACTGCAGCCCACCAGGCTCCTCTGTCCATGAGATTTTCCAGGCAAGGACACTGGAGTTGGGTCACCATTTCCTTCTCCAGGGGATCTTCCCAACCCAGGGGTCGAACCCGGGTCTTCTGCACTGCAGGCAGATTCTTTACTGACTGAGCTACAAGGGAAGCTCTTTACAGTAAGTCAGTTCAAGAAGTGTCAATTGCATCCTGCTGTGGGCCAGGTACAGATGGTTAGCTGAGCACCGAGATGGGAAGGGAGTGAGAAGAAGACAGAGTCACTCCCCTCAAACTGCTCACAGTTCAGTGAGGGTCATAGCAGCTGTGTGGCCGGGAAATGTGTACACAGGAAATGTGTACAAGTCAGGGTGTTGGCTGCGATTTCCTCTGAGGGCAGGGCAGCGTGCAAGTTTGTTCCCTAGAACAAAGCTGGGCTGTGCTGGTAGACTGGGACAGCACTTCCATTCTCAGAGGCTTCCTAGGGATCCTCCATGTAATACTGAGCTCTTGATTATGAGGGTTCCTTACACTGGAAAAAGGCAGCTTAGTGGCCGTGGTGATGGCAGCTGTGACAAACCCTGGCTGCTCTGACTCCACTGCTGGGTCAGCTAAGGACAGGACGGCTTTAAATTCATTTTGCCTCAGGTTTCCTGGAGGTTATTTCCAGGTGCAAAGAAAGACCTGTTATTCAAAATAACACCTCCCTCTTCTCTCTTAAAGTCTGGACTCTTGCTTGTAGCTTAGCTTTATAGACAGATTGACATCAAAGAGCTTGAAGCAGATGCCCAGCTTATGGGAAAAAAAAAATCAGTGTCTGCCTTGCAAAGATGTATGTGTGTGTGTGAGTGCACACTTGTGCACACATTGGGTTTCGAAGAGAGATGGGTTCCAGGTTGGATAAAACCACGTTCAAAAAGAAGCAGAACTCTTCCAATCTTGAATTTGAAGGTGGCCTGGGTTTTGTAGAATGCCAAGCGGCAGCAGCAGAATAAAGTTGTGACTGATGTATAAACTCTTGAGGTGGGGGCGTCCTGAAATTTACCGCTCACATCTCATTTCAAAAGGACAAAATATAGGCACTTCCCATGAAGAAGGGGTCATGCTAGGTTTTGTCAAGCATCTTGTATACCACCCCACGCTTCTGGAGAGAGGCAATGAAAGTTTTGGTTTGGGGGAAACTCAGACTTCTGGACAGGGAGGGCTTGAACCACTCCAGGGCTACTGGCCAAGGTCATTATCTTCTCACTTGAGGGAAGTGGGAAAGGTGGAGAGGATGCATCTCTGGGTTTTAATTCTCCCCCTAAAAGTAGGCTTGGTTGGGAACCTCATGGAATGTGATTCTGTCAGCTGGGGGTTTGTAATAGTGAAGGAAGAAGAAGGAAGTGTAGAGTCACCCAAAGGTTTTGAGTTCTGTCTTACATCAGTTTTCCAAGGTTAATAGGTTGTTGGCAACATGTTTTCGTTTTTTGAAGGATCGCAATGTTCTATAATTTGATGGAGTATCAAATGCATGGATAATATTGCTGTTAAATGCATCAAAATGTACACTCAAGTTTTTGGGAAATAAATTTAGAAAATTCTGTGTTCAGTGAAAAGTGTTTTGACTAAGGCCTTTCCACTCATGGAGTATTTCTCAAGCTGAAATCTTTTTGTTGGGAAGTGCTGAGAGCTTGTGGACCACATGTTCCAGGGAAAACAAACTAAGAACTCACTCTAAGTTTTCAGAAGGCAAACTTCTTTTTTCTATATTTTTCTTTGTATTGAAATAGACATCAAGGACCTCATCAAATCAATTACAAAATGAGTGTGAAGGGGGAACAAAGCTAAAAATATTTTTAAAAGATTTTTAAAAATAATGCCTCTGTCTTGCATGCCAACTAGAATTCATTGATATTGTGAACATTTGCAGTACAGGTATTAATAAATAGTGTGTGTATGAGTGTTTAGTCGTTCAGTCATGTCTGACTCTTTGCAACCCTTTGAATTTAGCCTGCCAGGCTCTTCTGTCCAAGGGATTCTCCAGGCAAGATTACTGGAGTGGGTTGCCGTTTTCCTCCTCCAGAGGATCTTCTCCACTCAGGGATCGAACCCGCATCTCCTGTGTCTCCTGCACTGCAGGTGGACTGTTTACTGGTTGAATCACTGAGGAAACCTTATTAATAAATAGAGTCATTACCAAAAAAAAAAAAATTAGAGAATGTGTGGAGAAGGACCCATGGACAGAGGTGTCTCAAGAAAGAGGAAGCATTTTAATAGAAGATGCTCTTTCTGTTGACACCGATGAGGAAGAAGATTTAAACCACAACTCTTCATGAAAGCTTGAGTCGATCAAGGACATCTGTATCAAGAACTGAGCCTCACACTTGAGATGCATGGTGAATAAGGCCGTTCTGTGTTTCAGAGTTTGAAAACTGCCCTCACGGACAGACTGCTTTGCAGGTCACAAAGAAAAAGCAGTATCACACTGCTATATTTGATAACAAACAAGGACCTACTGTATAGCACAGGGAGCTCTCATCAATCCTCTGTAATAACCTAAATGGGGAAATAATCTGAAAAAGAAGAGAAACATGTATATGTGTAACAGAATCACCTGAAACTAACACAACATTGTTAACCAGCTGTGCTCCAATCTAAAAATAAAAATTTAAAAAATGAAGATGAGAAAAAAGTAAAAAAAGAAAGAATGAAAGGAAAAGTGTCATTATTTCTGAATCCTAGGCCCTGACGCAAAGTCCTCAGGGGCCCAAGGGGCTTATATGTATACATGAGTAGGTTGTGTGTGCATTTATGTGTATGTGTGAGTATGTGGTATGCACACGACTGCATGTCATTTGTGTGTGCACGTGTGCAAGCTTTTGTACACAAGTTCAGTCATGTGTGACTTTGCACATGTAAATGTCTATGCACACGTGGGTGTGAGTGTGTGTGTTCACATTTTTTCACGCCCATGGGAGCCCTCCCTCAAGGTAGTAGAAATAAGTAACTTGGGTGCTGGCTTCCAGCTCTGTCTCCAAGTAGCTGGGTCAGCTTCTAGGAGTCTCTCCACCTCCCTGGGTCTTTGGCAATTCTTGGAAGCAGGCTTGCCCTGAAATCTAGGGAGTGGCAAGTTTTTTCTGGAAAGGGCCAGCTGTTCAGTATTTTATTCTTTGCAAGGCACACATAGTTTCTGTTGAATATCCTTCTTTTTTTTTTCCGTCAACCTTTCAAAACAGTAAAAAGGCATTCTGAGCTCAGGCCTCACAAAAAGAGAAGGAGATGTGGTCTGGCTGGAGGACCCTGCAGGTGACCCCATTCAGCTCCAGCAGAGCCGGTTTCCCTCACCCAGCAAACTGGCTGCTTTCAAGGCAGACATTTCACTGTCCTGGGGAGTCTGTCAAGGGACGGTCCTGCTCGACCAAGTGGTCAACACAGGCTGGTGGGAACATGGCCCTGATTCAGGGCCCCCCTACCTCTGTTCCTGGAGGAAGCACTGGGTTCTAGCTTTGCTGCTTCCTAATTGGGTGGCTTTGTCCAAGGCAGGCCACTTCTCTGGCCGCTTGGGTAACTGTGCTTGAAACAATTCGGATTACTTTTGGATTTGAACTGGTATGATTTAGCCTTAGTGCTGCTTAAGAGCAGGCTGTTTTGAGTTCTCTCGTAGGTAAGCATTCAGTTCTTTTAGTCCCTTCCACGCTGCAGCCCCTGCCAGTGGTCCAGGCCTGTGACCTCAGGATCCTGGCCTGGGGAAGTTGCCCACCTGCTGGAGGTCAAACCGTGATCCTTAGAGTGGCCCCTGCTCCTTGGTTCAGCTGTCTCAGTCTTCATGATTCGTGGGTTGTCTATGGTAGAAAGATTTCCTGCAGTGTTGGCAGGCTACTTAAAATGTCTAAAGTAATGCATCCATGTTGCTACTTTGCCAGTGGAGAAAACTTTCTGCTCAAGGAACCACTTGCAGGATTCTTGATTCCCAGGGTGTGTCAGCTGAGCTGGGGCTCAGGGTGTCAAAGTCAGACAATGCAGGCAGGTCATCCGGTCTCAATGAATGTATGTGCATGTCCTCTAAGAAAGCCTCTGGAAATGTGTGATGGGAATGCTGCTTCGAGAGGCCAGGCACTCATGGTACTGCCCCTAAATTCATGGGCTTGCTGGACAGGCCGAGAGTCACCCAAGGATAAGCCTTGCTCTCCAACCTGTCACCCTCTCCCTGGTCTCTCCACCTGCCCACCTCCTCCAGGGACCCTCAGCTCTCTGCCTTTCTCTTTCCTCTTTTTCCTCTCCTCCAGGGTCTGTTCTGTTGCTAGATTCACATTCCAAAGATTTGCCCACTGATGCCACCAGTTATCCTTTACTCAGAGAAACTTCACAACTGCCCAATGTCAAAATCAAAACCCAAACTTCACAGTGACTCAGATATCTATAGAGATGGAAAATAAAAAAATGCTGAGCGCCAAAGAATTGATGCTTTTGAGTTGTGTTTCTGAAGCAGACTCTTGAGAGTCCCTTGGACTGCAAGGAGATCAAAGCAGTCCATCCTAAAGGAAATCAGCCCTGAACATTCATTGGAAGGACTGATGCTGAGGCTGAAATGCCAATACTTTGGCCACCTGATGCCAAGAGCTGACTTGTTGGAAAAGACCCTGATGCTGGGAAAGACTGAAGGCAGGAAGAAAAGGGGATGACAGATGAGGAGATGGTTGGATGGCATCACCGACTCAATGGACATGAGTTTGAGTAAACTTCAGGAGATGTGAAGGACAGGGAAGCCTAGCATGCTGCAGTCCATGGGATTGCAAAGAGTCAGACACGACTGAGCTCCTAAACAATGACAACAACATATACTCCCCAATCTATGTCTCTACTTTCATCTCAGAACATCATGCTAAAAAAAGATGCCTGGATCTCACCCCCAATGCCTGGGTTTAATTGGCTGGGACTGGGCCCAGTCTCTGGGCTGAGAACCATGGCTTCCAATAACCCTGCTCAAACCTAGCTAGCCTTCTCACAGACCCTTGAATTTTCTATATGACAATGTATGTTACTTCTAGAGTCAGAATAAAATAGTGAAGGTCATTAATTATAAATAACCCAAACTATGCCACGCGCCCTCCTGCCTCTCAGCTTCTGCCGCGGCAGTTTCCTGCCCCTTCTTCTCTGTTACTTTTCCACGTGGGCCTGGAGTTTCTCATCCTCAGAGAAACCTTCTTCCAGTTCATCCCAAGGTCCCTGAGGAGAGTAGACGATGCTGTGTGTTGGATTCCATCCACCCAGCATACCCATCTAATTTTGACTTTCCTATCCCCAACTCGACTGCACCTGGACAGCTTGGCAGAAGGATGGACTAGAATTAATTCTGAATTGAGATATGGTTGCTAGTAAAAGGCCCCCTCCACACACAGCAGGGCTCACAGGGTCCTACTTTTAGGATGCGACCGGTGGGGAGAGGAGGGAAAGTTTTGAAACCAGCACAGTCAGTTGATAGCCCATGAATGAATGAATGAATGAATGAATGAATGAATGAATGAATCCCACAGGCACACAAAGGTACCTGTGTCCAGTGATTGGCAGAATTCCACGGTGTTGTTACCCACTCATATTCATGGCTAAAGAACTACTTTTTGAGTTGGCTGGATATGACACTTAAGTCAAAACAACTTGAATGTCCATAATTCCCATCATCCAAGCATAACGCCAAGTGAAATGCCTCTTACTCAAAACGCTGTGCAAGGGAACCAGTTATTCAAAGAACATAGTACATGTTAAATGTCCCCCTGTGAATATCAGCCCCTGTCTGGTGATTTTCAAATGCAAGTGTATTAACGCCAAAGGCTTATGGTTGGCAATGTGTTTGAGGTGTAACAGCCATCATTTTCTAAATTAACTTACACACAAAACAGAAATAGACCCACAGACATAGAGAACAAACATCTGGATACCAAAAGGGAAGGAGGGAGGGATAAACTAGTAGGTTGGGATTAACATACACACACCACTATATAGTGGCTTGGATGGTAAAGAATCCACACTGTAGTGAAATCCATCAAATTTACCCCCTTTGTTATCAGTGTCTGAGAATAATAAAAAAAAATAAATAATAGAAGAAAACAATAAAAGTCAGTTCTCTTTTACATACAAAATGCAAATTACTAGAATCAAAATGTTAAGCTTCTTTCTCTTTCCCATTTCCCTCTGCATTCTGTGTTCATATATACAGGGGTTTTTAATTAGCAAGCAGAATGTTTTCTTCCAATAAATTCAGTGATTAATTTAAACGCATCTCATGTAAAACGTTCTGAAGAAAATCAAAATGCATATGGGCCTTCATTCCACTGCTTTGCAGTGCTCATAAAACCCACTGATGTAAGGTGTAGATACCAATGCAGAGGGCACGGATTCAGTCCCTGGTCAGGGGAGATTCCACATGCTGTTGAGCAGCTAAGCCCATGAGCCACAACTACTGAAGCCCATGTGCCTAGAGCCTGTGCTCCACGGCAAGAGAAGCCACCGCAATGAGAAGCTCGCACACCACCATGAGGAGCAGCTCCCACTTGCCGTAACTAGAGAAAGCTCCCCACAGCAATGAAGACAGAGTGCAGCCAAAAAAAATGAAGATCAGAAACCAGTTGACTTTAATGGGGGCTTGGTGGTGGGTGGAGATGATCCTAGGTGGGCCTGATCTAATCAGATGAGCACTTAAAAGAAATTGAACTCCTCCTTGTAGGAGAGATTCGAAGCAAGAGAAGGATTTGAGGGTGAGAGGGCACACAGAGGGAGCTACATGGCAAGGACTTTAGGAGCTGAGCCTGTCCTGGGCCTGCAGCCAACAAAAGCATGGGAACCTCAGTCCTAACACCTCAAGGAACTGAATTCCGTCAACAGTCATGTGAGTCTGCGAGAGGACCTGGAAAGGAGTGCAACACCTGCAGATACCTTGACTGCAGCTTCAAGGAACCCTGAGTAAAGGACTTCCCTAAGCTGCCCCTGACTTTCAAAAACCCCTGGAAACCATGTGATAATAAAGGAATGAGGCAAAAACCTCAAGGCTTGTGGTAGTTTGTTAACTGCAACAGGAGGACTGCGTGCTTTCTCCTCCCCAAAACACCCTTTCTCAGAATAGTTTTCCTTCACGATTTACTAATGCCCTGCCCCTGCCAGGGCTGGGTTGTCATCTCCGGCAGATGAACGGACATGAGAAAGCAAGGTTTGATATGAACCGAGACATTCTCCCAGAACAGAGTGGGGTGGAAGCAAAGGGGATCCTATGCACATTCTAAGAACTCTTTTTGCAACCTGCTGTCAAAATTCCTAACAATGACCACAACCCTCCAAGACATGGAAGGACAAAGTTATATATAAAGAAGATCCTTTATCTCTTGTCAAGAGCTTCAAGGGAACCTAAGTCTAGATCAGAGACTGGGTTGTGTTTTCAATAGTGAACCAGGGCGTGTGGTTGCCCACACTCCTACTATGATTGCCTGTGGTTCCCCAGTCCTGTGTGGTGACACCCCAGCACTATCCACAGTGTTCCCATTCTGTCTCTGCATGGTGGCAGTGGTTTAGTCGCTAAGTCATGTCCAACTCTTGCAACTCCATGGGCTGTAGCCTGCCAGTATCCTCTGTCCATGGGATTCTCCAGACAAGAATACTGGAGTGGGTTGCCATTTCCTTCTCCAGAGGATCTTCCCAACCCAGGAATGGAACCCAGGTCTCTTGCACTGCAGGCAGATTCTTTACCAACTGAGCTACCCCATGCAGAGAAGCCCCATGTCTCTGCAGGCACGTACGCTAAGTTGCTCAGTCATGTCACCTCTCTGAGACCCTATGAACCATATAGGCTGCCAGGCTCTTTAGTCCAAGGGGTTCTCCAGGCAAGAGTACTGAAGTGGGTTGCCACGTCCTCCTCCAGGGTATCTTCCCAGCCTAGGGATCAAACTCTCATTTTTTACGTCTCTTGCATTGGCAGGCGGGATCTTTACACTGGCATCACCTGGGAAGCCCTGTCTCTGATCAGTAGCTTTTCCCTGAGAGCAAGGGCATGGGTCAGCAATAATGTGGGTTTGGGGGTGGATCATCTGGTCCTTTCAAACTCCTTAAAGAATCTCGTGTAATTAGAGCTAACCTGTCCTAATTTCAAATCAAAAGACGACATGATTAATATCCTCTAAAAATAGTCAGCGAAAGGCATTTTTAATAAGGTGTCACACATATAGACTACTTTTAAATATAACCTATGATTAAGTCTGAGGATGTGCCCACTGGAGGAAGCTGGGATGCAGACTTGCTCCCAGCAGAGGGAGAGCTGCTGGCCAATCCATTCTTTCCACTTTGCTGCAACTCAATCGGCTTAAAGGTCAACTTTCATGCTGGTCTCACAGCCATAGAGACCATGGCTTATGAGAGACAGCATAGAACTCTGGCTTCTGCTCCTTGAGGGTTGGAATCATGAATTTTAGGGGTTTTATCCCCAGTTCCTGGGACTTTCCCCATGGCTCAAGTGGTAAAGAACCCACCTGCCAGTGCAGGAGATGCAAGAGACGTGGGTTCAATCCCTGGGTGGGGAAGATGCCCTGGAGGAGGAAATGGCAACCCACTCCAGTATTCTTGTCTGGAGAATCCCACAGACAGAGGATCCTGGCAGTCTACAGTCCATGGGGTCGCAAGAGTCAGACACGACTGAGCTCACACGCACATCTCCAATCCCAGGATGCTGCTGCCACATGGAAAGCTTTGTGATATGTTGATTTAACTAGGTAAACTTCAATCATTTCCCCCCCACCTGATCCAACCTCGTGTTTCTATTCTTTCCTAAATTCTACTCTCCCTCTGTCCAGCTGGATGGGTAATAGCATGACCACCCTCCTCTCACCCACAGAATGTTCCCCTCCATCCCCACCCTCCTGAATGAATCTCACATTCCTGAGCTGGCTTGGGGGCTCAGACTGGTCTCCTTTTGACCCAGAAGTTTCTGTCCCCCATGGCCCAGAACCTTGGAGAAGTTCAGTCTGTGGGAATCTTCAAAGTGAAAGATTCTTCGGCCAACATTGTAGGGTTTGGGCAGGATTATCCTGTCTTCTAATCATGCCTCAGCCCCAAGTCAGCACAGATCCTGTGTTTTACTAAGACACCCTCTCCCTGAACCATAATCATAGGTTGGCTTATGGTTTCCCATGTGGTGTAGTGGTAAAGAATCCACTTGCCAATTCAGGAGTCGCAGAAAAAGCAGGTTTAATCCCTGGGTCGGGAAGATCCCCTAGAGGAGGAAATGGCAACCCACTCCAGTATTCTTGCCTGGAAAATCCCATGGACTGAGGAACCTGGCAGGCTAAAGTTCATGGGGTTGCAAAGAGTCAGACATGAGACAGAGCATGTACACATGCATGGTTGGCTTATTGCAAAACCAAGCCTCACTCAAACTTGGTTATAATTTTCAGTGGCTGCTATCACCATTAATACATCAAGTCCTTCTTAGGTGCCTGCTATATGCCAGTTACTGTCCCAGGTCCTGGGAACACAGCAGTGAACAAGACAAATTCGTCATGGAATTTATGTTTTGGTGGGAGATCAAAACAGGAAATAATAGCTGTGTATTATAGATGTAATATAAATTTCAGGAAGTAGTATGTGATATAAATGAAAAGGTGCAAGAATATTTAAGTAACATGGTGGTGGCTATTTTAGGGTGGGATTGCCTCTCTGATGAGATGACACTTGAGAAGAAATAAGACGCATATTTCATGGGGGAAAAGTGATATAACAGAGGGAACAGTAAGTGCAAAGTCTTGAGCTTAGCAGTTGCTTCACTTCAAGCTCTTTAGTAACTGTAGCCATGAAATTAAAACATGCTTGCTCCTTGGAAGAAAAGCTATGACAAACTAGACAGTGTGTTAAAAAACAGAGACATCACTTTGCTGACAAAGGTCTGTCTAGTCAAAGCTGTGGGTTTTGCAGTAGTCATGTCTGGATGTGACAGACCATAAAGAAGCCTGAATGCGGAAGAATTGATGACTTGGAATTGTGGTGCTGAAGACTCTTGAGAGTCCCTTGGACTGCAAGGAGATCAAGCGAGTCTATCCTAAAGGAAATCGACCCTGAATATTCATTGGAAGGACTGATGCTGAAGCTGAAACTCCAATCCTTTGGCCACCTGATCCGAAGAGCTGACTCATCGGAAAAGACCCTGATCCTGGGAAAGATTGAGGGCAGGAGGAGAAGGGGACGACAGAGGATGAGATGGTTGGATGGCATCATCAACTCAATGGACATGAGTTTAAGCAAACTCCGGGAGATGGTGAAGAACAGGGAAGCCTGGCGTGCTACAGTCCATGGGGTCGCAGAGTCAGACATGACTGAGCGACTAAACAACAACAAACTCTTCACCTCCTTAATGCCTTGATGACTTGGATACAGCCTCTCATTTCTTTCCGTCTGGAAATATGGAAGGAAAGTCAGGTGAACTGGGATAAAGCAAAGGGAGGCAGGTTGGAGGAAAGAATCTTCCACCTGTTTGGCCACGATTGGTGGCCCCAGCTGGGCAATCGGTGTTCAGGAGCTGTGTGGGACTGGGCCAGCCAAACCAAGTGTCATGTTGCTTCCGTGGCTGGATGTACTGAGCAGAAAGTCTAGAGAAGGGCTGGGTGGGGTCCACGGAAACTGGGGTAGGCCATGAAGTCAGGCCTGGCTCTTCTGACTCACCTGGGTTGGTGGAGGAGACAGTGGAACTGTTTGCAAGGGACAGTGCAGGGGTTTGTAGGGGACAGTGGAGTTGTTGGCAAGTAGCTTCTCTAAGGATGCACTAGGGTGATGCTGGAAAACCTTTGTGATCCCCTTCAAACACCACATTCCCTTCCAGACCTGATGCTCACCTCCCCCAGCATCCTCATCTTTCCTTTTTGCCCTTAGTTTCCCCACCCTTGAGTCCACAGGTAAAGGTGACTCCTCGGCCCAGGGAAGGATCACACACACACACACACACACACAACACTGCAAGGCACACAGTGGCATTCTTGGCTTTGACCTCCAGAACAGTGTTGGGAGCCAGGGCTTTGAAATTCAAGAGCCAGACAGATTTTTTTTTTAAGTTCTCCCAAGTTTTTCTTCCGGTACCAGGTGCAGAGCCTGGGGCACTGAGGGAGCCCTCCTGCTGTGGAAAGAAGATGCCATCACAGGGTAGCCATTCTCTTGGTAAATGGGAGGAAAGAACCCTTACTCTGGGGGAAGGAAGAAGGTGGGGCGGACTTGGCCAGGCAAGAGGAAAGAGTCGGGCTGCCCCCAGCCACCTCCTTGAAGTTGGACAACTAGAAGAGCTGGAGGATGAGTCTGGGTATTGCGGTGCAGAGATTTGCATCCAGTTTGCTCATGTGTGGCCCACGGAATTGCAAACCTGCTGAGATCCTGGTACCCAGACCTAGACCCGTTTTGAGAGTTGGAGGGTCTGGAGGGGGTGTGGGCCAGCAGAGACTGTGAAGTTAGGATGAGGAGTCAGGTCCTCTTGGGGCCCAGGCAGCAGACACAGTGGGGACCTAGAGCATCACTGTGTCAGACCCTTCCCCCAAACCCACACACATCTGCAAGGGAGGAGGGAGGAGCCTTGCGGGCAGATGCCCCTGGCATGAATGAAAATCATAAGGGATTGAGTTAAGGTCCTTTGATAAGAGTTTTCCTGCTACTTCCCATTCACGGGGGCTCATGTGGGGTTCATGTCCAGGGAAGGGAAGTTTCTCCTCTGAACACTTTAAGCTTTGTGACTGTGAGATTCCTATCTGTGATGCTCAATGTATGACCTGCTTGCTGGAATACCTTGGGGTCCCTGGAGAAGGCAGACTAATGCAGAAGAGGGGCCAGAGCAGACTGGTTGACTCTTTCGAGGAAGGTTCTTGGATATGTATCAGCTTCCCAGGGAGCTGCTGTAACAAAGTACCACAAACCGGGATGGCTGAAAACCACGGAAATGGATTCCCTAACAGCTGTAGAGGCCTGACGCTCCAGACAGAGGCCCTGGCAGAACCAGCTGAAGGCCCGAGCTCCGGGCCTCTCTCTCCCGCCTCCTAGTGTTGCTGGCCATTCTGGACATCTCCTGGGTTGTGGACACACCACTTCAGGCTCAGTCTCCATCTTCACGGGGCCTCGTTCCTCCCTGTTGTCACAGCAGCCTCCCTCTTCTCATAACGACACCTGTCGTATCGGATTAGGGCCTGTCCTCATGACCTCCTTTAGGCTTGACTATGTCTGCAAAAGCTATTTCCAAACATTCCACATTCACAGGTACCAACCAGGGTGAGGACTTTGGCATATCTTTTTGGAGGGACACAATTCAGTTCACAATAGAGAACTAAGTTGCAGAAACTCATTTATTTTGTTTGCGTCCTGGTTGGATCCTGGGTTTAGAGAAGTCAGATTGCAGAACTTACTTCTTTCTCAAAGGCGTTTTACAAGCTATTCACAATTCTAAGACAAAGAATCGAGACCTACAAGTCTGTTCATAAACTGTTCAGCAAAGGCCTGTTTCTTTCTGAGACTCGGGAACTGATAGCATCCGGTTCTTCTGCTCCGGGGCAGCTGCTGAGGCTCTGGTACCCTGACCTGGTGAGTCACGCAGGCCTGTACAGCACACCCGCCCACAATGGTGCTCACCATTCCCGTGGGTGAAACTCATCCTGAGACCTCTGATTTCTGGGGACTGGAAAGGACACGTGTAATTCACACACAAGGGAATTAATGTGTATCAAAAGTTTTCCCCTTCATGCCCCACAGAGATGGACACAAACCACACGGATCTAACCCAGGAGAATGCTGACTATAATTCTACCACCTCCCCTGCACCCCAGCAAGCAGCAAGAGAGGCAGTGAACAAAAACAAACCCCAGTGAAGCTGGAACCTACTGCCTCCTCCTCCCCAGGGCTTTGCAGAATCGAATATAGCAAGATGATGTGTGGGGACAACTTTATGAAAATGTTTCCTATAAAATAATGTGCTAAAAGTCTGGTGATAAATTTGAGAAATTTCTCCCTGAATGAAAACACAAGGAATTCTGAGGGTATACCCTGATCTCTTGACTCAAAGTGAATAATGTTCAATTATCCCAGCAAGGTAAGTTATAGATGGAAGGAAAGAAATGAAAGGCACAGGGCAGGGAGTTTTCCTCCTTTTTGTATTTATAGAATAGTTTCATGGGCTGGACCTCTCAGCAGGATGCTATAGAGATTAAAAGGTGAGCATCACTTTTGCTAAAGCAATTTAGTAGGCTGGGGAACTTACGTCTACACACAGTCTCTCTTTCTCTCCCTCTCCATCCACCCTACACAGTATGTCTTTTCAGTTGTAGCAAAAATACCTTTTATACGTTGATCAACATTTGGCCTCTCACCTATCAAAGGTTCACAGCAGCTGGAAAACCAAGGATTATTAAGCATTGCTTACAGATGTGACTCTAAACGCTACCAAATAAAAATGCTAACGGATATTTCAATTGTGTAAAAAGGGAGATGTATAGATTGATTACTTGCATGCTATCTGGATAAGAGTTACTGTTTTACAGTTTCTCACACCAAACTGATACTTGAAATACCATCGGGGGCCCAGGTTGCAACTGTTTTAGCTCCTTCTCTGGCCTCTTCTTCACACATTGTAAAAGTTTGAATTTGCAAATCCAAGAACTGGTGATTTAAGCGCCTCAGTACTGTGTTTTGCCCTTTTTATTGTTGTCAGTGGTGGTGGTGGTGGTGATGGTGATGGTGGTGATGATGGTGATGGTGGTGGTGGTGGTGGTGATGGTGGTTATGGTGATGGTGGTGGTGGTAGTGGTGGTGGTGATGGTGGTGGTGATGGTGATGGTGGTGGTGGTGATGGTGGGGGTGATGGTGATGGTGGTGGTGATGGTGGGGGTGATGGTGATGGTGGGGGTGATGGTGGTGGTGATGGTGGTGGTGATGGTGGTGGTGGTGGTGATGGTGATGGTGGTGGTGGTGGTGGTGGTGGTGGTGGTGATGGTGGTGGTGGAGATGGTAGTGGTGATGGTGGTGATGGTGGTGGTGGTGATGGTGGTGATGGTGGTGATGGTGGTGGTGATGGTGGTGGTGTTGGTGGTGGTGGTGATGGTGGTGGTGGTGATGGTGGTGGTGATAGTGGTGATGGAGATGGTGGTGGTGATGGTGGTGGTGATGGTGGTGGTGGTGGTGGTGGTGGTGATGGTGATGGTGATGGTGGTGGTGTTGGTGGTGGTAATGGTGGTGATGGAGATGGTGCTGGTGATGGTGGTGGAGATGGTGATGGTGGTGGTAGTGGTGATGGTGATGGTGGTGATGGAGACAGTGGTGGTGATGGTGGTGGTGATGGTGGTGATGGTTATGGTGGTGGTGATGGAGATGGTGATGGTGGTGTTGGTGATGGTGGTGGTGATGGTGATGTTGGTGGAGGTAGGGGTGGTGGTGATGGCAGTGGCAAGGCTGTGTGGGTTGAGGGTGGTGGTGTGTGGGATGGGGATCACATAGTGCATGGAGGGGGTGGGGATATCCATCACGTGACTCTCAAATGGTTATAGGCAATAAGAAAAAGACAGAAGATTTTCAGGTTGGGAGTTTAAATGCTTAACAGTTTGCAGGTACATTTTTAAAGCACCCTGATGGTTATTTTCTGTAAACTAATGGTTCTCAACCTTGCCTGCCCAGTAAAAGCGTGTAGGGAGCTTTGAAAACATACCAGTGCCGCAGCTCCCTGCTGAGATTCTGACTTAATTAGTTTGGGGTGAGGAACAGACGCGGAAGTATTTTAAAATCTCTCCCTGGAGATGCTAAGGGACAGATGGGATGTTGAACCATGGCCAGGCAAACAGAGCATCCCAGTGAGGACCAGGGAGCACCAGGGGATGATCCAGGTCAGATGGTACCACCTCCCCTGTAGGAACGAGCTTGTCAGTCTGGTCGATAGGAGAGTCAAACACTTCATTTCTTTCTTCATTTTTTTAAAAAATTGAAGTACAACTTCATTTCTTATTATAAAATATTTTAAAAATTCAGGAATGGACACAAAATATCCATGCTCTCACTTTCAGATTTAATATTGGATATTAGTATTCTGTCATATATCTTCTGTATCTATTTTGAAAATGTGGCTCTTAAAAAATATCTGTTAAGGGCTTCCCTGGTGGCTCAGTGGTAACGAATCTGCCTGCCAACGCAGGAGACACAGGTTCGATCCCTGATCTGGGAAGATGTGCCATAGAGGGACGAAGCCCATGTGCCACAGACCCTGAGTCGATGTGCCCTAGAGCCCATGCTTCACAGTAAGAGTAGGCCCCACCCACTGCAACTACAGAAAAGTCTGCACAGCTGTGAAGACCCAGCACAGCCAAAAATAAAGAAATGCAATTATATTTAAAAATTAAAAAAAAATATCTGTAATGCATGAATGAATTGAAACATTTGGAGTGTTTTGGGGCAAATGTACTGCAAAGGTATGTTGCTCATTGAGGGCCCTTATACGTAATTTGCACTTTAGTAAAAGTGAGGAAAGGCTTCCCAGGTTGTGCTAGTGGTAAAGAACCTGCCTGTCAATTCAGAAGACATAAGAGATGAGGGTTTGATCCTTGGGTCGTGAAGATCCCCCAGAGGAGGGCATGGCAACCCACCCCAGTGTTCTTGCCTGGAGAATCCCATGGACAGAGGAGCCTGGTGCTGCAGTCCATGGGGTTGCACAGAGTCGGACACGACTGTAGTGACTTGGCACACACACACAGAAGTGAGGAGACTGAGTAGACGAAAGGGCAGAGACTGAAGGGTGGACAAAGACAGGGAGATGAAGGGGAAAGCGGTGAGGAGGGGCCTGAGGCTCAGGATGTCTAAGGCACCCTCCAGTGCGCCCACTGCTGGCCCTAGCAATGGCTGATCATGTTTTCATTAAGGAGGTGTTTTTTTGTTTTTTTTTTAAAGAAGAAATTGCAATTCAGGAAAATGAGCACTCCCAAGAATTTTCTCTTTCTGTGTCACCCATCTGGTTCCTTCCATAGCTTTACACCAAGTTCCTGGACATTCTTTTTGATCCTGTTCCCTTTTTTGCAGAAACATGTTCATTTTCTTGTTCAGAACCTCCTCCAGGACACTGCCCCCCACCCCGCCCTGTATAAGTGGTTATTTGTGTGGTCTGTCCCCCATGGCCCAGGGAGGACTTTCTTTGCTCTGTTGATAATTCCCTAATTCAGAATGGCTGCCTTTGGACATTTTTTTCCAACAAGTACTACCTTGGGTTCTGGGTTATATCCCTAGGACAGCTACCAAAATTTCCCTTGTCTTTCCATTTGGAAACGTCTGTTTTAAAAAAGAGTGTAAAAGATAGACTTTAATTCTAAAATACTTCAATAAATAACCTCTCCCAAGTTCCTGTAATTTCCTTTGGCAGAGACACACTAGATGCATAACCCAGAGCCATATCAAAAATAGACACAAACAAGCCATGCTGGCCTCCTCCTCTCTCCTTCTTCCCTCAGATCCTCTCCAGCATCATGCCCTCTGAAATCTTAAAGTGATATGTTAAATTACAGTGTAATCAAAACCCTGCCATCCTCTATCACTTTTTAACTTCAGGAAGCCTTGTAATTCTTGCTTAACCATTCAAAAACAAAACAAAAACCAGAGATAAAAAGGAGATGATCTGTGAAGCTCAGTTCTAGAAGAGTATTCCTTATTCAGCCTTCCTTGATGTCATCTCATAAAGTGAACAAGGCACTTGGCAAATCAGTGGAAGTTACTCAGAGCCTTGCAACATCAGTGTCACCAGGGAGCTTGCCAGAAATGCAGAATCCCAGGCTGCACCCCAGACCACTTGAATCAGAATCTGCCCCTTCATTAAGAGCCTCTGATGGTTCCCAAACATGCTGAAGTTTTAGAAACATGAACTCATCTCACAAGATCAACACTCCCCCCAGGCAATGTTAATTTAGCTGCCTAGAAAATTTGACTCACAACTTTTGAGGCCATTCTTAAGTAGTTTAAGGAAAATAAAACAACATGTCCAACTCTTTGTGACTGAAAGGTCGGGGCATGCCCCCGGGAAAGTGCTGCAAGGCAAATTCCGGAGGCTGGCTAAACTTCCAGGGGCTGGCCCCCTGCAGCCTGGTCCAATCAGGTACCAACACAGAGCCCTCGGACACTGACCACCGCTGTAGCCCGCGCTTTCTTCCTTATATGAAAAGACCTGGCCTGGACGCCCTGCCAGGACTATAAAACCCCTCCCCACCCCTCATACCTTGCAGACTCCCTTTGTCTCCTCACTCACCAGCCCCCTGGGAGTTCTGCCCGAGAGCGAGAGCGACGCTTAATAAAAGGTCTTTACCACCGGTCCTTAGAGGCGGCTTTTTCTTTCTCCCGCGGCGTTTTCTAACAGTGACCCCATGGACTGTAGCCACCGGGCTCCTCTGTCCACAGAATTCTCCAGGCCAGAAGACTGGAGTGGGTTGTCATGCCCTTCTCCAGGGGATCTTCCCGACCCAGGGATTGAACCCAGGTCTCCTGCATTGCAGGCAGATTCTTTACCATCTGCACCACCAGGGAATCCCAAGGATACTGGAGTGAACAGCCTATTCCTTCTCCAGGGGATCTTCCCAACCCAGGCATCAAACTGGGGTCCCCACATTGCAGGCAGATTCTTTATCGTCTGAGCCACCAGGGAAGTCCTAAATAGCAATACACTAACCTCTTCTCCAACATTCTTTCGTTAACACTGAGGCGATGTTTCCAATGCATGTTTTTCAAAAGAACCCAGAGAATATCACTTTATTTTAAAACTGTGTTCACTGTGTCCTATTTACTTTCTAACTAAAATTATATATGTTTAAAAAGGAAGAGAAACACACACAGCTTCTGAGTCATGCCAAATCAGCTTCTTTCTGAAACCCGAGTTAACCGTCCCGACGTTTAGATATGAGGAAGAGAAGGGCTTTTCTTAAAGCTTCATGAGGCAACACAGCTTTGTCTTCAAAGATCTACAAGATCAAGAACCACAAGTTTAGCTGCTGGAAAATGGGAAGAGCCCAGAATTAACCAGTATAGGGTGGGAAGCTGGTCATCTTAGCTCCCCTGGGACCTCTGCCCCTAGTGGAGGAGCATAACCCTCTTGAATAGAGCCCGCTTTGTTTCTGCCTGAAGACAGCATCCCTGCTTTGAAGACAGTGACTTTTGTCCCCACACACTCTGCCCATGGCTCATCAACCTCTCTGCCCCCGACTCCTTCTCCCACCAGCTTCCCCCAGGGCTGAACTTCCACCCTGGGGAGGTCATCCTTTGGAAGTGTCTGTGGCTAACAATGCCTCTGTCTCTCCCACCTCCCCAGAATATCGCCCTTTGTTCAATGGATGCCTTCTCTAAGCGCAGGGGGAGTTGGAGGTGAGGTGGAGACCTAGGGGTGTTAGGGATTCCACTCCCAAGCCTGACAGCAGTACTCTGCTTGTTCCAGTTTCCTGTTTTGAACGATGGAAACTCAAGCTGAAGTCTTCACGTAGAATCTTGCAGTTTCTCAGGGTAAAGTCAGACCCCCAAGAGCAGGACCATTTCCATAAGTTTGTTTTCTACATCTGTAACTCTGTTTCTGCTTTGTAGAGGAGGGTAAGGTGTGCTGAGGGACAAACTTCGAGATTGGGACTGACGTGTACTCACTACTGCATGTAGAATACATAACTAACGAGGACATACTGTCTAGCACAGGGAACTCTACTACTCAATACTCTGTAATGACTTATATGGGGAAAGAATCTAAAAAAGAGTGGATATGTGTATAACCGATTCACCTTGCTATACAGCAGAAACTAACACAAATTGTCAATCAACTGTACTCCGACAAAAATTAAAAGAATAAAAACAATAAAAGTTAAAAAAAAAAAAAGGACAGGAAGAGAGTTGAAGGCGGAGTGTGGGCATTGTTGTTCAGTTGCTCAGTTGTGTCCGACTCTCTGTGACCCCATGGACTGCAGCACGCCAGGCCTCCCTGTCCATCACCGGGAGTTTGTCCAAACTCCCAGAGTTTGCTCACACTCACGTCCATTAAGTCAGTGATGCCATCCAACCATCTCATCCTCTGTTGCCCCTTCTTCTCCTGCCCTCAATCTTTTCCAGCATCAGGGTCTTTTCCAATGAGTTGGCTCTTTGCATCAGGTGGCCAAAGTATTGTGTGGGCAGGGGGTAAACAAACTCCCTGAAGCCTTGTGGGAGCACTTAGGGCTTCTCTCTGGTAAGAGCTGGTGTCTAACAGGGCAACAGATAAGCTGACAGCCTTCGGGGAGAATCAACCTGGGCTCTAGAGGCAGCGGGGACACCACGCTGCCAATCACATCCCTGCCCAAAACAGAGGCACATGAAGACAGCACCTGGAGTGGGGATTTGCACTTCAAAAAGGAAGAGAAGAGGGGAGCCTCTAGAGCCAGGACCGCAGGGGATTCGTCTCCTGGTCAGACTCTGGGAGGAAGGGCCAGCGGGCTGGGATGAATCACAAAGACGGCAGGGTGGGGACCTGGTTCCTGTGGAAGCCCGAGATCCTCCTGCAGGAACTCTAGCTGGAGTCTGCATCTTGCTGGTGGACAGAAGCAGTTTCTCCATGCTGGGAAGACAGTTCTGGGGAGAACGCGGTTCTCGGCACTCTGGGAAGCTGCTTTGGGTTCGAAGACCTCTTGAAGGCAGCCCTACAAGGAGGCCTGCTCTGCTGTTCCCTGGCAGATGGCTGGGTAGGGCAAGGACACATCTCCCATGACTGGGCACCCCTCCCAAGGTGCTGCCCAGCAAGGAGACAGAACCGGTCAGTCCCAGGACCAGGTGAGGACAGTGACTTCCCAGACAGCCACCCCCACACCAGTGGAGCCATGGGGATGGGGAGAAGCCCGGTCACACTGCCTGTGGCAGCAGGCATGACCAGGGCTGCCCACCTCGAACACCAGCCCAGAGGGCTGCCCACCTCAACCCCCCTTGGGTAGGTTTCACATACACGCTCATACCCAGAGAGAAGCCCTGAGGTGTAGATCACACGGACACAGCCTTCAGGCTGTGGTTTTAGCAGAAGTGGGGCCAGCTGGGGGTGCCAGGGAAAGGTGGATCTACAAATAGGGTCTATTATTCCTCCGAATTGCCTGTCTTACCCACAAATTAAGTATTGCTTCTGATACTGCTTTCCAGGTGGCAGCTAGTGGTAAAGAACCCACCTGCCCAAGCAGGAGATGGAAGAGACATGAGTTTGATCCCTGGGTTCGGAAGATCCCCTGGAGAAGGGCATGGCAACCCACTCCAGTACTCTTGCCTGGAGAATTCCATGGACAGAGGAGCCTGGAGGACTATAGTCCATAGGATTGCAAAGAGCTGGAACTGAAACGGCTTAGCATGCAGCCTGCACTGATATTACTGTTTACCTAAACACAAGGATCATTTTTCTATAAGCAAAGTTGTCCCTTTCCCTGTCTTGCCTGGTCTCTTGCTTTGGCTCATAGTTGCGTCTGGGACGAAAGCTAAGGTCCTGCCGGCTGTGCACTGGGTCCCCGGTGGTTTGGCCCTTCCCCCTCCTCACATCTCCTCCTCCTGGCCCCCTCATTGTGCCAGGCCCCTGTCCTTCCCCACGGCCACCTCTGATTGCCTGAGTTCATCAGGTGAGGGGACAGCCTGGCTCCTCTTGCTGGGTTCCACCAGAGGTCGGATTGCCACACCTCACCCTGCTCCGGGACAGTGATCCCATCCCCATCAGCTGTAGTTGTCCTATTCTGCTCCCCCGTCAGTAGGAAAACCCCTGAGCAGCACCACAGCACCTCAGGCCCAGTGGGACCCGTTCCCTGTTTGCTGAGGGAGTCACCAACAAATGAGAGTGTAGATGGAAAACCACTTCCTATGCTGGAGCTCACGAGAGGGTTTAAGGGAGCATTCCTACTATTGTCATATAATAAACCTTGAATACTGTTCATGGACAGCTGAGCGTCGAAGAATTGATGCTTTTGAACTGTGATGTTGGAGAAGACTCTTGAGAGTCCCTTGGACTGCAAGGAGATCCAACTAGTCCATCCTAAAGGAAATCAGTCCTGACTGTTCATTGGAAGGACTGATGCTGAAGCTGAAACTCCAATACTTTGGCCACCTAATGTGAAGAGCTGACTCATTTGAAAAGACCCTGATGCTGGGAAAGATTGAAGGTGAGAAGAGAAGGGGACGACAGAGGATGAGATGGCTGGATGGCATCACCGACTCAAAGGACATGAGTTTGAGTAAACTCTGGGAGTTGGTGATGGACAGGGAGGCCTGGCGTGCTGCAGTCCATGGGGTCACAAAGGGCTGGACATGACTGAGCAACTGAACTGAACTGAACTGAACTGAACCTTGAATGCTGAGCTGTGTACACTTGCTGTTGTGGCTTCTTCACCCAGGCTGCCCTTTAAAAATCCCTTGGGAAGCTCTGAAGACATACCCGTGTGTTGGGGAGGGGGCGCCACAAATCTGTTAAATCTGTATGGCCGGGGTGTCCAAGCTGGTCCAGAGCATTGTTTGTCTGAGTAACTCAGCTGCTGATTTGAGCCTGGCATCTGTGGTTCTGTTGTTTTTCCTAGAATGGTCATCATGCTGGCTCCAGAGTCTTTACTGGTCGTGGAAGATTCCACTCCATATTGGCCACTGCAAAGTGCCTTTTGAGGATGGTTCCCAGTGGATTTCATTTCCTTTAAAATTTTGAAAATGTTGATAACGTACTATCCTTAAGTCCTTGGTGGCTCAGACAGTAAAAAATTCACCTTCAATGCAGGAGACCCGGGTTCAATCCCTGGGGTCAAGAAGATCCTCTGGAGAAGGAGATGGTGACCCACTCCAGTATTCTTGCCTGGAGAATCCCATGGATAGAGAAGCCTGGTGGGCTATAGTTTAGTGACTGAGCCACTAACATTAACATAATGAAACTATTAATAGATTGTGAGCTCAGAGGACAAAGCTCAGAGGCCATTGTAGTTGACTCTGGCCAAATGGGTTGGGAAGATCCCCTGGAGAAGGGAACGGCTACCCACTCCAGTATTCTGGCCTGGAGAATTCTGTGGAATGTATAGTCTGTGGGGCTGCAAAGAGTAGGCCACGACTGAGTGACTCTCACTTTCACTGGCCAAGTAGACGATGAATGCTATTATTAAAAAACTACCCTTGGCCAGAACTACCCTTCTCGCTTTCTCTCTCCCACTCTTTCTCCCTCTCTCCATGTCACCCTCTTCTCTCCACATCCCTCAAGTCTAAAAATTGTAAAATAGTTTTAAGAAGGTAATATACTCCCACAGTTTTGCTGAATCTCTTAAAGTCTCTTCTAAAGGACCCGTCTAGGACATTCCTGGCCAGTGTGAATGTGGATGGAGTGGATCTCAGATGTTGAAACAGCAGAGGAGGGGAAGAGTTCAAGGTCAGATGCCTGGAATCCTGACTCTGATTACAAATCCTGGTGATCACCCACCCACTTGAACTTGGGTTTGGTTCACCGTCTACCAGTGGGTCAACAGGGTGTGCCATTCCTTACTGGGTTCTTATGAGGATCAGTTGGCTTAATGATCAGGATATAATCTCTGAAAACTTGTATCCATCATCTGAGTTCCATCCCAGCAAAGTTTTTGCCCAATGTCTATATGAGTTCCTTCTTTATAAATGGCCTGGTCTTGTGGTTGAGTGGCTCAAGTGGGCACAGTTTCTGGCAGCTGAGAAAAACCTGTTCCAACTCTTTTAATGTTCTTGCAGCCAGTGAGGTTGCTTACGTGGGCAGTGGATCAGTGGATTGGAGCCCTGGTAGGTAGACTTTCTGTAGCCTGTAAACAGCCTTTCTGGAGGGCAATTTGGTAAAATGTTGTAAGAGCTTTAAAAACCACTGACCCTTTTACCCAGCAATTACATATATAATACTTCTGTGTACAAAGATGCTTATAATAGTGGCGGTGACAACACAGGAAGGGAAACAAATGTCCAAAATAAAGACAAAATAAATGCGCAGTAAATACGTTTTGGAGTTACTTACAATGCAGTCATCACAATGATTCTCCATATTTATTCAACGATATTGAGTACCTATCACTCTCATATTGTGAACTGTGTTTGCAATGCTAGGGATGGGTCAATGCAATGGTTAATTTTATGGGTCCACTTGACTGCACCACGAGATGAAAAGATTAAAGGCTATTTCCAGGTGTGTCTGGGGGGGGTGTTGTTTTGGGATGAGATTAATGTTTGAATTGGTGGACTCAGTAAGGTAGATTTTCCAACCCCTCTCTTGTGTCAGACATCATCTAGCCCACTGCAGGCCTGAATATAACAAAAGGTGGGGAAAGAAGGGTTTACCCCTGTTTTCCTTGTCTCACTGCTTGAACTGGAATGTATCATCCCATTGTATCCTGTCTTCAGACTGAGATGCACATTATGAGCTCCCTTGATTCTCAGGCAAGTACAGATCATGTTCAAGAAGTAGCTGGGGAGGGCAGTTTATCAGCAAGGGGGTTAAAGTCCCACCGCAGAAGAGAGTGAGGCCAAAGACATCTATGACCCACCTCCAGGTACTGACTCAGAAAGAAGCTGATGATGTATCAATATTATCAGGAGAGAAAAGTATGCAACAGAATGGTGTATACTAAAAACAGTGATCCAGTTTTAGTTACAAACATAAATAAACTCATCTATTTACTGTATGTGCTATTTCCTTCTCTCGGCTCTCTCTCTCCTCCCTTCCTTCCTGCACGCTGCCCTTCTGATTTCCTTTATCCAAAAAATGTACTTGAATCTTTACATTTTCTTCCCCTGAATGTAGTTTACTGGTACAATGAATAAGTGAGAAACATCCAGGTAAAACAAACTGACTGCCTTTTATTGTCTTTAGTCAAGCTATCTGAGCACAGGCTTTGTTAATCTAAAAATTTATGTAGTTTTCTGAATTAGCTGTAGAAATGTTAAAATAACTGGAGAACTAAAATTGGCCAGTTACTGCAAAGGTAAATGTTATCTCAGAGCAAGAAAAGGTTGATTTCCAGAAATCTAGTCACACCCAAGATACAATTTCTCTACATTTCTATTGGTAGAAATTTCACCAGGATGGATCCAAACAGTGCCACTTGTATGGAAACCATACATAAAATATTGTTCTATAAGTTACAAGGTTATTTAGGTATAAATGTGGAGACTCTCTTCCCTGGTGGCTCGGAAGGTAAAGAATCTGCCTGCAATTCGGGAGAACCAGATTTGATCCTGGATCAGGAAGATCCCCTGGAGAAGAGAATGGTAACTCACTCCGTATTCTTGCCTGGAGAATCCTATGGACAGAGGAGCCTGGTGGGCTATAGTTCATGGGGTTGCAAAGAATCAGACATGACTGAGTAACTAACACTTTCACTTTCTCCAGCTTCATACATAAGCTTCTGTACATTTTGATACTCACTTGTACCAATGTGTATGGATGTGAGAGTTGGACTATAAAGAAAGCTGAGCACTGAAGATTTGATGCTTTTGAACTGTAGTGTTGGAGAAGACTCTTGAGAGTCCCTTGGACTGCAAGGAGGTCCAATCAGTACATCCTAAAGGAGATCAGTCCTGGGTGTTCATTAGAAGGACTGATGTTGAAGTTGAAGCTCCAATATTTTGGCCACCTGATGCAAAGAGCTGAATCATTTGAAAAGACCCTGATGCTGGGAAAGATTGAAGGGAGGAGGAGAAGGGGACATCACAGGATGAGATGGTTGGATGGCATCACCGACTCAATAGACATGAGCTTGAATAAACTCTGGGAGTTGGTGATGGACAGGGAGGCCTGGTGTGCTGCAGTTCATGGGGTCGCCAAGAGTCAGACAGGACTGAGTGACTGAACTGAACTGAACTGTATTGACAAGATTCAATATTAAAATTTGCTGTAAGGTTTTGATGGTTGAAAATGCTTGAGGAATGAGGTGGTCTTGTTTAAGTGAATTATTTGGATTATCTATTCCACCCAGGAGTAAAGAGAATTTAAACCTAGGAGTCCTAGGATTTCAAATTCAGTTGTTAGACATTGTTCTAACCCATGTGCTCACTTCCCTGTGTTTGATTGTGCTAGGCTGGGCACAGCTCAGCCTTTGATGCTGTGGGTGCCCACGGTGTATTTGGGGCATTATTCTACACATGTCAAAGAGTAAATAGGTGAAACTTATTTCACCATTAGAGGCTCCAAGGAGCATCTGCATCCTGAACATCTTCCCTTGGCATTTTTAAAAAATGTAAAATCATTAAACTGCACATTATAATTTTCCATATCCTTTTAGAAGCAGGGGATAGGAAAAATAGCTCACTAATTTATTGAGTTTATTTCCCTGAATCATCCCTGCTCTATAGCTGGGAAATCTGATAGAGAAAGAAGTTCAATAACTCATCTAACAAGGCTCAGTATCCATCAAAACTCAATCTACAAACCGCATGACTCAACATTAACACCAATCTCTTAGGCTTCTTGAGAGGAAATATGTTATGCTTAATAGTATGAGGGCTTAGGCCAGCATAGATATGTCAGAAACCAATGACCTGGAAATGACTGAGCTTAGATTTTTATATGACTGAGAAAAGTGAGAATGTTACTCACTTGGTCCCATCTGAAACACACACTAATCCCTTTCCTTGTTCATTCACCTAACTGTGTGTGAACGGCAGCCAAAATAGATGTATTTGCTCGATCAAGATACTAAGAGTAGAAGACACTCATTCTCTCTTATGTCTCCCCTCTGGCCTCCATCTACAAAATATGAGTGTTTTATTTCTTGTTCAGGTGGCCTTTACTGAACTTTTGGAGATGGCTACAATTGACTACCTGGGATGATACAGTCTGTATTCATCTTCTAAAGAGAGCTCTCTTTAAATAGTTTCAACAGCTTCAAATATTTCTATGGACTTCCCAAATGGCTCAGGGGTAAAGAACCAGCCTGCCAATGTAAGAGCTGCAGGAGAAGCAGGTTCAATCCCTGAGTTGGGGAGATCCCCTGGAGTAGGAAACAGCAAACCACTCTGGTATTCTTGCCTGAAAAATCCCATGGACAGAGGAGTCTGGTGGGCTACCGTCCATGGGGTTGCAAAGAGTTAGACACAAGTGAGCATGCATGCACTGAATATTTCTATTGGAATTGGAAAGCTTTAGGCATCATAGAAATATTATTGAAATACCACATATTGAATGACTCTTCCATGACATGCTTAGGGAGAAACACAGAGGGAGTGCAGTGATGTCTAAGTTTAGCTCTTGTTGACAAAGAAGGTTTGAGCCTAGCAGAGCAGTAGAGCAGACAGGTATGTATCAGCCCAGGAAGTGGCTGCATGACAAAGCCCATGGAATGGTCTTCATAGAATAGTGGCCACAGAAAGACGCCCATGGCTAGAGAAGCAGGCTCAATCATGACCACACAACTTTGAATTTCAGTGGCATTTTCCAATGTAATCGACATCTCAAATTTAGGGATCTGGACACTGAACTCAAGAAGTCACCTCGTTTATCACTTTGATTTGCTGAGATGACAGCACATAAATTACCATCCTTTCCTTTTAAAGCATTTGTAGGCTGTCAGAACATCTTGTCCAGGCCCATTTTCTTCCTCCTTATTGGAAACCATGGCCCATTCCCCCTCCCACGGTCTCAGATTCCTTCTCTTGTGCTCAGGGCTTCAAGGCCCTAGTTGATAGATTTCCTTTCTTTGCCAACTGAACGGGAGTTCTCTTGTCTTTTCGCATGCAATTGGACATTGGTGAAATCTCGGGGATATTGTAAGGGCAAAGAGTGATCCATTTTGTAGTTAGAATCTGAGGCACACGTGACTCAACCAGTTCCTCGATGTCTGGACCTGGGACTCTTGAGAGTCCCTTGGACTGCAAGGAAATCCAACAAGTCAATCCTAAAGGAAATCAACCCTGAACATTCATTGGAAGGACTGATGCTGAAGCTGAAACTCCAACACTTTGGCCACCTGATGCAAAGAACTGACTCATTTGAAAAGACCCTGATGCTGGGAAAGATTGAAGGCGGGAGGAGAAGAGGATGACAGAGGATGAGATGGTTGGATGGCATCACTAACTCAATGGACATGAGTTTGAGTAAACTTCAGGAGATAAAGGAGGACAGGGAAGCCTGGTGTGCTGAAGTCCATGGGGGTGCAAAGTGTCAGACATGACTTAGGAACTGAACAACAACAGAGGTTTATTTGAAAATGACTGACAGATTTTGATTAAATTCTCCTCTTCCAGACTAGTTTTGTGTGTTACTACAATGTCATTTTTTCTTGACTAGTGATTCTAAAATCCAGGATTTACATACTTTATGGGAGGGCCATTGTGGGCTTCCCTGGTAGCTCGGACTATAAAGCATCTGCCTACAATGCGGGAGACTCAGGTTCGATCCCTGGGTCGGGAAGATCCCCTGGAGAAGGAAATGGCAACCCACTCCAGTATTCGTGCCTGAATCCCATGGACCGAGGAGCCTGGTGGGCAGAGTCAGACACGACTGAGTGACTTCTCTTCACTTCATTTCACTTGGTATTGTTTGGGAGATTAGATGATTATTTACAACCAGGAATTTTCAGGGGATTTATTCCTTCTGATCTGTGAATTCCAGATAATCACCATCATTACCAAGTGCCCAACATAACCTTTTTTGTTCTCCCTATGACAGCCAAACCTCACAAAAGATTCAGCATGGCTAATTTAAAATACACTCCACTACTGCACACGACAGGAATGAAGAATCAAGGTTCTTGTATCCACAGTGTAGATGGAAGGAACTATTTCTCTGAAAAATAAAATCGGTTGAAATAAACATATTGTTGTTCACTATTTTTACCGTTTTGAGGTCTTGTAAAAATGATCTTTACTCTTTTTACAGTGGTAGATCTCATCTATACCTGGCCTTATGCTAAAGGGGGCCAAGCCACTGAGGTTATTCCCGAAGGAAGGTGGGTCCACACAAAGCCCAATTTATGTTTACTCTTTGGTGACAGCTTACTGTGAGGTCTGTTAGTGACAGGCTATTGAGCGGCAACCCATCTAAAACACCATGTTTCCTGGGGGCTCCGTTCATGCTGTTCAGAGCCAGACTAAATCCCCAGGGATTTCCATTAGGCCTTCAGTGAGTTCTACTCCAAGGGCAGTGAAAACCATGGGACTCCAACATACATGACAAGGAATGACTATGAGACGAATATCAAGCAATGCTGTTTTTGCAAATGAGAAAGGAGTCAAAGGAGTTTGTTCTTCTCTCTGCTCTGTATCACAAAATAGCAAGGCCCTGTCACTGGCAAGATTAACAAATCCCCCATATGTAACCGTGGGCATCCTTGTCCTCACGATGCCTCAGGAATGACAAATTCCCAAAGACACATTTTGGAACGCTGCAGCCCAGTGTTTGCATGTGAAGGTGATGACAACCACGGAACCGCAGCTCTAAGCTCAGTTCTAGGGCAGCCCTCCCTCTGCTTCCTTCCCAGTCGTGTTATTTATCCACTGGAACGAGCTTGACACTTCACACCTGGACTACGGCCACATGCAATCCCTCTTGCTCATGGAGTATGCAATGCTGGAGCTTTCTTTGGACTGAAGCCATCATCAGCCTGGTCTCTCCACTCATGAGTGATCTAATTTCAGCACCACTGATGGCACTCAAATGGGACCATTTCTCTTTTGGGAGTTTATAATTCTGAGTCAAGACGCGAGGTCTTCTTCCCTATCAGTGTCTGGCTGTTTTCAGTATTTCTTCTCAAGTTTGCCTTGCCCAAGGCTGACAGACAAAAATGACAAAGTAAAATCTGTATCCTCCCCTCTGCCTCCCAACCAATGCCACTCCTTGAGATCTAAGACTCAAGGTCCATGCAAGATGCCTGGTCTCTGTTTTCTCTATGGTGTGGTCCGCCATAACCCTGCCTGCCCAAACCTCACTGCCCATACTCTCTGCACGCAGACTGATTTCTCATTTGAAAAGCCTTTCCTTTCCTGTTTCCCCATCAAAATCCCACTTCTTCAAAGATTCCTTTACCTTTCACCATATTCTTGGATGTTTCCTCTTGCTACTAGCCTTGGTTAACCTCCCCTTTCTTTACTCAAAGCCTAGCACTCTCTTGTTTAAAGCTATGCTTCTTTGTCTTGTATACATTCTTGGTTCATTGATGATACTGTTTTTGTAAAGTCTAGTGCCTGCGAGGGCTGAAATGGGGATGTTTTTCCTTTTTCTTCCCTTGTCTTCTTTCCAGGTGATAAATGGTATATTTCCGGCCATATCAATTAAACAAAGGATGTCACCATTATCCAACCGGAGCCAGTGACCCCTGAAGAAACTCAGGGCTGAAAAGTCCCTGCCATCTAGGAGCCATCAGCCTGAGGCCACTCCCTAGGGTGAGCCCCGAGGAAGCTCAGGATGTGAACACACAGCATACTGGCCCCAGGTAGGTGAGGTGCATATCAAAGAAATGGTTTCAGTGAGTCCAGACTCTTGCATCTTCCCATACATAGAAAAGCGCCAAGTTCCTTAACTTGGGGTACCTGGTTTTGTTTAATCAACAATCATTTTTTAATGCTCCAACTACTTGCCCTTTGTTGTCAAGCTCCTATCCATCCTAGTTCCTGCCCTCGCCTCCTTGGAGCAACTTCTCAGGGCTTTCTGAAACACTGCCTCCCAGGCTGCAGTCCTCATTTTGCCCCAAATAAAATTTAACTCTTAACTCTGATACTGTGCAAATTTTTTCAACACACAGTAAATACTCTTAACGCTCTGTTGACTGACTGGTTCACGTCACCATGATAATCCAGGGGGGCAGCTATTAAAGATCAGTGTCTGGAAATACACAGATGGTCAAGGGAGGTTTTAAACAAAAGTGAATGTCATAGAACTATAATTATTCTCCCCTCGGTTGCACAAAGGTTTGCCATGATAAGCCGGCTATTCAATTTTTTGTACTGCGGCTTTTCTCCAGAGTACACCATTTTAATTTCTTGATAGCGTCTTTTATTTAAAGGATAATAGATGAGACTATTAATTTAATGTAAGAACTAAAAACCTTCTGGATGGATTATCTGGAATTCCAAAAGACTAAGCAGTTTATTTATACAAAGAGAGCGATAGAGAAGCCCTTGCTTTCTGCCCATAATCTTCTCCACTTAGTGTGGATGATGCGTATTTTATCTGTTGGAACAAAAGTCTTTTGTCGTTGTCTCTTCCCCCAGGGCACTGAGGCCATGCAGAGGAAAATAAGGACAGACATTCCGTCTACAGTTGTGACGTTACACAGTTCTCGGGTGAGCACCCGCATGGAGGTCTTCACTACGGGAAGAAGCTTACAAGAGTGGCAGTGTTTGAGAAGAACCTAAGCCAGTCGTTCTTAACATCAGTATGTGTTTGACTTCCTGGAGGAGATAGGCAATGGTTTGCTCCATCCCTGGTTTCTGATTTAGTGGGTCTGGGGTGGGCTTGAGAATTAGCATTTGCAACCAGTTGCCCTGGTGACAGCATTGCTTCCGGTTCCTGGGACACAGTTTGGGAACCGCTGACCTAAGCTGACTTCTGCGAGCTCCGATGCTTCCTTCTGCCCACAGAGATCCACCTGGGGCCAGAAAGGAGCCAGGAGAGGGGCTCAGCTGCTGATGAGAAAGAGGGCTGCCTAACGCAGTCTCCTCAATGGAGGAATTCTTTTGTGACAGCATATCTGTAACAGATGCACTTCACTTGCTTCTCTTTGCATCCTCTCTCCTTATATGTTTCACTGCGATGGGCCTGCTCACCCCAAGAGGGTGAATATATATTTAGGGTATTCACTGGTGAGTCTTCAAGATACAGCCTAAAAGGAAGGGCTGCATTCCTTCTTTGCTACTATTGAAACTGGATTCCTTAAGAGTAGGGATTTTATATTATTCACACCATGTTTTGCACAAAAGAAATGTCTGTAAATCTGAATCTTACTCTGGCTGATGTCATTGGGGTCCCGACACTGTAAAGAACTTGGGGCTTTTTACAAATAATAAGGTTTAGGGTGATGTGTGTGTGTGTGCTCAGTTGTGTCTGACTCTTTGGGGCCCCATGGACTGTAGCCCACCAGGCTTGTCTGTCCATAGAGTTTTCCAGGCAAACATAGAGGAGTGGGTTACCATTTCCTCCTCCAGGGCATCTTCCAAACCCAGGGATCGAACCCATGTCTCTTGCGTCTCCTGTATTGGCAGGTGGATTCTTTACCATTAGGGCCACCTGGAAAGCCCCCAGAGTGCCATGAGATACCTCTGAAGAGGTATTTCATGTCCTACCTGTTGATTGCAGATAGAGAGGTACTGACAACATCAATCAGATGGATAAGTCTTTTCCTTGAGTGATGAGTCCCATAGATACAGCCTATCATGTGGTCCCTACATTCCAGGCCTGCTCTCACTGACCACAGGTTTTGTGTATGGACTGAAATGTCATTTTGGAGAAATACGACTCCTTTCTCTCTTAGAGAAATGATGGGTTCCCCACAAAACAATGACCTCATAGAATGACCATCATAGCCCACTCTATGGACCTCATAGAGGTTCAGTCTGATCTGTGGACCAAAACTGTAGGTCATCACTGGGACCCATGGAAACTGTAGGTCATCACATGGGACCTGGAAGCTCTTCGCATTGGTAGAGAATTCAAAACACAGGCAGCATGTCAACCGCATTTCTTAAATCCTCCCTCCTTTGTGCCTTCCAGAGATGGGGAATTCAGAGCTGCGCAAATGGAGAGAATAGATCATATCGGCCCTGCCTAGCTCTGACTATAGAACATTCTTTCTTATACTGAATGGAAATATGTCACTTTGTAACTTCTACCACTAGGTCCTACTTGTATCTGTAGAGGCCAGCAGAGCAACTCCAATTTCTCCTTCATCTTCAAATATCAAGATACCTGAAAATGACCCTCTTGCCCTTCACTCAAGAATTCTTTAGGAGAAACACCCACGATTCCTTCATCTGTTTCTTACTTTACACGGTTTAGACTTACCTACCATCCTAATTGCACCCTTCTGTAAGCCACTGAGTCAGGTTATATCCCTTCTAGGTTGAAATGATAGGAGCTGGTGGAACAGCAGAACCCTATGGTAATTGGCTCCTACCAGCCCCAAGTCTTCAGCCTGCCTTTTGGTCTGGTAAAACAAACTTTGGCAAAAAAAAAAAAAAAAAAAGTTTAATCAGGAAAATGAGAATACAGAGAAACAAAGGAAGACACTCAAAGGAGATCAAATAATTATAGTTTAGTCTTTGAGCATAGTCAAAGGCCTTTAGTTCCTTCTCAAGGGCTACAGATAATATTCTGAGCCATATCCTGTGAGCTGTCATAGGACCTAGTGGTAGCTGTCTACCTGTGAGACCCCTTATCCACCAGGTGGATAAGTTAACTACATGATGACCAGACGTAGCCGTGACATAGGCTGCCATAAGAAATGGCCTCAAAAAGTGGAAAAAAACCGACCCTGGGACTGAAGGTTAACTGTACGTAAAACAATCAAGACAATGCTGGTCAGACCACCGATGATCAATTTCAAGATGATGGTTAGAGCTGACTGTCAATTTCAAGATGACTTCTGCATGTAGCCCCCTCCCTCTGTCTATAAACGCTCTTGCCCACTGATTGTCAATGAGTGGGGAGTCAGCCTTTGGCCAGAAGCCTGCCTCCCCCACCAGTTGCCAGCATCCAAAATAAGACCAACTTTCCTTTCCACTTTCCTGACCTCTTCATTGGCTTTTGAGCAGTGAGCAGCCAGACCCTACTTTTGGTAACAGTGGTAGTGAAACAATGCCTCTTTTCAAGGATACTCAATTCATTAAATACAAGTTCCACTGTGAGATGTTATTCACTTTGCAATGGTAAGATATTTACAGTGTTCAAGAGTTCTCCAATCCAGTGTAACTGCCCCATAGAAGGATGAATAGGGTGTTCACTGTTTCAGATTGGCAACCTTGGCCCTGCCTGAATGGACCAGGGCTTTGGCCCTCTGGCTGGAGAAACGGAATGATATAAAAGAGCTGGAAGGATTATGGATCACCACCACGTTGCTTTCTCACGCATCTCCTTCTGACATTTCTCTTTTTTAAATGTATGAAAAAGTGAAAGTGTTAGTGGCTCAGTTGTGTCCAGCTCTTTGCAACCCCATGAACTATAGCCCGCCAGGCTCCTCTGTTCATGGAATTCAGGCAAGAATACTGGAGTGGGTAGCCATTCCCTTCTCCAGGGGGTCTTCCTGACCCAGGGATCAAACCCAAGTGTCCCGCATTATAGGCAGATTCCTTATCATCTGAGTCATCAGGGAAGCCCCTTCTAAATGTATATGTAGCATTAAAGCCAATCTCTCCCTTCTGGGTACAAGGTATAGTTTTCAGATTCCAAAGGTATGTTCTATGCTTGAGGCAGGCAGGAGTTCTCTAAGACTACTTACAAATTACATGGTCTATTTTCAGAAGAACACTGACTATTGCTGGATTAATTCAACCTAAACTCAGAGCATGTATCTAACCTGTAGATGTTTATGTGATTCAAAACACAATGCAAATCGCTAGTCAACAGCAAGTAGCAGATATTGGAAGACAGCATCTAATTCTTCAGCTTTCTGAGACACAACGTGGGTGTCACTGTCAGGATTGGAAACTTGCTTCCAAGCATAGCTTGTGAAGACGGCTCTTCTTTGTGTCTCCTTTAATGGTTTGGCTACCAGAAGGCAAACAGTATGGGTTTGCATCTCTTTTGTAAGCAACAAATACGCCTACTCCTGACATCGTGCATGCTCAGTCACTTCAATCATACCCAACCCTTTGCAACTCTATGGACTGTAGCCCACCAGGCTCCTCTGTCCATGGGATTTCCCAGGCAGGAATACTGGAGTGGGTTGCCATGCCCTCCTCCAGGGGATCTTCTCGACCCAGGGATCGAACCTGGTGTCGCGTATGTTTTCCACCTTGGCAGGTAGGTTCTTTACCAATGGGGCCACCTGGGAAGCCCCTAAAGTCAAAAGATCCCAGCTAAAATCATGTCGATGTATGGCAAAAACCACCACAATAGTAAAGTAACTATAAGTTAATTAAGAAAATACACCACTTAAGAAAGATTCAGGGGCTCAACAAAACACTATTTTCAACCAGGGATCTTTTCACCGCTGGGACAAATCATCTGCTCTGCTCCACTCTATTCCTGACCCATAGTAACTGTATTTCTTTGATATCAGACATTTACATCACAGTAATCAAATCTGCATGCTTAATATTGGGTATATATGTCAAAGACTCAAATTGTTCACCCTACCAGTTTGCCTTCCTCCTGGGCATAGAGCTAAACTACTGTTTCCAGCTACCCTTGCAGTTAGGTGTGGTGACAGAATATGGCAAGACTGAAAGAATTACTTCCAGACTTGTACCACTGAATATCTTCTGCATAATCATCTATCCTTCCCTTTCCCTATCTGCCAACTGCATATGAAACACTCAGGAGATCATGGAAGTCAGGTGTTAAAGATAAATAAGTGTCCATCACCCTGGGTGCTGGTATGGCCTCTGCCAATTAGATTCACACGGATGAAAAATAATCTTCTATTTTGCTAAGCAGCTATGTGATTTAGGGATTTTCCTGTTGCAGCAGCTATCTAATTAATAGAGTCCACATAACCTCATTGAGGATGGAATTTAATGACACATTGTAACAAGTAAATAATAGCATCTACTACCTATATAGTGACTACTTTGTTCTGGACATTGTGCTAAGAACTTCACTATCACATTCATCCTCATAACATCTCTGAAGTAGATATTATTATTACTTCCACTTTAGGCAAACCAAGAGCTTGAAGTAGAGCAGGGTCACTCAGTTACCACCACAGATTATATCACTGTCACCAGTTATCACTGCCATCTCTGTAAGAAGGTGATACATCTCCACCTGTTGCTATGTGACTTGTAGTACCTCCCCATGGGAGTAATATACATCTCCATGTCATTGACCATTGGCATTGGCATGGCACGTGGCTTGTTTTTGGTCAACAGAATGTGAGTGGATAACTTGTGTCATATCTGGGCAGGACTTTTAAGAACCATTGCCTAATGTGGCATTCTCCTTTCTTTCTGACACTGGAATGGAAAGTTCCAGATCAGACGGGTCCTTCAGCCGGGATCCCAGAGTGAAGAAGACCTGAGGGGCAGAGTCACAGCTGACCAGCAAAGGCATATAATTTGGGGGAGAAATGAACTTTGTTTTGTTAAGTCACTGGGAGGTTGGAATGGTTGCTACAGCATCAAACCTAGTAAAAGCTGACAGATAAATCTAGAACTTGATGCAAATGTAGTTAGTTAGATCCAGAGTCTGTGCTCTTCACCACCAAACAACACCTCTCAGGCATACTGTCACATGTGCACACATTCCTGTTGGATGATATGATGCAAATTTACAGCATCATTAAAAAAAAAAGTTATGTTCTCATTCTGGGTAAGAATGCCTGTAAGTTTAAAGAGAAAACGGACACAGCACAAGGATTAAAACTTAACTTGCAGATGTTTCTCTCACAACGCATATAAAATGTCCAGTTTCAGTCCCTCTCCCAACCTTGTTGGGAAAAAAAAAATGTTGGCACGGATGCGGATCTTATTGATTCATTTGCTGATTCACTTTGTAAGGTTTTCACATTGGTGATCACATCTCTGTGACTGGGAGTTTGGCAGTGAATAGTATCTGAAAGAGCTACCAGTTCTGTATGGTCCCTGGTCCTAAGCGCAGGCATCAAGAGGAACCAAGAAATGACAGACTGAAGAGGTTACCGGGATTAATCTGACCTGGATTCATCTGTAAAAACATGAATTAAACAGCCATTTCATTAAAAATTGGGGTTAACTTCCTACATTGTAAGTAGGAAAGCTGATTGATGGTCTTAATGCGTCTGGAAAAAAGAGATTTGAATGGTTGTTTGAACATTGTGCAAGGAGAAAAGTCAGCCTCTGGGGTTTTGTTTAAATAACTATTCAATTCAGTAATAAATAAATAATTGGGCATCTACAGTTGATTAGCAGGTATGGTTAGATCAAAGCTGTAGTTTAGGGAATACTGAATATTCTTTTTAAGATAACATTGTCTTTCTTTGTTGGAAGGAAATAATGTTGTATTATTAATTAGTGCCAGTAAAATGTTATCAAGTGTGGGTGTATTATAGTCCTTTGTCAGAGGAGAGTCAGAATACCATTCGGGCACTAACTACAGTTATCATGATCTCTTCTTTCTATAGGGTTCTGATTATTTCTAGTACAAATTACTTTAAATATACTTTAAAATGTATTTTATCCCAAATTATTTCATGCTATTTTTCTACCTCTTTAAATACTTAAGTACAATGAAGGGAAAATAATCTGAATTCAACAGAAGTGTCTCCATAATTTTTCAACTTTACCAATTCCCCTTTGATTAATACTACTGAATTTAATAATTTTACAAAAATCTGTGTGAACCAATTCTCTCTTGGTACTTAAATGACAATTATTGAAAATAAAAGAAAGAATGAATGCCATCTTAGTAAGCCAAATCCAAATTTGTTGAACTTAAACATCTCTGTTCCACCAACCTTAAAATTCTGTTGCAATGAACTTAAAAAAAAACCACCTTGCTTTGAAAAGTACCACCACTTTAAATCTGGTAATAAATAATTAAATAAATAAATAACTGCCTTCTCTCCGAGCTCCCTTCTTTCCCCCTGTTCTGATTCTCTCTGGTCCATTTCCCTTATTAACCAATATATTATTTATGTATCATTTGGTTAAGGAATAGTTAGTGATAAAAAGAAAAGCTTTATCTTGCCTACCTGCTCATTTTGAAAAAGAGGGTTTATCTTGTTTTCAAGAAAATTCATTTTATCAACATTATTAAACCCTTGAAGAAAGTAACATTTTCTATCTATGAATGGAGTTATGCTTCCATAAGGCTGTATTTACTTTCTCAAGAAAAAAATGAAGTATAGTATTGATGTACACTGTTGTGTTAGTTTCAGGTATATAGGAAGGTGATTCAGTTCTGTATATGTTATACATACACATACATATGAATATATATGTATATTCTTTTTTTCAGATTCTTTTCCACTATAGGTTATTACAAGATACTGAATGTAGTTCCCTGTGCCATACAGTAGGTCTCTGTTGTTTATCTATTTTATATTAATATAAATATTTCTTAATTCCAAAACTCCTAATTTATCCCTCTCTCCCCTCTTATCTTTACTGATTTTTAATTTCCAATGAATTTCTTATTGCTTATTAAACAGTTATTCTCATGTTTTATTTTCTCTTTTATCCTGTAAACTAAGGGTAATTTGTGAGAATAGGGAAGAGTATGAGAGTGAATGGAAGCAATACTATATACTCAAAGGAAACAGCTGGTGCTGGTCCTGCATATTAAACAAACACCTGGGTCATGCAAGTGAATATATTACACTGATGTTCAGGAAATATCATGGTGAGGTATCAAAATTATATCAAAAAATTACAAAATGGCTCCAAGGGTGCAGGAATAGAATTAAGTTGCTCTTCTTAACAAACCCTACTTGAAATGGGTAAACCAATTATTTGGGATATGCCACTGACTGCCATCAGGGCATCATGACACTTTGCTTAGCAATTAGCCATCCAAGAAGAAAGCAAACCACAGTCTGGTAAATAAGCACTGAATACATGAACATGGAATCTACCAGAACTAAGGACGATTGAACAGTTTCACTTAGATCATTTACGTTTCTGCCTTTTTTAAAAAAGAAATTAATGAGAGAAATTCAACTTTACTAATAATTTATATTCTTATCTGACTTTATCATCATAAGGAACATCCACTTTCTTTCTGCTGGTGGGATCAGATGAAGCAAAGGCAGAGTAAGCTGCCTTGTTCCAGTCCCAATAATACTCCATGCATCACCTCTTTCTTCTTTAGGTAGCAATGCTTCTATACATTCAACTATAGTTAAACTAGTCAATATCCACCAGGAATGAAATGTAAGTGCAGTGTAACATCTCACCCTTTGCCCAGATTTGGAACAGACTGCTTTCATATTCACTAGCAATCACGAGAAAATAAAAAAGATTGGAAAGTATAAACACACTGCTTTATCCAAGTCATGAGTGCTCTGCATGCCTCATCTTTGGAAAGCAATGAAATGCCCAGCAAGGAAAACCAGGATACATCTTGCTTACCTTTGTAAACAACAATCCAGAACTAGCTCAAGACCACACACGCATAAAAACATCCTCAAAAGAGAATGACATCCAAGCGAACTGCAGATTCTTTACTAACATTTCCATCCAGTTGCCAAACCTTGACTGGGCACTGCAATTCAAACTGTGCCTTGTAGCACCTGAATGCCCCCCTTTAAAAGCTTGCTATTCAAAATGGTACTGCCACTTTACTATTTTTCCTTATCAGTATCAGTCTGGGGGAAGGTAGTTTGAGGACCTGGTACCAAAATTGAGGAGAGGAGGGCAGAGAACAGTCTTGCCTAAGGTGAACACAGAACGGTGAGAGGAACTTACCCGTTTCCCCTGTATGAATGCGCAAATGGAAATGGAATGATAATAATCGTCCCCTCTGGCACAGTTTCTTCCTCGCTTCTATTGAGAGAAGTGACTCCTGTTTGCTATGCCTGCAACCTTAGAGATGTAGTTGCTCTGCTCACATGCTGACTTGAAGTTAGACACTGGGTCTCATCTCACAGACGCACCCGGATTCCCTTTCCTGGGGCTCACCAGCTCTGCTGAGAAGTCTAGCGGTCTGGACTAAGAACACACTATTTCTCCACCCTCCTGGGTTTCAGGACCCCTAGACGGCAGTTGGTTGGCTGGTATCTCCCTGGCCATAGTGCTCCCTTTCTGCCCTCTACGCCCGGCAAAAAAGTTGAGAGAGAGAGAGAGAGAAAGGGAGGGAGGGTGAGGGATGAATGAACGCTTTTGAAGCAAAAGGGGCTCGGCTGAAACTAGGCAACTCTCATCAGGGACTGATCGTGGCTTGCGCGCGCGCGCGTGTGTGTGAGTGTATGTGTGTGTCCCTTTCCTCCCCCGAGGGTGGGATTTCCCCCATTCTCAGCTCAGCTCGGATCCTCTGCTGTTTCAATGTTCTCAGCTCGGATCCTCTGCTGTTTCAATGTTCTCTGCATAGCTATTCTTCTGATGCACTGCCATGCGTGAAATGGATGATTTGCAAGCTTCTCTGTCCCACGCAATTCCGTGGATAATCATATATCCAGATTCTGCACGGGCAAGGGAAGCGGTCCTTAATGGAGAGGGATTGACTTCCCACGACCGAAAGGAACCAAGAGTGTTCGCTGGGGAAGCGGGTCAGATGGTGGGAAGCCGGCCGCCTGGGCTCTGGCCTTGGTGCTGAATGCGAAACTCGCTGCCCAACCGGTTCAGCGTCCCCGGATCAACTTTGGGAGATTTGATGGGGCCCGGCTAGTTCTAGACATCCCCTCGCAGGCTGCCGGCTAGGAGCTGGGCAAAGCCCATGCCCTGGGACCCTCCGCAGGACACTTGGCTGCCTTATTTCTTTGCTCGGATCTGGGAAAGTTTTGTCCAACGTTTATTTGTAACCGGAGTCACTTTCCCCCTCCCACCTGGGTCGCCATGGAGACTTGAGCTCTTTCTCTCTTTTTTTTCTCCAGGCAAAATGGGCGAAGCTTAGTTAGCTCAGCCCTGACTATAGCAAGCCCCTTCTTCTTTTTAAGCAGCTCCTGGGCATCCCTCTCCTCCATTTTCCAGCAGAAGAAAGGTAGGCAGGGAATGGTGCTGGCTGAAATGTGGCATTGTACCCGGTTCTGTGGGGGCTCCTTGTGACCAGCAGACTCTGGATAAAAGCAGTCAGTAGACATGCTAACCGAATGATAAATCTCCAACTCCTGCACATGGGAGTTTCACCCCCCCCCCCTTCCTCTTTGGGGAGTGGAGGCAGGATTCTTCAGAAAATTCTGGTATTTTGTTTCTACACTAATCTCACCCCATTACTGTGGCTGTGTTTGTCAAGCTATGTTTCCTCTCTAAGAGCCTCTCCATATTGAACCTGGTACAAGAGATGTACCTGTGGATTGACTCAAAGGTTTTATTGGGTTTGGGGAATACTAGTGTTATTTCTGTTAAAAACTCATTCAAGCTCAATGTCTTGATGCAAATGAACATATACCCAGGAGGAAGCAAGCCAGAGGATTCACCCAATCCCCTAAATGCAGTAAACATCTCATTTTATCATTTAGAGGTTTTTCGTTGTTGGTGGTGATTTTTCCCCTCTTATAATTACAAAACAATTCAGCTTACTTCTGGGGAGAGCGTCCTATCACTGTTGTTAGTCATTATATCATGACTGGTTATACTGATCGAGGACATTGGGAGTTATTGTTTCCCCTTCTCGGTTTCTTTCTTCCCACCCCTCACTTTTTCTTTCCCTCCCTCTCATGTTTCTCTCTCCGTCTCTCTCCTCCTCTCCTCTAGGCAAAGAACAAGGATACAGCTTTCCACAAAGACGATGGGCTTCTCCCAACTGTGAATGACTACACAGCAAGCCACCCCTGCCAGTCCGTCCCTGCGTTTCATCTTTGCCAACGGATGTTGAAATGATGTCTGTAATCACTGACGGGGTTTCTCCGAGCCCTGAGCATGCAGACCCCTCCTCTCCCCGCCCCCCCCTCCGCCCCCCTTGAGAGTTTTCAGTCGCTAATGAGAACCGTATGAAACAGATTTCCCTTCTGTTATGTAACCTGCTTCTCTCTCGCCTGTCCCTTGATTTGGGCATACCCCGTTTCTCATCAGAGTGGAGATGCATGCAGCGGCGGAAGCTGGGGAGGGGGAAGTGGGGACCAGAGGGCACGAAACCTCTTGCCCAGGTCGAAGCCAGCTTCTCGCCTGCCAGCAACTCAGCGCACCGCTTACCTTGCTGCGGACCGGGTGGCTTCATTCAATCAAGATCCTCTCTCCTGGAGCGGAGCAAGCTTTAATAATTCACTTACACGATGGAGAGCGAGGGGAGAAAAAAAAAAAAAAGACAAGAAAAAAAAAAACCCACATAAAAAGAACAAAACCGGGGTTTTCAGATGGTCAAATCTCACATCGGCCCCGGGAGGCGGTTAGGAGACTCCATTCTCCTCGCGGCGCAGCCAGCTCCGGGTCTAGCTTCCAGGTTCCCGCGGGTCCCCACCCCTCCGCCCGCCCAGCCTCTCCGGCCAGGTGCGGCCGGCCGTCTTGGAACTGGCTCCCTCTGGCCGCGAGCGGAGAGCCGGGCTGGGCGCCGGGGGTGCCAAGCGAGGGGCGGAGGGGTGTGCGATCGAGCAGGGGCGGGGGAGGGGGGGCGGAGACCGGGTAGAGAGAGAGGGAAGAGGGGGAAAGGCGAGAGTGGGGGAAAGGAAAAAAAAAAAAAAAAAAATCCCTGGCTAGGAGAAAAGTGCTGGACCACGCAGGGAGACGTCATGAAAGCCGCAGATTCGAAGAATGGTCCTCAGTTCCAGGCGGCTGGCCGAACCCGGCTGGCAGCGCACGAAGCGATCAAAGCGAGCGCAGCGCCGCGCGCTGGAGGCAAAGCGGCCGCACAGCGCTTTCCGAGAGAGGCGGTGGGGCAGGGGGCCCGGGGTGCTGGGGGGAGCGGGGGACGGCGCGGGAGACCTGGGAAAGCCCACTCGCCGCCCCTTTTCATCACCCGTGTCGCTCCAGATCGCCCGGATTAGGGGGGTAGAGGGAAGCATCTCTCCGATGCCCCCGCACCCCGTCCTCCTCAAATCCCAGCCAATGCGGAAACAGCCAAGGCAAACCCCACCCCTCCAACACGAAACTGGAAAAGTGGGGCGCTAGAGGTCCGGGAGGGTTAGGGTTAGCCCCCGGTTCCCACCACTCCTCCTGAGCCGTCTTGAGTTATTCTCGGAGATAAAGCCTGCAAAGCAGGGAAGCCGAAGCTCGCGGCTGCGGGGGTGGGGTGGGGAGGGATCAGTGCTTGACTTCGGGTGGGGAGGGGGCGCCCCTTCTTTCATGCTTTCGTGACATCAGGGAAAAGAGTTTCTTGTCCCTGGTTCCCTCTGGGCTCGGATGGTGAGGCACCTCGGGGTGGGGTGGGGGGCTGGGGAAACCGGAGGGCGCACCTTCCGCGTGGCCGGGAGAGGGCGCCGCGAGGGGCTGCGTGCGAACCGAGGGACAGCGCCCCCAAAGCGTGCCCCGCCCAGACCAGCCGCTGCCCCACGCCTAGCCTCGCCCCATGCTGGCTCTGCTGTGACACCGGAGGAAGAGAAGGCGACTGTGGGCTTTTTCATGCGTAATCCGGGTTGCCTTCAAAGCTGACTTTGTCAGGTCCTGCACCACCGCCTCCCCCCACCTTTAGAGTTTTAAACTTGCTTTGTATGGTTATTGGAGAAGGAAAAGGCAACCCAACTCCAGTATTCTTGCCTGCAGAATCCCACGGACGGAGGAGCCTGGTGGGCTACAGTCCATGGAGTCACAAAGAGTCAGACACGACTGAGTGACTATCACATCACTTATATGGTTATTCCGGGGAACACCTCAGAGTGCGCCCCTCCGAAACCCTTCTTTTTTTCTCAGATCTTTACAAACAGTACTTCTACCTTTCCAAAGCCTTTCCATGCAACTTGGTTCAGGCTCCTTCAATCCACTGTATTTTTTTTTTCCTTTTTTAATTTAGCTCTGTTCAGTTCAGTTCAGGAGAAGGCAATGGCAACCCACTCCAGTACTCTTGCCTGGAAAATGCCGTGGAAGGAGGAGCTTGGTAGGCTGCAGTCCATGGGGTGGAGAAGAGTGGGACACGACTGAGAGACTTCACTTTCACTTTTCACTTTCATGCATTAGAGAAGGAAATGGCAACCCACTCCAGTGCTCTTGCCTGGAGAATCCCAGGGACTGCGGAGCCTGGTGGGCTGCCTTCTACTGGGTCGCACAGAGTCGGACAAGACTGAAGTGACTTAGCAGCAGCAGCAGCAGTACAGTTCAGTCGCTCAGTCGTGTCTGACTCTCTGCCGCCCCATGGACTGCAGCACGCCAGGCCTTGCTGTCCATCACCAGCTCCCAGAGTTTACTCAGATTCATGTCCATTGAGTTGGTGATGCCATCCAACCATCTCATCCTCTGTCATCCCCTTCTCCTCCCGCCTTCAATCTTTCCCAGAATCAGGGTCTTTTCCAATGAGTCAGTTCTTCGAATCAGGTGGCCAAAGTATTGGAGCTTCAGCTTCAGCATCAGTCTTTCCAGTGAATATTCAGGGCTGGTTTCCTTTGGGATGGACTGGTTGGGTTGTAGTTATGCCATGCGGGATCTTTAGTCTCGGGGCAGGGACTCAGTAGTTGGGGCACACTGGGACCAGAGCGGTTGGTTTCAGTAGTTGCCTGACAGGGGGCTTAGTTGCCGTCCAGCAGGTGGGATCTTAGTTCACGTCCCAGGAATTGAACCTGCCCTGGATTGCAAGGTGGATTGTTAACCACCAGACCACCAGGGAAGTCTCATCCTATCCATTCTTTTATGTTCTCTTTTTCCTGGGATAAATGGGTTGACCAGTTGGGAGAGCAGTGAATACCATTGGTTATTTTGTAATGTCTCTTTCAGAAACTGGCTGTTTTTGTGCCTTTTTTGTAAAGCAGCTTTCCTTCTGCAGAATCTCCATTTCCAAGAAGGTGACCATATTCAAGAGCAAGGGCTGGCCAAGACCTCTTATTTCCAAGATTATTTTATTCTCTACCTGCATACTTTCTAATTACACAGCAGTTCCGTTCCTGAAGAATGCCTTTTGTATGCAGAAGTGCTTGCCTCAAATTTGCATCATCAGTTATATGCAGATCAAACAGAGGCACAACCTGTGGGCTCAAACTTGCTGATTTTCCTGAAAAGGTTTTGTAATCTCACTTGCTCTTACTTCTGAGTCACACAGTTCAGTTCAGTTCAGTCACTCAGTCTTGTCCAACTCTTTGCAACTCCATGAACCACAGCATGCCAGGCCTCCCTATCCATCACCAACTCCCGGATTTACTCAAATTCATATCCATTGAGTCAGTGATGCCATCCAACCATCTCATCCTCTGTTGTCCCCTTCTCCTCCTCCCTTCAATCTTTCCCAGCATCTGGGTCTTTTCCAATGAGTCAGCTCTTCACATCAGGTGGCCAAAGTATTGGAGTTTCAGCTTCAGCATCAGTCCTTCCAATGAACACCCAGGACTGATCTCCTTTAGGATGGACTGGTTGGATCTCCTTGCAGTCCAAGGGACTGTCAAGAGTCTTCTCCAACATCACAGTTCAAAAGCATCAATTCTTCGGTGCTCAGCTTTCTTCACAGTCCAACTCTCACATCTATACATGACCACTGGAAAAACCATAGTCTTGACTAGATGGACCTTTTTTGGCAAAGTAATGTCTCTGCTTTTTAATATACTGTCTAGGTTGGTCATAACTTTCCTTCCAAGGAGTAAGTGAGTCACACAACCTGTGTGCAAAAGATATCAGGATATGTAATATGTGATTTTCAGGCTCCACAGTGCTTGCTGGGACTAGTAATTTCATCAGGGAATCCCAGTTCATCAGGCAAGGTAAGCCACTTCAGCTTACAATGTACTCCACTCACACTAATCTTAGGATGACTTGAATGTTATTTTGTTAATGGAGTGTGTCAGAGCCATGCTTTGCCTGATTGACACTTGGAGACCTAGCTCTACATCGTATCTTGAGTGTTAGAGCCTTTTGTCAATGTTTTGGATGATTTTACCAGTAAGCTGGAGAAGGAAATGGCAACTCACTCCAGTATTCTTGCCCGGACAATGCTATGGACAGAGGAGCCTGGTGGGCCACAGTCCATGGGATCGCAGAGTCAGACACAACTGAGTGTGTGCACACACACGAAGATAAACAAAGGACAACTGGACTCAGCATTCCCTGAGGGACCCTGGAGTAAAGGTGTGAGAGTCAGGATTTTGGGGGAAACCTCCCTAGAATATTAAAAAAAGACTCACATTGACTGTAGTAGCCTAAAGATCGTTCTATTAATATTTAATCCAGGAAGCTGCTAAGGTTATTTCCACCAAATTTAATTATCTAGGTTTCTACCAGTGGAAGGATTTCATAAGGCATCAGACTGAGTAAGTCAAAAGAGAAGAATCACTTATGTATCTCCTTTAAACACTTTGAAACCTGACTTGAAACATGAGCCAGGGTGAGGGAGGCTGTGGCTCTTCCTCAAATGAAGTGAAAGTCCGACTCTTTGTGACCCCATGGACTATACAGTCCATGGAATTCTCCAGGCCAGAATACTGGAGTGGGTAGCCTTTCCCTTCTCCAGGGGATCATCCCAACCCAGGTCTCCACATTGCAGGTGGATTCTTTACCAGCTGAGCCCCAAGGGAAGCCAAAGAATACTGGAGTGGGTAGCCTTTCCCTTCTCCAGCAGATCTTCCCTACCTAGGGATTGAACCGGGGTCTCCTGCATTGCAGGCAGATTCTTTACTAACTGAGCTATGAGGGAAGCCCCCTCCTGAATGGAGTAGGAGTTTGTTTTGAGTGAGGTGGTTCACACATGCATGCCCTGGGATTTGATTAACACCAGCGAGGAGAATGATTGGCTTAACTGAATTAGTTTATTCCTGAGGGAGCTCTGACAGTGATCAGCGTGGGTACAACCGGGAGTCTTGGTGTCCTCAGGAAATCAGGCACGCTGTGCTTCAGAGCTGCCCACTGCGGCTCCTCTGAGTTCCTCGGAGCACCATCTCTCAGATTACACTTTGTTCAGCATGCCTGGGATCTCACTTATCCGTCTATTTTATGATTACCCATGAAAGCAAGGGCTGGGGGACGGTGCTCTCAAGCCTTTAGCTCGTTCCATCTCAGTCTCTAGGGGGATGAGTGCTCCAGAGCTGACAAAGACAGTGGCTTCTAGGACCCATTGATTCTTTTATACAGATGAGACTGGATTCTCCCCCACATTCCCAACTTGTAGTGGAGGCTTATTAGCTGCCAGAATTGCCAAACTGAATTATCTTGTCTGGGTGTCCTTTGTTGCTGCTAATCTAGTTTTTCTCCATCTTTGACTGTGGCAATTTACAATGCAGTCTCGCTTCCCCACCCACGTGCAGCTCTGGGTTGGCTTTGGGCGTGCTGACACTAAGAAGCGAGGTGGATTGTATTTCTTTTTTTGGATTTTGATAATAAATTTGGAGATATTCTTTTTTTTTTTTTTTTTTGACCAAACTGACCTGTTTTTTATTTTGCTTAGATTTTTAAAAAATAATTTTATTTATTTATTTTTGGCTGTGCTGGGTCTTCGTTGCCACGTGGGCTTTTCTCTAGTTGCGGAGCACAGGCTCAATAGTTGTGGCATGTGAGGTTAGTCACTCCGTGGCGTGTGGGATTCTCCTGGACCAGATTTCAAACCCGTGTTTCCTGCTCTGGCAGGCAAATTCTTTACCACTGAGTCACCAGGAAGGCCCTGGAGATCCATCCTTAATAAATATCTCTAGGTGAAAAAAATTCAGTACTTTTGCTAAGAAGGGGCTTTCAGACGGGTTTAAGCTCCATAGCATGCTGGATGTTTTAGTGCTATTCTTTAGTATTAATACTTTTATTCTCTAGCCATTCAGCTATTGCTTTCCTCTTTTTGGATATCTTTCATCTCCTACAGTTTCCTTACTTCGGAATTCCATTCACTGTTCCTAGTGATCTTAGATTATAAGTGTTTGTAAACGTTTTGAAATTATACATTTTAATTCTTGTTCCCTGATTTGATGAATAAATGAAATCTGAAGACTCGCTTAATAAATTCTTTCTTGTAGAATGTTTCATTACCTCATCATTTAACAGGTATTACTCATTTTAATCACTGTGTCTCTCCCAAAGAATCCATTAAAATGCAATTTAGAAAGATCATGACTTCAGATACAATATCAATATTTCAAAGACCACAGGAGGTGATAATTACAAACAATTGTGTGAATTAGTTTTCCTATACCTCTTCATGCAAATAATTTTAATTAACACGAAATCTGCACAGATAAAACATTGAAGGCCCAAGTATAGGAGCTGAATTTGCTCTTTCTGCAGTTAAGTTATGGTAATATGTCCAGCTATGACAATCCTAGACAGCATATTAAAAAGCAGAGAATAAGATTCATCTAGTCAAAGCTATGGTTTTTCCAGTAATCATGTATAGATATGAGAGTTGGGCCATAAAGAAGGTTGAGCGCCATAGAATTGATGTTTTTGAATTGTGGTGCCGGAGAACTCTTTTTTTTTTTTTTGTCCCCACCCCCACCCCCCGGAGAACTCTTTAAAGTCCGTTGGACTGCAGGGAGATCCAACCAGTCAATCTTGAAGGAAATCAATCCTGAATATTCATTGGAAGGCTGATGCTAGAGCTGAAGCTCCAATCTTGGCAACCCAATGGGAAGAACTGACTGATTTGAAAAGACCCTGATGCTGGGAAAGATTGAGGACAGCAGGAAAAGGAGGCAACAGAGGATGAGATGGTTCGATGGTATCACTGACTCCACGGACATGAGTTTGAACAAGCTCTGGGAGATAGAGAAGAACAGGGGAGCCTGGGGCACTGCAATCCATGTGGTCACAAAGAGTCAGACACAACTTAGTGACTGAACAACCAAAACAGCAAGATGTCCAGATTATTTGTTTCCTTTTGGCATTTTTAATGGAGACTGTGAATTGGAGGGAATGAAATGCAGTTCTTTTTTTTGTAGGGAACAGCACCTGCTGGATGTCATCTCCTACAGTTACTTCACGCACTAAGCAAGATTGGTCTTGCTTGCTTTCAGTAGAAGTGGAGCTTTTGCCTAACATTCTCCCTCAGCAATCCTGAAGGAGCCTTGTTAGCCTTTCTTCCTAGAGGTAAAGTCTATGATCCAATTTCAGATTCTAGATCAGCATTGGTGGTCCAAAGCTAGATTTACCTGAGTTGTCCTTGCCCCACTGTCCATGCTAAGTGATGGGTTAAACCAGGGGTGTGTGTGCTGAGTCACTTCAGTCATGTCTGACTCTTTGCAACCCCATGGACTGTAGCCCACCAGGCTCCTCTGTCCATGGGATTCTCCAGGAAAGAATACTGGAGTGGGTTGCCGTTCCCTCCTCCAGGGGATCTTCCTGACCCAGGGATTGAACTCGAGTCTCCTATGTATTCTGCATTGGCAGTTGGGTTCTTTACCACTAGCACTACTTAGGAAGCCCCAAGCCAGGGGTCTTCCACTTTATCCTTTTATCTGTGTTATAGGTCACCTTTCTCCAAAACAGGAGGGACTCAAGACTAGTATTGATTGCTTTTCCTTTAGTCTGAAAGGGAAGGACCCTCCTGCCAATGCAAGAGATGTACAAGATGCAGGTTCAGCCCCTGGATGGGGAAGATGCCCTGGAGGAGGGGATGGCTACCTGTTCCATTATTCTTGCTTGGAAAATCCCATGGACAGAGGAGCCTGGTGGACTCCTGGAGGGCTACAGTTCATAGGGTCACAAAGAGTCAGACATGACTGAAGTTTCTTGGGGAAGCAGACTCTGAGATGAAGTTTCGTGTGCAGGGTGTTTTTTAGAGACATTTCTCATGGATTTTATTCCTGTGGCAGTCTACCCGTTCCATTATTCTTGCCTGGAGAATCCCAGGGACAGAGGAGCCTGGCGGACAACAGACCATGGGGTCATCAAGAGTCAGACGTGATTGAGTGACTAACACTTAGGTACCAGTAAAATGCACTAAGAGTAGGCTTCTTATTGTCTCTGATTAGTCAGTGAGCCCAGTCCTTGAATCAATTCCTGACTCTGAGGTTGCAATGCCAGGCATGGTCCATTGGTACCTAGCATCTATTTCCATGTCTGGTACCTGACGCAGATTGGTTATGTTCAGAAAGGAATGTGGAATCAGAGCTGAAGTCAGGCACTGCTCTCCAGAATAGGAGGGACTCAAGGCTCTGCTATCAGCTTCTTTTTCTTTAGTCTGAAAGGGAAAAGGTCTACAGAACGGTAAATATTCAGTAAATGCTATACAACACTTTTGCTTCCCCGGTGGCTCAGCGGTAAAAAACTCTGCCTGCAATGCAGGAGCTACAGGAGACACAAGTTCGATCCCTGGGTGGGGAAGACCCCCTGGAGAAGGACATGGCAACCCACTCCAGTATTCTTTCCTGGAGAATCCCATGGACAGAGGAGCCTGGTGGGCTACAGTCCATGGGGTCGCAAAGAGTCTGAAGTGACTTAGCAATGGCAACAGCAATAGTTACAACACAAAGAGATTTGCTTCTCTCTCTCTTTATTATAAACAACTAGTGGCAAGAATTACCTTGCTGTGGGCTCATGGGACAGTTTAGTAACCATAGACAGTTGATTCACTTCCCCTTGGTATAGTAATTGTCAAAACTCAGTGATTTATTTAGGTAGCTCTTTCCTCCTCTTTTCTTTTTATTTCAAACTGAAGTGGAAGAAATGGAATACAGAGTTAGAAAGTTCTAGAGTCAACAAGGAATCAAGTTTCGCAGCCTGCGAAGTATACACGAGGCTGCAATTTAACACTGGGATCCATGAAATTGATAGCCTATGGCCAGCAAAGAAGAGCAGGTCTCATTTGCAGCCTCTGGTCCCCACGTGGTTGTCACTACTTGTATTCATTTGCTGAGGCAAAACCAACCAAGTGGCAGGAAAGAGAACAACTTTTAAAAAAGATGATATGAAGATGATAGAACCACAGACTATAGAACTGGAAGTATTCACCTTAGGGATTAGCTGATCCCTTTTTGGTTTCCATGAGCCTTATTCTGACCCTAATCAACACTCCCTGGGCTACCTTTACCATCTAAACATGTTGATTCGTTCCTACTTGCCACCTTTTGGGTGGGCTGCTCTTTTGACCACATAGAAGCCTTTGACACTGATTCTTGTATCTTTAGCTTGTTTCTTACATTTGCTGCCCTGGAATAACTTCCCCTCTTCTCGAAACTAGATTCTCAACCTTGACCTCCATTGACTCATTCTTTGTCTTCCTTTCTGTCTTCTCAAATCTGTCTCATGCATTAGACAAATTATTTCTAGCATTGTAAATGTGAAAGGCATATACTTATTTCCATAGTGTTATGTGATCCTTTTCAAGCCAATATAATTCAAGAAAGAAAAATGGTACCAGGTAATACGATGATACCAAGAAAGAGTTTTGTCCATATGTTCCCTGGAGTAACAAGAACTTTTAGAAATTTAAGCAATCTTGGGCAAATTGGGCAATCTTGGGCAAAAAAAAAACACAAACAAAAACATTCCAGGTTCTCTAAAATAAGAAGGATAGAAAGATACTTTGTATCAGTTTTCTGTTGCTGCAAACATAGTAGCTTGAAAAATACTCACATGCTAGGTCATAATTCTATAGGTCAGAAGTCCAGTCCAGAGCATGAGTGGGTTCTCTGCTTAGGGATCACAGTGCTGAAAATGGGGAGTCAGTCAGACTGAGCTCTTGTCTGGAGGCTCTTTCTGCTGCCAGCCAGAGAAAACCCTCTGCCTTTAAAAGGCCCATGTAATTAGATCAGGTCCACCTAGATAATCTTTCTATGTTCAGGTCAACTGATTTGGGACCTTAACTCTTCCTGAAACATCCATTCACAGCAGCACCTATGTTACTGTTTGAATGGATACCTGAGAGAAGATGTAGGTACACCAAGGCTGGGACTCTTTGGGGGCTCTCTCAGAATTCAGCTTAGCACATACCTACTCCACAGAGTTTTTAACAAATGAGAAAATATATGACAGCACAGTGTACTGACAGGAAATTTAATGGAGACATCTAGAAACCACAGGTGGTTTGCTGATCTACCGATTCACCTTGTTGGCATGAAGCATCATCTGAGCCTATGACTGACCCACCATTCCCTGTTTCCACTTGCTTCTCTGATTCCTGGGTCTGGTGTGGGCACGTTTAACCCTGTGACAGAAGACTTCTGCAGAACACTCATGTCACCAGGGCCAGGGGCAGTAAGAACTGGCACAGGGATCAGTTATCTGTGGGTTCCAGTCTGTTTGTATCACACTGGGTCACTGCTGGAGTCTCCATATCTCCATCTGGTTTTAAGGGCTAGGATCTCAGTAGTGACTGCTTTTTTCTCTCACTATCTTGGGTCCCATTTACCCTCTGTCAGCATGTTGACAGGTGGACTTTACCTAGACAGGTAACTCCAACCTTTATTGATTAGAATGAGGGACCTTGGTGGTACTCTGATTACTGTCATAGTTTTCCAGAGCTATTGATCAAGGGAGTGATAAGTGGTGCCCTGTGAATTCCATTAAAAAATGGGCCTCCTTGCCTGTGTTATGGAGGAGCAACTCAGTTTTTCTTGGTTATCAGGATTGATCACAACAGCCAAGGACTCCTTGTCCACCTGTTGGCTTAGTAGCATAAGGAGTCCAAAAAGTCAGGGCATATTGCAAGCTCCTAATACATCCAGGAATTGGTGATGGACAGGGAGGCCTGGCGTGCTGTAGTCCATGGGGTTACAAAGAGTCGGACACGACTGAGCCAATGAACTGAACTGAATGCATCAAAGCCTTTATTATGTCTCTTGGTAGACGCCTTGCACCCTTGGACACTAGGACCTCTAAACTCATGAATCCAAAGCAGGAAGGATGAGAAGCAAATATTATTTAGTAAAATAGTGATGGACTACTCCCTCCTTCACCCTGTTGGTTATTGCATGTGCCTTCCCTGCATTCTGGCTACGCCCCTGTCAGTGCACATGTTGGTTGATAGTCTAAGACACTTACCACCTCCTGCAAGACAGATGCACATCAGATGGTCATCTGAACTAACTCACTGGAAAAGACCCTGAAGCTGAGAAAGACTGGAGGCAAGAGGAGAAGGGGATGACAAAGGATGAGTTGGTTGGATGACATCACCAACTCAATGGACATGAGTTTGCTCAAACTCCAGGAGGTAGTGAAGGGCAAGGAAGCCTGGCACGCTGCAGTCCACGGGGTTGCAAGGAGTCAGACACAACTGGGCGACTGAACAACAAGAAGACAGAATCCCAGCCTCACAGGGTGCTGTCTGCCAGCTGGTGTCACGACAGAGCTTTCAGAAGACCATTCCACCTTTCCATCAAGTAGCTCCTTCTTGGTGATGATGAGACAAATCATCATGGTAAGACCAGTGAATTTGATAGGAGCCCTTTGTCACACTTCATGTACCACACATTGGCCCCTGCTCAGAGGGACACAATGGTAATGGATAGGGAGAAATTGTTCAAGCGGTGAAGGCTTGATGGAAGAAATTCAGTAATGAATGTGCTACAGATGGGCCTCTTGGTTTCCTCAAGGAATGGTGCTACATCAGGTCCTCTGCGGTGAATACTGGCTCAGACATGAGACACATATCTTCACACTCTGCGTTCTTTCACTGAGGCCTGTACATGTACTTTTTTCTTAGACCTCATTATCACCCATCCTGGTGACATGAATCAGGGCATCTCTGTACCTCTGTCCACCTTTCTTTCTCCATTATGTAGAGAACCTAAAACATCACTGCATACCTTTGCATGGGGTGGATTTCCTTTTATCATCATATTTTCTGAGCAGCTGTCCACTTTTCTCCAGAACAAATTAGGCCCTTGGTTTTTCTTTCTTCTTTAATGGATCATTGAAAATTTCCAATTAAGCCATAAACATGTGTTGATGGAAAAAAGGCAGAGTGGTAGGATGAAGTCACATGGAAATCTAGACAAGTCTCTTGTGCTGTTGGCTTGGACAGTCCATTCTGTTTGGACCCAAGTCTATACCCCTGTGCTACATTGGTCTTCTAACAGCCTGCAGAGAATCATGTCTTTAGGTATCTGAGCCCTGTGTGACTTGGAAGATAGAAAACGTACCTACCTTCTTGGGTTTGGCTGAGATTTCCAGGTAGAATGTTGAAAGTACCAAATGGCACTTTTTTAAGCTGCATATAATAAAGAACTGTTTAACAATAATAAGAGAGAGAGAACTGTTCCATTTGTAAGCAGGATTTAGGAGATTTAGCTCAGCTGGTAAACAATCTTCCTGCAATGCAGGAGACCCTGGTTTGATCTCTTAAGTTGGGAAGATCCACTGGAGAAGAGATAGGTTACCCACTCCAGTATCCTGGCCTGGAGAATTCCATGGACTGTATGGTCCATGGGATTGCAAAGAGTCGGATACAACTGAGCGACTTTCACTTTCATTTTTTCATAAAAGAGATGGAACTTGCTGGTTGAAAAATATACTGTTTCTCATCTCGTTTTTCCCACCAGCAAATGAGTTTTAAACTAAGGACTAGTTATAGTATAAGGACAAATGAAGGATGTAAATAAGTACGACTTTTGTAAGTAAGGCTTGCAAAAGATTTAAGTGGCACCTGGTTAGTTCCTCAGTTCAGTTCAGTTCAATCACTCAGCTGTGTCCAGCTCTTTGTGACCCCATGGACTGCAGCACGCCAGGCCTCCCTGTCCATCACCAACTCCCAGAGTTTGCTCAAACTCATGTCCATAGAGTCCGTGATGCCATCCAACCATCTCATCCTCTGTCATCCCCTTCTCCTCCCACATTCAATCTTTCCCAGCATCAGGTCTTTTCCCATGAATCAGTTCTTTGCATCAGGTGGCCAAAGTATTGGAGCTTCAGCTTCAGCATCAGTCCTTCCAATGAATATTCAGGACTGATTTCCTTTAGGATGGATTGGCTGGATCTCCTTGCAGTCCAAGGGACTCTCAAGAGTCTTTTCCAACACCACAGTTCAAAAGCATCAATTCTTCGGTGTTCAGCTTTCTTTATAGTCCAACTCTCACATCCGTGCATGACTACTGGAAAAACCATAGCTTTGACTAGATGGACCTTTGTTGGCAAGTAATGTCTCTGCTTTTTAACTGCTGTCTAAGTGGGTCATAGCTTTTCTTCCAAGGAGCAACCGTCTTTTAATTTCATGACTGCGGTCACCATCTGCAGTGATTTTGGAGCCCCCCAAAATAAAGTCTGACACTGTTTCCATTGTTTCCCTATCTATTTGCCATGAAGTGATGGGACTGGATGCCATGATCTTAGTTTTCTGAATGTTTAGTTTTAAGCCAGCTTTTTCACTCTCTTTCACTTTCATCAAGAGGCTCTTTGGTTCCTTGTTGCTTTCTACCATAAGGGTGGTGTCATCTGCATATCTGAGGTTATTGATATGTCTCCCGGCAATCTTGATTCCAGCTTGTGCTTCATCCAGTCCAGCATTTCTCATGACGTACTCTGCATAGAAGTTAAATAAGCAGGGTGACAATGTACAGCCTTGATGTACTCCTTTTCCTATTTGGAACCAGTCTGTTGTTCCTTGTCCAGTTTTAACTGTTGCTTCTTGATGTACATAGAGATTTCTCAGGAAGCAGGTCAGTTGGTCTGGTATTCCCATCTCTTTAAGAATTTTACAAAAAAATTCCTCAATAGACAGAAAAAAATATGGAAGCATCTCTTTTATTCCCAGGGATCTCAACACCAATCATATTCTTGTAGGCCAAAATGCTGATCAGCACTTCATTTTTGAGGGTTATAATGGAATGAAAGTTTAGGTTATAATTTCCAAAACATTGTTATTTAGTTGTAGGTTTATAATCTACTTATGGGCTTCCCTCGTAACTCAGTTGGTAAAGAATCCACCTGCAATGCTGGAGACCCTGGTTCGACTTCTAGGTTGGGAAGATTGCCTGGAGAAGGGAAAGGTTACCCACTCCAGTATTCTGGCCTGGAAAATTCCATGGACTGTAATCTATTTATTTTATTTTAGATCTTTTATTATTAGTGGATTCTGGAAACTCTAGATAACCAGACTATCTCAGTAGGAACAGAAAGAATCTTAGAAGAATCGATTCTAAATTATGAAATGCTTAACTCAGTAGACGAAGTGACAAATATCTGGAGATACTGGGTAATGAAGGGCTTCCCAGGTGGCACCAGTGGTAAAGAACCGGCCTGCCAATGCAGGAGACATAAGAGATGTGAGTTCAATTCCTGGGTCAGGAGGATCTCCTGGAGGAGGAAATGGCAACCCACTTCAGTATTCTTGCCTAGAGAATCCCATGGATAGAGGAGCCTGGCAGGCTACAGTCCATGGGGTCACACAGAGACCCCACTGAATCGACTTAGCACAGATAATGAATTCTATTATGTAGCACTGGAAACAGTGAGGGTTTGGGGATGTTATTCATGTAGCTACAAAAGCAGCTAGACCTTTTCTCATAGCAGGGTAGTCTTCAGAAGCATGTATTCCTATTTGTTTATTTGTATATTTGTTTAGTTTTACTCTTGTTAGCCTTTGTACTTTCTAGGAATAAGATGTACTTCCTGTTTCTTTTCTGTAACCACAGATCTTAACTCAGAGTGGGACATCAAAAAGTACTCTGACCATAGTTATTAAATAATAAATTCAGACAAATGGGAATACATTATACTAATTGATATAATTTTAGAGCATATTTAAAGAAAGTGAGAAGGAGAAGGAAAAAAAGAACCCTACTCGAATAAGCTGCTATAGAGTGAAGTGCCCAGTGGACTCAGACTCACATCATTGAATGACTGCTCATTACTGGCTTGCAAAGGTCCAGAAACTCAGACTAAGTCAAGCGCATGGCTTGCTGCAATGTGCCACAATCGGAGACCTCCGATTCCAGTTTATCACTGTCACAGCAGCGTAGATCCTCACTGCCAACTCCTGGAAGAACGTACAAGTCTCTTTCTGCTGATGCTGCTTAATTTCTCTTCTGATTTAAGAGAAAAAATTCTGTTTTTTTCTTTACACATTGAGTTCACAGCCAGGGTTGTATGATATGATTTGACACAATGTTAGCTATAAATCACTAGATTTGTAGGAATGGGGAAATCTAGTTTACACTTCCATTTCCTTGAAATGAAACAACTCATACACCTTTCCTCTACCTTTCACGATAAATTCTGTCAAAATGGCAAAGGAATTCGAGTTATTAATTGGTCTATTGAAATATTCATGGGGCTTTAGGATGAAAAGCTATGCTTGGAGAATGTGTTTTTAAGCAGCTCTGTTTTCCAGGTAATCAAAAAAGCAACACGATTTAAGAAAGAGAAATGCACAAATGTATAAGAAAATTCCCCACCTCTCTCAAGCAATTGTCAATTGTCTATCAAGCAATATTTTCAGGTGAAATGTGGGTGCTATTACAATGTTATATTTTCAGCTGCAGTAATAGGTCTCAGCTTTCCTCCAATCTTGACTGTGGAGAACCAAGGCTTTTGGATAAGAACTTAAGAAAGTTAGCATGGGAAAGGGCTTTCAGAGAGTCTCTTGTGCACTGAGGGAACAGCTGTTTTCTGTGGATGTAGAGCCGGTTTTACTCTGCAAAACCCCATATGGAGACCAACCTAGTGATTTCAGGTATGAGAATCAGTCCCACTGCTTTAGGGTTTCCTCTTTATCGAGTAATTAGTGTTATTCCTGAAAGGGGTGGATGTTTGTGAGTGTGCGTGTGTGCCCACGCACTATTATTGCAATAAACACATGTCAATGATAGATGCAGATGTGTTGGAAACTTGAGCTAACACCACCCTAACCCCATCCTGACTGCCCCCTACCCTGAAATCTATCCTTGACAGCCTAAGCCCCTTCCATCAGACTGTCTACCAAACCTGCAGGGCTGAGGACCAGTACTAACATTTGACCAATACTAAACCCCAGCTGAATAGTGCAAGCTCAGGAAGTGCATGAACGGTAATAGGGGAATTGATGGTCTTGATGTTTTTGTGTTAAGTGATTCCCTCTGGGTGGGGGGTGATTCTCCAAGAGATGGGAGGAGATTCAAGAGGGAAAGTTTGACAAGAATTTCCTGATGGCAGACAAGCTAGTTGAGCCCCACAACTCCTGGTGGACACTGTAGATGCTTTCTTTGAAAATTCTGGTAAACATTGTATTTAGCTCTCCCTTCCCTTCCCTCAGGGTTCCCAGGTGGCGCTAGTGGTAAAGAATCCGCCTGCTAATGTAGGAGATGCAGGAGAGGCAGGTTTGATCCCTGGGTGGGGAAGATCCCCTGGAGGCAGAAGTGGTGACCAATTCCAGTATTCCTGCCTGAAAAATTCCATGGAGAGAGGAGCTGGGTGGGCTTTGGTTCATGGGGTCACAAAGAGTCAGACACGACTGTGCACCTCCATATATATTCCCTTCCCTCTCACATGTCATAATTTTTATGGCAAATCATCGCAGCCTTTCAATAGATTCATACATGCTGGCATCGGTGTCTCAGTGTTAGACCGATGAAAGGGAAGTTTGATCAGGAATGTGAGCACTTAACTATCCTCTTTGGTCATTGGTGGAGGAAGGGGAACAGTTCCCAGCTGTAGACCATTCTCCAGAATTCTACATGGAGACAGCAGCCCAGGCACTGTGACCATGGGAAGCCAACGTAGGGGCTGGGGGACGGCTTTAAAGTTGACAGCTCAAGAAGATTCAAGACCCATCCTTCAGCTTTCCTCCCAGGAGCTATGAAGACAGACAAAGGATCTTGGAAAGGAGTTGATAATGAAAAGTAGATTGGCTGAAAATGAAAGTGAAGTCACTCAGTCGTGTCTGATTCTTTGTGACTCCATGGACTGTAGCCTGCCAGGTTCCTCTGTCCATGGGATTCTCCAGGCAAGAATATTGGAGTAGGTGACCATTTCCTTCTCCAGAGGATCTTTCTGACTCAGGCATCAAACTCACATCTCCTGCATCTCCTGCATTGGCAGGAAGATTCCTTACCACTGAGCCATCTGGGAAGCTAGGAAAAAAGCTTATACTTGCATGAATTTATCAACCTGTGAGAATATGAGGTACACTGTGATGTTTTATATATATATATATACACTTATTATCAGTGCATAATCACCATGTCAAAACAAAAAGTGGAGAGAAAAGCTCAGTTTGAATGTAAATGTAAAGTTTTTATTATTGAGTTAGATGACAAAGCATTGTGCTTTTTAAAAAATATGACAAATATATTTGGCTGTGCCAAAAGAATGTGATATGCATCAATATCACCATACTAAGCACCATAGAGTTTCCAGAAGAAAACAGAAAAAAATGTTTCTAACTTTGGATTAGGTAAGAAAAAAAAATTAAAAATACAATGCCAAAAAGCATGATCCATAAAATAAAATATTGACTAATGTTTGAATTCATTAAAATTAAACTATTTGCTCACACTACTAACAAAATACAAAGAGAAGTTATAGACTGGGGAAAATTCTTGCAAAGTATATATATATGATAAAATCCTATATCCAGAATATATAAGAAATTTTCAAAAGTCAAGGGTTATCCAGTCTTTTTTTTTTTTTTTTAAATGGGCTAATTTTTAAATGGAAACTTCACCAAAGAAGGCATATAAATGGAAAATTCACATACAAAGTTTCTCACATCATTATTATTGTTTAGTAGATAGATTGTGTCTAACTCTTCTGTGACGTCAAGGAGTGTAGCCCACCAGGCTCCTCTGTCCATGGGATTTCCCAGGCAAGAATATTGACCATTTCCTTCTCCAGGAGATCTTTCCCACCCAGGGATCAAACCCACATCTGTAGCATTGGCAGGCAGGTTCTTTACCACTGTGCCACCAGGAGAAGACTCTTGAGAGTCCCTTGGACAGCAAGGAGATCAAATCCTAAAGGAAATCCTAAAGGAAATCAGTCCTGAATACTCATTGGAAGGACTGATGCTGAAACTGAAGCTCCAATACTTGGACCACCTGATGGGAAGAGCTGACTCATTGGAAAAGACCCTGATGCTGGGGAAGACTGAAGGCAGGAGGAGAAGGGGATGAAATGATTAGATAGCAACGCTGACTTAATGGACATGAAATTGAACAAACTATGGGAGATAATGAAGGATGGGGAAGCCTGGTATGCTGCAGTCCGTGGGGTCTCAAAGAGTCAGACGGGACTTAGTAACTGAACACCGCCAACACCACCAGGGAAGTGCCTTCACACCATTAGTTACTAGGTAAATGCAAATGAAAACCTCAGTGAGCTACACCAACATATCTATTCAAATGAGCGGGGGGGGGGGGGGGGGGCGGAACAACAACAAAACTGAGAAAGTCAAGTGGAGAAATTGGAATACTCACATGTTTTTGTAGGAATGCAAAAAAAAATGACTATTTTGGAAACCAGTTTGGCCATTTTTATTTATTAAACATATTTTTACCATAAGGCTCAGCAACCACATTAGTGGTATTTACTTAAAAGAAATGAGAGCTTATGTTCACACAAGAATCTGTATGTGGATGTTTAAAGCAGCATTATTCATAAAGGTCAAACAAATACCATATATTAATGCATATACATGGACTCTAGAAAAATGGTGCAGAAGAACATATTTGCAGGGAAAGAATACAGATGTAGACACAGAGGACGGTGTGTGGACATGGGTGGGGGTGCACGGGAGGGGGTGGAGTGAATTGGGAGATTGGGATTGACATGCACACTTCCATGTGTAAAGTGAAAGTGAAAGTCATTCAGTCGTGTCGGACTCTTTGGGACCCCAGAGACTATACAGTCCATGGAATTCTCCAGGCCAGAATACTGGAATGGGTAGCCTTTCCCTTCTCCAGGGGATCTTCCCCACCCAGGGATCGAACCCAGGTCTCCTGCATTGCAGATACATTCTTTACCATCTGAGTCACAAGAGTGGGTAGCCATGTGTAAAACAGAGCGCGAGTGGGAAGCTGCTATATAGCATGGTGTTTGGCTGAAAGTTTTCCCTTTCGTCTCAGGTTCAAAGGATTTGTTAACAAAACAAGCCACTCTTTATATACAAATAAATAGTGCCAATATTTATTAGAAAATTATCTAGCTTACTTTCAATATGCTAACTTTAGAACAGCAGAGGATACATCACCAAATTGAGTTTTGACTCAATCAGCACTGGGAAGGCCTATAACATAGCACATATGGAGTCACAATTGACAAAAGGTCCCAGACAGCGTGTCCGTCCCCTCTGTGGGTGAGACTTCAGAAACTGCAGTTTGGGCTCCCCTTTATAATCCCAGGAGGCAAGCTGACATTGTCAGCAATCTCTGAGCAAATTACAGCTCTGGTTTCCTGTTACAGCTGTTCTATTTCGTGTTAATGCTGTTTGTCCTGGTGTGTTAAAACTTGGAATGTTAAGCCTGAGGCTTGATTGGCCAGACCCCCTCCAGGGGCTAAACAGTCTCAAGAGGTGCCGCGAGGCTTGCAGTCACAGCAAGCAGTCAGGCACTCACAGTCAGGGCTTTGTCCAGGCAGGTTAGAAGCAAGGTCAGAGGCCTGCTCTGCTTTGTCTCTGAAGCCTAAACAAGACTATTTAATTTCCCTGGCACACAGGAGGGGCTTCCCTGCTGGCTCAGAAGGTAAAGAGTCTGTCTGCAATGCAGGTGACTCTGGTTTGATCCCTGGATTGGGAAGATTCCCTGGAGGAGGGAATGACAATCCACTCCAGTATTCTTGCCTGGGAAATCTCATGGCCAGAGGAGCCTGGTGAGCTACAGTCCATGGGGTCGCATAGAGTCGGATATGACTATGGGACTGACATATACCCATACATAACACACAGGGAGCTCAACTTGGTGCTCTGTGGTGATCTAGATGGGTGGGATAGTGGGGTGGGGGAAGGGAGATACAAGGGGAGGGTATATATGTATGAAAGTGAAAGTGTTAGTCACTCAGTTGTGTCTGACCCTTTGCGACCCCATGGACTGTAGCCCACCAGGCTCCTCTGTCCATGGAATTCTCCAGGCCAGAATACTGCAGTGGGTTGCCATTCCCTTCTCCAGGGGATTTTCCTGACCCAGGGATCGAACCTGGATCTCCTGCATTGCAGGTGGATTCTTTACCATCTGAGCCACCACAAGAGGTGGGGGGCGGGGGGCGGATATATGTGTATATATATATATATATATATATGATTCACTTCATTATATAGCAGAAACTAATATAACATTGTAAGGTGACTATACCCCAATTTTAAAAAATGGAAACAATCTACATGTCCGTCAAGAGGTAAACAGACAACTGTTTTCATCCACACCATACAGCACTACTTAGCAATGAAAAGAAACAATTTGTGATACACGCAGTAGCATGAATGGATTTCAGATGAGTTATGGTAAGTGAGAAAAGCAACATTCAAATGGCTGCATACTGTACAATTACATTTCTATGACATTCTCAAAAAGGTGAAACTATGGAAACAGAAAATGGATCAGCAGTGCCTGGGGGTGGGAGGAGGGATCTTCTACAAAGAGCCACCAGAGAAAATTAGGGGTAACGTAACAGTTCTATATATTGATTTTGGCAGCGGTTATAGGACTTTGTGACTGTCAAAACTCATAGAACTGCACAACTTAAAAAAAAGAAAAAAGGATAATTTGAAAGGTATGTAAATTACAATGCAGATAACCAGACTTGAAATAAAAGGGCAAAGTTAAAATTTTTCCAGATAAAGAAAAAGGATTGAAATAAATTGCTGGTAATACACCGGTATTCCCTTGCTAAAGGAAGTCCTTCAGGCTGAAGAAAATTGACACCAGCTGGAAACTCAGATCTACTGGAAGGAATCAATAGAATTGAAAGTAGTAAGTGTATGCATGCTTGTGTATATACTTGTATATTTTATTTTCTTAATGTATAAGACACAGCTGTATTTTGGGGTCTGTCTTACATATATGTGTAATATATATGATGACAATAACAGGGGCTTTGTTTGTGCCATCATATGTGGTAGGTAGAATAATGACTTCCTTGCTGGCTCAGAGGGTAAAGAATCTGCCTGCAATGTGGGAGACTAGGGTTTGATCCCTGGGCTGGGAAGTTCCCCTGGAGAAACTACCCACTCCAGTATTCTTGTCTGGAAAATCCCTTGGACAGAGGAGCCTAGTGGGCTACAGTCCATGAAGTCACAAAGAGTTGGACATGACTGAGCGATGAACAAAAATAATGATCCCTCCCCAGATAGGTCCTTGTTCTAAATTCCCCAAACTTGTGAATATGTTACCTTACATAGCAAAAGAGACATTGCAATTGTGATTCAGATAAAACACCTTAATGTAGAGAGATTATGGGATTACCTGGGTGAACTCACTGTAATCACTGGTGTCACAGAGACAGAAGAATGGAGAAGGAGATATGACTACCGAGCAGGGGGTCAGAGCAACTCCATGTGAGAAGAGCTTGACCCATTCCTGCTGGTTTTATAGCTGGAGGAAGAAGGTCATGAGCCAAGGAATGTGGGAGACTCTAGAAGCTGGAAAAGGCAAAAAAACAGATGTCTCCTAGAGCCTCCAGAAAGAAAGCAGCCTTCTGACACCTTGACTTTTGTCCAGGGAGACCCATTTCAAACTTCTGAACAACAGAACTGTAAGATAAGAAGTTAGTGTTGCTTCAGACTACTGTTTGTGGTAATTTATTATAGCAGCAATGCATCATATTAATGAAAAAATGTGAAAACCATACGATCATTTTCAGAGATACAGGGAGAAAAAACATTTGATAAAATTCTGCATGCTTTCATGATAAAAATTCTCAACAAACTAGTTATAGATGGGAACTTCCTGAATCTGATAAAGAGCATCTTCCAAAAGCTGACAACACACTAGTTAATAGTGCAAGGACTGAATGTTTCCAACCCAAGATTGGTAACAAAGCAAGGATGTCCACTTATCACTTCTCTTTGACATTATATTGAAGGTGTCCTTGCTAGTGCAGTATGAAATAGAAGGCCTACACATTGAAAAATAAATTTAACTGTCTTATTTGCACAAGGCCTGATTTAGTATATAGAAATTCCCAATGAAACTACAAAAAAACCTGTTAGAACTATCCTATATATTTAGCAAACTTTCAGGTAATATACAGAAAGGTAACAAGTAACATACAGAAATAATTTCTTTTTGCTAACAACAATCAACTTCTACAGAGAATAAAATATTTCTGTTGGCAATAACATAAACAAAATACTCTGCATTTAACTTAACAAAAGATGTGCAAGATGGATACACTGAACACTCTAAAGTATTGCCTGGGGAGATTTTTTAAAAAGCAAAGTGAATGGAGAGTAAACTGTGTTCCTGGATTGGAAGACTCAAAATTGACCTGTAGATTTCATGCAATCTCAATGGAAATTCTAGCAACTGTTTAGAAATCAACAAGATGATTCTAAGAATTATGTAGTACTCTATACCATAAAATATCTAGAATAGACACTTATTTGGGAGTTACATATGAAGCTACATTAATCTAGAAGGCATGGCTATACAGATAAATGAAATAGAATTAAGAGCTCTAGAAACAGGCTCACACTTACATAGTCAATTGGTTTTTTGACAAAGGGGTCGGGGGATTTGTTGTTAGTGTTCAGTTGCTAAGTCATGTCCAACTCTTTGTGACCCCATGGACTGCAGCATACCAGGCTTCCTTGTCCTTCGCTATATCCCAGAGTTTGCTCAAATTCATGTCTGTTGAGTCGGTGATGCCATTCAACCATCTCATCCTCTGCCATCTCCTTTTCCTTCTCCTTTTGCTGTCAATCTTTCCCAGCATGAGGGTCTTTCCTAATGAGTCGGCTCTTTGCATCAGGTGGCCAAAGTGTTGGAGTTTCAGCTTCAGAAGCAGACCTTCCAATGTATATTCAGGATATATTCCTTTAGGATTGACTAGTTTGATCTGCTTGGAGTCCAAGGGACTCTCAAGAGTCTTCTCCAGCAACACAATTCAAAAGCATCAATTCTTCTGCACTCAGCCTTCTTTATGGTCCAACTCTCACATTCATACATGACTATTGGAAAAAAACACAGCTTTGACTACACAGACCTCTGTCAGCAAAGTGATGCCTCTGCTTTCTATTACACTGCCTAGGTTTGTCATAGCTTCCCTTCTAAGGAGCAAGTGTCCTAATTTTGTGGCTGTAGTCACTGTCCGTAGTGACTTTGGAGCCCAAGAAAATAAAATCTGCCACTGCTTTCCCCTTTTCCCCTTTTATTTTCCATAAAGTGATAGGACCAGATGCCATGATCTTTGTTTTTTGAATGTTGAGTTTTAAGCCAACTTTTTCACTCTCTTCTTTCACCCTCATCAAGAGGTTCTTTGGTTCCTCTTCACTTTCTGCTTTTGGGGTGGTATCATCTGCAGATCTGAAGTTTTGATATTTCTCCCAGCAATTTTGATAAATGAAATCATTGTAAATGAAAAGGCAAGCTTCAAACATGAATCTGAGAGGAAAATTTATTAAAGAATACGTACAAAACGTTTATAACTCAGTAGTAAGACACACAGATCCAAGTACAAAAAAAAAAGGAGGACAACTTTGAACACATGCTTTACAAAAGAATATTTGCAGATTGATTGATTCATGTTGATATCTGGCAGAAACCAACACAATATTGCAAGGTAATTATCCTTCATAAAGATAAATTTAATTATAGAAATAATATATGCAAATACCAACAAGAACATGAATGTGTGTGGCCATCCTTGGTCATTAAGGAAGTAATTTAAAATCTCAAAGAGATAAGTAACTAAAATTAAAAAGACTCAGCATACCAAGTGTCGGTGATGTGGAACATTTGGAACTCTCATATATTACTGGTGGGAATGTGAAATGGTGCAATCATTTTAGAAAACATTTCACAGTTTCCTTAATAGTTAATCATACACTTATAGCAATTTCACTTCTAGTTACCCACCTAATAAATGTGAAAACAGCCCTGATTGTTCAACTCTGTTGTTGTAGAGAAAAAATAATCACAGATAAACTGTAAAATCAATGAGTGAGCCTGTGTTCTAATAAAACTTTATTTATAACAACAGGTGACTGTCCTTGGTCCATTGTTTGGCCATTCTGCATAAATTTCACTTTCTCTGGAGTAGTTGTAGTTGAGGAGTATGGTGTTAATGAATCATCTTGTCAACATGTAAATTGTTACAGACCAAGGTATTAGATGCAAGGTATTAGACCAAGAAATGATGCTTTTGAACTGTGGTGTTGGAAAAGACTCTTGAGAGTCCCTTGGACTGCAAGGAGATTCAACCAGTCCATCCTAAAGGAGATCAGTCCTGGGTGTTCATTGGAAGGACTGATGTTGAAGCTGAAACTCCAGTATTTTGACCACCTGATGCAAAGGGCTGACTCGTTTGAAAAGACCCTGATGCTGGGAAAGATTGAGGGCAGGAGGAGAAGGGGACAACAGAGGATGAGATGGCTGGATGGCATCACCGACTCCATGGGCATGAGTTTGAGCAAGCTCCGGGAGTTGGAGATGGACAGGGAGGCCTTGCGTGCTGCAGTCCATGGGGTTGCAAAGAGTCAGACATGACTGAGCGACTGAGCTGAACTGAAAGGTATTAGAGTATAATAAAATAAACTTCTCATCTTAATTATACCTAATGTGTGAAGTGTAATTCAACTGGTGTTTCATAAGGTACCCTAGCTTCATCCCCTCCCTACATTAAAATTCTAATTGTAAAATACAGTAAATATAGATGCAATAGATGCAAAGGTGTAGAAATTGACCCAAATCAATAACAAATATAGGAGTCTCCACAAACTTGTTATATTTAATAAGTATGTGAAATTTCGTTACTTACAAAGCTTTGGTTTCTTTCTCCTAAATATGTATATATAGACTTTGAGTTAGGGTTCTCAGACTTAGTAGTGAAAGTGTAACTTTGAAGAACAACTTACTTGCCTCAGGACTCAAGAATTAAAGAAACTGCTGTATGCAAAGCATTTTCCTTAGAAAATTCTAGGAAACAGAGCCAAGGCAACCATAAACAAAATGAAAAGACAACTCACAAAATGGGAGAACACATTTGCAAATGAAGCAACTGACAAGGAAATCTACAAAATATACAAACAGCTCATGCATCTCAACATCAAAAAAATAAACAACCCAATCAAAAAATGAGTGAAAGGTCTTAAATAGACATTTCTCCAGAGAAGACATGCAGATGGCCAAGAGGCACATGAAAAGATGCTCAACATCACTAATTATCAGAGAACTGCAAATCAAAACCACAGCGACTAATGATTCATCTCATACCAGCCAGAATGGCCATCATAAAAAGATTTACAAACAAATGCTGGAGAGGTTGTGGAGAAGAGGGGACCCTCCTACACTGTTGGACAGGGATGTAAATTAATATAGACACTATAGAGAAGAGTATGAAGATTCCTTTAAAAACTGAAAATAGAGCTACCACATGGTCCAGCAATCCCACTCCGGGGCATATATCTAGAAAAAACCATGATTTGAAAAGATACATGTACTCTAGTGTTCATTGTACCACTATTTACAGTAACCAGGACATGGAAACATGTCCTGAATGTTCATGACAGAGGAACGGATAAAAAATACATGGTATACAATGGAATATGGTGCTGTGCTAACTCACTTCAGTTGTGTCCAACTCTTTGTGACCCCGTGAACTGTAGCCCATGAAGCTCCTCTGTCCATGGGATTCTCCAGGCAAGAATACTGGAATGTGTTGCCACGCCCTCCTCCAGAATGGAATATTACTTGGCCATAAAAAAGAACAAAATAATGCCACTTGCAGTTACATGTATGAACCTAGATATTGTCATACCGAGTGGAGTAAGTCAAAGACAAATATCATATGATGTCACTTATATGTGGAATCTTTTTTTAAAAAAGTAGTAGAAATGAAGTTATTTACAAAACAGAAATAAAGTCACAGATGTAGAAAACAAGCATATGGCTACCAAGGGGCAAAGGTGAGTGGGTGGGAGGCATAAACTGGGAAACGGAGTTTGACATATACACACTACTATATATAAAATAGATGACTGTAAGAACCCGCTGTATAACACAAGGAACTCTAGTCATTACTCTGTAATGACCTATTGGGAAAAGAATCTAAAAAAGAGTAAATATATGTGTATATATATAACTGACTCACCTTGCTATACAGCAGAAACTAACAGCATTGTAAGTCAATAATACTCCAATAAAAATTAAAAAAATAAAATTCTAAGACATTATTAGGCTTGTTATATCTGCTATGTTCTATTTTGCTGTTTAGTCACTAAGTTATGTCCCACTCTTTGTGACCCTATGGACTGTCATCCACCAGGCTCCTCTGTTCACGGCATTTCCCAGGCAAGAATACTGGAATGGATCGCCATTTACTTATCCAGAGGATCTTCCCCACCCAGGGATCAAAACTGCGTCTCCTGCATTGACAGGCAGATTCTTTACTGTTGAGCCACCAGGGAAGCCCCGTATTCTATTTAACTGGAGGCAGTATTTCTTCTATACATTTTAGCTCTTTAGAATCTAACACAAATGTGCAAGTAAAAGCATTTTCATACAGGAAGTAATTTTTCAAAAGCCTGTGGTGTTAGCCATGCACTTTGCTATTTATTCCTTATTGACTTTTACTTTACATACAATCCTAAAATGTTTGATCATTTAGACTTCCAACCCACAGCAAGTGAGAACAAGTGAGGTCATGGGGGAAACCCGCTAACAGCAGAAATACTGCTGATAAAAAAAAACCACATTGTATTTATTGAATGTACTGGATTAAATAACTGTGATTCATCAAGAAAATTTTAAATTATGTTCATTGTTCTCTTTTTAGATAGAAGGAAACCATGCTGTGCATCTTAGAACAATTTCCATTAAAATAGTTCTGTTATTTAAATTAACTCTGACGCTGGGTGAAGAAGTTCTGACTATCTAGGGATAACCCATATGTAACAGGAGCTGATAATGCCAATTAATCAAGATGTTAGGACATACACCTCTTTTTATCTTCTCCATTGTAAACATTTTCAGTTCAGTTCAGTTGCTCAGTTGTGTCCGACTCTTTGAGACCCCATGGTCTGCAGCACACCAGGCTTCCCTCTCCATAAACAACTCCTGGAACTTGCTGAAACTCATGTCCACTGAGTCCATGATGCCATCCAACCACCTCATCCTCTGTTTGCCTCCTGCCTTCAATCTTTTCAATTTCTTTGCATGATACATATCTGCCTTTAGAGCCAAGATTCTGGGAAGCATTCTTTTAATAATAGCAGGTGTCTTTAAGTCTTCTGCAGAGAGCTCCCTCAGACAGTATACAAAAGGGATCATAGAAGATATTACTCATTGCTCCTGCTTACAAAATTCCAACCAGAGAAGGGTTTTTGTTCCAGAAACAGAAGGCAGATCATCCATGCCAGTTGGGATGATCAGTCTAGATGTGGTTAGACACTATTCACCAAGGTAACCTGTGAGAGACAATTTATCATCAGCCCTGAGTACTCTGTGTTAAAGGCTGCAGACTGGGTCCCCAGTTTGTTGAGAAAGGCAGCAAATTATACCTGTCCTGCTGCAGAATAGCAATTTCAGTGGTGCTTTGGGAGGCTCAGAGCCCTGGCCTTGGGGCAGATGCCCCCATGAAGGTAAATAGAAGCTCTTGGTTCAGGCTGGTTCCATTTCTGCTGGAAGTAAGATCACTGAAATGTGTAGGAGGTCACAACAGAGAAAAACACCCAGGATATGAAACCAGCTGGTGGGTTTAAGATCCAGTTCTGCAACGCAACCACGTGTGGGCAAAGGGGAAATGAGTGCTCCTGCCTGAGCTCTCTCCAGCCTTCCAGAACAGGGAACAACTATCTGCCTATATATAAATGACTCCCATATTGTAAGACCAAAGAGTGAGGTAGGGGCCGATTAGACAGGGTACATGTCACAATTATTTAGTCAATCACCAAGTATTGTTCACTTTCTTCTGTTGTTGTTGTTCAGTTGCTAAGTTGTGTCCAACTCTTTACAACCTCATGGACTGTAGCCTGCCTGTCCTCTACTATCTCCTGGAGTTTGCTCAAATTCATGTCCATTGAGTTGGTCATGCTATCTAACGATCTCATCCTCTGCAGCCCTCTGCTCCTTTTGTCTTCGATCTTTCCCAGTATCGGGGTCTTTTCTAATGATTCAACTCTGCATCAGGTGGCCAAAGTATTGGAGCTTCAGCTTTAGCAACAGTCCTTCCAATGGATATTCAGGGTTGATTTCCTTTAGGATTGACTGGTTTGATCTCCTTGGAGTCCAAGGGACTCTCAGGAGTCTTCTCCACCAACACAGTTCAAAAGCATCAATTCTTCAGTGCTCTGCCTTTTTATGGTCCAATTCGTGTGTCATACATGACTATTGGAAAAACCATAGCTTTGACTATACAGATCTCTAGTACAATGTTGTACAGCTGACTCACTGGAAAAGATCCTGATGCTGGGAAAGATTGAGGGCAGGAGGAGAAGAGGGTAACAGAAGATGAAATGGTTGTATGGCATCACCAATTCAATGCAGATGCACTTGGGCAAATTCCAGGAGATGGTGAGGGACAGGCAGGCCTGGTGTGCTGCAGTCCTTGGGGTTGCAAAGAGTAGGACATGGCTGGGCAACTGAACACCAACAACAGTACCATGTTAATAAGGACTGTGAGGGTGGCCATCCTTGATTTGTTCCTGATCTTAGGGATAAAGCATCCTGACTTTCACCATTAGGTATGATGTTTACTGTGGGTTTCTACACAATTTTGTCAAGTCAAGGAAGTTCTTTCCTGCTCCTACCCTCCTAAGGGGTTTTTAATGGGCCTGGATATTGGAGTTTGTCAAATGCATTTTCTGCAGCTATTTGATGACCATATGGTTTTTTCTTCTTTTAGTTTGTTAATATAGTGAATTGCATTGTTTTTGAACATTAACCAGCCTGCATTCTCAGGATAAATTCCACTTCATCACGGTCTATTATCTTTTTTATATAAGCTTTCTTATGTTGGAATCAACTCTCCTTATGGATCATGAATCTTGATTAATCCAACTAAGTTAGAAGAAAATGGGCTGATGTTTTGGTCTGGTCTACTTAATATGCAGGAAGGTAGCTGGCCTTGGAAAGAGAATGATCGAATGAACTTTTCCTCCCTCTCCTGCTGTCTTCGTTGGCAGCACGTGTCCTTTTCAAGGGCTGTAACCATCAAAGCACATGATGAACCTCTGATGGTCAGCAGGCAGTGGGGGTCTTATGAGTGGTTATTTGTAATCTAGCAGTGCTCACACTTGAAAGGCTGTCAGAATCTACTGAAAGGCTTGTGGAGGCATGGAAGGCGGGGCCCGCTTCCTGAATTTCTGATTTATCACGTTGAGGGTGGGGCCTTACAAGGGAAGAAAGAAAAAGCCTATAGAACTACCACATTCCCGAGACCACAGACTGTCATAAGCTAAGCGTATCAACGGAACAAGGTCTCAAACAGCTGACCCCATGCAGGCTTCATGCTTGGTAACCATGGTTACCACAGGCGCTCTCTCTCTTTCTCTCTCATCTCCCCTTTTGTAATAACACAGTGAGAAAAGAGTCAATCCAATGGATTGAGTGGTGAATAGGATTGGAGCAGCCTCCTCCAGCCATCTTGAAGGGGGTCTGGGCAGAGGCTAGAGAGAGAGCCAGCAGAGTACACAGTGTGTGTCTTGAGTTTATAAATGAAGGATGCAGTGCTGAGCTTGCAAGCTTGCTGCCTCTTGGTGCCACAGCAGGCCCCCGTCTGCCCACCTAGTTAGTAGTGTGGTAGTGTTAGTTGCTCAGTCATGTCTGATTCTGTGTGACCCCTTGGACTGTAGCCCACCAGGCTCCTCTGTCCATGAGATTCTCCAGGCAAGAATACTGGAGTGGGTTGCCATTTCCTTCTCCAGGGGAATCTTCCTGACCCAGGGGTTGAACCAGGGTCTCCTGCATGGCAGGCAGATTCTCTACCGTCTGAGCCACTAGGGAAGCCCCAGTTAGAAGTTGATATAAGTAAATAAAAGTAGCTCATCCGTGCCCTCAGGCCCCTCTGAGATGCTGGAGTCAGGGGAGGAAACTCCAGCTCTAGGGGATACCCAGCCCTAGTTTTCCAGCATGGAGACCTCAGAGAGCTGGCTTGGCTTGTTAGCCGTCATTATGGCATCTGCTTCTCACTGACACAGGTAGGGTGGACCCCCACACCCAGGCAGGGGAGGCCCTAGCATGCTTTGTCCAGGCAGAGAGAGGGGTGTAAGGGCCTTGTCTCAGCATACAGAGTCTCCTGCATCTGGCAGCTCTCACCGAGGAAGAGGACCACACACAGGCCCCCAGACATGCTGCCTAGGCTGTCATGCTGTGCTTGGCTTGCCCCCTTTCCAGTGCAGACACCACCTGTTTCTGCTTTTAGGAACTGGCCACTAGTTTCCCATTGCCTTCTGCCTGATGAGATGCTGTAACTCTCTCAAAGGAGATGCTAGACCTTTTGTTCTAGAAAGAACTTTTTCTATATATACTTAGAAGAAACCCTCTTTCACTGTGACAAGAGTCAACTCTGGCCATTCTGTCAGATACCTGGGATCCTTTTACATTTGCAATTCTCTCCCAGTTCATTCAGGAAGCTCTTCACAAGTGTCTCCTAGATACTAGACACAGTGTTAGAGAATCAATAAAACAGTCTATGACCTCAGGCAGCTCAGGGAGCTCTCAATCTTGCCACAGAACAGGATGTGGACAGAAAATGCTACTGTACTAGGTAGGAGTTATGATAGAAATAGAGGGCTTCCCAGGTGGCTCAGTGGGTAAAGAATATGCCTGTAATTCAGGAGACACAGGAGACCTAGGTTTGATCCCTGGGTTGGGAAGATGCCCTGGAAGTGGGCATGGCAACCCACTCCAGCATTCTTGTCTGGATAATCCCATGGACAGAGGAGCCTGGTGGGCTACCGTCCATGGAGTTGCAAAGAGTTGAACATAACTGAAGCGACTGAGCACAGCACAGCATGATAGAAATAAGCTCAGGGTAGCTACAGGAGCGCAGAGGAAAATCTAACCCAAAGAATGAGGTTTCCTGAAAAAGGTGGCTTCTGATATTAGCCTGGAAGTATGAGTAGGATTAGCTAGTCCACAATGGGGACAAGGCATTCCAGAAAGGGGAGAGAGCATAAACAAAGCCACGAAGGCAAGAAACAGCAGTGTGTGTGTGTGTGTGTGTGTGTGTATGCATGTGTGCACTTCTGTTTGCATGTATATGTATGTGTCTGTACATTTGTATGTATTCATGCATGTGTAGATGTTTTGTCTCTCCATGTGTAGACGTGTAGGTGTATGTGATACATGTGTGAGCATGGGTTTGTGCATGTATGTGTGCACCTGTGTACATGGCTGTGCATATGTAGATGTGCCTGTGTGTGCATGGATGTGTTTGTGCATGCATGTGCACGTGTGTGTCAGTTCAGGCATGGCTATGTGCTGGCTTTGGCAAAGGAGGAGAGATTTGGACAGGGAATAGGAGGAATCCCACTTTTCTGAAATGTCAAGGGCAAGGAATGGCAGGATGATGAAGGGGTAGCCAGGTCTGGGAGGGCCTTGAATGACACCCTGAGGAGGCTGGCTTTGGGTTTTCTTTCCAGTGACTCTCTTAATGATATTCAAGGAGTGAGGTGCATGATGGGAACAGGTCAGGACCAGTGGCTTCTTGTGTCTTTGGAAAAGCTTGAGTCCCCAGAAGCAGAGCCTGAGGCAGGGATTCAGGAGCCCTGTTTTAAGGAGGTCACACTCTCAGCTCGCAGAAGAGATGTGTAGGATGTGGCAGGGAAGATGCTGGCAGGACTGTGGGCTCAGCTGGACGCCTGCTTCAGCCTGATTCTAGTTGGGGAGCCAACAATAGGCTGAAACAGATTCTTCCATCTGATGTTGACATGGTGTTTCGGTACAAGATTTTCTGGAATCAAGATTGCTGGAAGAAATATCAATAACCTCAGATATGCAGATGACACAACCCTTATGGTGGAAAGTGAAGCAAAACTAAAGAGCCTCTTGATGAAAATGAAAGAGGAGAGTGAAAAAGTTGGCTTAAAGCTCAACATTCAGAGAACTAAGATCATGGCATCTGGTCCCATCACTTCATGGCAAATAGATGGGGAAACAGTGGAAATAGTGACAGACTTTATTTTTTTGAGCTCCAAAATCACTACAGATGGTGACTTCAGCCATGAAATGAAAAGACGCTTGCTCCTTGGAAGAAAACCTATGACCAATCTAGACAGCATATTAATAAGCAGAGACATTACTTTGCCAATAAAGGTTAGTCTAGTCGCATCACAAGCACAAAAATTGAAACTGTAATCAGAAATCTTCCAGCAAACAAAAGCCCAGGACCAGATGGTGTCACAGGTGAATTCTATCAAAAATTTAGAAGAGCTAGCACCTATCCTACTCAAACGCGTCTAGAAAATTGCTGCTGCTGCTGCTAAGTCACTTCAGTCATGTCCAACTCTGTGTGACCCCATAGATGGCAGCCCACCAGGCTCCTCTGTCCGTGGGATTCTCCAGGCAAGAGTACTGGAGTGAGTAACTATTTCCTTCTCCAAGAAAATTGCAGAGGAAGGTAAACTGCCAAACTCATTCTATGAGGCCACCATCACCCCAATACCAAAACCAGACAAAGATGCCACAGAAAAGAAAACTACAGGTCAATATCACTGATGAACATAGGTGCAAAAATCCTTAACAAAATTCTAGCAAACAGAATCCACCAACATATTAAAAAGATCATACATCATGACCAACTGGGCTTTAACCCAAGGATGCAAGGATTTTTCAATATTCACAAATCAATCAATGTGATACACCACATTAACAAATTGAAAGATAAAAACCATATAATTATCTCAATAGATGTAGAGAAAGCCTTTGAAAAAAATTCAACATTCATTTATGATAAAAACCCTCCAGAAAGCAGGCATAGAAGGAACATACCTCAACATAATAAAAATCATATATGATAAACCCACAGCAAACATTATCCTCAATGGTGAAAAATTGAAAGCATTTCCCCTAAAATCAGGAACAAGACAAGGGTGCCCACTCTCACCACTACTATTCAACATAGTTTTGGAAGTTTTAGCCACAGCAATCAGAAAACAAAAAGAAATAAAAGGAATCCAGATAGGAAAAAGAAGAAGTAAAATTCTCACTGTTTGCAGATGACATGATCCTCTACATACAAAACCCTAAAGACACCACCAGAAAATTACTAGAGCTAATCAATGAATATAGTGAAGTTGCAGGATACAAAATTAACACACATAAATCCCTTGCATTTCTATACACTAACAATGAGAAAACAGAGAAATTAAGGAAACAATTCCATTCATCATTACAATGAAAAGAATGAAATACTTAGGAATAAATCTACCTAAAGAAACAAAAGACCTATATATAGAAAACTATAAAACACTGATGAAAGGGATCAAAGACAACACATATAGATGGAGAAATATACCATGTTCATGGGTTGGAAGAATCAATATAGTGAAAATGAGTATACTACCCAAAGCCATTTATAGATTCAATGCAATCCTTATTCAGCTATGGGCATGAGTTTGAGTAAACTCTGGAAGTTGGTGATGGACAGGGAGGCCTGGCATGCTGCAGTCTATGGAGTCACAAAGAGTCGGACACGTCTGAGCAACTGAACTGATAATGATGGACACATATGCACGTGTCCAAACTCATAGAATGTGCAACATCACATAGTGAACTGTGATGTAAACTATGGACTTTGTGTGAGAATGTTGTGTCAGTGTAGGTTCATCAGTTGTAAAAAATGTATCCCTTTGGGGGATTCCCTGATAGCTCAGTTGGTAAAGAATCCACCTGCAATATGGGAGACCTGGGTTTCATCCCTGGGTCGGGAAGATCCCCTGGAGAAGAGAAAGGCTACCCACTCCAGGATTCTGGCCTGGAGAATTCCATGATCTGTAGAGTCCATAGGGTCGCAAACAGTCAGACAGGATGGAGTGACTTTCATTTTCACTTTGGGGGGTTGGTATGGCTAATGGGGAAGACTCCATGTGTGAGGGCCAGGGGTAAATATACATGGGAGTTCAGTTCAGTTGCTCAGTCATGTTCAACTCTTTGTGACCTTATGGACTGCAGCATATCAGGCCTCCCTGTCCATCACCAACTCCTGGAGCTTGCTCAAACTCATGTCCGTTGAGTTGGTGATGCCATCCTACCATCTCATCCTCTGTTGTCCCCTTCTCCTCCCGCCTTCAATCTTTCCCAGCATCAGGGCCTTTTCCAATGAGTCAGCTCTTCCCATTGAGGCCAAAGTATGAGAGTTTCAGCTTCAGCATCAATTCTTCCAATGAATATTCAGGACTGATTTCCTTTAAGATTGTGATATATATATGTATATACATACACATATATCTATCTATATGGGAAGGAATATCTATACCTCCTGTTCACTTTTGCTGTGGACCTAAAACTGTTAAAAATAGAGGTATGCAGTGCATTGTGCCCATGGGCACACAGGCTGTGGAAGAGGGTGAGACTCATGTTGGCTCAAGCCCACCTGAGACTAGCTTCTTCCCCACCTCCCTTGTTTTCTTTCATAAACCAGCCTAAGTCTTTCCTGGTACATCTGACTCTCATCATGAAAGTTATGTTCCTTAACATTGCTGCACATGCTGCATTAGTGGATAGTGACTCATAGATCCTAGCGCCTGGCAGCGCTGTGAGAATGAGGGAACCAGTCTGCCAACAACCAACGGTGAGCTCTTGGGAAAGTTACCTTCTCTCTAGGCCTCAGTTTCCTCATCTGTATGATGGACATGACTTCTCGTATCTCCAGCTGTTCCTTTTACTACATCAACACTGAGACCTAGAGTCTGGGCCCCCATCTTCACATTCTTTCTTCCTGCCTGGTTGACTGTTTATAAGTTCCCAAAGAAAGCTGAGCAAATAAATTTGAATGTAGTATATGTTTATGAGTAAAAGTTTTCTGTTGCTTAAAAGAAAGCCTACTCGTCTAGGCCAAAAGACTTGCTGCTTTGGCGGGAAAATGAATTTATTGAAAATCACCTTCCTGCCAGGGCCTGACACACAGGCGATTAGGTGAGTGTGCTCTGAGAAAACAGACTGGAAAAGTGCAGATCCTGGGCTGCAAGTCATGCCTTGCAGTGGACTGACAGGCTGAGCTGGTTTATTCTGCAGGTGGGTGAAGATGGGGGCACTCCAGCCCCTAAAGAGCAGGCTCCAGGCTCTGCTTTCCTTGGCCTTGAACAGAGTTCCGGCTGGGGTTTAAAGACCACAGAACCACAGAACCTCTGCACATTCTGACTAGTGAATACTCTCTGAGATCCTAGGTCACTTGTTTAGCTTAGGTAATGGAGAGCTGGGGTGAGATACACCAATAATTTTGTTCAGGTTCCACAGGAATTTTTTTAGTATAAGTGTGTGTGTGCGTACATACTCATTTGTGTCTGACTCTTTGCAACCCCATGGATTATCGTCCACCAGTCTCCTCTGTTCATTGAATTTTCCAGGCAAGAATACTGGAGTGGGTTTCCATTTCCTCCTCCAGGGGAGTCTTCCCAACCCAGGGATTGAACCCATATCTCTTGAGTCTTCTGCATTGCCAGGTGGATTCTTTACAAACTGTGCCACCTGGGAAGCTTAGTGTAAGTATACCTCAGGTAATATTTTGGATATACTTATACTAAAATTTTTGTTGTTGTTGTTCTCTGAAAGATTAGCCAGTTGTTCCCAGAAGTTTTAATTTTGGTGAAGTAAAATAACCAATTTGTTCTTTTATGTTGTCTTACCTAAGAAAGGGGCTTCCCTTGTGGCTCACCTGGTAAAGAGTCTGCCTGCAATGCAGGAGACCTGGGTTCGATCCCTGGGTGGGGAAGATCCCTGGAGAAGGGAAAGGCTACCCACTCCAGTATTCTGGCCTGGAGAATTCCATGGACTGTATAGTCCTCAGTGATCAGTGCAAAGAAATAGGAAAAAACAACAATAACAACAACAAACAAACAAAACAAAAAACAGAATGGGAAAGACTAGAGATCTCTTCAAGAAAATTAGAGATACCAAGGGAACATTTCATGCAAAGATGGGCACAATAAAGGACAGAAATGGTATGGACCTAACAGAAGCAGACGATATTAAGAAGAGGTGGCAAGAATACACAGAAGAACTATAAAAAAAAGATCTTCATTACCCAGAGAATCACGATGGTCTGATCACTCACCTAGAGCCAGACATCCTGGCATGAGAAGTCAAGTGGGCCTTAGGAAGCATCACTACAAACAAAGCTAGTGGAGGTGATGGAATTCCAGTTGAGCTATTTCAAATCCTAAAAGATGATGCTATGAAAGTGCCACACTCAATATGTCAGCAAATTTGGAAAACTCAGCAGTGGTCACAGGACTGGAAAAGGTCCGTTTTCATTCCAATCCCAAGGAAAGGCAATGCCAAAGAATGTTCAAACTACCGCACAATTGCACTCATCTCATACACTAGCAAAGTAATGCTCAAAATTCTCCAAGACAGGCTTAAATGGTATGTGAACCATGAAATTCCAGATGTTCAAGCTGGATTTAAAAAAGGCAGGGGAACCAGAGATCAAATTGCCAACATCGGTTGGATCGTTGAAAATGCAAGAATTCCAGAAAAACATCTATTTCTACTTTATTGACTATGCCAAAGTCTTTGACAGTGTGGATCACAACTAACTATGGAAAATTCTTAAAGAGATGGGAATACCAGACCACCTGACTTGCCTCCTGAGAAATCTGTATGCAGGTCAGGAAGCAACAGTAAGAACTGGACATGGAACAACAAGACTGGTTCCAAATAGGAAAAGGAGTATGTCAAGGCTGTATATTGTCACCCTGCTTATTTAACTTGTATGCAGAGTACATCATGAGAAACGTTGGGCTGGAAGAAGCACAAGCTGGAATCAAGATTGCCGGGAGAAATATCAATAATCTCAGATATGCAGATGACACCACCCTTATGGCAGAAAGTGAAGAGGAACTAAAGAGCCTCTTGATGAAAGTGAAAGAGGAGAGTGAAAAAGTTGGCTTAAAACTCAACATTCAGAAAACTAAGATCGTGGCATCCGGCCCCATCACTTCATGGCAAACAGATGGGGAAAAAATAGAAACAGTGACAGATTTTATTTTCTTGGGCTCCAAAATCACTGTGGACAGTGATTGCAGCCATAAAATTAAAAGATGCTTGCCCCTTGGAAGGACAGCTATTGCAGATCCAGATAGCGTATTAAAAAACAGAGACATCTTGCCACTTAAAACATTTCAGATGGCTCAGGGGAAAGCAGGCTTTCATTCATCACTTGGATCCTAGAAACTGGGAAAATAGCTACAGTTTTTCTGAAAGACTAAAAAACAGAGACTAGAGAAGTCTGTTAAGCCAAAAGGAATCTCCTCATATTAAAATTCCAGGACACTGCCACTCACTCCCTGGACAGGGGAACAAACTGTGTGTGAGACTGTTACTCATAGAAAAGGCAGCTTTAATTAAGCTCATTTGTATGTTATTAATAAAAACGTGTAATATTTAAAAAAAAAAAAAAAAAAAACAGAGACATCATTTTGCAGACAAATATCTGTGTAGTCAAAGCTATGGTTTTTCCAGTAGTCAGCTGCAGATGTGAGAGTTGGACCATCAAGAAGGCCTTATAATAAGCCTTTATAATATAGGCCTTTATAATAAGCCTCTATATAAAATTTTATAATAAGTCTTGATACCAGCCCTCCAATTAAAGCAGGAGATGGAAACCCTCAGGGCCAGAATGGGCTGAGCATCATTTGATCCTGTGCTTGGGAGTCTTCAGAAGGATGCTGAGACGATTTGACATTTAAGAGGAGAGAAGCTGAACAGAGTAGAGATTCTGGCCCTTGAGGACTTATGGAGGACCTCTCCTTCCTATAAGAACCTTAGCAAAGTGCTCTTCCATTAATCAAGCAATGATGGCAATCATAAGCACTGCTAAGATTATTGTTATTATTGGAGGGCCAGCTAAGGAGCTGAGCATTTCCATGTGTAGTATTTCATGCAGCTATGACTAAGATGCAGGATCATTATTATGTTCATGTTTCAGGTGAGAAAGCTGAGACACAGAGAGGTTAGGTGATATGTGCAAGGCTGCACAGCTATTAGCTGGCTGGCTGGAGATAAAAATCCAGGGAGTTCATGGCATAGCCCAGGCTCTAAACCAGCAGATTTCAGAGTGTGGTCTCTGAACTAGCAGCATCGGCATCACTTGGAAGCTTGTTAGAAATGCAAGTTATTACCCCTGCGTTATGCTGATGCAAACGGAAGTCTGAGAGCTGCTGCTGGAATGAGCCCATGTCCTGTCTCTATTAGCAGATGGATTCTCTATGTTTAAATCTCTTAAATAGATGGGAATACCAGACGACTTCACCTGCCTCCTGAGAAACCTGTGTAGTTAAGAAGCAATAGTTAGATCCAGACATGGAACAATGGACTGGTTCAAGATTGGGAAAGGAGTACATCAAGGCTGTATATTGTCACCCTACTTATTTAACTTATATGCAGGGTACATCATGTGAAATGCCAGGCTGGATGAATCACAAGCTGGAATCAAGATTGCTGGGAGAAAAATCAATAATCTCAGATATGCAGATGACACTACCCTTATGGCAGAAAGTGAGGAAGTACTAAAAAACCTCTTGATGAAGGTGAAAGAGAAGAGTGAAAAAGTTGGCTTAAAACTCAGTGTTCAAAAAATGAAGATTGTGGCATCTGGTCCCACTACTTCATGGAAAATAGACGGGGAAAATATGGAAACTGACAGATTTTATTTTCTTGGGCTCCAAAATCACTGTGGACAGTGACTGAAGCCATGAAATTAGAAGACACTTGCTCTTTGGAAGGACAACCATGGCAAATCTAGACAGTGTATTAAAAAACCAAAGACATCATTTTGCAGACAAATGTATATGTCGTCAACTACAGATGTGAGAGTTGGACCAGCAAGAAGGCTTAGTGCCAAAGAATTGATGCTCTTGAATTGTGTTGGAGAAGACTTGAGAATCCCTTGGACAGCAAAGAGATCAAGCCAGTCAGTTCTGAGAAAATCAACCCTTAATATTCACTGGAAGGACTGATGCTCCAATAATACTTTGGCCACCTGATGTGAAAAGCCAACTCACTGGAAAAGACCCTGATGCTGGGAAAGTTTGAAGGCAAAAGGGGCAACAGAGGACTAGATGGTTGGGTGGCATCATCAACTGAATGGATGAGTTTGAGCAAACTCTGGGAGATGGTGAAGGACAGGCAAGCCTGGCGTGCTGCAGTCCCTGGGGTCACAAAGAGTCAGACACAACTGAGTGACTGAACAATAATAAGTCATATGGTATTTGGGACATACTTATGCTAAAGTTTTTAGTGATATCTAAAAATTAAATTTACCTAGATGTCCAATCATTTTATTTGATAGATCAGGTAACTCTACCACCTGGACAGTAGTGACTGTTTCGGGCCTCTGTAGTGGAGAAAGGAATTTTAAACCAGTCCTAAGTTCTGTGTGTTTGCTTTTGGGATGGGAATTTGGGGTGTATTTACGTTCCCCAGAAAGAGATAGCAGGATCAGAGACTAGCAGAAGGATTCTTGCTCTGTTCCCCCTTTACAATATTCAACTACATGTTATGAACCAACAAAGAGACAGATATCAAAAAGAACAGGGCAGTGACGGGAACTGTTAAAAGTGACTGTAATTTGGTGTATTCCTGCTGAAAATGAAAGTGAAGAACCAGGCTCTTCTTCTGGCAGAAGGCTCTTCTTCTTTTATCTCTTCTTCTGGGAGATAAAAACAACAACCACAGCAACAAAAAGAACCAGACACATAACCACCAACAAAACAAGCCCACAGATACATTTAACCAGAAGTACATTTATTTAGTCCTCTGAAATGTCTTAATATAGGGCTGTATGTTCTGTTTATAAGTCTGTAATTACAAGTAACTCCGTGGCAGTGATGACAAAATTGCAGGATATTTATGTGGGGATTTAATGCCATTAATTGGAGCTGTGAATACGGGTTAATTAACCTGAGAAAAGGGGCTTCTGTTAAAAATCCACCGCTTCCAGGTAAGCCTGTGTTCCAGGAACAGCAAAGTTTAAACATTAAAGGTTATAAATTATTGATGGCTGTAGTCAATGCTTCTGACAAGCCGTAAAGTGGGCGACTGGGTGCTGGGAAATTGGAAAGCATTTGATCCCTGTAGGTGGAAATGTTCAGAGAGAAAATAGGGTTGTGACAAGTTTGTTTCCAGATCGTTGGGGAGAGAGACCTACAGCCAGCTCTCACTGCCTCTCCTGGCATTCTCTTTCCACCTCCTCCCTTCACGCCTCCAGGCTGTGTCCGGGTCCTAGAATGCAGCCTTCTGCTCTGGTCACAGGATGGGAGGAAATAAACTAGGCTGAAGGATTAAATGGACATCTGGGCAGAAGCCATTTAAGATGGAAATACAAATTCACAAAGGGGGACTTGCATTCTATCCTCAGCTTCCCTCCCTATTCAAATGAGGATTTTGTTTTTTATGTTGATTTTTTTTTCCCTTCCTAACTGAAATTGTTTAATGTAATTTTAAACTAGTGGAATAGCTGAACTTCATTTTATGGAATGGATAGAAGTGTGCTTTGGTTTTTTTTTTTTAAAGAACAAATGCTTGCCATTCCCTATTTATGAACACAATAAACCAGGCTCTACTGGGGAGAGAAGTGAAGGGGGAGTGGCAGATGCATGCGGAAAGGGGCGTAATATTTATAACACTGTGAATGAAACATTTAAAGTGAGTAAATCGAAGTAATCTTCCGGCAAAAGGGACATATGTATTGCCTGAAACTCATATGCACGTGCGCCATCCTGTTCTTCGGAATCACACTGAATGCCGAGCTACTTGGCGTGTGTGTGTGTTAGTCACTCGGTCGAGTCTGACTCTTTTGTAACCCAATGGACTGTAACCTGCCAGGCTCCCCTGTTCATGGGATTCTCCAGGCAAGGATACTGGAGTGGGTTGCCATTTACTCCTCCGGGATATCTTCCCAACCCAGGGGTTGAACTTGAGTCTCCTGCATGGCAGGCAGATTCTTTACCGTCTGAGCCACCAAGGAAGCCCAAGCTACTTGCTAAGGGGAGAGTTTGATATCAAGCTTGAGTTTTTTAAGGAATCATCATGTGTGCTCATACATGAATAAAGCATAAGTGAGGAAACCATGCATCATGTCACTTCTAGAGGATTTTTAATTGGAAAATGTTCCCCAAACGTGCTACAGTCCATGGGGTCGCCAAGAGTCGGACACGACTGAGCGAAGGAACTGAACTGAACTGAAACCCATCTCATAGGGTGGACGCTAATTAAAGGAGAGGAATTTTGGCTTTACAAATGTCACCTAACAATTCCACTCCTAGACATTTGCCCAAAGCAATGAAAGCACATGTCCACAAAAAAGATTTGCTGGAGAATATTCACAGCCTGCAAAACCCAAGAAACAACTCAGATGGGCATCGGGTGGGGAATGGGTCAACAACCTGCACATTCATACAGTGGAATATTACTCAGCAATGAAAAGAAACTTCTGATACACAGAAAAGACATGATTGAATCTTAAAAACATTATATTGAACAAGTAAAGCCAGATGTGTGTAAAAAAAAAAAAAGCAAAACAAAACAAATCTGGAATCCATTTGGAGAGATTTTACCCAAGTGGAAATTGTAACTGCCTACTGCAAATAAGAGGCCAGGTCTGACCATCAGGTCAGCAAGGGTTGTAAAGGTTAGGGTTTGGGGTTGTTCTTTTTTTAACCAAGTTACTTAGTATTTACTTTTTTTTTTTTTTTTAAATATCTGTTTGGCTGCTTTGGGTCCTAGTTGCAGCATGTGGGTTCTCTAGCTGTGGCCCATGGACTCAGTTGCTCCACAGCATATGGGATCAAGCCTGCAACCTCTGCATTGCAAAGTGGGTCCTTAACCAGTGGACCACCAGGGAAATCCCCAGGCTTGTTCTTTTTACAGGGAAGAGTGAATAAATCTAGGAAGAAGCAGGTGGGTGAAGCAAGCGGGGTGGTGGTGACTGAACCAGTAGAGCTGCAAAGTTTTACCCTGAGGCCAGCCTTTTTTTAGGAGGGGTGGTGAAGGTGGGCTGTTTATCTGGGAGGGGCTGTCTGTTGGCACTGAAGGATGGGCCAAAGTTCACAGGCCTGAGGAAGGAGACTCTTAACCCAAGTGTGTTTAACAACCATTTTGTTCTGATTGATTAGAGGGCAGAAGCAGTGCAGCTAACCCTTTACGAGACAAAGGAAGGAAATTTACAGAGTCTGGGTCTGGCTGTTGCACAGAAATAATGGGAGTGTCTTGGAGTCAACTTATCAAGTTGTATGGAGAAGGGTGCTTTTTGTAGTAAGAGGCTTCTAAGAACACAAAAGGATTGTGACAGGAGTGGTGTTCCTTGAACCTTTGCTGTTTTCCAGGAGCACATGGCTCAGGTAAATTTCAGCCTTGCTGTGTTAAAAAGTATCACTCTATTTAAGTCTGTGAGTCTGCTTCTGTTTGTAAATAAGTTCATTTGCATGATTTTTTTGATGCCGTATATAACTGATATCATACGATATTTTACTTTTTCTGTCTGACTTCTTTCAATATGACAGTCTCTAGGTCCATCCATGTTGCTGCAAATGACATTGTTTCATTCTTTTTAGTGGCAGAGTAATATTCCATTATATATATAGACACCACATCTTCCTTATCTATTCCTCTGTTGATGGACATTTAGGTTGCTTCCAAGTCTTGGCTACTGTAAATAGTGCTGCTATGAACACTGTGGTGCATGTATCCTTTCAGACCATGTGTTTCTCTAGATATTTGCACAGGAGTGGGATTTCAGGGTCAACTTCGCTGACAAAGGTCTGTATAGTCAGAGCTATGGTTTTTCCAGCAGTCAAGTACAGTGAGAGTTGGACCATCAAGAAATCTGAGCACCAAAGAATTGATGCTTTTGAATTGTGGTGTTGGAGAAGACTCTTCAGAATCCCCTGGGCTGCAAGGGGATCAAACCAGTCAATCTTAAAGGAAATTAACCCTGAATATTCATTAGAAGGACTGATGCTGAAGCTGCAACTCCAATACGTTGGCCACCTGATGCGAAGAACTGACTCATTGGAAAAGACCCTGATGCTGGGAAAGATTGAAGACGGGAGTAGTAGGGGATGGCAGAGGATGAGATGATTGGACGGCATCACCGACTCGATGCACTTGAGTTTGAGCAAGCTCAAACTTGAGTTTGTGATGGACAGGGAAGCCTGGCATGCTGCATTCCATGGGGTTGCAAAAAATTGGACATGAACTGAACTGAACTAAAGAGAGACTGAACTAAAATGAACTGATGATATCTCTATTTTTAGCTTTTTAAGGAAAGAGTTTGGATTGACATGTACACACTGTTATATTTAAAATGGATAACCAACAAGGACCTACTGTATAGCTCAGGCAACTCTGCTCAATACTATGTAACAACCTAAATGGGAAAAGAATTTGAAAAAGAATAGATACATGCATATATAATTGAATCATTTTGTTGTACATAGCAATGTTAATCAACTACACTCCAATATAAAATAAAAAGTTTAAAAAGGGGTGAATTATAAAAAGAGTATAATTCTATTTATATGAAATTCTGAAAAGGCATAACTAAGATGGGTGGTTGTTTGCCAGTGTTTTTTTTTTTTTTTTTCGCCAGTGTTTTATGACTGTAAAAGATCATAAGGAAACTTTTGAGGTGACAGAAACGTTCAAAATCTTGATTGTGGTGATGATTGCACTGCATATACATTTCCGCAAATTTGCGAAACTATAGACTTAAAGTGGGTGCATTTGATTGTATGTCAGTCTGTCTCAGTAAGACTGATTTTCAAAGCTGTAAGAGGGTTCGGTCATAAGTTAGATCACAGTGGTCATGAGCTCAGACACAAACACCAGGAATCATTTGTGACCTGTTAGCTGGATGCTGGTCAATTGCTTATCCTCACTGAGTATCATTTCATCCCTTAATGTCCACCTCCTGAGATTGCTTAGATGTTTAAAAACACCCACTTACAAAGAACTCAACCATAATGTGTGTTACTGCTTTTGCAATCATTACTCTTCCCTTCAGCTGTGTCTCCCAGGTGATGTGGTGCAACAGAGAGAGAATGAGATTTCAAGGCAGTGTGTCTGGGCTGGAGGTTCTTGACTTTCAGTGTTTTCAGCTGTAAAACAGGGAAAAGGAATAATCTCAGCTCAACTATATTGCAGCATGGTTATGAAAATCAACTGTGAATGTGCATAATAATCTAAAGCATTATCACAAGGGCAAAGAAGCCAGTAAATGGAATTCTTTTGCTTCTTTATGCCTCTGCATTTTCTAGCTTCTTTTTCACCAGAAAGATGAATTATCCTTATAATCAGGAAAAAACTGTAATTTCCATTTCAGAAAAAGTTGCTGTAGGCCTCGAATAAGTACCCAGATATTTATCTGAAAAATAGGTATATAAGAAGAAGTAATCACATAGTTTGTCATCTAAGGAGGTCACTTGTGGAAGTGGCAGAGGGTGCTATCACTAACTGTGGTCAATGTTGTTCAGTCACTAAGTTGTGTCCTAGTCTTTTCCAAGAGATAGTGAAGAACAGGGGAACACGTCAGGCTCCCCTGTTCTTCACTATCTCTTGGAGTTTGTTCAGATTCATGTCCATTGAATCATTGCTAGTATCTAACCATCTCCTTCTCTGCCACCCCCTTCTCCTTTTGCCTTTAACCTTTCCCAGCATCAGAGTCAGCTCTTCACATCAGGTGGCCAAAGTACTGAAGCTTCAGCTTCAGCATCAGTCCTTCTAATGAATATTCAGGACTGATCTCCTTTACCATGGACTGGTTGGATTTCCTTGCAGTCCAAGGGACTCTCAAGAGTCCTCTCCAACACCGCAGTTCAAAAGCATCAATTCTTTGGTGCTCAGACTGCTTGAAGGTCCAACTCTCACATCTGTACTTGACTACTAGAAAACCCATAGCTTTGACTATACAGACCTTTGTCAACAAAGTGATGTTTCTGCTTTTTAATACACTGTTTAGCTTTTCTTCCAAGGAGTGTCTTTTAATTTCATGGTTGCAGTCATCATCCACAGTGATTTGGGAGACCAAGAAAAAAAAATCTGTCACTCTTTCCACTTTTTCCCATCTATTTGCCATGAAGTGATGGGACCAGATGCCATGATCTTTGTTTTCTGAATGTTGCATTTCAAGCCAACTTTTTCACTGTCCTCTTTCATCCTGTTCAAGAGGCTCTTTAGTTCTTCTTCACTTTCTGCCATTAGAGTGGTTATCATCTGTATATCTGAGGTTGTTAATATTTCTCCTGGTGATCTTGACTCCAGCTTGTGATTTATCCAGCCCAGTATTTTACATGATATATAAATTCAATATCTGTATATGAATATCTGTATATAAATTAAATATCACTGATTATACCAGGACAGCTTGCATAAACTGGGACTATCTGGAGAAAAGTAAGACATTTGTTTATCTATATGCCAAGGGCATTTAAGCAAATATCCACTCACAAATGTCTCTAAAAATCAATAATGCACCGCTTGAAGGGGCTTCTTATTTATTTGTTGGTTTATTCTTCTTTCCCCCAGTTTTACTGAGAAACAAATGACATACACACTGCACCAGTTTAAGGCACACAGCTTGACAGTTTGATTTACATACACATACTGTAAAATGATTACTCTATGAATTTTATTCCTTTTTATATTTCACATATAAATGAAATAATATAATACTTGTCTTTCTCTGTATTATTTGTTCTACTTAATATAATGCCTTCAAGATACATCCATATTGCTGCAAATGGTAGGATTTCTTCATTTGTTATGGATGGATAATATTCCATTGTGTTTATTTCCTCCCAACTTCTTTGTCCATTCGTTAATCAACAGGCACTTAGTTTGTTTCCATGTCTTGGATATTGTAAGCAATGCTGCCATGAACGTGGCGGGGGACAGGTATCTTTTCAAGTTAGTGTTTTTGTTTCAGAAATGAAATTGCTGAATTATATGGGGGTTTCCCTTGTGGCTCAGCTGGTAAAGAATCCACCTGCTATGCAGGAGACCTGGGTTCAGTCCCTGGGTTGGGAAGATCCCCCAGAGAAGAGAAAGGCTACCCACTCCAGTATTCTGGCCTGGAGAGTTCCATAAACTGTATTGTCCATGAGGTTGCAAAGAGTCAGATATGACTGAGTGACTTTCACTTTCACTTTTCTTGCATGATAATTTTGCTTTTAATTTTTTGATGTCCCTCCATATTGTTTCCCATAATCGCTGCACCAACCTACAGTCCCACCAACAGTGCACAAGGATTCCCTTTCATCCACATCCATGCCGGCATTTGTCATCTCTTGTTGTTTTAGTAGTAGCCATGCCAGAGACATAAGAGATGTGGATTCAATCCCTGAGTTGGGAAGATTCCCTGGAGGAGTGCATGTCAACCGACTCCAGTATTCCAGCCTGGAGAATCCCATGGACAGAGGAGCCTGGTGGGCTACAGTTCATGGGGTCACAAGGAGTCAGACATGACTGAAGCGACTTAGCATGCATGTATGCATATTCTCACATTAGGCCTGAGGTGATCATTGAGGCTTAAATTTGCATTTCCTTAATGACTGTGATGTTGAGTATCCTTTCATGTACCTGTTGGCCTTTTATATATCTTCTTTGAAAAATGATCATTTTCAGTTTTAAAAGTTGGGCTTTTTTTGTTGTTGCTATTGAGTTGTATGAGCACTTAACATAATTTGGATATTAACCCTTATTAGTATATGGTTTGCAAATAGTTCTCTCCCATTCCATATACTCTCTTCTCTCTTTGTTGATGATTTCTTTTGCTACACAGAAACTTTTTAGTTTGATATAGTTCCACTTGTTTATTTTCTATTTTATTACTGGTGGTTTACATGTCATATTCAAAAATTCATTGCCAAGGCTCATGTGAAGTTTTTTATTCTTGTTTTTTCTTTTAGGAGTCTCATGCTTTCAGGTCTAACATATAAACCTTTATTCTATTTTGAGTTCACTTTTGTGAGTGGTGTAAGATAGGGTTTCCAGTTTTATTCTTTTACATGTGAATATCCAATGATCCCAGAATCTTTTTTCAAAAGGACTGTCTTTTCTCTGCACATTCTTGGCTCCTTTGTCAAGAATTAGTTGACCATATATGTTTTGGTTTACTTCTGGGTTCTCAATATGTTATACTGCTCAATATGTCTGTTTTTATGTTAGCACTATACTGTTTTGATTACTAGAGATTTATAGTATAACTTGAAGTTAGGGAGTGTGATATCTCCTGCTTTGTCCATCTTCAAGATTTCTTAAACTATTTGGAGTCAAGCTCCAACACTTTGGCCACCTGATGCGAAGAACTGACTCGTTGGAAAAGACTCTGATGCTGGGAAAGATTGAAGGTGGGAGGAGAAGGGGATGACAGAGGATGAGATGGTTGGATGGCATCACCGACTCAAAGCACTTGAGTTTGAGCAAGCTCCAGGAGTTGGTGATGGATGATGGGGAAGTCTGATGTGCTGCAGTCCATGGGGTTGCAAAGAGTCAGACACAACTGAGCAACTGAACTGAACCGATGGTTCAATATAAATATGTGCTAAGTCACTTCATTGATGTCTGACTCTTCATGATTCCATGGACTATAGCCTGTCAGGCTCCTTTGTCCATGGGATTCTCCAGGCAAGAACACTATAGTGGGTTGCCATTTCCTACTCCAAGGGATCTTCTTGATCCAGGGATCAAACCCATGTCTCTTGCTTCTCCTTCATTGGTAGGTGGGTTCTTTATTGCTAGTGTCATCTGGGAAGCCCTTATATAAATTTAAGAAGTGTTTTTTACTTATTCTGTAAAAAATGCCATTGGAATCTTGATAGGGATTGCATTGAATCTATAGATGGCTTTTGGTAGCATTTGCATTTTAACAATATGAATTCTTCCAATCTGTGAACACAAGTACCTTTCCATCTATTTGTGTCTTCTTTTTTCAAACTAAAGACCTTTCACCTCCCTGGTTACATATATTCCTATGTATTTTATTGTTTATTGTAAATGGGATGAGGATGCCTTTTAAAGTATCTGAGGTCACTGAATTTCAAAGTTAAGAAACACATGCTGTTGCTTTTGGGAAAATGTTCAGAGACACTTTTGTTAAGCAAGATATGTTCACTTTCCAAAGGCTGGGAGTACAATCACATTCTGGACAAAATTATTGTCTCCTTGGAAGTTTTCCTCATTTGAAGATCTCAGAAATCTTCCTCCCTGTGAGTAAGTGAGGTCCAAGATGCAGAAAGAAATCTGAAAAATTCAATGCATTTCTTTAGTTAATAAAAGATGTTCTCTACTTCAGACTGTTGATTTAAAGTTGATGTTCAAAAACCTTGAAACAATTGTGCATCTTGACCGTTGTAGTAAAGACCAGTATGGACAAAAGTCATCGATGGATGCTAAACTTATGGAGGAGTGTTTGAATGGACTCCCTATGTCTTCCTATCGATTGCTTATTATTTGCAATGGTGACAATGGTAACTGTTTAATGGGACTATTAGACGGCTCCTTGCCTGACTGAGCAAAATAACCATCCCCAGTAAACAGCAGTGAACATTCTTTGCTTTCGGGTATGACACCCTAAGAAGGACGAGTTGTCACCATGTAGAATTCAAGCCAGGAATGTGTTACCGCAACCGGATCACCAGGAAACATCAAAGAGACCCACTTTGATCAATTCTTTGAAAAACAAATGACCTACATTCTCTAAAAGTAGGAATGTCATGATAAAGAAAGCCCCAAGAAATGCTCCAGATGCAACAGCCTAGAGACATGACCAGTAAGAGCAAACTGAACACACTAACAGAGGGGAAAACTGCACAGAGGACATTTTTTGGACAATTGGCTACACGGGAAGACAGCCTATATTTACATAGAAGTATTTTATCAATGTTAAATTTCCTGAACTGACAACTGTGTTTATTTTAAAGAGAATCTCTTTATTCATACACATGGAAACAGTAGGAGGTAAAGAGGAACGATGTATGAAATCCACTTTGAAAAGTTCCAGAGAAAATAAATTGTATGTGTGTACAAAGTCACTTACCATGAGACTCTGAGAGAGAATATGAGGAGATAAATGTAGCAAAATATTAAAAATGGATGAATCTATTTTTAGGGAATGCTCTGAATTATTCCTGCATTGTGAATTCAACGTTGTCGTGAAATAAAACGTTTTTAAAAATTCAGAAAGGCGCTAAGCAGTGATGAGTAAACGAGGGCCCTAAGTCTGGAGACCTCAGGGTGTCATTAAAGCTCCAGATGGAAGTGGGCAGCTGCAAGGATGAGCTGGAGGCAGAGACACTGACGCGTGGTTTAGAGGGACAGGGGGACATCAGGACATTTCTCTCTTGCTGCTGTAATTTGGACTATGTCGGCTTCATTGGGGCCAGCAAGGGGGACAGACAGTAGACAGGAAGTTAGTGCCCATGAATCTGGCTCTTCCTGAAATTGAACTCCCTGGGAGGCTGGGACTATCCGGTGAGGGATCCTTGCCTCCCAAACCTGGGTGTTTTATGGATTAAAATGTGCTCTTGTCCTCAGTTGTGTCTGACTCTTTGTAACCCCAAGGACTATAGCCCACCAGGTTCCCCTGTCCATGAAATTTTTCCAGGCAAGAGTACTGGAGTGGTTTGCCATTTCCTCCTCCAGGGGATCTTCCTGACCCAGGGATCGAACCCACGTCTCCTGCATCTCCTACACTGGCAGGCAGTTTCTTTACCACTGAGCCACCTAGAAAGCTGATGGATTATAATACAAAATGAAAATTCAAATTGCTATCACAAAAGAAGGTATCTTATGACATCCTCGAGCTATTTTCTCCCCAAATTCCAATGGCAGTCCCAGCATCAGACACCAGAAAATACCAGAGCTGGAGGATTTGTCCAGGTGCCAGGCATTGAGGTGGTGATTAGTACCAAGAGCTAAAGTAAAAGTAGCAATCAAGTCTTGGTTCTCTTACCGCGACAGTGCAAGCAAGAGGCAAAAAAGAGATGCCAACTCTCCAGCATTGCATTTCTGCATGGACTCGCATCAGGCTAGGGAAAAGTCTGACTCTCCAGCAACCAATTTCTGCATCTAGCATCAGGCTGGGGTCAGGTAGACAGAGTAGGGTGGGCACTCGCCAAGAGGGGAAAGCCAGGAGTGGAAAATACTGGCTCAGAGTGGAGAAAGTTCTCAGCCCAGGGCCCTGATGAGAAGGTTATGGTGAAGACTCCTGGGCTAGGAACACAGATGCATGCGTGAGCATGGTGCGCTGGGCCTGGGAGGGCCTCAGGCCTTGACAGTGACCCCCTCCAGAAGACAGCAGTGCATCAACTCTATAAGGGGATGACAGCTTCCCCCCCTGAGGCTTGCGGAGCAATACCTTGTATTAGTCAGGGTTCCCCAGAGAAACAGGACCCATACGATGTGTGGGTAGGATCGATACACAGACACATGGATGGATACACAGATAGAGATTATTATAAGGAATTGGCTCATATGATTATGGAGGCTTTTCCCCCCCACCAAACCAGTCAATCCTAAAGGAAATCAACCCTGAGTATCCATTGAAAAGGCTGATGCTGAAGCTGAAGCTCCAATATTTTGGCCACCTGATGTGAAGAACCGACTCATTGGATAAGACCCTGTTGCTGGGAAAGATTGAGGACAGGAGGAGAAGGGGACGACAGAGGATGAGATGGTTGGACGGCATCACTGACTCAGTGGATGTGAATCTGAGCAAACTCTGGGAGACAGTGAGGGCAGGGAAGCCTGGTGTGCTGCAGTCCACGGGGTTGCAAAGTGTCGGACACGACTGAGCGCCTGAATAACGAGAACAACGGTTATGGAGGTTGAGTAGTCCAGACCCGAGGAGAACCAATGACAGAGTTCTAATCCAAGTCTGATGGCCTGAGGACCAGGAGAGCTGATGTTGTGGGTACCAGTCCAAGTTTGAGTCCAAAGGCAGGGGAAGACTGGTGTCCCAGCTTGAAGACAGGCAGAGAGCCTCCAGGCTGACCTGGGTGATCACACAGAGGAATGTAGCTTGAGTCAAACTCCTTACATTTTCAAAGTAAAGAAAGCTGAGCTAAGTTGGAGACTCTTTCTTTACAGGCGGTTGTGGGTTGCACTTTCTCCTTGCAGGAGCCCGTCAGGATATGGGTATCGCAGCTGGGATGCCCTGGTCCAGACTTCCTCAGCCCCTAGAAGCAGGCTTTCCTGGGTGTGTGCAGGGTGGCAGCAGTACCTTTTTGGCATTTGGAGTGTTGGTGGTGTGTGAGCTGCTCCTGACTTCATCCTCTTCCTCTCCTGGCTTCTGCCAGATGCAGCTTGTTGTGACACTTTCGGGAGCACTGTGGTGGGTATGCATTCCTCGAGGCTGCCCTGCACCAGGGTTCAGAGCCCACACGGGGTGTGGGACCCCCACCTGCCAGGGTGAGTTAGCATCCTCGGGGGTGGGCCAGTTCTAAAGCTCCAGGCCAGTGCAGGTGGAAGGCGAAGACCTCAGCCTGGTGAAACAGAGATGGACTTTGCACCCGTTCTCAGATGTAGTTCAGAGCTTCCCTGATGGCTCAGTGGTAAAGAATCCACCTGCCGATGCAGGAGATGCGGGTTTGATCCCTGGTCTGGGAGGATCGCATGTGCCGCAGAACCACTCAGCCTGTGAGCCGCAACTAGAGCCTGGGCTCTGGAGCCAGGGAGCCGCAACCACTGAAGTCCGGGTGTCCGTGCTCCACAGCAAGAGAAGCCATCGCAATAAGGGGCCTGAGCCTTGCAGCTAGAGACTAACCCCTGCTCGCTGCAATGGGAGAAAAAGCTGCATAGCAGCGAGAACCCAGCACAGCCAGAAATAAAAATAAACACATACAATAATGAAATTTATAAGAAGGTATAACTTAAATTCACCCCACCACAGAGGAAAGGGGAGGCAGAACCCAGCCGAGAGCAAAGGTAGGAATGTGCTTTTCCAAATGATAAGGATGGTGAAGTAAGATCACAGAGATGGCAGCCCATCCTGGCTGTCAAGAGAAGGAAGGATATCCTTGGGCAACTATTAAAAGCCACTGCACAATTAAAATACAGAGACACGCACGGCCTGCTTTGACATTGACTCTCAACACTGCTCAGCAGCTTTGGGAATTCAGGCAAAGAACTTGAGCTATATACCTCAGTCTCCTCCAATGTAACTTGGTGAGTTTCACAGAATCTCATTTATTGGGTTGTTGAGAGGATTAAATAGTATGATGCTCATAAAAGCATCAGATGGTTTTGACCCATTCAGAGGGCTCGATGAGTGCTAGCTGTAAATATACATACATATTTACATATTACACATATTCACAAATCCACTTACATGCATGTATATAATATGTTGGCTTCCCCAGTGGTTCAGCAGTAAAGAATCTGCCTGCAATGCAAGAGACTTGCAGGAGACACAGGTTTGATCACTGGGTCAGGAAGATCCCCTGGAGGAGGACGTGGCAACCTGCTCCAGTATTCTTGCCTGGAGAATCCCATGGACAGAGAAGCCTGGCGGGCTACAGTCCATGGGGTTGCAAAGAGTTGGACACAGTCAGTTCAGTCTCTCAGTCATGTCCAACTCTTTGCAACCCCATGGACTACAGCATGCCAGTCCCCTCTGTCCATCACTAACTCCCAGAGCTTGCTCAAACTCATGTCCATCGAGTCAGTGATGCCATCATACCATCTCATCCTCTCTTGTCCCCTTCTCCTCCTGCCTTCAATCTTTCCTAGCATCAGGGTCTTTTCCAATGAGTCGATTCTTGACAACAGGTGGCCAAAGTATTGGAGCTTCAGCTTCAGCATCTTTCCAATGAATATTCAGGACTGATTTCCTTTAGAATTGACTGGTTGGATCTCCTTGCTGTCCAAGGGACTCTCAAGAGTCTTCTCCAATACCACAGTTCAAAAACATGAATTCTTCGGTGCTCAGACTTCCCGATGATCTAACTCTCACATCCCTACATGACTACTTGAAAAACCATAGCTTTGACTAGACGGACCTTTGTTGGCAAAGTAATGTCTCTGCTTTTTATTTTTTTGGGGGGGAGGGAATAACTTTTATTTTTTTATTTATTTCCTTTTTTTCATTCATCCTTACTAGTTGGAGGCTAACCACTCCACAATATTGCAGTGGCTTCCGTCATACATTGACAGTCTCTGCTTTTTAATATGCTGTCTAGGTTGGTCATAGCTTTTCTTCCAAGGAGCAAGTGTCTTTTAATTTCATGGCTGTAGTCACTATCTGCAATGATTTTGCAGCCCAAGAAAATAAAGTCTTTCACTGTTTCCGTGGTTTCCCCATCTATTTGCCATGAAGTGATGGGACCGGATGCCATGATCTTAGTTTTCTGAATGTTGAGTTTTAAGCCAACTTTTTCACTCTCCTCTTTCACTTTCATCAAGAGACTCTTTAGTTCTTCACTTTCTGCCATAAGAGTGGTGTCATCTGTGTATCTGAGGTTATTGATATTTCTCCTGGCAATCTTGATTCTAGCTTGTGCTTCATCCAGACCAGCATTTTGCATGATGTATTCTGCATATAAGTTAAATAAGCAGGGTAACAATGCATAGCCTTGAAGTACTCCTTTCCCAATTTGGAACCAGTCCGTTCTTTCATATCCGGTTCTAAGTGTTGCTTCTTGACCTGCATACAGAAATCTCAGGAGTCAGTTGGACACAACTGAGAGACTAAAACAACAGCAAATATAATATGTTACATATGCTAGTAATATATGATGTATATGGGCTTCCCAGGTAGTGCTAATGATAAAGAACCCGCCTGTCAATGCTGGAAACATAAGGGATGCAGGTTCACTTCCCCTGGAGGAGGGCATGGCAAACAACTCCAGTATTCTTGCCTGGAGAATCCCATGGCCAGAGGAGCCTGGGGGGCTACAGTCTATGGGGTCACAAATAGCTGGACATGACTGAAGGGCCCGAGCACAGCATATATGACATACATATAGTGTATTTGTGGTGAGTATAAATCCATTTTATATATAGACACTGGAGATCCTTTGTTCAAAGTTTAAAAGGAGTTATACGCTGAAAAGTGATTTTTGTTTAACTGTGAAAATGGGCAGTTTTTCCTTCCTGAAAGAGAGAAGCCCACGGAAATAAAAATGGACACATCCCTGATGTCAGGAAGTGAAAAATGGAGGACTGTCCTGGTTTAAGTTGCTGACATTACATGCATTCACTTGCACTCACTGCTGTACACACATGCGCATGTGCAGGAATCCGGGCCGTGTTATGGGACCGGGGCCATGATTCTTCCTAACGTCTCCTCTCTTCCAGGCTCATCTTCTTACCTTCATTCTTTCCTTTTTCTTCTTTATATTCCTCTCCCATTTCCCTGTTTTTGCTTTGGACTTCCTTGATGGCTCAGATGGTAAAGAATCTGCCTGCAATTCAGGAGACCCAAGATCAAACCCTGGGCTAGGAAGAGCTCAGGAAGATCCCCTGGAGAAGGAAATGGCAGCCCACTCCAATATTTTTGCCAAGAGAATTCCATGGACAAAGGAGGCTGGCAGATCCCTGTCCATGGGGTCACAAAGAGTCAGACACATCTAAGCAACTAACAGTTTCTCTCCTGTTTACCTGCCACATCCTCAGTTGTTGTTGTCATTGTTGTTCAGTTGCTAAGTTGTGTCTGACTCTTTGCAACCTTACGGAGTGTGTAGCATGCCAGGCTCCTTTGTCTTTCACTGTCTCCTGGAATTTGCTCAAATTCATGTCCACTGAGTCAGTGATGCTATCTAAACATCTTATCCTCTACCGCCCCCTTCTCCTTTTGCCTTTAATCTTTCTCAGCATCAGGGTCTTTTCCAATGAATCAGCTCTTCAGTAGCTACGTTTATTCATTGGAGAGTTGAAAAGAAGGTAAGAGGAACAATAGTCTGTGATCTAAAAGTCCTTCTTTATGAGGAAAACATCCGTCCTTGTTCAAAAATAGCCGTGAAACTCAGTTCATGACAAACAGGAAGGACTTGGAAAGGTGTATTTCCACTTAACCCATGGTGGTGACTCTCGCGGTCATCAGAAGGCTGTGAAAGCAAAGGGAAGGGTTTGCAGGGAGGCCCGGACTGCTGCTGTCCATCCAGAGAATTTCTGGCAGCTTCCACGGCCACAGCCTCCGTCAGGGCGTGTGACTCTTCGGGCCCTCGGTTCCCCTCCGGAAGTTGCGGTGTTTCCCTCCATCCAACTCCCACCAGCAGCTATAAGGCACCCCACACTGCCCTGGTGTGCGGGACAGGTCCGAGCCCAGATTCCAGTCAGGGTAAATTTTTAGAGAACTTGTTCACACGGGATAAGAAACAGGACCTATTATAAGCCGATCCTAGCAAAAATGGGAAATTTTGTTATTTTGTAGAAAATATTTGTACATCTTACATCAGTGTGTTTTCTGAGCACTGCAATGCAGTGGAATGAAGGCCCATTTGCATTTTAATTTTCTTCAGAACTTTTGACATGAGATGCATTTAAATGAATCACTGAAGTTATTGGAAGAAAATAGTCTACATGCTGATTAAAAATCCCTGTACATATGAACACAGAATGCAGGAAAAAAGGGGGAAGAGAAAGAAGCATTTTGTAACACTTTGATTCTAGTAATTTGTATTTTGTATGTAAAAGAGAACTGATTTTTATTATTTTCTTCTATTGTTATTATTTTTTATTATTCTCAAACACTGATTACAAAGGGGTAAATTTGATGGATTTTACTATAGTGTGGAAAATGAAAACCTAAATATTGTATTCTTCCTATCCTATTTATTTATTTGTTACCCATTTACATTCATGGCTAAAGAACTACTTTTTGAATTGACTGAATATGACACTTAATTCAAAACAACTTGAGTGTTCACAATTCTCATCATCCAGGCATAAAGCCGAGTGAAATGCCTCTTACTCAAAACACTGTGCAAGGAAACCAGTTATTGCAAAGAACATAAGTACATGTTAAATGTCTTCCTGTGAATATCAGCCCCTGTCTGGTGATTTTCAAATGCAGGTGTATTAACATCAAGGGCTTATGCTTGGGAATATGTTTGAGGTATAACAGCCATCATTTTCTAAATTAACTTACACATGAAACAGAAATAAACCCACAGACATAGAAAACAAACTTCTGGATACCAAAGGGGAAGGAGGGAGGGACAGACTACTAGGTTGGGATTAACACACGCACACCACTATATAGTGGCTCGGATGGTAAAGAATCCACCTGCAATGCAGGAGACCTAGGTTCGATCCCTGGGTGGGGAAGATTCCCTGAAGAAGGGAATGGCTAACCACTCCAGTATTCTTGCCTGGGAAATCCCATGGACAGAGGAGCCTGGAGAGCTACAGTCCATAGGGTCACAAAGAGTTGGACAGGACTGAGCAACTAACACTTTCACTTTTGCACCCAAGCGGCCAGAAACAGAAACAGCATTCTGTCTGATGATGGTGGCTGTACTCCTTGCTGATGAAGAAATTATATTTCTAAGTGTTGTGTGTGTGTGTAGCTACTTTTATACTTTTTGAGTTAAGGAGGTCTTGACAGGTCTGTAGCACCACACCCCCCGTTATTCCAGTTAACTGGATAACTTGCCTAAACGGTAATGTCACTCTGTCTCAGCCTCAGAGTCTTCATCCACATACAACTCTGGGCAGCCACTTCCTGTTGATTCTAAGGAAATCCACTTGCCACCTCCTGGCCTGGAGAATGTGATGACGGGATGTGAGTAGCCAGGAACTGACATTTTTAAAATGTTGGTTGCTATTTGCAGCAACATGAAGAGAGTTAGAGATGGTCAAACTAGGTGAGGCAAGTCAGACAGAGAAAGACAAACATCCTATGACATTACTTATGTGTGGACTGTTTCCCTGGTGGCTCAGAAGGTAAAGAATCTGACTGCAATGCAGGAGACCCAAGTTCGATCGCTGCGTAGGGAAGATCCCCTGGAGGAAGATCCCCTGGAGGAGGGCACGGCAACCCACTCCAGTATTCTTGCCTGGAGAATCTCATGGACAGAAGAACCTGGCTGGCTACAGTTCATGGGGTTACAAGAGTTGGATACGACTGAGCAGCTAACACTATATGTGGAATCTATTGTAAAAAAGAAAAATGAAACAAATGTACTTATTTACAAAACAGAAATAGACCCACAGACATAGGAAAAAAAAACACAACTTATGGTTACCAAAAGGAAAAGGTGGTGGTAGGGGTGGTAAATGAGGAGTTTGAATTAACATATACACTCCTGTCTATAAAATAGATAACCAATAGTGAAAGTGAAAGTCACTCTGTCGTGTCCGACTCTTTGCGACCCCGTGGACTGTATAGTCCATGAAATTCTTCAGGCCAGAATCCTGGAGTGAGTAGCCTTTCCCTTCTCCAGGGGATCTTCCCAACCCAGGGATTGAACCCAGGTCTCCTGCATTGCAGGTAGATTCTTTACCATCTGAGTCACAAGGGAAGCCCAAGAATACTGGCGTGGGTAGCCTATCCCTTCTCCAGGGGATCTTCCCAATCCAGGAATCTAGCCGGGGTCTGCCTCATTGAAGGCAGACTCTTTAACAACTGAGCTATGAGGGAAGCCAGATAACCAATAAGGACCTACCATATAGTACAGGGAATTATATTTAATATTTTATAATAACTTGCAAGGGAAAGGAATCTAAATATACATATATATCCATATGTGCTAAGTTGCTTCAGTTGTGTCTGACTCTTCGTGACCCCCATGGACTATAGCCTGCCATACTCCTCCATCCATGGGATTCTCCAGACAAGAATACTGGAGTTGGTTGCCGTGCCCTCCTCCAGAGGAATTGAACCTGCACCTCTTATGTCTCTAGCATAAACAGGTGGGTTCTTTAACACTAGCACCACCTGGGAAGCCCCATATGTGTGTGTGTGTGTGTGTGTGTGTGTTTGTGTGTATGTGTGTAGCTGATTCACTTTGCTATACACTTGAAACTAACAAAACATTGTAAATCAACTATCAGTTCAGTCACTCAGTCATGTCCGACTCTTCGTGACTCCATGGACTGCAGCATGCCAGGCCTCCTTGTCCATCACCAACTCCCAGAGTTTACTCAAACTCAGGTCCATCGCATTGGTGATGCCATCCAACCATCTCATCCTCTATCATCCCCTTCTCCTCTCTCCCGCCTTCAATCTTTCCCAACTATACGTCAATAAAAAAAAATGTTGGCTTGCAATGGCTTCCTGGACCATAGCATCTCACCTATCAATTGTCAGTAGATATTTTATCAGTGACATGAGCACAGTTTGTTGAACTTTTCCTGCTGATAGTCCTCTTTATTAAAAAATCCTTCACCTCCATAGTGGTTCTACTTCCTCCTGGAGAGAAGGGCATGGAGATGGCGGGGTGTACAGTGAAGGTCAGGGGTTGTCACTGGGCCTTGGCTGGTGTGGAAGTAGTGGCCCACTTCACCTTCACGCCCTCCCTCAGTGTTGTGCCGTGAGATCCTGCCTGTTCTTACGTCAATGACCTGTCCTCAACCACAAGCAAAGGGGACGCAGAATCAACTCTACTGCAGTTATAACCACAATTCTGCGCGAGTCAGTGTGTTCCATGCTTCAGATCCTTTTTTATTTTCATTCTCCCCTGCAGCCTTGCAAGGTAGGTAAGTAGCGCTATCTGCATTGAGGAGGTGTAGAAAAGGAGGCTTGGGGAGGTTAAAGAACTCCCCCAGAGTCATACAAGAGGCAGCAGAGGGAGGATCGGAAGCCAGGCCCTTGTGGCTCCGATATCCACTATTTGGTCTATGATCTTAAACCAGCCGGTTTGAAAAGCTCATCCTTTTTGCCTTGGTGGAGACTGGGTGATGGCACCATCTGTTTACCATGTTGCCTCTCTTTGAGGACAACCTGCTCTCCTCCAGTCTCCCCTATAGGCGACGTTCCAGGGAGGGTCCAGACTGTCACCACTGGCTGGGCTAGAATCTTGACAAATAGACCCAATCAGAACAAGAGGCAGGTCTGACAGGTGAATCTTGAGCGATGGAAGTGGAGATGCAGCAGAAACGCAGTGCTGGAAGCCCCTGGCAGCGCTTTACCTGAGACAGGTTTCTTTTGTTCTGTTTCATGGCAGAGGAACATGTTTTGGGTTATTTTAGCTGAGGAAGGGACTGGAAGAGCTGAGGGTGGCTGCAGAGGGGATTAAGAAAGTTAAAGGTTAGATTCAGGTGGGGCTGGATTGTGGAATTCAAGAGGCTAACAGAAGCTTACATCAGGAAATGTCCTGTCATTTCTGTTCAAACTACTGTGATGTTATTGTCATGTGTGTGTGTGTGTGTGTGTGTGTGTGTGTGTGTGAGAGTGAGTGCTCAGTTCTGTCCGACTCTTTGCAGCCTCATAGACTGTAGGCCATCAGGCTCATCTGTCCATGCAATTTACCAGGCAAGAATGCTGGAACAGGTCGCCATTTCCTTCTCAAGGGGATCTTCCAGACCCAGGGATCAAACCCACATCTCTTTTGTCTCCTGCATTGGCAGACGGATTCATTACCAGCTGAACCACTGGGGAAGCCCTGTTGTTGTGTATATGAGTGTTAAAAAAATCAGTGTGAAGTTACCAGTGTTAATATTCATAATAAAAGTTAATGTCTGTGAGGCTGTTATGGTCCAGGCTCATTTTTTTATTATTAACATCAATTTAACACCCTCAGAAAAGTTATTAGGCTCAACCTCCCCTGCCATAGCTGTCATAATAGCTCCTCTGGTTATAAATTTAGTTTTCAAAAGCAGAGCGCCTACAAGACCCTGACTGTAAACAGTCCCAAGTACTGTGTGATCATTGCCTTGGCGAAGAAAATGAATATCAATGAAACCGTGTCTCAGCCATTGGTTCAGATGCCACGGGCTTCAGGCAGAATTACTGTTAACGATCTGAATTATACACTTGAGTTGGAAATAAATAATTTCACTCAAAACCTCATCCCAGGGACTGTGAAGAGCATTCTTCACTTATTTAGGATGTGTTGACAATGTGATAAAGGACTCAGGCACCTGCCGTATTTCCTGTGTGATACTGATCCATACCCATCCATCAGGTGTTTTCTTGGTCTGGTGGCAGGGGGCTGATGAATCCACAAAAGCCTATGAGAGTATGCTGGCCTGAGGACCTGTGGTCTCCTCCTCAGCCAGGCGTTTGTCCCCAGAACATCCGCCAATGTGCGGTCCGGTGGCCTCTGTCACCAGCTGCCTCTGGTAGCACTGTCAGCCAAAGATAAGGGGTTGACACACTTCTTCTGGGCAATCCTTGATTATTGCTACTATTGTTATTCAGTAGCTCAGTTGTGTCTGACTCTCTGTGACCCATGGACTGTAGCCCTCCAAGCTTCTCTGTCCATGGGGTTTTCTAGGCAAGAATACTGGAGTGGACTGCCATTTCCTTCTCCAGGGGATCTTTCTAACCCAGGGGTCGAAACTGAGTCTCCTGCATTGGCAGGACGATTCTTTACGGCTGAGCCACCTGGGAAGCCCCATACCTGATTATATTTAAATCTAAAATTTTTAAAACACCATGGTAGAATTTCTGGGACACCAAGAGTTTGAACTACCATGATAATGTCCTCCACTCCAAATAGTATAACTTGACGTTCAGATGTGACTGTGCTCATTGCAGTTCTCAGCTTGAGAGAGGAGTCCTCTGCATTTCAAAGTGTTTTTCAAGGGTTTCATTGAATATGGGCAGCCCTCCTTCCAGCTTCCCAAGTGGCGCTAGCGGTAAAGAACCTGACTGCCAATGCAGGAGATATAAGAGATGCGGGTTCGATCCCTGAGTCGGGAAGATCCCCTGGAAGAGGGCATGGCAACCCACTCCAGTATTCTTGCCTGGAGAATCCCATAGACAGAGGAGCCTGGCGGGCTACAGTCTATGGGGTCACAAATAGTCAGACAAGACTGAAGTGGCTCAGCATGCATGCACGCATCCTTCCTACACTTGTAGGATGTAGGTGATGTTGGGATTTGGGTGGTGGTAGGTGGTATTTCCCACTCATGGGTGGCTCCTTCAAATGGGAAATGTCCTGATGTTTCTGACCTATCTTTGGCCTAAGGCATTGAACTTGAATCCTGAAGCTTCATTTTCACCCTCAGGCTGGTTCTGATGCAGAGCCTTCTCTGTTTCTTGGGGTGCTCTGTAGCGATAAGGGGAAAAATCGGCACCTTTTTGTTAATTATCATTGAAGCCTGACATGCCTTCTGTGTTGCTGAGCTGTGTGTATTATCTTCTGAAGGAAGGACCCACACATCTCAAGGTCACTTTAGTACAACTCTGACAGCCTGCTGGCAGCAGAGAGTGAGAAAAACAATCACCAGTTGTGCAGCAAGGATTAGGGAGTTCTGGAACGATGAAGGGACTTGAGCGAGGATTTCCTGGTGCCCCGAGCTGAGTCATGCACAGTCTGGGTCTTCAGAGCAGCGTGTGTCAAGGTGGGATTCAACGTGCCCAGGTTTTATTAGGGAAAGCTACTCAGTGAGAGAGGGTATCAGTTGAGGGAGGGAGTCTGTGTCCTGGGCTCAGGATGGCAGTCTCTGGAAGGTTCTACAGGGCTTTGGGCAGCACCTGTGTCTCTTGGTAACGAGGCTGCCTGGGGCGTTGGCTGGGGGAGCCCCTGGGAAGTGCATTCTCATGGAAACATGGATTTCAAATTCTAACATCTGGAGGTCTTGGTCAAAGGATTCCTACCTACATTTGGAGGTCTACAAGGTGAGAGTTGGACTATTAAGAAAGCTGAGCGCTGAAGAATTGATGCTTTTGAACTGTGGTGTTGGAGAAGACTCTTGAGAATCCCTTGGACTGCAAGGAGATCCAGCCAGTCCATCCTAAAGGAGATCAGTCCTGAGTGTTCATTGGAAGGACTGATGTTGAAGCTGAAACTCCAATACTTTGGCCACCTGATGCAATGAGCTGACTCATTTGAAAAGACCCTGATGCTGGGAAAGATTGAGGGCAGGAGGAGAAGGGGACAACAAAGGATGAGATGGTTGGATGGCATCACTGACTCGACGGACATGAGTTTGGGTGGACTCTGGGAGTTGGTGATGGACAAGGAGGCCTGGTGTGCTGCAGTCCGTGGGGTCACAAAGAGTCAGACATGACTGAGCAACTGAACTGAATGGAACAGAACTGAACTGAACTGAAGGTGCCTCCCAGGGGCTGCCAGAGTCTAGTTCTTGGGGCTTCAGTTTCTTTCATTTAAAACAGAGAGTGTTTCTTCATGAAATAGCCATTTTGTTTTGGAGTCTGGCTACATCCTGGAGTCCCAAAGGGGCTGCCAGAGGGAAACAGGAGGGGTCCAGGTGCCGGCAGTCTGGGGGTACTTCCCCACCAACCTTCATGCATTTTCCAGGCTTCCCAGGTCCACAGACCACAGAGCCTGCTGGCCTTCGGTCCCAAGGCTATTGGTCAAGGTCATCGCCTGCAACTGAGCCCTGGCTGTTTGCAGCTTTGTCCTTCAGGAAGAGCATTGTTGCCTCTTGTCCTCCTCCTTGGACAAGTTCAGGCACTTTCGCTGATGCTTCTCTGCCAAGTTTGCAACAAGAGGGAACAGACACACCTGTGTTTGGTGAAAGTGGGGCTCCCACCTGCTGCTTCCGTATCCAGCCTGCCATGAGTCTGCTCTGCACCTGTCGGATGTGTGACCCAGGGCACTAAGTCCAACCCCTCTGTGCCTCCATCCTTATTTGTAAACGGGGGATGAGGAGCAGTTATTAACTATTAGCAGTTACTAACTATTAGTGTTTTAAGGCTTGAATGTGATAATATAAGCAAGCTCTTAGCACAGTGTTCAGTAGATGGCAGTTATTATTAGGTTGAACTATTTAGAATTGCTATCTTTCTAAGTCAAAAGTCATTAAATTTTGGCAGTTTCATGTGACTGAACCAAGAATTATCATCGGACAAAGCTTTTGGGGTTGGAAATTCCCCTACCATCTGTAGGATATGTGCTTGCCAGGCAGAGCAGCTGGCCTGGGCTGCTTCTGCCTCCTTGTCGGTACTCATTGTGTGATCCTCCAAAACTCAGTAACTCCAAGAGGAAGTGGGTCTTCGGTGGGAACAAAAGAGTTGGCTCTGTCTTACCTGTCCTCACCTCCTCTTCACGGTGATCGGTGTTCACAGGGGTGACCTTGGGCTACAGGAAGCAGCCCCAAGGTAGGTACTCAGCATGTGAGCGGGGACGGCCCATTCCTTCCCATTCTACATCAGGATGAACCCTTCCACTTCTGAAATCAGCCCTTGTATTAGAGTTCTCCAGAGAAGCAGAATCATAGGATCCATATGTATCTATATCTATGCTGTGCTAAGTCACTTCAGTCATGTCCGACTCTGGGTGACCCTATGGACTGTGGCCCAGGCCCCTCTGTCCATGGGCTTCTCCAGGAAAAAATACTGGAGTGGATTGTCCTGCTCTCCTCCAGGAGATCTTCCTGACCCAGGGATCAAACCCATGTCTCTTATGTCTCCTACATGGCAGACAGGTTCTTTACCACTAGTGCCACCGACAAAGCCCCCTTACCTATATCTGTATTTATATATCTTTGTGTTGTTCAGTTGCTCAGTCATGTCTGACTCTTTGTGACCCCATGGACTGTAGCCCACCAGGCTCCTCTACCCATGGAATTTTGCAGGTAAGAATACTGGAATGGGTTATCACTTCCTACTCCAAGATATTTATATCTATATATCTCTATGTCTATGTCTATACCTATATCTATATAGTAAAATGTATCTAGAACAAAAGCAGGAGTGTTGGCCTTTGCCAGGAGTTGGGATAGTTCAACTCTAATAAGACAGGAAGCATTACAAATGAGCATAGATGCAAGGTTAACATCTGAGAAGTTAGAACAAGCCTTTGCAGCACTGAGTCTTCCTCCAGGCTCACGAAGTCCCTCCAAAGCAGTGAGTGTAGACTTGGAGTTCAAGTGAGTAAAACAAAGTAGAAGCAGAGGTGAGGGAGGGAGGGAGTGATTATTCTGATTGATCATGGACTTGACATTCCGTCAGTAAGTCAACAAGGACAATAGGTGAGGAACAGGCAGAGCCAGGATGGCTAGATGGTTGGTACTGCTGGGGCTGAGGGACTGGATAAGTTAAATCCATAGGAAGGATGTGTAGGAAGTCCAAAATGAGCTTGAGGCTAAATTTCAAGGTACAAGTGACAGTGACTTGAGAGTCAGTTAATGATGTTGACAAACAGGTCAGTAAGTGGTATAGCCGAATGGGTTGAAAATCAAAGTTAGTTGTTTTGATGGAGAAGAAAGGAAGACAGTGTGCAGATGTCAAATGCTGCAGATAGATCATCCCCACCTCCAGGCCAGGTGGTGCAAATAAGTGATGCAGAAGAGAAGACTTCACAAGGATGAGGCGAAGCATTGTCCCTGGGAGGGGGAGTGGCAGGTCTCATGAGAGGAAGAGGAGAAAGAGACAATATTGAGACAAGAAAAGATTTGGGTGTACAAGTACACTTTGCTTAGCTCCATATGTCTCTGAACTTGATGGCATTCTCTATTTCTCATTTTCTGTGATCACTCTCTGGAAGGATCACATGGCTCTCAGAGAAATTACCAGGTTACCTGACTGAGCATGTGATGAGCTTGTCCAAATACATGGACACACTGTTTTAAGGTCTTGCCAAATACAAGAAGGATGATCAAATGACCAACGAACACAAAATTGTGTTCAATCTCACTGGCATCAAATAAATAGAGATTCAGTTCAGTTCAGTCACTCAGTTGTGTCTGACTCTTTGCGACCCCATGAACTGCAGCACCCCAGGCCTCCGTGTCCACCACCAACTCCCGGAGTCCACCCAAACGCATGTCCATCGAGTCGGTGATGCCATCCAACCATCTCATCCTTTGTTGTCCCCTTCTCCTCCTGCCCTCAATCTTTCCCAGCATCAGGGTCTTTTCAAATGAGTCAGCTCTTCACATCAGGTGGCCAAAGTATTGGAGTTTCGGCTTCAACATCAGTCCTTCCAATGAACACCCAGGACTGATCTTCTTTAGGATGGACTGGTTGGATCTCCTTGCAGTCCAAGGGACCCTCAAGAGTCTTCTCCAACACCATAGTTTAAAAGCATCCATTTTTCTGCGCTCAGCTTTCCTTATAGTCCAATTCTCACATCCATACATGACCACTGGAAAAACCATAGCCTTGACTAGATAGACCTTTGTTGACAAAGTAATGTCTCTGCTTTTTAATATGCTGTCTAGGTTGGTCATAACTTTCCTTATCTGGATGCAAAAACAAGAAATACTGATTTTTCTGGCATTAGAAAAAGTCAAAGAGCACTTGTGCATACTGTTATTTGGAGTGTCAATTGATGCAGTCATTTGAAGGGCAATTTAGCCAAAACTATTAAAATTAAAATGAATTTGCCCTTTACTTATCTCATATTCACTTTTAGGAAGTTAACACAAAGAAAAATTGCAGTTATACTGGAGAGTCTACAGTGTTCACAACACAGAACGATTGCTCATATGCTAAGTGACTATCAAAAACAATGCTCAAGTACAGGTGATAACTCCAGACAGTGGACTAACATACAGCTTCAGAATGGATGAAGCAGATCCCTTTCTCTACGTTTTTAAAAACAGGCTCACACTTACCCCAAAGTGTCAATTATATTATGAAGAAGAGAGTGATGTATGTGTCTTGACCTGGAAGAATGAGACATGTTACTAAATGAAAAAAGAAGCAAGTTATAAAATAGTCTATGTGTATGAACTCTCTTGTCAAGACACATAGAAAGTGCTCAAATTAATAATTGCTATCAGTACTAGTATACTTTACATAAGAGACATGTATTGCTTTTATATTCAGAAAAGAAATAGAATTTTTAAATTTTCCTTTTTAAGGAACCTCTTTGGGACACAGTCCTGGAGAGATGTAGCCTCATCTCCACATAAAAGTGGCTGAAATTAATGAAAGAATGGAGTGATCCATATTGGTGGAGAATTAAACGGATTCCTGTGGCTATTGGTTGATTTGAATCTAAAATCAGCAAAAGGTTTCTTTTTAGTTCACAGGAAGTCAAGCAAGCCTGTGACATTTTAGGATGACATTTTATTCTGCATTTTATAAATTCCTGATGTCTCTTGTGTACCGTCACTTACACCTAGTGGTATGAGGGGGGGGGGGGTGCCTGAACTGCTCCACCTGCCTGGGCTTCCCTGCCTGCTGGAAGTCAAGGTGCAGCAGCCGTTTCAGCCTTGGGAGAGGAGACAGGGGACCAATGGGGAATGAAGCTGTGACCACTCCTATCCCCAAATAACACCTGGTTACAACGTGGGCCAAGAGAAGGCAACCCCCTCTCGGGGCAGGGGCTCAAATAGAGACTGGGGGAGAATCGATGGAGCAGGCTAAGAGAAACTACCAGCTGGACCCAGTGCCCTTACATCCCAATAAGGTGTTTTGATTTTCAGTCTCCCTGCTGCTGCTGCTGCTGCTGCTGCTAACTCACTTCAGTCGTGTCTGACTCTGTGCGACCCCGTAGACGGCAGCCCACCAACCTCCTCTGTCCCTGGGATTTTCCAGGCAAGAACACAGGAGTGGGTTGCCATTTCCTTCTCCAATGCATGAAAGTGAAAAGTGAAAGTGAAGTCGCTCAGTCATGTCAGACTCTTCAGGACCCCATGGGCTGCAGCCTACCAGGCTCCTCCATCTCCCTACTCCCTAAGAATCAGAGAAAATTCCTTTCCATTTTGCATCTCAAACCAAGGTGAGATGGCATGTTTTCTATGGAAAGCTGGAGTCGGGAGGCAATTCTATTTATGGGATAAACTTTCTAGTATGCTTGCCTGGAAAATTTCATGGACAGAGAAGCCTGGTAGGTTACAGTCCATGGGGTTGCAAAGGGTCGAACACAACTGAACTACTTCACTTACTTTCACTTTTGGACACTAAAGAACTCTACACTTCGGGATACTGAATCAAAATTTCAAATTGTCTGCTTAAGTCTTAGACCTAGGAAGAACCACCCCCCCCTCAAACCCCCCCCCCCCGCCCCCCCGCCGCCCTTACCTCCTTACTCCCTCTTTTTCTCTGCATGTCTTTTTTTTTCCCTTAGGAAAAATGTTGCTTGTGATCACAACAATTGCCTTTGAATCATGTATATTGAGAGAACATGTGTGTGTAATCCTTTTAGTAATTTAAATCCTGTTGAAATGGGAATCTGAGCTCTTGTCAGTGAAGCAGAAGAATGGAATCCACGGACATGCAGATACACGCACAGGCATAGTTTTAGTTCAGAGAATAGAAATACAAAGCTGTCAGCATAGTCATTGAGAGGGGGAAAATTGTCCTGAAACAGCAGCAATCACAACATTTTATATCTTTGCCAATATTGACCCTTTCATTTTTGGTTGGTTTAGGGGTCCTGAAGTATGCAATTCCTGACCAATCAGTTTAAAAGTCATCATGCATAGTTTGTCAATTTTATGGCCTTTTTTGATCTCTCAGTCCTTGAGCTTTCCTAAGACATCGAGTCTGCATCCCCTGACCTTTTCTCATGATCTCAGGCCATGGTTTAAGGACCAGATGTATGTCTTAATGTTGATGGTTCACCTGTTATTTTCTTTCTCAATAAGTTGGACATCGGTTACTGATTGTCCTGTCATGGGTTTGAGTGTTTCATGGCCTCCAGGCCAGGGAGGCATTCCTCTGAAGGTCAAGAAAACTGGAACAATGAGTATGGTTATGGGTACAAGACACTTATGTGAGAGAATAAGTGGAAATTGGAATTGAATTTTTAAAAGAAGAAACTGAGGCTTTAACCTTACACTGACTACCTAATAACTTTCTGCCTCGTTATGCTCTTAACTTGCTAGAATCAGTGAAGTGATCTCAATTCACATGACCACTTGGGAGGGGCTGGATGGAAGAGGGAATGCCCAGTATGGGAGGATGGTTTGAAACAGCAATTTTCCTCAAGTTTTTTTGTTTTTGTCTCTGCTTGTATCTGTCCCCTACATACAGCAAAACACATAATCAGCAACCAGTTGCACAGTTTCTCCTCCTGTGGCTTCTGGCATGTGCAGTGGTACATTGTTCTGTAGTCCCTGTGTTTGTGTTGACATCTCATATGGTGGCCTCTCAAGAGTACAAGGACTGTGAGTATTTAACCTGACACAGAGTAGAGCCCTGGGCTCATGTGTTTAGGATAAAGGCTTCTAGTCATTCTTTCTTACTGACACTCAGGAGCCATTCTTCTTGAGCCCTCTATGATGCTAAATTCATTTCTCATCTCTCTTTAGCCAAAACACCTTTGAGAAAACATATAATGTTCCTTTCACTGAATCTTGGAACAAAGAAACTATGAATTAGAAGGAAATATGGTTTTCTGTCTTGGGTAAACTATCAGCTTAGGACACATTTATATGCTTTCTTGACCTCCAATCCCTAAAGAAGACCAAACTCATGCCACAAAAGGCCAATAAAAGTTTATTTTCCTTGGCTTGTGTGCTTTCTGGTGTTATTTTTTCTCTAGTGAAGTTTAGATTTGTACATTGCATTGGATGGAACTTTTATTATTGAAGAAAAATTATTAATGAAATAAAGCAATTTGTTAGTGTGAAATTATGCAGGACCCTATGGGGTTCCTGGGCATGGAACCCTTTCTGTCCCCTTTCTTTGTAGGGATTAGATCCCAACCTCCTTGACTTTGCCTGAGTTCCAAAGAGCAGGTTCAAACAGTTGCTAATCAAGGAAGTGAAGGGATGCAGAGACAAGGGAGAATCAGCCAAGAAACAACAGTGCAGCTTTGGGGCAGATCCTGGTTCTATGTCAAGAGACACAAATAATGATATCTTTGAGCTCTTTGTAGAGCTAAAATCCCCACCAAATGGAAGATGTCAGTACTCTTCATTCTAAATTCAACAAACTAGGGAAGCTCTTCCAGAAGACCATCTGAGGCCAGATTAAAGGAACATAGAATCTCATCAGAGTGTTGCTGTTGCTGTTTGGTCGCTCAGTCATGTCCGACTCTTGACGACACCATGAACTGCAGCACGCCAGGCTTCCCTGTCCTTCACCATCTCCCAGAGCTTGCTCAGACTCATGTCCACCGAGTCTGTGATGCCATCCAACCATCTCATCTTCTGTTGCCCCCTTCTCCTCCTGCCTTCTATCTTTCCAAGCATCAGGGTCTTTTCTGACAAGCTGGCTCTTTGTATCAGGTGGCCAAAGTATTGGAGCTTCAGCTTCAGCATCAGTCCTTCCAATGAATAGTAAGGTTTGATTTTCTTTAGAATTGACTGGTTTGATCTCACTGCAGTCCAAGGGACTCTCAAGAGTCTTCTTTAATGCCACAGTTCAAAAGCATCAATTCTTCAGCATTCAGCCTTCTTTATGGTCCAGCTCTCACATCCCTACATGACAACTGGAAAAACCACAGCTTTGACTAGACGGACCTTTGTTGGCAAAGTAATGTCTCTGCTTTTTAATACACTGTCTAGGTTGGTCATAGCTTTTCTTGCAAGGAGCAAGTGTCTTTTAATTTCATGGCTGCAGTCACCATCTGCAGTGATTTTGAGCACCAGAAAATGAAGTATGTCACTGTTTCCACTGCTTCCCCATCTATTTGCCATGAAGTGATGGGACCAGATGCCATGATCTTAGTTTCTTGAATGTTGAGTTTTAAGCCAGCTTTTTCACTCTCCTCTTTCACCTTTATCAAGAAGCTCTTTAGTTTCACTTTACTCAGCAGATTACCTAAGACCAGATTAAAGGAGTGAAGGCACTGCATACACCCTGATCTTTTTCACCGCCCCCACCCCTTCACCATTGCTATAAAACTCCTTACCAAATCCTCCCAGGTAGGTACACACAATTTTGAGGGCATGAGCCCCCTGTATCCCCTTTGCCTGACAAAGCAATAAAGCTATTCTTTTCAACTTCACCCAACACTCTGCTTCCAAAATTTGATTTGGAACCAGTGCACAGAGGCCAAGATTTTGTCAATGGTGGAAGCAATAAACTCAGCTTTGCCTTATTAGCAGGTTGTTTGGTGGTGTTTGTGAGGAGTCAGCATTTCAACAGGTACAATGTAGATTCCCTTTTCTTGGCCACCCTGCATAAATGTTGCCAAAATCTTGGCTTTGTATGCACCAGTGCCAAACAGAAATAATCATGGAGACATAGTCATGGAGGAGAAGGGAAGAGTGGCTTTATTAATTTGCCAGACAAAGGGAAAACACAGTAGGCTGGAGCCCCAAGAACTATGCCTCCCTCTCTGGTGAGTATAGAGAGGTTATATGGTCAGGCAAGGGTATGTGATAGGGATCAAGGTAGTAAAAGTCTTGCATTCTTTTTTCTTCTGTAAGGTTTTCAAAAGGGTAGTGTTCCTGGCAAGATTTGGGTGTGTGCAGGGTCTTAGGTGGTCTGGTCTCCTAATTCTTGATGGGCCTCTCTGGTTTCTTTAATATTGTCTTAGGTGCTTTTGTGACTGCTCCTCCTTTGATCAACAACTGTTCTGCCCTTTGGAACTCTGGAGACTGAAGTCTTGCCTATAAGAAACGGGACCAAAAGTCCTCCATGCCCAGGAGCCCCACAGGCCCTGCTTGGCATCATAAACAGGATGGGCCTTACACCTAAAATCTGGCTTGGATTCTGAGACTCAGGAGGTCATGTACACCAAGAGGGTATAAAGAGATTATTAACCACATAGTGAGGCTTTCTGGAAGCATGAGACAGATTCCTAAGCAGCTCTGATAATGGTTTAAGAAAGTAGACAAAATTTTCATGTTCCTTATGATGGTTAGGAGCTGGGGCTGGAGGGTTCCTTTTTATAGTCCAGAGCTTGTTTGGTTTGAATTTCCCACTGGCACCAGAGAATTGAACACTTAGACTTTCTTAGCTGCCCAAATGTGGAGCAGAAGGGAAAGAGAGTGTGATGGGGTCTCAGAGTTGTCAGCATTAGTCAAGAATGGAGTCAGACCCTAGCCATGCCCTTCCATTTGCCCCCTCTCTCCCATTCAGCTTCTAAAGGATTAATGAACACTCCACCCACATATGCAGAGTATGGAGGGAATATAGGCATTAAAAGTTGTTACACTTGTTGATAAAAAATTAATCAGTCAGTCTAAGAAAGAATCTAAAAATTTTATTTGAGCCAAAGTTGAGGATTATAACTGTGGAAGAACATCTCAGAAAACTCTGAGAATTGTTCCACCAGTTTGAAATCAAGGCACAGTTATATAAGATTTTTTTTGAGACCAAGGGCTGTGTATCAAATGATGTATTATTGGCACAGTCCAGATCTAAGCCCCCCTCGTGGTGGGTCACATGACACCTCACAAGCTCAAGAAGGTATACTACCTTTTAAGGAGTTGCTTTGTTTATGCTGGGAGAATGTTGCTCCTTGTGGTTGAGCAGGTATTCCTGCTGATGGGAGAGGTTTGGTTCATGCACAAGGGAGATACAAAATGCTCAGTGTTGGGACAGAAGGCCAAAGGGCAGAGAATTTGTGTTTCAATTTTTCTTGTCTTGACATAAAATATAAAATTGCAGCCATGAAATTAAAAGACATTTACTCCTTGGAAGGAAAGTTATGACCAACCTAGACAGCATATTAAAAAGCAGAGACATTACTTTGTCAACAAAGGTCCGTCTAGTCAAGGCTATGGTTTTTCCGGTGGTCATGTATGGATGTGAGAGTTGGACTATAAAGTCCAAATATAAAGTTGGACTATAAAGATGAGCACCGAAGAATTGATGCTTTTGAACTGTGGTGTTGGAGAAGACTCTTCAGAGTCCCTTGGACTGCAAGGAGATCCGACCTGTCCATCCTAAAGGAGATCAGTCCTGGGTGTTCATTGGGAGGACTGATGTTGAAGCTGAAACTCCAATCCTTTGGCCACCTGATGCGAAGAGCTGACTCATTTGAAAAGACCCTGATGCTGGGAAAGATTGAGGGCAGGAAGAGAAGGGGACGACAGGATGAGATGGTTGGATGGCATCACCGACTCAATGGACATGGGTTCGGGTGGACTCTGGTAGTTGGTGATGGACAGGGAGGCCTGGCATGGTTCAAGGGGTCACAAAGGGTCGGACGTGACTGAGCATCTGAACTGAACTGAATTTCGCATACTCAACATTGATTCAATAGAAATACAAGTAGTATCTACAACTTGAATATTGCAAAGGTCAAAGTATTTTGCAAATATAATTAAGGTCCTAAGTCCACTGATGGTGAGTAAATTAAGAGGTTACCATTGGTGAGTCTGGTAATCAATGACAACACTTAAAGCAGGACTAAGACCTTCCTGAAGAGAAGGAGACTCACCTTGCTGGATTGAAGAAGTAAGATGCCTTGATTTAAGAGAGTTGATGGACAAGGCTTGGCAGGGAAATCTGGGCAGGAGCAGGGGCTCTAGGAACTAAGATTGGCCTCTGGCTGACATTCAGCAGGAAGTTGGGGAGCTCAGTCCTACAAGCACAAGGAGATAATTTTGCCAACAACGTGGGTGATCTTGGAAGTGGATTCTTCCCAGTCTAGGCTCCAGATGAGAATACAGCCCAACTCATATCTTGATTTCAGCTTGTTGAGACCTTGTGCAGAAGACCCAGCTAAGCCACGCCTGAAATCTTGACCCACAGAAATGTGAGCTAATAAATGTGTCTTGTCTAAAACTGTGAGGTTTGCGGTCATTTGTTAAGCAGTGCTCCTGGTGCTCTTTGCAACCCCACGGAACTGTAGCCTGCCCAGCTCTCTGTCCATGGGATTTCCCAGCAAGAATACTAGAGTGGGTTGCCATTTCCTCCTCCTGCTTATCTTCCGACTCAGGGGGTCAAACCCTCATCTCCTGCATTGCAGGCAGATTCTTTACTGCTGAGTCACCAGGGAAGCCCTTTGTTAGGCAGTGATAGATAACTGAGTTACTAGGGAAGTTCCACACTGAAGTGGGTTGCCATTTCCTTCTCCAGGGGATCTTCCCAACCCAGGAATCAAACCCAGATCTTAACTAATGCACATATGTTAAAGTAATTGTTTATTCCCTCAAGGTAAAGAATGGAAATGTACTATCTCAAATTGCCTTAAGAACATAAGAGTAAGGGCGGTTAGTATACTTAGTGTAATTAAGTGTATTTAAAAGAGTGACCTTCTTATGCAAAAATGGATTGGTCTCTGTTTGAGGCCCTTGTGCATTACTTTTTCTAAAGAATAGGATCTCTCCTGACCAGGGTTTTTCTTGTGTCCAAGTGCTTAATGCCTTACCTGTAAGGTAAGGAGGCAGGAGCCTCAGGATTCCTGACTCAGTTCACAGACGTCACAAATATTATCTCCCTGTAATGGGAAGACTCTCTAATTACACAGATGGTTGGATCCATTCCAGTCTTATGACTTTCCAATTTATTGACGTTAGAACACAACCCCCAAGAACAATTTCCAGGTATATGGCACCATAAAACATAACCTAAATTAACTTGGCAAGCATCTTCATACCCTGTAGCTGAATATTTGCTGGCTAATATTTGCACAACTCATTACTACCCATTTTGTGTGTTTAGACAGCTTATAGCTCATTTCTCCCTGTAATTAGCATTTTATTTAGATGCGGTCCTTTCTTTGCCCTCTGGCCCAGCCCTCAGGCAGGAGCTGGGGATAGTCACTTACTGTGTGCTTGTTTAGGGGGCGAATGACTTGCCTGTGTCTCCCTTCCAGGTTGCCTAAGGCAGTGACTATGTATTCTGGAACAGGTTATAGCTAACAATTTTTCTCTACCTGCTTGAGAAAAGAGTAAGCTTTCCTTCTTTCAAATTTTTAAGTAGCTTTCAAGGATCACATCTCCATTACCAATCTGCCCAGTTCCATTATGATGGATTCTACATGAAAACGCGGCTTAAAGCTTCCTCTGCCTACACAAAAATTTATACATCCTTACTCTTGTTCGAGAAACTCATTTCTGGAGAAGGTAGAATCCATGTTCAATAAAACTACGAGTGAACCAGAGCCTCCTGTGTGACAAAGCCCGTTTTGTGACCATTTGTTCTCTAGGGGAATTGCTTTGGCATCTGTATTAGTTTGCTAGGGCTAAGACAATAACATAAATAAAAGAAAATATCACAAACCAGGTGGCTAAGCAGCAGAAATTTCTTTTTCTCCCAGTTTTAGAGGCTGGAAGTTCAAGACTAAGGTGTTGGCAGGTTTCTTTCCTCTGAGGCAGCTCTCCTTGGCTTGCAGGTGGCCTCCTCGCTGGGTCCTCACGCGGCCTTTCCTCCGCGTGTGTTTTTTTTGCTTCCACGCCTATGTTGTATTATTTGTGCAGGAAAAATTCCCATCAGCTCCCATCATTCTTCATCTTGGGTAAACCCTGGGGCAAGGAGATGGATGCATATTCTTTACGACGGGGGATTCAATAAGAAATCTGAAGTTTTGTGTGCGTATTTGGGATAAAATGAAAAAAAACAGAAAGGTACCGTCTCTACTTTACCACCTTCTGTCTCTCTATCTCTCCTCTCAGGGAGGAAAATCTTTTCCAGAAACCTTTCTGGCAGAATTTCCACTGGTTCTCACTGACCAGAACAACTTGATTACAAATGCAGTCCCAGCTGAGAAGGTGAGGCTCTGGCCTCTGTAGCCTCTATATCCGAGACAGGGACTTCTGAAATAGGGAAGTAGCAGAGGAACTGCTGTTTGCAGACAGTCAACATCACTTCCACATATTTAACAGTGATGGATGTGGTCTTTCAGTAAAGTCTATGTTTTTATGTCAATTTTAGAAAATTCATTACTTTTTGTCCATGGTTCAATAATACTAAATTTTATTACCCATTCCAATTTAATTTGTACTACATTGAAAATTACATAAGGAAAAGTTGTTCTGACAGAAGAACACAATATTGATGGAAATCATGGTGACACAATTACTCTTCTGCAAAAAATATCCAGGCTTATTGCCGTTGTTCTGGGCTCTAAGCTTGCAAAACCAAGCCAAGGATACACCTTTTTTTTTTTTTTTTTCCATGGCAGTTGAGTTCTGCTTGGAGCTGAGGTCTGTTCACTGACCCAAGATTAAGGTCTAGCCATTAAAATACCATTACTGTGTAAGGGAGACATATGTCTCCCTACTGAAACAAAATAATTCAGCAGGTAAATTTATGTCAAAGAAGGCTAAGAATGGTGCTGTACTGGGGGATCTCTGAATTTTCCTGCTCTTTGATTGTGATCAGAAGTGCACACAAATCACTAGGTTTATTTACAATGTCCCTGGCAAATGGCTGTGTTTCTTGTAAGACCAAAGAAGGTTTCACATTCTCTCCATAGAACTAAAACAAAGACACTGGTAACCTAGGAATCACGTGCACACACACACACACACACACACACACCCTCCTACATGCATGCACTCTTACACACTCCCTCAGACACTTTTTTCCTCACCATATTCCAAGCCACTAAAGAGAAGAGTTATGCTGAAGTTGGTCTGATATATTCAGTTTGAATATATTCCAAATTTCTCCAGCTTCTTTCCCCCTCATCTCTCAGATCTGAATATAGTTATACCAACTGTAATTTGGATAGACTAGAAGAGAACAGAACCATCATCTCCCTTTTCTTTTTTTTTGAAGTATAGATGATTTACAATGTTATATTATTTTCAGGTACACAACATAGAGATTCAACATTTTTATAGATCATACCCCTTTTAAAGTTATTACAAGATAATGGCTGTATTTCCCTGTGTTGTACAATGTATCCTTGTTGCTTATTCATTGCAGCCACTATGGAAAATAGTTTGGAGGTTCCTCAAAGAACTAAAAATAAAAGTACCATATGATCCAGCAATTCCACTCCTGGCCATACATCTGAAGAAGATGAAAATGCTAATTTGAAAAGATAAATGCATGTCAATGCTTACTGCAATGTTATTTACAAAAGCCAAGACATGGAAGCAAAGTGTCCATCATCTCCCTTTTCTTAAAAGCATAATTCTGTTTATACAACTTAATTTAAAATGTGTTCATGGATGCTTTGTATTGTGTCTATGATCTCCTAAGCCTTTAGGTTTTGTTTTTCTATCCTGATGCTACTGTTAAGCCCTGTCTCCCAAATGAAATGTACAGAGGAAGTTGGATTTGGGTCAGGAAAAGGTCATTCTATCACTCTCTCTGTCTCATTCCCTCTCTCTCCCTTCAGCTGGTTTCTCCTTGGTCTCTTGCCTGTGCTCCAGACTCAAATTCACCAGCTAAACTAACAGCTTCTTGTCTTTCTCATTGGCAACTACAGCAACACATTTTTGTAATGATTGCTCACTACTGTCCATATGCTCATTTAGACAGAGCTCCTGACCATTGGCTTCCCAGGTGGTAAAAACAAACAAACAAAAAACCCACCTGCCAATGCAGGAGATACAAGACATGCAGGTTTGATCCCTGGGTCAGGAAGATGCCCTGGAGAAGGAAATGGCAACCCACTCCAGTATTCTTGCCTGGAAAATTCCATGGACAGAGGAGCCTGGTGGGCTATAGTCCAAGAGGTCACAAAGAGTCAGACACAGCTGAGCCCACACACCCATATTACCTGACCAGTATGCTGGAGGAGAAAGTAATGGATGTCAGTGCTTACAAGATCTGGGGTATGATCCTCCTGCTTTCTCTACACAAGGGACCATGGATGCCTTGTTTTTCAGGAGGTGCAGAACTTTTAAGTACTGTTTAAGCAGTTGTTTCTCATCATTTAAATAGTTCTCTGGGTCTCCAATCAAATATATTATTAACAAAATGCTTTATAGTAAACCTAACTGCTAATCATCACTTATCTATGTAGACTTTTAATAGTTTTATGTGATTTGCTCTTAGTAGAATATTGTAAATTAATGTTCATACTTAATTAATGTTAAAGAATATTTACTTTTCAAAACTGAAATTATTTCCAGTTTGAGAGGTAGATAAACACTTGAGGTAGTATAAGATTTCTTTGATTTGTTTTTGAATATCTTCCATTATTGTTAGAATTCCATTTTTAATATTTTTTGACTGTAAACAGTCATGAATTACAATAGCACAACAGTCTCTTTTAGCTGTAATTATGATTTATCAATAAAAATGCTCTATACGAATATTTTTTAGATTGATTACCATCACATAAAAGACCAATTAGATTTGAGGTCATCTCTGATTACATCATATAGTTTAAAGCACTGCTTGGGCAACAAGGTGATGATTTTCAATTTTCCTAAATCATTGCATGATATTCTCTTACCTGAAGAATCACTTTCTACATTGAACTTACTGGTGGTGGTGGTGGGGTTTAGGTGCTCAGTTGTGTCCGACTCTTTGTGACACCATCGGGTGTAGCCCGCCAGGCTCTTCTGTCCATGGGGTTTCCCAGGCAAGAATACAGGAGTGGGTTGCCATTTCCTTCTCCACTGTATCTTCCTGACTCAAGGATCGAACGCCAGTCTCCTGCATTGCAGGTAGATTCTTTACCATCGGAGCTACCGGGAAAGCCCACACTGAACTTATTATTTTCCATCAAATCATTTGTCTCTGCAGCCAACTCATCCCAGCTTTGAAGATCCTTCTTTTAACTCCTTCTTGTGTTACAACTACATTTTAGGACTGTTTTCCTACTACAAAAGCTGAGTTGAATTGTTACTGCAGACATCATAAGGCTGTAAATCCTAAAATATTTATTGTCTGGCTTTACCAACCACTGGTTTAGGTACAATTCATGGGATCTGGAATGAAATTGGATATTAAAGTCACTCTATTTCCTAATTTTCATGAGATGACAAATGACTCCCCCCTCCAGCCTCCTTATCTTCTGCATTTATAAATCTCAGTTCAAAACTAATAATTCTCCTCACCACAGAACAGGCTGTTTCTAATTCATCCAACTTTATTTCAAGTTAAGAGACTTGGTACATGGCTAATTACCACTGTGATGAATACTACAGGAATTCTCAAAACTATACAGCAAAAATGCCATCTTATGGTAGTAGATGTTTTAGGTTTTAAATCTGTGTCAATTTGGGACCAGAACAAGGAAGGAGTTTTGATGCACATTCTTGGAAATAGGTTTTGAGTCATAAGACAGGTTATCCCATGTTGCTTTTATTGGAGAACAATGAGCATTGCCGAGAAGCTCTCAGCAACCCCCGCTTCCACCCCTCACACATGTTTAGCCTAATAAAAATGGCCTATTTCCCAAATCTATACTCTATTAATTTTCAGCTTTCTTTTTCCCCTCTGAAAAAAGAATAGCAATTCTCGTTTTTTGCTACAGCTTTAACAAATGAGTCTGACAGCAAACTCTGAAGCAAAATGACTTTTCTTCCCTTAATGTCATTCATAAATCATCTCTTATGACTGCACATTTTGCATTATGCTGGATATTAGCAAAAAAGGTGAGTTGGAAAGAGAGTCTGAAAAAGCAGAAATTCCAGAGACTTGAACTGCTTTGATAGAAGAGATGGTGCATAGGGCTCAGGAGGACAGAGTTTGTTCAAGCTATAGAAAAATGACTTACTTCTAGCTTCTGCTGTCTGAAGCAACCTTGTGAAGACAGGGGTGGAGTGACAGGTTTAGGAAGAACTTTCCTGAAAGACAGTGTCTCCCTGGAAAGGATGTCTAAGGATGGTTGGGAAACCGTTAAAAGTTCCCTCAAAATAGGATCACGACTGCCTGCCTTAGAAAATTTGGCTACAGATTTTCTTAGAGTCCTGGTAGAGGTGGGGCTTGTGGGGACTTTCAGTTGGCTGACTGTAGACTAAGCCTTTGACAATGGACTGAGCGCTCAGATGTACTGACCTTTTAGAAAGAAGGAATAGATACACCTTGGATCATCATCAGTGGGAGAGACATGGTCCCTGCTTTGCAGGGTGACTCTTGGGGTAGACTTAACTCTTAGTGTCATAGCTTCTTAGGACTGCTATAGCAAGCTATCACAGACGGGCTGGCTCAAAATAACAGAAGTGTATTTTCTTACAGTTCTGGAGACTCGAAGACCAAAATCAAGCTGTCAGCAGGGTTGGTTCTGTTTTGGAGGTTCTGTGGGAGAACTGATATCCATGCCTCCCTCTCAGCTTCTGGTGGCTGGCAGCAATCCTTGGAATTCCTTGGCTGGTGCATGCATCACTCTTAACATCTACTTCTGGCTCCATCCTGAGTTCTCCTTTCTGGGTCTCTGTTCAAATTTCCCCCTTCTTATAAGGACACCAGCCAATGGAATAGGTCCCATTCTAATCCAGTTTGAACTTAATGATACCTGCAAAGATTATTTCCAGATAAGGTCACATTCACAGGTATGGGGGTTAGGGCTTGAACATATCCTTTGGTGGGGGACATGATTCTACTCAGTATGCTTACCATCGCTTTATCAGGGAGAAGCCTGCTGGTGAGCCAGGTAATTTCCCCTATAGCTTCTGCAAAAACCGTGCACACACCACATGCTATATGGGCTTGTGCTTCTGAGACCCAGCAGAGCCTGGAAAGTCCCTCTGCCTCTGTCCTCCAGTCTTTGCTCATTTCTCTCCACCATAGGGATGGGTCTAGAGTCTGGGCTGAATAGCCATCAATTGATTTCTTTTTATTGGTATCTTGGCTTTAGAGAGAGCAGGAGACACAAAGGTGGTTTCAATTTAAAGACTCTGCCAAAATGATTTCAACATTTACCCCCATGGGTTGCAATGTATATTTTGAAAAAATTAAAAGAGAAAATTCTGGGTCATGGCAGAAAGTGTAGCATTTATTAGTCTTCAGTGGAAGTATGTGTTTGGGTACTTGAACTCTGAATCTGAAGCAGGACAAAGGAAGCTAGGAAGAGAGGTGACTGCAGTGAGCTGGGTGTCCCAGAAGCTATGGTTACTCCAAACAGCCTGGTATCCACACAGACAACAGTCCATTAGCTGACTTTTACATGAGGCATTCAAGGGGCCTCCTGGGTGGCTTAGACAGTAAAGAAACAGCCTGCCAATGCAGGAGACCTGAGTTTGATCCCTAGGTCAGGAAGATCCTCTGGAGAAGGGAATGCCACCCACTCCAGTATTCTTGCCTGGGAAGTCCCATGGACAGAGGAGCCTGGCGGGCTGCAACTAACACTTTCATTCTTCAAGGGGGTTGAACAAAATACATAGAAATCCTAACCAGTGGAGTGACAGTCAGCCTCTAGAACAAAGCCTGTGATGGGACAATGTAATTAGAATCACTTAGCCTTGTCCTCCATGGAAGAAAGAAGGATCTTAAAGTCTAGGCTAAAGTTGGGGTCTAGAAGCCAATGTCAGCTAAGTCCTACCACTTAACCAATCGTGGTTTTTGGAAAGAAGCTGACGGAGATCTACCAAAGATATCTCACTTTATATGGGCTTCCCTGGTGGTCCAGTGGTTGGGAATCTGGCTGCCAAAGCAGGGGACATGGGTTCGACCCCTTGTCCGGGAGGATTCCACGTGCCACAGGGCAACAGGGCCCATGTACCACAGCCACGGAAGCCCCAAGCACCCTGGGGCCTGTGCTCTGCAACAAGAGAAGCCACCACAATGAGAAGCCCATGCATCACAACTGAAGAAAGCCCACGCACAGAAGGAAGAGCCAGGACAGCCAAAAATATATAAACAAGATTTTAGAAAAAGATACCAAAGGTCCGGCTAGTCAAGGCGACGTTTTTTCCAGTAGTCATGTATGGATGTGAGAGTTGGATTATAAAGAAAGCTGAGCACAGAAAAATTCATGCTTTTGAACTATGGTCTTGGAGAAGACTCTTGAGAGTCCCTTGGACTGCAAGGAGATCCAACCAGTCCATCCTAAAGAAGATCAGTCCTGGGTGTTCATTGGAAGGACTGATGTTGAAGCTGAAACTCCAATCCTTTGGCCACCTGATACGAAGAGCTGACTCATTTGAAAAGACCCTGATGCTGGGAAAGATTGAGGGCAGGAGGAGAAGGGGATGACAGAGGATGGGATGGTTGGATGGCATCACTGACACAATGGGCATGAGTTTGGGTAAACTCTGGGAGCTGGTGATGGGCAGGGAGGCTTGACGTGCTGCAGTTCATGGGGTCGCAGAGAGTCGGACACGACTGAGCGACTGAACTGACTGACCTCACTTTGTAGACAAAGGAAAGGTATAGAAGGGTCTCATTGCTGGACAGCAGTGGGACTGGGATCCCCTGAGCTGGGAGCTGCCTCCTCTCATGAGAAGAGTTGGAGAGACCAGGGAGCTGACACTCCTGCTTGATTGTGCTCACTGTGATGTCTACGATAAAGATATGGTGAGGAAACGTTCAACACAACACTTTTTAAAGCTGAGAAGTGACCAATGCAGTCAATGTTTGTATTGGATACCCTGGAAACTAAAACATAATTAACCCAAACCAAGCAAGTGAAAAACGAAACAACCCACCAGTTCCTTCCCTGGCCCATCACCAGACAAATAAAATGAACTTTGTTGTGCTGAAGTCAACCTGAGTCGGGGAAAACTGAATTCCACCAGATGGGTTAGCAAGTAAACAGAGCTAGAGGGTGTTAACTTGACCCTTGGATCAGCCTGGACCTGTTAACTGACCACTCTGCTTTGTCCTCACCTGCAACATGGGCAGGTGTTGGCCTCACAGAGTTAGCAAACCAAACTTGGGTCCACTTGCCCACTCCAAGTAAAGTCAATCTACTTTGTTGTCTGTCACGGCAAAGACACTGGTTGTTGTGAAGGAACGTGCAGTGTTTATTGCACTCATTGCAGGGGCTAAGCGAGGAGTGCAAGCATCCACTGTTCAAAAGACTTGGACTCCTTGAAGGTTTTCAGGGAAAGGTTTTTAAAGACAGGGTGAGGGAGGGGTGTTGTGGGGTGTGTGACCAGCTCGTGGACATTCTTCTGGTTGGCTGGTGGTGAGGAGTCAACAGCATCAACCTTCTGGTTCCAAATGGTCTGGGGTCTACTTGCTTATAGGCAGCATACAGATAACTTTCCACCTGCTGGGGGTTTCAGTATCTTTAAAATAGCTCGAAGGACATGGCTCCAGGGATTGTCTACAGTTTCTCTGTTGTGCTTGTGGTTAGTTGCTCAGATGTGTCCGATTGTTTGTAACCTCTTGGACTGTAGCCCGCCAGGCTCCTCTGTCCATGGGGATTCTCCAGGCAAAAATACTGGAGTGGGTTGCTATGCCTTCCTCCAGGGGATCTTCCCAACTCAGGGATCGAACCCAGGTCTCCCCCATTCCAGGCAGATTCTTTACCAGCTGAGCCACGAGGGAAGCCTAAGAATATAGGAGTGGGTAGCCTGTCCCTTCTCTAGGGGATCGTCCTGACCCAGGAGTTGAACCAGGGTCTCCTGCATTGCAGGCAGATCCTTTACCAGCTGGGCTACCAGGGAAGCCCAGCTATCAGACCTAAAGGTCCTTGACTTTGTTTAATGACTTTATTTTGTCTTGCTTGACTGTTTTCCTTTCTTTCTACATTTTCTCATTTCTCGGATTAAACTTGCTCTTTGAAACTTGGGGAGGGCCTAGGAGGCTATAGTTTTTCTGCAGACTAGAGGCAGGTGGAGGACCCTAAGTGGAGTCTGTTCTAGGAAGGTCCCCTAGGGTCCTTCTTGGTTACAATAGGGCTTTAGCCCTGAAAGCATGAATAGTGAGTGCTTATTGGGGCTTCCCTGATGGCTCAGCTGGTAAAGAATCCACCTGCAATGCAGGAGACCTGGGTTCCATCCTCGGGTTGGGAAGATCCCTTGGAGAAGGGAAAGGCTACCCACTCCAGTGTCCTGGCCTGGAAAATTCCATGGAGTGCTTATTGTGGTGATTGCTGTTATTAAGTGGAAATTTTCTTTATATTTCTCTCACGTCCAAAAGCCTCTTCTTTCAAGGGTTGCTACCCGTACTGCCTTTATTTCATTTGTTTATTTTCCATGTTGTAAATGTAATATTTGCTGTAGTGAAAAATTTAGGAAATGTTACGTGTAAAAAGAACACCCATGCACAAGCCCTGTTGCTTTTGTTGTATTTGAGTTTTTTAAAACTACACACAGATTATTATTTTTATAAAACTGGGGCCATACATATGCCTATTTTTAAACTCAGCATTATGCTTTGAAAAATTTTCTGGGTTGTTGAATATTCTTTGCAAATGTGTATGATTTGAAACACAGGAAGCGAGGGCACCAGCTGAGAACGGAGGCAGAGGCCAGGGTGATGCATCTCCAAGCTGAGCGCCAGCAAAGAGCGCCAGCGAACCAGCAGGAGCTGGGCGAGAACGTGGGGCAGAGTCTCCCTCTCTGCTCCCAGAAGGAACCGAGCCTGTTAACCCCTTGGTCTTGGTTTTCTAGTCTCCAGAATTGTCTTGCTTCAAGAATAGAAGAACGCCAAATGATCACTCGAATACCACGGCAACGGGGCTTTCTGAGAGCACATGAGTGGGTCCTCATGTTAATCTGACATGTCAATGGTTTCAGCTCTTGTCTACGGCACATTCATGGTCCAGCACAAGCCAACCAAGAAGGCGGGTATTAAGATAGCTCATTCTGTCTTCTGTCTTCCTGACGATGAAGACACCTTATAACTAGAAGGTCCAACAGTCAAACATAATAGTAACAAGCCAGCAGGGACTTGCCTGGTGGCTTAGTGGTTAAGAATCCGCCTTCCGATGCAGGGGTCGCAGGTTCAATCTGGGGTGGGGGACAACTAAGCCTGCCGCCACAACCACTGAGCCCGCACGCTCTGGGGCCACAGGCTGAAACCAGAGAAGCACCTGTGTGCTGCAACTTGGGGAAGACTGCACGCTGCAGCGAAGACCCAGTACATCCCCCAAAATGAAAACAAAACAAATGACGAGAAGCAAGCAAAGAGACCAAGAATTGTTGGGTATTAGGAAGACAACCTCTGAATACTTTGGAGAACCCTGATGAGAGAGAGTTTTGTGGCAGGGTCCAATTGTACCTGCTTTAACAAGGGTAGCTGACTACATTTTAAAATCCAAACACACACTCTTTCTGCCTCCTCTGATGGGAATCAACCGTCGCATATGGTGTTCATGTCTTCCTGGGCTTTTTAGTCTTTTCCACTGGTCTATCCTACAGGGGTTTTGGATATCCTTTGGCAGGTTTCTGAATATCTGATTTTTTTAAATTGATAACTTAAGTTTTATTTTGAAACCAAAACTGATACTGGTTCCTGGACCACACTCTGAGAAGCAAGATTATGGACATAAGATGATTAGGGTAAATAATCACTTATTGATAGGTATGTAGAGTTTTTTTTACTTTAAATCTTTTCCTAATTTTCGGGACATGGAATTGGTAGATCAGAGACTCTTAAAACTTACTATCAAGGGCTTCTGATAAAGGTTGTGTATATTGTCCCACTAACAACATTAAGGGGCTTCCCAGGTGGCACTTGTGGTAAAGAACCTACCTGCCAATTCAGGAGGCATAAGAGACGAAGGTTTGATCCCTGGGTCAGGAAGACTCCCTAGAGGAGGGCATGGCAACTCACTCCAGTATTCTTTCCTGGACAATCCCCATGGACAGAGGAGGCTGGAGGGCTATAGTCCGTAGAGTCACAAAGAGTTTACTGAAGTGACTTTACTGAAGTGACTGAGCACAATCACCCTCTCCAACTGCAAAACCATAGTGGTTACTATACTTTGAATTTCTCTGACTCCTCTACCATCAGCTGGAGAAAACTCTCTGCTTTTAAGGACTCATGGGATTACCTTGCACCTCCTTAAATAACCCAGAATAATCTTCCAATTTCAAGCTCAACGGTGCCATGTCACATAACATGATTCTATGAAGCAATTATCTCATCATATTCACAGGGTCTGGGGAGTAGGGTAAGACATCTTTGGGGGCCCCACTTAGAAATTCTACTTATACTATCCAAGTAAAAATTGCTATTTTCTCTTCACTCTCTGTCTTAACTGTTTCAATTCCTCTGTAATAATCTTACGCCTATGGATTGTAACATTTTCAACCCTGTTTTTTCTTTCCCATTTAATCTGACATGTTAGGGTTAATGATGTTCCCTAGGCACTTAAACTAAGAACCAAAACCCAACAAATGGATTATAAATTAAAAATTGCTTTGATGTCCAAGACTATCACTTCTCTGCACACTTGCTAACAGTCTTTAGGGGTGAGCAAATGGATGTGCGTTCGCTCTGAGGTTTAAATATTTCTATTTAATTTTGAAAATTCCTTTGGATGGAAGTTTTTGCATGGGATAGCATAAACTATTTTCCAGCATGTCTGGGATCTGACCTGTTCCAGGTTCATGACACCTCTGGATGGTTGGTAGCAATGCAAACTTTTTAATAAGTTAATAAGCAAACATTAATAAGTGAACTTATTAATGTTGTCGCCTGCAGAATCACATAAGCACTTAGGAAATGCTGTCTGTTAGGAGTCGGGCCACGCTGCCTTTCTCATGAGATGATTCTGACTTGGCATCTGCAACTGGAGGTGGTGTTGCCACTCATCACACATTACATTAAAATGTTCCTCATTGGTTACAAAAAAGAAAAGAAAAGAAAATGAAGTCGTTCCAGTCATGTCCAACTCTCTGCCACCCCATGGACTCTAGCCCACCTGGGCTTCTCTGTCCATGGGATATTCTGGGCAAGAGTACCGGAGTGGGTTGCCATTTCCTTCTCCAGGGGATCTTCCCGACCCAGGGATTGAACCCAGGTCTCCTGCATTGCAGGCAGACACTTTACCCTCTGAGCCACCAGGTTACAAAGCCATGATTTTTCCAAATACAAGATTACAATAACACCCTTTCAAATAATTCTGTCATTTAGATGCATTTGTTTTGACTTTAGGAAAGGGAGAAGCTTTTATGTTTGCATATTTCACTACAACTTCACCAACTGTCAAAATTCTTATTGAAAGAAACTTTGTTAATTTGATAGATGAGAAGTGATACCTCAGTTTGAGTGAGGCAGAAGGTTTTATGCCAATTAGTCATTTATGTTTCCTCTTCTGATTCTGTTCCTGTCCATTTTCATTTGTTTGTAACCACTTAATACATTCAGAGTGTTGACATTTTATCCTGACACTTCATTTTTTTCTTTTTTAAACTTTTAAAACATGTATTGGAGTATAGCCAATCAGGCGTCCTTGCTGGCTCAGATGGTAAAGAATGTGCCTGCGATGTGGGAGACCTGGGTTAGATAACTGGGTCGGGAAGATCCCCTGGAGGAGGAAATGGCAACCCACCCCAGTATTCTTGCTTGCAGAATCCCATGGACAGAGGAGCCTGGAGGGGTATGGTCCATCAAGTTGCAAAGAGTTGAATATGACTGAAGTGACTTAGCACATATAGCCAATTAACAAACGATATTGTGACAGTTTCAGGTGAACGATGAAGTGACTCAGCCATACACATACGTGTATCCATTTTCCCCAGGTGAAGGACAGGGAAGCCTGGCGTGCTGCAGTCCATGGGGTTGCAGAGTTGGACATGACGGAGTGACTGAACAACAACAATATCCCCCCAAACTCCTCTCCCATCTAGGCTGCCACATAAAATTGAGCAGAGTTCCCCATGCTATACAGTAGCTCTTTGTCCATTATAAATATATTCATAGCAGTTTGTACATGTCCATCCCAAAGTCCCTAATATCCCTTCCCCCCATCCTTCCCTTCCTCAGCCAAGTTCACTCTCTAAGTCTGTGATTCTCTGTGATATTTCTGATATACATTTTGTCTCATGGTATGCTTCAACATTTTGCTTTTTTTTTTTTTTTTTGACATTTGGACATTTCAAAGTTTTATGAGAGTTTTTTTTTTTTTTCATTTGTGATTTCTCCCACCATTTCTTATGCTCAGAAGTTTGCTTTTTCATCCCAGGAGCAGCTACATTTTCCCCGAGGCTTATCATCGTTTACATTTTTTTGATCCACCAGGAATTTCTTTCAAAGTATAGTATGAGGTAGGGACTCTACATTTTTGTCCCTCTAAATACTTAATTTGTTCTAAACTATTTCACCAAATAATTATTTTTCTTTCTGTAATGATTTTAATGCCATCTTATATAATAAATGGAATTCTCCTTTATATATTCAGGAGTGTTTAAGGATGTCTGCTTTGTCTCACTGATTTGTCTGATAATTCTTCAGTCAGAAGCAGTCTTTGTTAAATTATACCTTTATATACAGTCTCAAATATCTGATAGAATGTAAGAATTGTTCCTCACTATTTTTTCAAAAACTATGACTATTTTTCCATAGACACTTGAGAATCAGTTTTCAAGTTCCACTTAAGCATTTTTGTTGCAATGATGTACAAATCAATTTGGAAAGAGAATGAACGTCTTCACTACATTGAGTCTTTCAATCCAGAAATGTAAAGAATCTATATGAAGTCTTTTTATGCTGTTCCATAAAGTCTTTGCTTTTCTCATATGTCTCATACATACCTCATTAATTTATAAAAAGGGAATTCTTATTACTTAACTGGTATTTTAAGTTTCTTTGCTATTGTGACTGAAATGTTTTCCCAAACATTTAAATTGGCTTTAAATTGGTTATTAATGAGACATGGGGAAGTAGTTTATTTTAAAAATTTCTTGTTTTTAAATCACATGTTTATCTTTTGGTTGCCTTACTCTTTATTGACAAGAGAAAAAGAATTCCAGCTCTGCTGTTAAACATGAGTGGAGTCATAACCTTATAGATTCTCTGCTATCTGATGTGCTTCTATTTTAGGTAGAACTATTCTCACAAATTGGGCTCCCCAGGTGGCACAGTGGTAAAGAATCTGCCTGCCAATGCAGGAGATGTAGGAGAGCAGGTTTGATCCTTGGATCAGAAAGAACTGCTGGAGGAGGAAATCGCAACCCACTCCAGTATTCTTGCCTGGAAAATGCCATGGACAGAGAAACCTGGTGGGCTATAGTCCACGGAGTCTCAAAAGAGGTGGACACAACTTAGCGACTAAACAACAACAACAATATCCTCATAAATACTATTTGTCTCATTTAATTCATTCATTCCCTTCACCCAGATTTTTATTAAACTATAGCTACCAGTAAGTCAAAGTGGCTCAGTTGGTAAAGAATCCTCCTGCAAAGCAGGAGACCCAGGTTTGATCCCTGGATCGGGAAGATCCCCTGGAGAAGGAAATGGCAACCCACTCCAGTATTCTTGCCTGGAGAATTCCATGAACAGAGGAGCTGGGCAGGCTACAGTACATGGGATCGCAAAGAGTCAGACACGACTGTGTGACTAACTTTCACTTTCACCAATAAGATAGTGAATAAGGATCCCATACTAGGATATGTCCGTATCCTAACATCTGAAACTGTGACTGTTATCTGACATGGCCAAACAGAGTTTGCAAACATGATTAAACTAAAGATCTTGAGATGAAGAGATCACCCAGGATTACCAGGGTGAGCTCAAAGTGATCACAAGGATCCTTATAAGAAGGAGGCTGGAGGGTCAGAGTTACAGATGGAGGTGGGACAGTGCAAACAGAGGAGGATTGGAAGCTGCTACCCTGTTGGCTTGGAGATAGGAGATGAGGCCATGAGCCAAGGATGACAGAACTTTCTAGAAGCTGTAAAAGGCAAAGACATAGACTATTTCCTAGAGTCCCCAAAGGGAACACTGCCTGCATGACACCTTGATTTGAGGAGTTCTGATCTCTTGAACTGTAAGATAATAAATTCGTGTTGTCTTAAATCTCTGGGTTTGTGGTTATTTGTTACAACTACCATAGGAAACAAATACATGAACTCACTGAGGAAGTATAGAAGGCTAGAAGCCACAGTCCACGCTGTAATGACTTACATCATGTAGTGCCCCAACCCATGCCAAAATGCAAGTATTTAGGGGAAGACAACAGATGTCAAGTGTGTGTCTTGAGAATCATAACTAACTTGCAAGACTGACTCTGTGTTCATTGCCTGCATTTCTCCCCTGCGGCATCATCATAGAGACATTCCTGCTCTGTAAAATGATGCAGAGAACCCCACATGCTGGTCCCACATGCTGGTTCCCTCAGGATTCTGCCCTCTTCCCCTTGAAACCAGTGCTGGGTTTAACTGGTGGCCTCTGATCAAGGGGCCTGTCCTTAGGGTTGAGGGGCTCGGTGCAGGGTCAGGAAAGGAGAAAGGTCTTTAACTTCCCCTCAGTGGTCTCTAAGGCTCTTATCTGGAGATAAAAATTTCCAAACACTCCCAGATCTGTACGAGAACACCCCGTAGGTGAAAGGACCCAGGCCTCCTGGCGGGGTTTAGTTTACGGGCACCTGGTGTGTGATGTCCACCTCCCTGTCCCCTCACTGTTTGTGCAAGAGCTCTTTTCAACCCTGCTTGCGACTCTTTTTGAGATGAGTTCTGATAAATTCCCTGTTCGTCCTTCTCCTGTTTTCTAGAGGTGCTCACTTCCTGTGGTGTTGAGTGTTGCTCCCCAGCTGGCCCAGCACTTCACGTGGCCCTGCCAGGACGCAGCTCTCCCTGGGTGATACCCGGTCAGTGCTGGAAACTCCGGCAGCGCCAGGGACCCTGTCACAACCCACGGCAGTGAGACTGTAGCTCATAGCTATTAAAATAAGAGCTGGATTTATGAATACCGTTCATCAAAGCTCGACATTCTCTGTCACTCTTTACTGGGGCAGAACTGTGTTTCCAGAATTTATGGGACTCCAAGCAGAAGAATTCCTACATTCTGATGTCCCAATTCTCTACGAAGACAATATAAGTATTGGCATATTCCTTGTATATTTATATCTTTTTTCCAAGGGTCCTTGGGGCTTCCAGACTGATGAAATATTAGGGTTGAGTTTTTAAAAATTGGAATGTAATTGTTTTACAGTTCGTGTGAGTTTCTGCCATACGGCAAAGTGAATCAGCTGTGTGTATACATATATCTCCTCCCTCTTGAACATCCCTTCTCCCCGCATTGCATCCCCTAGGCCATCATGGAGTGCAGAGCTGAGCTCCCCGTGCTACACAGCACTTCCCACTGGCTATTTCACACAAGATAAGGTACATATGTCAATTCTGTTCTCCCAACTCATCGCGCCTTCCCCTTCCTCCCACCCTTTGTCCGTATATCGTGGCTCAGATGGTAAAGCATCTGCCTACAATGTGGGAGGCCCGGGTTCAATCCCTGGGTCGGGAAGATCCCCTGGAGAAGGCAATGGCAACCCACTCCAGTACTCTTGCCTGGAAAATCCCATGGACGGAGGAGCGTTGCCGTCTACACTCCATGAGGTCGCAAAGTCTCGGACACGACTGAGCGACTTCACTTCACTTCACTTCCATTCTCTGCACCTGCATCTCTATTACTGATCTACAAATAGGTTCATCTCGACCATTTTTCTAGATTCAACATATATTTGTAAATATACGATACTTGTTTTTCTCTTTCTGACTTACTTCACTCCATATAAGAGACTCTAGGTCCATCCACATCTCTACAAGTGACCCAATATCATTCCTTTTTATGGCCGAGTAATATTCCATTGTATATTTGTACCACATCTTCTTTATCCATCATCTGGGATCATTTGTTTTTACATTTTAGTTTTAAAGTAAATGTAGATTCACAGGAAGTTGCAAAGATGGTATAAAGAGATGCCACCCACCCATCAGTCAGGAACCCCAATGGCTATGTTTTGTATAACTATAGTTCAATATCAAATCCAAGCTAGTGGCATTGATACAATGTGTGGAAGAGTTTCTGTCATTTTATCCCATATGTTGATTTTTTGTAACAGCTACTGCAATCAAGATACAGCATTGCTCCATCTGCACAAAGACTTCCCTCATGCTATCCCATCACAGTGATCCACCCACCACCACCACCTTGACTATTACTAACCCTGCAAACACTAATCTGTTCTCCATCTTGTGATTTGGTCATTTCAGGAATATTACATAAATAAAATTAAACACCATATGACCTTTTCAAACGGGCTTTTTTCAGTCAGCCCTTGAGATCCATCCAAATATCAATATTTCAACTCCTTTTAATTTCTGAAGAATATTCTGTGCTGTGGGTTTATTATGGAACCAAACTTGGATTCACTCACCTGTGCAGTAAAGCCTCTCTACTGACACTGAGTTTCGGTGAGGCAAAGCGTGTTCATTGTAGGACACCAAGCAAGAAGTCCAGGCAGCCGGTGCTCAAAAGGCCAGAAGTCCCTAACGGCTTTCAGGGAATAGCTTTTAAAGACAGGGCATGTTGCATGGTGCATGATCAACTCGTGGACAGCCTTCTGATTAGTTGGTGGTGAGATAACAGGGTGGTATTTAGTGAGTCAACATCATCAGCCTTATTGTTCCAACCGGCCTGGGGTCTAGATGCCTGTGGTCAGAATGCAGTTAACTTCTTCCACCTGCTGGTGGTTTCAGCATCTGCAAAGCATCTCAAAGGACATGGCTCAGGATATTACCTATAGCCCTTGAAGAGGAACTAAAGGTCTTTGACATAGTTTAGTGGCTAAACTATTATTATTTTGTCTGGTTTGGCTGTTTTCCTTTGTTCCTGCTTTTTCTCAATTCTCTGATTAAATTTGCTCTTTGGAACTTGCAGATGGTCTTGGGTGTTACAGGTTTTCTACAAATGAGCCAGGCAGAGGACACAGTGGTTGGGGGGGGATGTACTGGGAAGGCCCTGTGGGCCCTCCTTGGTTGCAGACATACCACAGTTTAACCATTCAGATTGAGGGACATTTTGGTTGTTTCCAGTCTGGGGCTATCATAAATAAAGCTGCTGTGAAAATTCAAACACAGGCTTTTCTGTGGACACAATTCTTCATTTCTCTGGGATAAACACCCAGGAGAACTACAGCTGGGTTTTATGGAAACTGTATGTTATTTAATTAACCTTTTTGGAATGGCTGTACCATTTCACATTCCTACCTGCAATGTATGAGCAACCTAATTTCTTCATCTCCTTGCCAGCATTTGGTTTTGTCACTACTTTTCTTTTAGCTGTTCTGATAGGCGTGTATTGATCTGTCATCAGGGCCTTAGCCTGCATCTGTCTGCTGGCTAATGATACTGAACATTTTGTCATGTGCTTACTGCCATCAGAAAAGTTTCTTTGGTGAAATATCTGTTTATGTCTTTTGTCTATTTTCTAATTGGATTGTTTGCTTTTTACTATTGAATTTGATAGTCCATTATAAATTCTAAGTATGAGTCCTTTGTCAGATACCTAGCCTTTGCAAATATTTTCACCCAGACTGCAGCCTGCCTTTTCATCCTTTTAATGAAGCCTTTCACAACATAAAAATTTTGAATTTTAATGAGGTACAGTTTATTGATTTATTATTTTATGCATTATGTTTTTAATATTATAGGAAATCAACTCTGGATATTCATTGGAAAGACTGATACTGAAGCTCCAATACTGTGGTCACCTGATGCAAAGAGCCAACTCATTGGAAAAGATCCTGATGCTGGGAAAGATTGAAGGCAAAAGGAGAAGGGGGTGGCAGAGGATGAGATGGTTAGATGGCATCACTGACTCAATGGACATGAATTTGAGCAAACTCCAGGAGATGGTGAAAGACAGGGAAGCTTGGCTTTCTGCAGTCCACAGGATTGCAAAGAATCAGACATAACTTAGTGACTGAACAACAACTAGAACTCTTTGCCAATCCATAGGACATGAAAGTGTTCTACTCTTATCCTCTGAAGGTTTCATGGTTTTACATTTCACTTTTAAATCTTTGGTCTAGTTTTTGTATAAGTTGCGATTTTAGTTGGGTTCATTTTCTTTTGCCTGTGGATACCCAGTTGCTCCAGCACCTTTTGTTGAAAAGACCATCCTCCTTCCATTGAAATGCTTTTGCGTCTTTACCAAAAGTTTTGAATTTTGCTTCTTCTAGAGCTCACATCCCAAATTCAGATGCAGCAAAGCCATCAGTTGCTGTTGTCCAGTCGCTGAGACATGTCAGATTCTTTGTGACCTCACGGACTGCAGCTCGCCCAGCTTCCTTGTCCTTCACTATCTCTTGGAGTCTGCTCCAACTCATGTCTACTGAGTCGATGATGCCATCCAACCCTCTCGTCCTCTGTACCTGATTTCAAGTATCTCATCCAGTGAGAGGTCATGCTGAGCTGCAGTGGCTGTGTATGTGTGTGTGTGAGATAATCTATTTACTATTTTAAGCTACTCAGTTTATGGTACTAATACAGAAGTTTCCTCATTTGGGTTTTTTTTTTTTTTTAACTTTTTCTTTTGTATTGAATAGCTGATCAATAATGTTAATGTTGTGATCATTTCAGGTGGACTGCAAAGGGACTCAGCCATATGTATACATGTATCCATTCTCCCCCAAACTCCCCTCTCATTCAGACTGATGCAGTGGCTGTTTTTATATACACGTGTGTCTTGGAGGGAACCTAACATCAAGAATAAGTTGCTCTGAGAGCCAACTGCAGCAGGCGACTTACTGGCAAGCTGAGCAGAGAGAGGAAAATAGAGAATTACTTTGTAAAGCAGAGAAAGAATCCTTACCAAGAAGCTCTGGGTTGGATGCAAGTGGCCTTTGAGGCTGTCAGACAGCCAGCTTGGGAACGCTTGGAAGGTTCAGAGAAACGCTAGCGCATGGCTGAGCCAGCCAGCCCTTGGGATGCAGCTCAAACCTAATGAGCCTTCTCCCATGTTAGCAGTGCTTACGCTTCTGGTTGTGAAAAGACAGAACTGTGATTTGAAAATGCCTCTCATCTGAAGATCTCCCCAGAGAAGTGACAGAAACAGCAGCTCCATTTTTTTTTCCCACCATGTATGAACTGACATCAAATTCAAAAGTAGCATGCCGTGTGGTTGCTGGTCGTGGAATCTTGGATTTTCTGGGTCATAAGATGTGGGCACCATAAGACGAACTTCCACTTGGCAAATCCCTCAGATAAAGCTGTTGTCTTCCATCCTGATGGGCTTCTCCTTGGTGTACATGTCCTGTCTGGGCCTGGGGACACAGGATCCCTGCCCAGGGACAGGACCGGCCAAGGCGAGGGGCTGGCCAGCTTTCTGCTGAGGGCTTCGACTGAATGTGAAACAGGATGGTTGACAGCTGGCGTCGTGTCCATCAGCACAGTCGGCTCCGTGGAAGCCACCATCAGCCTCTTGTCAGACCCAGAGTGACTCTCTGCTTAAAACACACTCTCGGGAATAGTACATCTAGCTGAAAAATTAAAGATGATATGACCCGGAAGGTGGTCCGTTCAAGGACCATAATTGTAGGTTAGTTCCCCAATAAATGAAATCTAGGGAAATTAGAGAAGCAAAATAAAATGAAAGGACCCTGGGGGAGAAAAGCAAATCGCGAGGAGAGCTGCTTCATCTGCTCTGCTGAGGGCCCAGCTCCTTGTCATGGACACAGGGCGGGTGCTGTGCTTACCTGTCATGAATCATTTGTGCATTCACGCAGGACTTCTGCTCCACCGTATTTCCAGCAGCTTTTGTGTGTTCACCACTTTGATTGAGTTCACTCCATGGGTCTGGCGAACAGACTGCAGACCATAAGGTGAAGGCATGCTAGTGTGAATGGGGAAGAGACAGCTTTTGAAGGCCAAGTTAGACTTTTTCCGCAAGTGAGAAGACCGTGGGAAAATACGTGTATAAAATCTTCCGTGTTAAGCATGTTTAAGTGTACAGTTCAGTGATGTTAAACACATTCACATTGTTGGACAACCGTCACACTCATCCATCCCCATAACTCTTTTCATCTTGCAAAACTCTACGGGAAAGCCCATTCCTGTTAAACTATCTGTCCCTTCACCCCCTGACTCCCCCACCCCGCTTCCCCAGTCCTTGGCTCCTACTGATCTCCTTTCTGTCTGTAAGAGTTTGACTACTCTAGGTACCTCAGATAAGGAGAATCACATAGTTTCTGGCCTTTTGTGTCTGGCTTATTCAATTTAACAGAAAGTTCCCAATATGGTGTATCATAAGGCAGAATGGCCTCCTTTTTAAAGGATGAATAACATTCTGTTGTATCCGTAGACCACATTTTACTTAACCATTCATCAGTTAATAGACACTCGGGTTGCTTCTACATTTTAGCTCTTGTGACCCACGCTGCTATGAACATGGGTACACACGTATCTTTTCTAGACTTTACTTTCAGTTCTTTTGAGTATTTACCTGGATCACAGGCTGGATCATATGGTAACTATACTTATAAATCTTTGAAGGACTGTCATTCTGTTTACCATTGTGGCTATACAATTTTACATTCCCTCCAACGGTGCAGAAGGATTTAGATTTCTCCACATCCTTGCCAACGCTTGCTATTTTCTGATTTTTGCTTTATGATAACCATCCTAATGGGTGAAGTGGCATCTCATTACAGTTTGCGTTTCCCTAACAATTACTGATGTTGAGCATCTTTTCATGTGCTAATTGGCTCTTCAGTATGTTTTGGGCAGGGGGAATGTCTATTCAAGCCTTTTGCTCATTTTTGAATTGGGGTTTTTGTTTGCATGTTCCTCAGTGCCAGGTTAGATATTTGAAAGGAAGTATAGGGCTGTTTAGAAATTTTTTTTTTTTTTTAGTGTGGCCTGAGAGGTAGACCTGAAATGAGAAGACTAAAACCCTGTGTCAGCTTCTAAACCAAGTTGGTTTGTTGCTGCTGTTGTTTGGCCTTTTGAAATTAAGCCAGTGATATGGCTTCCATGAATCTCAGATTCTTTGAAGGCAAGAAGTTGGGAACTTACCTTGTGCTGCTCTCTAGAAATGGATGGATGCTCAAAGTGTCTGGAAAACAGCTACATAGGAATCTACCCGAAGTGGAATGAACCACTGCCTCAGCTTCCCTTGTGTTTTAGTGGCTTCATGTGAAGGATGCTATTCTTTAACTGCAAGAACAGGCACCCATTTCTAGGGCATGCCACGGGTGGATCTGAAAGAGTGGGAAGCATACAGAGGGAGGCAGAAAACGGCCCTGGTGGGTTTAATTCATCACGGATTTGCCAGACACCCACTGGGAAGCTGGCGCTGGGTCTGGCTGGCACTCTGAAAGAAAAAAAAACATGAAATGACAAGATGCCTGAAGGATACGAACACCCTGAAGAATTTCCAAGCTGACTAGGGGGAGAAGATGTTGACTCAGGCAAGCCAAGTAAATCACAGTGGACTGTTATGGTTAGATGGTGAAGGGAGGGGCGAGAGGTTACCAGATGGGGGTGTTGTCATCCTGGTCCGGCTCACGACACCCTAGCAGGCGGTACTGACCTTGAGGACCAGTGTCAAGTAGGACCTGATGCTTGTGCTCATTCCTAAACTTCCTCCTCCCTTCTCAGCTCCTGTCCTCTCCCAGGGGCGGTGGGGAGGCTGAGGGAGGCATGGGTGGGCTGGTTTGCCATCAGCTGTTATGGAGACAGCTGCTCATTCAGGGAGCTCTGCTTCTAACCCCATGGGGAGGCTACACTCTGGGATACTCAGTTTACCATCTTGTCTGGAAGGTCCCTTCCTGAGGTCTAGCATCCATGAAGCGGAAGGACAGAAGTGCCTCCTCTCAACCAGGAAGGTGAAGGCGCTTTCCTTGAATCAGCAGGGGTGGTAGGGAATCCTGATGGCTCTTTTCTGTGGTTAAGTGGCTTCAGAGCACATTAGGGATATTAACCCTAATTTCACCTTATATCACCGACGTGATGGACGTGAGTTTGAGTAAGCTCCGGGAGTTGGTGATGGACAGGGAGCCCTGGAGTGCTTCAGTCCATGGGATTGCAGAGTTGGACACGACTGAGCGACTGAACTGAACTGAACTGAACCTTAATATCAGTCCCTTGTCATTTTAGCTTTGAAGCCCAGTATGGGCTTCTCAATGCTCATTGGAGAAAACCTCTAAAGTACGACAAGATTGGTGAGGCCAAAGTACAACCATCAGACTGGACTTTTTTTTTTTTCCATTTATTTTTATTAGTTGGAGGCTAATCACTTTACAATATTGTAGTGGGTTTTGCCATACATTGACATGAATCAGCCATGGATTTACATGTGTTCCCCATCCTGAACCCCCCTCCCACCTCCCTTCCCATCCCATCCCTCTGGGTCATCCCAGTGCACCAGCCCTGAGCACTTGTCTCATGCATCCAACCTGGACTTAAAGGCTTAGAGATTTATCTTCAAGAAAACTTCTGCCATTCCCACCACTCAGGTAGGAGTTGTTTCCTGGAAGACCTTTAAATAAACTTGTGTGTTCAACCGACCCAACTGCCAGAGGTAAAGCCTGCAATAACCAGGATGTGGGCCTGTCACCCCAGCTGGGTCTCCTTCATCTTCCACAGGTGTTTTCTATCTTTTTTCTTTCTTTTTTTAAAAATAAATATTTATTTATTGGCTACACTAGGTCTCAGTTGCAGCATGTGGGATCTAGTTCCCTGACCCGGAAATGAACCTGGGCCCTCTGCATTGGGAGTGTAGAGTCTTAGCCAGTGGACCACCAGGGAAGTCCTCACAGGTGATGAAGAACCCATTGATGATGCCAAGTGGAGAATCAGGGGCTATAGTCTGGCCCCTTCACAGTCACCTTTGCCTCATGTTTCAGGATCAGTTGGAGATGAGCCTAGGCTCCTAGAGGCTCTTCTGATTAAGTCCCTGTGTCCCTTCAATGTCGGTCTAGCAGATGTCTGTCCATAGAGAAATGCAGATCAAAACCACATTGAGATATTAGTTCATACCCACTGGGATGGCTGTAATCAAATGACAGAGGGTAATAAATATTGGCAAGGATATGGATAAATTTGGACCCTCATAGATTGCTGATGGGAATATAAAATGGTGCCGTTGCTTTGGAAACCAGTCCAAAAGTTCCTCTAAAGGTTTAATGTTGAATTACCATATGATCCAACAATTCCACTCCCAGGTATAAACCCTAGAGAAATGAGAACAAGACCTCTACCATATGCTAGAACAGCTATTCAGGAGCCATTAAAGCTGTAACCCATGTAGGCAGTCAACAAGCATTCATTCATGTAACTCATTAATTCAACAAATGTTGAATGTCTACTATATGCCAGGTCCTGGGAAACAGTAGTGAACCAAATAGATAAAAACCATGCCCTCATTTACCTTACAAGGCAGTGGGGAGAAGGATGTGCACGTGTGCATACAAAGCCACCTCATTTGTGTTTGACTTCTTCTTTTTTTAAATTTTTAAAATTAATTTATTTTAGTTGGAGGCTAATTACTTTACAATATTGTGATGGTTTTTGCCATACATCAACATGAATTGGCCACGGGTGTACATGTGTCCCCCATCCTGAACCTCTCTCCCACCTCCCTCCCCATCCCATCCCTCAGGGTCGTCCCAGTGCACCAGCTTTGAGTGCCCTGTTTCATGCATCAAACTTGGACTGGTGATCTATTTCACATATGGTAACATACATGCTTCAATGCTATTCTCTCAAATCGTCCCACCCTTGCTGTCTCCCACAGAATCCAAAGTCTTTTCTTTATATCTGTGTCTCTTTTGCTGTCTTGCACATGGGGTCATTGTTACCATCTTTCTAAATTCCATAAATATGTGTTAATATACTGTATTGGTATTTTTCTTTCTGACTTACTTCACCCTGTATAATGGGCTCCAGTTTCATCCACCTCATTAGAACTGACTCAAATGTGTTCTTTTTAATGGCTGAGTAATATTCCATTGTGTATATGTACCACAGCTTTCTTGTCCATTTGTCTGCTGATGGACATCTAGGTTGCTTCCATGTCCTGGCTATTATAAACAGTGCTGCGATGAACATTGGGGTACACGTGTCTCTTTCAGTTCTGGTTTCCTTGGTGTGTATGCCCAGCAGTGGGATTGCTGGGTCATATGGCAGTTCTATTCCCAGTTTTTTAAGGAATCTCCACATTGTTCTCCATAGTGGCTGTACTAGCTTGCATTCCCACTAACAGTGTAGGAGGGTTCCCTTTTCTCCACAATGTCTCTTTGCAACCCCATGGACTGTAGCCCACCAGGCTTCTCTGGCCATGAGATTCTTCAGGCAAGAATACTGGAATGGGTTGTCTCCTCCAGGGCAACTTCCCACCCAGGGATTGAACCCGCCATCTCCTGAATTGCAGGCAGATTCTTGACCACTGAGCTACCTGGGAAGCCCATTAACTACGTAAGTAGAATATACTGTGAATTAGATAGGGGTGTGGCAGTCAGAGGAGATATTGCAATCTTAAATACTATCATCACTGGGAAAAGGTATAGCTTGAATGAAGTCCTGAAGGAGTTGTGGAAGTGAGTCAGAGAGATTTCTGGAAGAACAATGTAAAGACCAAGGGCATTGACTTGAGTCAAGGACCTCAAGGGCATTGACTCAGGTGGAAGTGTGCCTGGCCCATCCCAGATGTAGCAAGACCAGAAGGGCTGGATTTGAGTGGGGCAGGTGGGTGATGACTTTTTATCTGAATGAAGTGGGGAGGGTTTGGGGCAGAGGTGTGACATGGTGTGACTCAGCCTCTAGAAGGATCACTCCGACTCCTTTGTGGGGTTGAGTTGCTTACTCACTGGTGCTCAGGACAGGGGAAACGAGGGAGACCAGTTAGAAGGCTATTGCAATAATCCAGCAAGAAATGAGAACATCTGAGACCAGGTGATCACAGTGGAGGTGGTGAGCTGAAGGATTTCTCCCAATGCCTTGGAAGAGAGATGGGAGATGAAATAATGTGAAGGTTGGTTGTAGAGCTAGAGAGAATCTGGGTGAATAAAAACAAGATGGATCAAAGAATGTTGAGAGGAGATACAAGCTTACAAGCGGGATGCTGTGTATTTACACACAGCAGAGAGAAAAAGCTGGAGTCCTAGGCAAAGGATTGCGGCTGTCCATCTACCATAAAATTACAGAATTAATCCAGTTGCTGTGTTCATTATAACTGATGGCAGAAAGCAGCATAAGTAATTTGAGAGGATAGAATTGCTTTGCTGGCTTTGTTTCCAAATTATGGAAAGAAAAGCAGCGCATCAGCTTAGTGAACAAACACACAGAGGTGCTTCTGAACCATGAGGCAGAAAACCATTTATGTTTACTTTCATAATTGGTTTTCTGGATTGTCTGGGACTGTAACACCACCATTCTCCTCAATAGCCTCAGGAAAAGTGAAGATTCCTTCCCTGTCCTATATGTTCATTTCTTCTCCATTTTCATGGTTGTAATAACCGCCCACTTTGGGTGGTTCAATTGCCCTCTGTGGAAAATAAAGCAAAAAAAAAAAAAAAAAAGAGAGGTCTGGAAGGGCCTTTTTTTTTTTTAATAAGGGTATGTAACAAGAAGTACATATTTACTTTAGGAAATTTGTTCCTTGATTGAATTTAAAATGTGCTGAACATTGAAACTTTGATTTCCTTGTTGGTTTCCAGGAGCATAATTATTTCTCCAAATCCTTTCTGTCTGTTACAGGTGATGAGGATGGAGCAGTGAACAAAACGGATAAAAACCAAATTTATGGGCTTCCCTGGTGGCTCAGATGGTAAAGACTCTGCCTGCAATGCAGGGGACCTGGGTTAGATCCCCTGGAAGTTGGAAAGATCCCCTGGAGGAGGTCATGGCAACCCACTTCAGTGCCCTTGCCTGGAGAATCCCCATGGACTGAGGAGCCTGGTGGGCTGCAGTCCTTGGGGTCACAAAGAGTCAGACACGAATGAGCGACTACACAATGTGGAGTTACAGTCTGGTTAGGGGAGCTGGAAATGAAGAGATAAATAAGTGAAATGCAGTATCTTGAGATGATGAGCTACACAAGAAAAAAAAAAAAAAAAAAGCCAAGATGTGGATGAGGAGTTCCTGGGTGGAGGGGTCATTGGCAATTAAATGGGGCAGGCAGGGAAGACTCCTCTGAGACCCTCTCATTTATTTGCTATCTGAACTAAAGGCCTGGAGGAGGTGAGGGACCCTGGCAAGTATCTGGTGGGGCAGGGGGAGAAACTAACAGGTGCAATGGCCAGAGGCAGGAGGACTGTCGAGGAGGCCCATTTGGTTGGAGCAGATTGAATAAGCTGAGTGGTAGAAGATGGGGTCAGACTGGTAACACAGGAGCAGGCATGACAGTATAGGTGCGTAATGAATCTAAGGTCTCATAACAGCCTTCTCTATGAGAAAGGGTGCCAGGGGAGAGGCCAGCCATGTGTAGAAGGGCTCTGAAAAGACAGAATGGGTTAAGATGCCTGCCACTCTGATAAGGGACTTACAGCTAGAATACATAAAGAACTCTTACATGTTAATAATAAAAGAGTAAATAATCCATTAAAAAATGAACAGAGGGTTGGAAGAGGTATTTCTAAAAAGAAGATCTACAAATGCCTAATATAAATTTTATTTCCCTAAAAGATGTTTACTCCTTGGAAGGAAAGTTATGACCAACCTAGACAGCACATTAAAAAGCAGAGACATTACTTTGCCAACAAAGGTCCATCTAGTCAAGACTATGGTTTTTCCAGTGGTCATTTGTGGATGTGAGAGTTGGACTATAAAGAAAGCTGAGCACTGAAGAATTGATGCCTTTGAACTGTGGTGTTGGAGAAGACTCTTGAGAGTCCCTTGGCCTGCAAGGAGATCCAACCAGTCCATCCTAAAGGAGATCAGTCCTGGGTGTTCATTGGAAGGATTGATGTTGAAGCTGAAACTCCAGTACTTTGGCCACCTGATGCGAAGAACTGACTTATTGAAAAAAAAGACCCTGATGTTGGGGAAGATTGAAGGCAAGAGGAGAAGGCGACAACAGAGGATGAGATGGTTGGATGGCATCACCGACTCTATGGACATGAGTTTGAGCAAGCTCCGGGAGTTGATGATGGACAGGGAAGCCTGGCATGCTGCAGTCCATGGGGTCGCAAAGAGTCAGACACAACTGAGTGACTGAACTGAACTGAATAGCTATGGTGTTGAGCATGAAAAAAATGTTCAAAATTATTAATCACCAGGGAAATATGAATCAAAACCACAGTGAGCTACCCCTTCACGCCCACTAGAATGGTTATAATGAAAAAGACATGTAGTAGCAAGTGCTGCCAGTGATATAAAGGAACCTGAACTCTCCAAGATTACTAATGGGGATGTAAAATGATGCAGCTTATTTAGAAAACAGCCTGGAAGTTTTTGGAATGTTAAACATAAGATTGCCATATGATCCAACAATTACACTGTTTGTATATATTTAAGAGAAATGAGAACATATATCCAAGTAGAAACTCCTGCACAAATATTCATAGCTGCATTATCCACAGAGTCAAGGTTATTTGTAATAACAGCCCACAAGGTCATCAACTGATGTTCCAGTTTTGTGAAAAATGCCATTGGTATTTTGGCTTTTTCTCAGGTTTAGAATGAGTTGTTTATATTTTGGGGGGCTTCCCTTGTAGCCTGCAATGCAATGCAGGAGACCCGGCTTCAATTCCTGAGTCAGGAAGATCACCTGGAGAAGGAAATGTTTATATGTTTATTATTGCATAGTAGCAGTTTTAAAAATTATTTCTTGACAGAAGTCCCATAACAGACATATATGAATACATTCAGTCTGTGACTTGTCTGTTTGGTTTCCTAATAAAATTCATTAGATGAGCAGAAGTTTTAATGATGAATGCCAGTTTACCAAAATGATTTTTAATGGCTGTTACTTTCTTTGGTCTTCTTGCAAATTTGCATCCAACCCCAAAGTCATGAAGTTACTCTCTTTGGTTTTCTTCTAGAGCTTTATAGTTTTCATTTTTATGATGAGGCCTAGATCCTGCCTGGGATAATTTTTGTGTAGGGTGTGAAGTGGGAATTGAGATTTTTTCCCCCCAAATTCACTTGTTTCCACATCATTTTTTGACAAAAGTTCCCTTTGAGTTGCTTTGGTATCTCTTGAAAAATTATCAGATCATATATGTTTGCTTTATTTCTGGAAGCTCTGTTTGGTTCTTTTGGTCTATTTTTGCCTATTTTTTAACCAGCGCAGGGCTGATCTGATGAGTGTGGCTTTACATTAAATTTTAAGTCAGTTAGTGTAGTTTCTCCACATTTGTTCTTTATCAAGATTGTGGGGGCTATTCTAGGTGCTTTGAATTTTCATATATATTTTAGGATCAGCTTGTCAGTTTTTATTTTTAAAAACCTGCTGGGGTTTGGTTTGGGTTTGCATTGCATCTACAGATAAATTTGGAGAGAATGACATTATAACATGTTGTCTTCTAATCCTAAAACATTGTATATATTTCCATTTATTTAGGTTTTCTATTATATCTTTTAGTATTGTTTTATAGTTTTTACACATTTCATTAAATTTATCTGTAAGTATATTTCATGTCTGTGAATACTACTATTTTTAAAATTTTCAGCTCAGTCGTGTCCAACTCTTTGTGACTCAATGGACTGTAGTACCCTGAGCTTCCCCCTTCCCAACTCCCAGAGCTTACTCAAAATTTTAGTTTTCTTTATTTTTTTAAAATTTACTTTTGTTTATTTTTTTTTGTGATGCTGTGCTGTATGTGGGATCTTAGTTCCCTGACCAGGAATCCAACTTGGGCTCCCTGAAAAGGAAGCATGAATTCTTAACCATTGGACCACCAAGGAAGTCCCCAAAATTCTATTTTTAAATGTCATATAGTAACATATACGTGTCTAAATATATATGCATATGTACTCATTTGTCATCTATATTCATCTGTTACCTACCTATCTATCTATCTATCATTTTTTGGGTACTAATTCCTCTTAAGTGGCTAAATTGCATTCTGTAGTTCATGGTGCAATTTTATCACTGGCCCATGCATGGCAGATATGTTTCATGCATATATGTGTGTATGTTTTGGAAAATTTTGGCTTAAAACTCAACATTCAGAAAACTAAGATCATGGCATCTGGTCCCATCACTTCATGGCAAATAGATGGGGAAACAATGGAAACAGCAACAGATTTTATTTTGGGGGGCTCCAAAATCACTGCATATGGTGACTGCAGCCATGAAATTAAAAGATGCTTGCTCCTTGGAAGAAAAGCTATGACCAACCTAGACAGCATATTAAAAAGCAGAGACATTATTTTGCCAACAAAGGTCCATCTAGTCAAAGCTATGGTTTTTCCAGTAGCCATGTATGGATGTGAGAGTTGGACTGTAAAGAAAGCTGAGCACTGAAGAATTGATGCTTTTGAACTGTGGTGTTGGAGAAGACTCTTGAGAGTCCCTTGGACTGCAAGATGACCCAACCAGTCCATCTTAGAGGAAATCCGTCCTGAATATTCATTGGAAGGGCTGATGCTGAAGCTGAAACTCCAATACTTTGGCCACCTGATGCAAAGAACTGACTCATCAGAAAAAAAGACCCCAATGTTGGGGAAGATTGAAGGCAAGAGGAGAAGGTGACGACAGAGGATGAGATGGTTGGATGGCATCACTGACTTGATGGACATGAGTGTAAATAAGCTCCGGGTGTTGGTGATGGACAGGAAGGCCTGGTGTGCTGCAGTCCATGGGGTGGCAAAGAGTCAGACATGACTGAGCGACTGAACTGAACTGAACTGAATCCACCTGCCATCACAAAGCTCCACTGACATTAAACTAGATCTAATCATATGCCTATCTAATGAAAAAAAGTAAAAGATACATTCAAATTTGAAGCTAATAAATGAGGGGAAAAAATGAAGGGAAAAATTAATCCTTCCCCCATTGCCTGTATGCACATGAATCCTTTTTTTTTTTTTCTTTTTAAAGAGACAGGGTCTTGCTATGTTGCCCAGGCTGGAGTACAGTGGCTATTCACAGGCGCGATCCCACTACTGATCAGCACGGGAGTTTTGACCTGCTCCGTTTCCGACCTGGGCCGGTTCACCCCTCCTTAGGCAACCTGGTGGTCCCCCGCTCCCGGGAGGTCACCATATTGATGCCGAACTTAGTGCGGACACCCGATCGGCATAGCGCACTGCAGCCCAGAACTCCTGAGCTCAAGCGATCCTCCAGCCTCAGCCTCCCGAGTAGCTGGGATTACAGGCGCGCGCCACCGCGCCCGGCTGAATCCTAAATCGTATACAGAGAAGGAAAGTTGCTGATACAACAGGCAAGAGTTCAGCTAGAAATACTTGACCCCAGTGGAGATGCCAGTGAAGCAGCTTCCTGAGCTGTGGCAGGGATGAGGGGAGGAGCAAGGATGGGGCTCCAAGGTACGAGCAACAGGAGTGCTGTTCTCACCTCTGGGACTGAGGGTGCAGGGGGGAGTGATGCCATCTGAGCTCAGTGAGGGGCTGTCAGCGGACCAGCACCTGGCCTGCCCACCTGTCCTGTCCTTCCATCTGCTGCTGGAGCAATGAGCTGCCCCCTCGAGGGCCTGATCGTGCAGACATGGGGGCAGCCTCGGGCACAGACTGGGCCAGGACAGGGCCCAAATCATTTTGGAAAACAACCAGCACATTTGCCTGTGTTCCATCCAAAGTGTGTGTGTGCTTTATTGCCTCATTCACATCTATTTATTTAGCAATTATCTTTGGCACTAGTGGTAAAGAACGTTCCTGCCAATGCAGGAGATGTAAAAGACATAGGTTCGATCCCTGGGTTGAGAAGATGCCCTGGAGAAGGAAATGGCAACCCACTCCAATATTCTTGCCTGGAAAATTCCATGGAGCCTGGCAGGCTATAGTCCCTGGGGTCACAAAGAGTAGGACATGACCGAAGAAACTTCACATGTCTGGAGCTTCTACAATCTTCCATACTGTTCTAGGCGACTGGAAGTCAGTGATGGAAAAAAGAAGCTAAGTGAGGCCTGTGGGCCCCAGGAGTTACATTCTAGTGAGAAGCAAGGCCAGATGATAAAGAGACAGAGGATGGTGATACTTGTCTGCAGACAGTTCTGATAGGGACACGGGTAGCCAGGGTGACTGTGTAACTCGAGATGGGGGGACATTGATAACTGATACCAAGAAGGCAGGAGGAGTTAGCCTGGGAAAGTCAAGGGGGCAGAAGCTTCCAGGCAGAGAGGACACAGAGTATAAAAACCTGAGAACTGGGAATCTGGGGAAGAGAAAGGGGGAAACGGTGATGGGTGAGGGGCAAAGTGGGCAGGGGGCTGGCCCGCTGCGTAGACGTCTCTTGAACGCAGAATGCTGACCCCAGGGGAGGGTCCGGGCCTGGGGGAGAAGGGTGCAGGCTGAGGACTCGGTGTGATGGTGTGATGTGTGTCCTACAGAGGTCTCAGTGGCCGTGCAGAGAGTGGACGGTGGGACATGGTTTGGGGAGGGGACCTCATAGAGGTTTCCATGGATCCCTGGGGTGGTTGCCACAGAGACTGAGGACAGATGGGCTGTGTTGAGCGTCAGAGAAGAGAATGGAGAACAATCACCCGGCGGGTTATTTGGAAATAAATAAACCATAGAGATTCCCTGGCGGTTCAGACAGTAAAGCATCTGCCCGCAATGTGGGAGACCCGGGTTCGATCCCTGGGTCGGGAAGATCCCCTGGAGAAGGAAATGGCAACCCACTTCAGTACTCTTGCCTAGAAAATTCCATGGATGGGGGAACCTGATGGGCTACAGTCCATGGGGTCGGAAGGAGTCGGACCTGACTGAGCGACTTCACTTTCTTTCTTCTTTCTTTCTAAACCATAATAAAATCTCTCCTGGAGAATCCTGGACAAAAGATAATCAAGGTGCAGATGTATTTCAGCCAGTGGAAGCTTGCTTTTCTGAGGAGTAGAGTGAGGTGTAGGAAGGTCCACATGGACTCCACGTAATTTCTGCCATCCCTGAAGGCCCTCCTAATCAGATGGCCCCACCTCTCAGGTGCTCCCACCACAGGGGTTCCAAGGGCAGGAACAGGAGGGGCTGGAGTGCAAAGTGAAGATTCCCAACTCTCAAGCATTTACTGCCTGATCTGAGCAGATACAAGACTGCTCACAGGGAGACCAAGATGAATCGTACCTTGATTCCCTAAGAATGCACAGCCAGTGTAAGAGGCAGACTCACCGTTCAGAAGTGCTCCTGAATGTGGCATGGTCTCTCTAACTACCTGCAGCAGGCTAAACCGCAGTGGGAGGATCCAGGAGGGCTCCCTGGAGGAAGTGTCTTTGGGCTGAATACTGAAGGATGAATAGGAGTTCTCTATAGCGACCTTCACACTGGTAGGGGCATATGGATCCCTGGAGATCTTGTTACAAAAATGATCCTGATTCACCAGGTCTTGGGTGGGACCTTGCACTGCTCCCAGGACCAGACATGGAATAGAAAAGATCTTCAGGTAGTTATGGAATAGGAATGAAGGAAAGATAGAGGGAGCAGGGACATTTCTGGCCAAGTTCAGCCCAGGAATACCCATGAAGGCATCAAGAGCCTGGCAGAACTAATTTATTGGAGAGAATCACTATCTTTTTTTGTTCAAGAACAACAGTCCTGCTCCCACTTGTCATCTCAGAGGCTCCCATCTTCCATGGATGAACCTTGTCCTGAGGACACAGCCTGTTTCAGAGGAGAGCAATGAGCCACACTCTTGTGATGGTCCTTGGGGAAGACAGCTGGGGACCGCCTGCTCAAACCTCCAGAGTGCCCTGGGTCAGAAGACACCCCACATCCACCCTCTTGCTCAGTCCAGATGCCAGAGGCCCCCTCCTGACTTCACCCTGTTCCTCAACCCCTAATCCAATCCATCACATAGTCCATAGACTACTCCTTCAAACGCCCTCGGCTGTCTCTCAGTTTCAGACCCCAGCCCCCAGTGCAAACCACCAGGCTCCCTTGGGTCACTGTCATTCCAGTGAGCATCCATTCTCCTGGACCCCACTTCACCACGCTTCTTGTCTTCCCTGTCTTCCCAGCAGCCAGAGTAGACTTTTTAATTCCATCATCTGAACATGGCCAGAATGAAACTGTATCTTGATAAGTGGGCCGTGAAGGTACAGCAAATTCCTGCCATTGGCGCCCTGCCTTCTAGGTCTGGGTACCAAAAGCAAGCATGGGCGTCATCCCAGTGTGCCCTAGACAATTCTAGTGGTGCTTCACGGGTGCCTGCATAACCTCGGCAATGTTAAAAAATAATAAAATGATATCCTAGTGAGAAAGGTAGACCATGGGTGTGGAGTTAAAAACTGACTGCAGTCATGGACAGTTGGAGAAACACCACGGTTTTGCCAGTTTAACCAGTGTGAGGACATCACATTTTTGGTTAAGATGATTCAGTCTTCATAAAGGCCAAATAATAATCCAGCTTAGTTTTGAGAAGGTCTCAATAAAGTGATCCGTGGGATAAACATAACACTGAGTATGCTTGGGTCATAGTTACAGCTCCTCCGATTTACTGTAGAATCAATAGAGACTGTTCTGGAAAATCGTTTTTACGAGAGGCCACTCTAAGGTGAAGCTCAAGTGATGCAATGTCCATGTGAATTTTAAACAAATGATTCGTCCTCTGAACTCAGAGGACATTTGCTAGTGAAGCAAGACACTGAGTCTCAAGACATAAGGAGACAAGTAAGTCTTCTTCGGAGAAATGTCTGCTTCGGTCTCCCACTCATGTTTTGATCAGGCTGTTTGTTTTTTGGTATTGAGTTTTGTGAGCTGTTTGTATATTTTGAAGATTAATCTCTTGTCAGTTGCTTCATCTGCAAATACCTTCTCATTCCTAGGATTGTCTTCTCATCGTGTTGATGGCTTTTTCTTTGCTGTGCAAAAGCTTTTAAGTTTAATTAGGTCCCATTTGTTTGTGTTTGTTTTTATTTTCATTACTCTAGGAAGTGGCCTGCATAGCACAGGCAGCTTAGCCCTGTGGTGACCTAGAGACATGGGTGGGGATGGTGAGAAGGAGGATGAAGAGGGAGGGGATATATGTTTATATAGAGTGTATGTGATTTATAGGATATATGATTAACTTTGCTGCACAACATCATAAAGCAACTAGATCACGATCAAACCCCAGTCTCCTGCACTGCAGGCAGATTCTTTACCATCTGAGCCACCAGGGAAGCCCCAAAATAGAAAATGTTTAAAAAGTAAAAATATGAAATAGCTGTGTCCAGAAGAGGGTTCCTAGGACGACAACCCCCTTAGGAAGACGAGGCAGTGGTAGCATCTCCCATCTGGGGCCCCTCCCCGGGAGATTCTGATCCAGATGCTCTCCTGGGGAGCCTGGATCTTTGCATTTTTTCCATGATCCTCTCTTGATTCTGATGCACAGTCAAGGTGGGGAATCACTGCAGTGGAGGGTCAACTCTAACCCCTGTCGAAGGCAAATGTATCTCCTACTGACTTGGCCCGTGAGCCCCTTTCTTCTCATGGCTCATATCCTCAGAGCTCATAATTGCTTAATATTAATACAGAAGGTGGTGCTAGTGGTAAAGAACCCATCTGCCAACTCAGGAGACATAAGAGACACGGGTTCGAACCGTGGGTTGGGAAGAACCCCTGGAGGAGGGCATGGCAACCCACTCCAGTGTTCTTGCCTGGAGAATCTCATGGACAGATGAGCTTGGCAGGCTACAGTCCATGGGGTTACAAAGAGTCAGACACGTCTGAAGCATGCACACAACATGTAAACTTTATTTTTAGAGCACTTTTGAGTGAACAGCAAAATTGGTTGAAAAGTACAGGGGTTTCCCATAAATGACCTGACCTGATGTGCTCAAACCCTATCAACATTCCCACCAGAAAGGTACATTTGTTACGGTCAGTGACCTGCACTGACCCATTCCCATCTCCCAGAGCCCATAGTTTATAACGGGGCCCACTCTTGGTGTCATACATTCTGTGCCTGTGTGCCTAGTTGGGTCTGACTCTTTGCAACCCTTTGGACTGTAGCCCACCAGGCTCTTCTGTCCATGGGATTTTTCAGGCAAGAATACTGGAGTGGGTTTCCATTTCCCTTCTACAGAGAACCTTCCCAACCCAGGGACTGAACCCGTGTCTCCTGTGTCTCTTGCATTTCAGGCAGATTCTTTACCCACTGAGTCTTTGGGGCAGTCCGTACATTTTGTGGGTTTTGACAAATGTACACTGACATGTTTCCACCATTATAGTGTCATATAGAGTATTTTGTGTCCTACTCCTTGCTTTGCTTGTTCATTCTTCTCCCGCCCAACCCCTAGTAACCACTATCTCTTCATTTTCACCACTATGTTATCTTTTCCAGAATGCCATAAGGTTGGAATCACATACTATGTAGTCTTTGGGGATTGAGTTCTTTTACTTAGCAATACACACTTGATCTTCGTCTGTATTTTTTCACTGCTTGATAGCTCATTTCTTTTTATTGCTGAGTAATAGTCCATTAGGCCCACTTAGAGTATTTCACTCTCAGAGTTGTCCCCACTGAATCACCAGTGATTCATTAATTAGAGGTCTTCTACTCAAGCGTTGGTGCTCTGGCTCTCTGATCCCTGCTTTGGTCATTGCATCTTCTCTGACTCTGACACTTCCTCTTCCCTCTTATAAGGACACTTGTGATCACATTTCAAGTCAGGGAAATCTCCACATCTCAGCGGCCCAACTCACAAATCCCTTTGGCATTGCAGTTCGCCTACCCCTGCGGCTACGCAAACAATGCCTTTGTCAATGAACTTTTTTCAAAGGAACGCATTTCCAGCATCATCTGTTTCCTGGACTTCCTCATACATAACTTTCACGTAAAAAAATGGTTGCAAAGATCAACTCATTTAGCATTTAACCAACATGGTTCCAAGGAAATGAATAGGTTTTTGAAAGTTACTCAGAAGTCAGGGTTTCCTGTGGAGATAACAAAGGGGAAGTGGGTATTGGTGTTATTTGTAAATTGAAGATGTCTGACAAGACGATAAAACGAAGACACGCCTACATAGTGTTACTTGCTCAGTCATGTCTGACTCTGTGTGACCCCATGGACTGCAGCCCACCAGGCTCCTCTGGGTCAAGGGGCTTCCCAGGTGGTGCTAGCAGTAAGGAACCTGCTTGCCAAGGCAGAGGATGTAAAAGACACTGGTTCGATTTCTGGTTCAGGAAGATCCTCTGGAGAAAGAAATGGCAACCCACTCAGGTATTCTTGCCTGGAAAATCCCATGGACAGAGGAGCCTGGCAGGCTACAGCCCATAGGGTTGCAAAGAGTCAGACACGACTGAAGTGACTTAGCATTCTGGGTTCATCCTGTTTGGGACTGTCTTTTCTTCCTAGACCTGGATATCTGTTTCCTCTCCTAGACTAAGGAAGTTTTCAGTTATTATGTCTTCAAATAAGTTCTCTGTCCACTTTTCTCTTCTCCTTTTAGAACCCCTATAATGAAATGTTAGCAGGCTTGATGTTGTCCCAGAGATATCTTAAACTATCTTCATTTCTAAAAATTGCTTTTTTCCTTTATTCTGTTCAGTTTGATAGAGTCTCAATATTTTGTCTTCTGGTTTGTGGATTCGTTCCTCTGTGTCATCTCATCAACTGCTGATTCCTTCCAGTGTGTCTTTTATTTTTGTATCTTTTATTTTTATATCTTTTACTCTATTTTTACTGCATTCTTCAGATCTGCTTGGTTCTTCTTATTTTCTCCTCCATTGTTAATCTTCTGACTGCCCTCATCCGTTCTTCTTCCAAGTTCCTTGAGCATTTTATGATCATTACCTTGAACTCTTTATCCAGTAGATTACTTATCTTTGCTTTGTTGTGCAGTTGCTCAGTCATGTCTGACTCTTTGCCACTGCATGGACTGCAGCATGCCAGGCTTCTCTGTCCTTCACCATCTCCCGGAGTTTGCTCAAGCTCATGTCCATTGAGTTGGTGATGACTTTATTTAGTTCTTCTGGGTTTTGTCTTACTCCTTCATTTAAAGCATGTTTCTCTGTTTCCTCATCTTGCCTACGTGCTGAGTTGACTTCTATATATTGGGTAGGTTTGTTCAGTCTCCTGACCTTGGAGAAGTGGCCATGGGCAGGAGACTTGCTAGGGGACCCAGGAGCACACTCCCCTCTGGTAATTAAAGTTACGTGCTCCAGGAGCACCTACTGTGCAGGCTCTTTCTTTTGTGGTGGGATTGGCTATTCTGGGCATGCTGGTAGGTGGGGCTGGCCTTGTCCTGCTTGGCTGGCAGGTCCTTCCTTGCATGGTTGCTCCTGGCCCATTGGTCTGCAGGTAAGCTCCTGGAGGTAACAGACTAGGGGAAGGACTCCAAAATCACACTTGCCAGCACCAGTGTCCTCAAGGAAGAATGTGCTCCCAAAGGTGGCTGCCACCAGCGTCTGTGTTCCCAAGGTGAGTCTCTGTCATCTCCTACCTCTCCTGGAGGCTCTCCAAGATCAGCACGTGTGTCTCATCCAGGTTCCTTTCAAACTGCTGCCTCTGCACTAGGGCTCAGAACATGTAAGATTTGGGGTGTGTCCTGTCAGAGTTGAGCCTGATTTCCCCCCATCTCTCTGGCTCTCTTGTACACAAGCCCTGCTGGCCTTTCAAGCCAGATGCTCTGGGACTCTTCTTCCTGGCATAGGACACCTGGGCTGGGGAGCTTGATGTAGGGCCCAGACCCCTCACTGCTGGGGAAGAACCTCAGCAGTTGGATTATGTTCCTATCAGTGGGTCACCTGCCCGGGGAGATTTGTGTATCTCCACCCCTTCTACTCACCTCACTGTGGGTCCTTCTTCATGTTTTCCCTTGTGGAGATTCTTTTCTTCTAGTCTTCAGCTCATTCGGCTAGACGGCTGCTCTGTAAACAGGTGCAATTTTGGTGTGGCCGTGGGAGGAAGTGAGCTCAGGGTCTTCCTGCCCTGCCATCTTGCCCACCCTCTCCCTCCAGTGCAAGCCTTTATTTAAGTGTTCCAACAACACCCGAAGAGACAGTGCAGGAACCTTAACTAGCAATTCCTGTATTCAACATACGAATTCAGATCCAGCCCCCAAGGCAGGCCTGGAAGCAGGAGGAGGATGCTGCTCAGAAAAGTCAGAGGGAACCTCAGGAAACCCTGTGGTTTCAAGAGGCAGGAAATATATGACTGTGGCTGAAGTCAATTTCCCCTTGAGACAGAGAGGGAGATAAGGTTGGAGAAAGCAGAAAACAATTTCTGTTTAAAAGGCTGTGGGGAAAATACTTTGTCCTCATTTGACTGATCATAAGAATAAGCGAAGCAATTTTGTTCCAGATCATAAAGCAATGGCTCTCTTGTGCAAGATTATCTACTACAAAGACCTATGTCTTCCTCTGGTGATGGGATAATAAACAATGCACATGACAGATTGCCTGGAAAATAAGATGTAATAATGAGGGTCAAACATGGTTATTAAAACCATGTGGAAGGAGGATCAGGAAGAAGGGAGACTGCTGTTAATTATGACAAGGAAGCAGATAACAAAGTGGCTAGACAGGCTTTTTCACAGATGTTTGGGCTCAATATATTTTGAGACTGTCAAAGAGGCACATTAGAACCATTACATATATTCAGGCTGCATTGGGTATTAACTACCTGCTCTTCCTTCAGAGGGAGCAAGCAAGATAGCCAGGTGATATTTTTATTAATTGAAAATGTTTCCTTGATTTAGATTTTCTTTCATTTTCTTGGAAACGGTAGATATCCCACCTGTAGGAATTGCAAATGATCTTCTCTATAGCCCAGAGGCCTGGCACGCTGTGATTCATGGGGTCGCAAAGAGTTGGACACGACTGAGCGACTGAACTCAACTGAACTGATAGCCCAGAACTGAGGAGTTGGTGTCTTAGAGCTAGGCTGTCTCTGCTGAAATCTCAGCTCCTCCCTTGACTACTGTTTAATTGCTCTGTGCCTCAGTTTCCTCCTTTGTAAAATGAGGATGTTGCTAACGGTGGTACCGACTTGGCAGGCTACAAGAGGATTGACTGGGTCACTGTCTGTACAGAAGTTTGTCCACATCTTGTAACGTTAGCTATGAACCGAAGTTTGCTTTTCTACTAATTCCTCACTTTCTGCTCACTTTTATTTTAGCTGAGCAGGTCCTTCTTCTTTATTGCACATTTTCTTATGCCTCCAGTTGTAGGGTCTTGGAGGAGGGGATACTTCTCATTTCCAACTACCAGATCAGTCACTGGAGGAGTGATGGGGAAACTTCAGACAAAATCCACAGGATGCGTGTGGGTGCTGGAGGCAGGAGCATGGGTTCACACACTTGTCCCAATGCTGGCTCATCAGCACAGCCTCTAGAACGCTCTGCCAATTATCAGCTGCGGCAAGAACTGGTTAGAGCCAAAGTGATGAGGTGTGGTGTTCAAACCCACTTGCTGAATCATTTTGATCAACTGTTAGGTTGAATTGTAAAATATATACATTTATATAGGTCAGAAAGGATGAATGTTGACAATTCTGTATGAGTCAAGATAATATTTCATGTTTCCTACATCTGTTGATTAATGGATATGAAGCGTGCTTAGTAACTCCATTGTGTCTGACTCTTTGTGACCCCATGGGCTGTAACCCGTGAGGCTCCTCTGTCCATGGGATTTCCCTGGCAAGAACCCTGGAGTGGGTACCCATTCCCTACTCCAGGGGATCTTCCCAACCCAGGGATAGAACCCAAGTCTCCTACACTGCAGGCAGATTCTTTCCTATCTGAGCCACCAGGGAAGCCATCGTTATGAATAGTTATATCATTTACTACTTTCTAGATGGAGCTACTAATGTCAACAGGCTGCATTAAAGAGCTCCTGGGGACAAAAAGATAGCTCTGTTCTAAGTCCCACTCAGATCTTTGATTAAAATACTTTCTGCACTTCATAGATTTACACTTACTAGATCCCCCTGTATATTGGGTGAGACAATACTTAGTCACCAGGTATTCACAGTTTAAGGTCATTTAAGGTTTATCATCATCACCATCATTAGTCTTTTGTAAAAGCACTCAGCCTTCCTGAACTGCTTACAGGAATATTCCTAAGCATTTTGAGGAGGTCATAGAAGGACTCCAGGTCGAATATGAAGTGTAGGGATGGTCATCCTTATGGATATCTTCACTTTGGTAGCACCTGGAGTATGATTTTGATATGTAGGGGAGAAGAGGAAGAACAAAACAGGAAAATTCATGTGATCCAAATGTCTGCCTTTGTCTATGGTCTAACTTTGGGAACAGGAATTCCTGGGTTAACCATAACTGTAACTAGCATGATTGAGGACCTAGCCTTTATTCTGGTCCAATCTAAACTCCTCTTCTCCATGGGGACTATTCTGGTGGTCCTCCACTTCCATGCCATCCCTGAAAGTAGCTGTTCAGCACAGGATTGGTTGTGTTGTCCTTGTTCGCTCTTAAGGATAATTATAAAGAGATTTCAGACTTTGTATCTCCAATGCCAGAAGCCTAACCTCTTTGACAGTCATCTTACACTGAAGGTTTTACTTTATGTTAAAACACTCTACCAAGTGCTGGAGAGCAGATCCAACTTTAGTAATATTGGATTACTCCCAGTAATATTGGAGTAATCAGGTTTACTCCCCACATTTCCCCCAAACTCTTGTCTCTGTAATTTTTCTTTCGTCTTCGGTGGGTAGAGAAGGCCGAGATTTTTGCCAGCAACAGCAGGAATGAGCTAAAGATATGGTAGGCTGGCCACAGACCTGGGACATCAGACACCCCAAACCTCTGCCCAGCTTCCCTATGGGCTGAGGGGGTCACTCTGTATCAATTTAGTTTTTTAAACAAAAACACATTTTATCATAACATATGATATCGTATAAGAGTAATACATGTTTACTGTATAAAACCTAACATGTAGCGTTTAAACAAAGCAGAAGAGAAAGAAAGACTAGTGGCTGTTTATAAGAGGCATGCTTTCAAGACGTTTCTGAAAATTAAGTTTTGTTCAGAAAACTGTTTTCTTAAACATCGATATGTGAGTATAGGTTAAATGATTTAAGATAAAAATTATTAAAATAGAAAATGTTGTGCTTCTATAGTGTTCTTTTATAAAATATAAATAAAATTTTGAAATTTGAAATAATTTTAGATTTACAGAAAAATTGCAAAGACAGCGTTCCCCTGGATACCTCTGACCTAGTTTTCAGTTCAGTTCAGTCACTCAGTTGTGTCCAACTCTTTGTAACCCCCATGGACTGAAGCACGCCAGGGCTCCCTGTCCATCACCAACTCCCGGAGTTTACTCAAACTCATGTTCACTGAATTGGTGATGCCATCCAACCATCTCATCCTTGACATCCCCTTCTCCTCCTGCCTTCAATCTTGCCCAGCATCAGGGTCTTTTCCAATGAATCAGTTCTTCAAATCAAGTGGCCAAATTATTGGAGCTTCAGCATCAATCATTACAATGAATATTAAGAACTGATTTCCTTTAGGATGGACTGGTTGGGTATCCTTGCAGTCCAAGGCACTCTCAAGAGTCTTCTCTAGCACCACAATTCAAAGCATCAATTCCTTGGTGCTCAGACTTCTTGAAGGTCTAATTCTCACATCCATACATGACCACTGTAAAAACCATAGCTCTGACTAGATGGACCTTTGTTGGCAAAGTAATGTCTCTGCTTTTTAGTATACTGACTAGATTGGTCATAGCTTTTCTTCCAAGGAGCATCTTTTAATTTAATGGCTGCAGTCATCATCTGCAGTGATTTTGGAGCTCCCCCCCAAATAAAATCTGTCACTGTTTCCATTGTTTCCTCATCTATTTGCCATGAAGTGATGGGACTGGATGCCATGATCTTAGTTTTCTGAATGTTGAGCTTTAGGCCAATTTTTTCACTCTCCTCTTTCACTTTCATCAAGAGGCTCTTTAGTTCTTCTTCACTTTCTGCCATAAGGGTGATATCCTCTGTATATCTGAGGTTATTGATATTTCTCCTGGCAATCTTGATTCCAGCTTGTGCTTCATCCAGCCCAGCATTTCTCATGATATACTCTGCACATAAATTAAATAAGCAGGAAGACAATATATAGCCTTGATGTACTTCTTTATCAATTTGGAACCAGTCTGTTGTTTCAAGTCCAGTTCTAATTGTTGCTTCTTGACCTGCATACAGATTTCTCAAGAGGAAAGTCAAGCAGTCTGGTATTTCCATCTGTTTCAGAATTTTCCACAGTTTGTTGTGATCCACACAGTCAAAAGCTTTGGTGCAGTCAATGAAGCAGAAGTAGATGTTTTTCTGAAACTCTCGCTTTTTCGATGATCCAACCGATGCTGGCAATTTGATCTCTAGTTCTTCTGCCTTTTCAAAATCCAGCTTGAACATCTGTAAGTTCTCGGTTCATGTACTGCTGAACCTCACTTGGAGAATTTTGAGCATTACTTTGTTAGCGTGTGAGATGAGTGCAATTGTGCAGTAGTTTGAACATTCTTTGGCATTGCCTTTCTTTGGGATTGGAATGAATACGGCCCTTTTCCAGTCCTGTGGCCACTGCTGAGTTTTCCAAATTTGCTGGCATATTGAGTGCAGCACTTTCACAGCATCATCTTTTAGGATTTGAAATAGCTCAGCTGGAATTCCATCATCTCCAATAGCTTTGTTCATAGTGATGCTTCCTAAGGCATGCTTGACTTCACATTCCAGGATGTCTGGCTCTAGGTGAGGATCACACCATCATGGCTATCTGGGTCATGAAGACCTTTATTTTTTGTATAGTTGTTCTGTGTATTCTTGCCACTTCTTCTTAATATCTTCTGCTTCTGTTAGGTCCATACTGTTTCTGTCCTTTATTGTGCCCATCTTTGCATGAAATGTTCCCTTGGTATCTCTAATTTTCTTGAGGAGATCTCTAGTCTTTCACATTATATTTTTTCCTTTGTATCTTTGCACTGATCATCGAGGAAGCCTTTCTTAGCTCTCCTTGCTATTCTTTGGAACTCTGCATTCAAATGGGTATATCTTTCCTTTTCTTCTTTGCCTTTCACTTCTCTTCTAGACCTAGACTTGGTTTCCCCTAATTAGCATAATCTCTCCTATTACCATTAACAGAAACACTATAATCTCACATTACCACAGTACATTTGCAAATTGAAGAAACTAACATGTGTCCATTACTATGAACTAAACTAAACAGATTTTATTTGAACATAGGGTTACTTTTAGATGAGCTTCCCTCGTGGCTCAGATGGTAAAGAATCCGCCTCCAATACAGGAGACTCAAGTTTGGCTTCTGGGTTGGGAAGATCCCCTGGAGAAGCGAATGGCAACCCACTCCAGTATTCTTGCCTGGAGAATTTTGTAGATAAAGAAGTCTGGCAGGCTACAGTCCATGGGTTGTAAAGAGTCGGACATGACTAACATCGGAGCACCTAACACTCTCACTTTCAGATAACTACAATGTCTCTTTACACATCTATTTTCCAGAGGCGTTACTGAGGATCTTAGGGTTTCTATCTCTTGTTCTTGAATTCAATAGTTTATATTTATATGTGTACATGCTGAGTTGCTTCAGTCGTGTCTGCCTCTTTGTGACCCTATGGGCTGTAGCCCTCCAGGCTTTTCTGTTCAAGGGATTCTCCAGGCAGGAATACTGGAGTGGGTTGCCATGCTCTTCTCCAGGAGATTTTTTCGACCCAGGGATTGAACCTGCATTCTTTACATCTTGGGCACTGGCAAGCGGGTTCTTTACCACAAGTGCCAACTGGGAAGCCCAATATTTATATTTACCTAACTTAAATCATCTGCTTACTGTGAAAGAATGCTTCCTATGATTATCAAGTGTGTTCTTTTATGTGCAGTAGTTTAAGCAGAATAACTAAGGTACAATCTAATAGACCTTCCTCATAATGATTATGGTCATCTTTTTTAGAAAAAAAAAATTACTGGGTTATAGTGGATGTACAATGTTACATAAGTTTCAGGTACACAGCATCGTGATTTGTAGCTTTGAAAGGTAATGCTCCATTTATAGTTATAAAATATTGGCCATATTCCCTGTGCAGGACGATGTATCCTTGTAGCTTATTTACTTTATCATCATCTTTATTGAATACACTCACATATTATTCCTAATAAAACTGAGTTCTTAAATGACTTACATTTATTTCTGCCTGCTCAGTTTCTCAGTAGTGTCTGACTCTGTGACCCCATGGGCTGTAGCCCGCCAGCTCCTCTGTCCATGGAATTTTCCAGGCAAGCATCCTGGAGTGGGTTGCCATTTCCTTCTTCAGGGGATCTTCCTGATCCAGGGATTGAACTCCAGTCTCCTGCATCTCCTGCACTGGCAGGCAGGTCTGTTACCACTGAGCCACCTAGGAAGCCCAAGATGATTTTGTTATTCCTCTTTTTAAATTCTATATTGTGATAATAAGAAGAAAATGAAGTTGCACAGCAGAGCCCTAGAAGGGAACAGGTGACCTGCCCGGATGGGATGGGGTGATTGAGGTCATGTTAGTAAGACATCCTATTTGTAAAGCTTAGGGCAAGTTGAGGGAGACCCTCAAGGACAGAGCGACACTCTGGAGCAACATCAGTGCAGGCTACTGTGAATCTCCTCTAGGCCTGAACAGAGGAGCAGTTTGCAAGAGATGATGGCAACATAAATGGAAACAGAAAGTGGACAGAGAAGTCTGTATCCTGAAACAGACTTTAAAAGCGACTGAGCTCCCACTGTTTGTGTCTTTCAGTCTGGATGCTATTGTCCACATCAGCTGTGCAGAGCTGAACAAAGACAGAAATCAGACTTTGGGTTTAAAAAAGGGGGGGAAATACCACATCTGGTTTAGCCACAAGGCTATGATTCCCCTGCCATTCCTGGCAGGGTCTCAAGGCAGCTCTGTTAGAGCTTTGCTAATCTTCTAGAACTGGGATGGTCAGATCTTTGCTGCAGAGGAGGCTGTCCCGGCATCACTGCATTGGCCACGCTGAGAACGATGCTGGGCATCCTCTCCTCTGGATGCTGGCTTTGTCTTTGTCTGGGCTTGTCTCTTTTCCATGTTCCTGTCCTTAGCAGTTGTTTTCTGCCTCACTGCCCTGTAAGCACAGTCACATCCTTATTTTCTGTTTCTCCATTTGTGGGTTGAAACAATTCATAGTTAGAGTCTTTATAAAAATTGATTCCTACGTCAGTTTAACCTCATTAAGTCCATCATGAATTTTAAGATTTCTTTTAACTCCAGCGTGTGGATGGGGATTTCTTTAAACTGTTTTTTAATTGGAATATAGCTGCTTTATGACATTGTGTTCGTTTTTCCTGTGCAGCAAAACGAATCAGTGATGTGTATACATATATCCTCTCCCCTTCGGACTTGTTCCTTTTCAGGACACCACAGTGCATTCAGTAGAGTTCCATGTGCTACACAGTATGCTCTCATCAGTTTATACATGGTACACCTAGTATTATTTTTATAGAGTATCAGTGGTGTATATGCGTCAATCCCAATCTCCCAGTTCCTCCCACCCCCTCCTTCAGTTCAGTTCAGTCGCTCAGTCGTGTCCAACTCTTTGCAACTCCATGAACCGCAGCACGCCAGGCCTCCCTGTCCATCACCAACTCCCGGAGTTTACCCAAACCTGTGTCCATTGAGTCGGTGATGCCATCCAACCATCTCATCCTCTGTCATCCCCTTCTCCTCCTGCCCTCAATCTTTCCCAGCATCAGGGTCTTTTCAAATGAGTCAGCTCTTCGCATCAGGTGGCCAAAGCATTGGAGTTTCAGCTAACCCCCTTCTTGTCCCCTTGCTATTCCTATGTTTATTCTCTACGTCTGTGTCTCTATTTCTGCTTTGCGAATAAGGTCATCTGTACCATTTTTTCTGGATTCCACATATCATATATATGTTAATATGTGATATTTGCTTTTTCCTTTCTGCCTGGGTGTGGACTTTTAAGTCATCAGTCCAACCACGAAGAACATACTCCATATGCCCAGACTAGTGACAGGCTAGAAAGAAGAATGAGTTCTTTCTCCCTCTATTTATTCACACACTCGTGTTTTGACCAAGACACTTTGGACCCAATAATTGATAGCTGGCTGAAACCCTACTTTGATAGTCATAATAAAAAAACCAATTTGGGGAATAGATTTATTGTAGGATTTCATTAGTAAGTTATGAGTTTGTGATGAAAACAAAACAATTGGAAAATTTTCAAGAGTTTGAAAAAGAAGATATTGCTAGGCTTGTTGTTTAGAGAAAAATGAAAATATGTGTCATATTCAAAATAAGTTAGGGAAGTTAGTTTTATATTAAGTGACTGGTGGATGAATCCATGTTTCTATGGGGAACTTTCCTCTCAATGAGCTACAGGGCTTGCCTTCAATATTGACAACAAATGCTCTGGGAGTGGAAATCAATGATGTTTAAAGTATCATCACAAGTAACAACAATAAACACAAGTGACAGCAAATAAGAACTAACATTGTACCAGTCTTTGTGGTTAGCATTGTATATGATGATCTCAGTTAATACCCACAGGAGATAGGTCTTATGATGAATCTTTTATTATATAAGCAAACAAGCAAAGAACAGAAATATACCCAAGATCACGAAGGGTTGGAGCTAAAATCTGGATCCAGTTTTTCTGGTTCCACTGCCCAGAGTCTTAACTATAGGAGTCTGTAATCTCCCATCTGATTCAAATTCAAGCAGGATTGGAGAAAAGGACATCTTTGAGAATACTTACAGACTTGAAAGAGGATCAGAATGTAGTGAAATGGAATGTAACATGGTTGACTTCTTAACAACGCTGCACCCATGTTCTAAAACTCCCTGTGCAAATACGAAAAGGGGAGCTGGTGTTTAGTCTCCACAACTACCCACAGGCTAGAGGTCAAAGTGTTGGCAGTTTTGAAATGAGTCTACTGTGTTGGTTTGACTGCTACAAATGCAGGATAGCATAGGAGAAAGTGTTTTAAAACCACAAATCAGCACACAACCTCTTGTGTACACACAAGTGATGCAGATATGAATTCTGCTCTAAGAGCTGGAGACAACACATGAGAAAGTGTTGGTAAATCACAAATCTCTATACAATATCATATTTGTACCTATCTCTTTCATTGATCAGTTCAGTTCAGTTCAGTTCAGTTCCTCAGTCGTGTCCAACTCTGCGACCCTGTGAACCACAGCACGCCAGGCCTCCCTGTCCATCACCAACTCCCAGAGTCCACCCAAACCCATGTCCATTGAGTCAGTGATGCCATCCAACCATCTCATCCTCTGTTGCCCCCTTCTCCTCCTGCCCCCAATCCCTCCCAGCATCAGGGTCTTTTCCAATGAGTCAGCTCTTCGCATCAGGTGGCCAAAGTATTGGAGTTTCAGTTTCAACATCAGTCCCTCCAATGAACACCCAGGACTGATCTTCTTTAGGATGGACTGATTGGATCTCCTTGCAGGCCAAGGGACTCTCAAGAGTCTTCTCCAACACTACAGTTCAAAGGCATCAATTCTTCAGTGCTCAGCTTTCTTTATAGTCCAACTCTCACATCCACAAATGACCACTGGAAAAACCATAGTCTTGACTAGATGGACCTTTGTTGGCAAAGTAATGTCTCTGCTTTTTAATGTGCTGTCTAGGTTGGTCATAACTTTCCTTCCAAGGAGTAAGTGTCTTTTAATTTCATGGCTGCAATCACCATCTGCAGTGATTTTGGAGCCCAGAAAAATAAAGTCAGCCATTGTTTCCACTGTTTCCCCATCTATTTGCCATGAAGTGATGGGACCGGATGCCATGATCTTAGTTTTCTGAATGTTGAGGTTTAAGCCAACTTTTTCACTCTCCTCTTTCACTTTCATCAAGAGGCTCTTTAGTTCTTCTTCACTTTCTGCCATAAGGGTGGTGTCATCTGCACATCTGAGGTTATTGATATTTCTCTTGGCAATCTTGATTCCAGCTTGTGCTTCCTCCAGCCCAGCGTTTCTCATGGTGTACTCTGCATATAAGTTAAATAAGCAGGGTGACAATATACAGCCTTGACGTACTCCTTTTCCTATTTGGAACCAGTTTGGTGTTCCATGTCCAGTTCTAACTGTTGCTTCTTGACCTGGTTTCTCAAGGGGCAGATCAGGTGGTCTGGTATTCCTGTCTCTTTCAGATTTTTCTACAGTTTATTGTGATTCACACAGTCAAAGGCTTTGGCATAGTCAATAAAGCAGAAATAGATGTACTGATTCTTAAAAGGAGCAGGAACTTAGAACAAGTACAGGAGCTTAGAACAAGCAGGAACTTTGAGAAAGAACGTGATTTTCTCCCTGTCCCTGGCTGGAGCCCCCGTTCTATGTCTGAAGCATGTCTTTCATAGCTTGCAGTCATACTTTACTCAGAAAGCATTAGAGGAGGGTCTTCAGGTCAGTGAGGAAGATAAACTCAGGTCACGTGATAAAGAAAAAAGGAGTCACAGGGAGCGGATACCTGATCAAATGGCCAGAGCTTCCTTGAGAAAGGAAAGCCAGGCTTGTTACCTGTTACTGCAAAGTGAACCGGAGTGAATGGGTGTGAGGCGGCTGTCGGATCTTGTCCACACAAGAGGGGATGAGCAGGTTGGCTTTGCCTACATTAGAAGGGGCTGTATGGGGTGGCGGGGTGCTCAGTCAGAGGTTAGACGTGCTATTGGCAAAGGATGGGTGAAGGTGATGGTGCATAGACTCTTGAGATCCACAGACAACTTTAAAGGTGCTGTGTCAGAGGCTGTTGGGCAAACCCACCAAGTTAGTTAGCTGAAGCTTCGCCAAATCCATTTGCAAAAGCTCTTTTTATAATTCAAAGTATATGTATTTTATATATAGGCTTCCTTGGTGGCTCTGACAGTAAGGAATCCACCTGCCAATGAAGGAGACCCGGGTTCAATCCCTGGGTTGGGAAGATCCTCTGGAGGAAGGATTAGCAACCCACTCCAGTATTCTTGCCTGGACAATTCCATGGACAGAGGACCGTGGCGGGTTACAGTCCATGGGGTTGCAAAGAGTTGAATATGACTAAAGCAACTAAACATGCACAACTCATATATATGTAAAAGTGTGTGCATTAGTCTCTCAGTCATGTCAAACTCTGTGACCATGGACTTTAGCCTGTAGTCTGTAGACTGTAGACTGTAGTCCCATGGACTGTAGGCTGTAGCCTGTAGTCCCATGGACTATAGACTGTAGCCTGTAGTTCCATGGACTGTAGCCTGTAGTCTGTAATCTATAGTTCCATGGCCTGTAGACTGTTGTCTATAGTCCCATGGCCTGTAGTCTGTAGCTTGTAGTCTGTAGTCCCATGGACTGTAGACTGTAGCCTGTACTCCCAAGGACTGTAGACTATAGCCTGTAGTCCCATGGACTGTAGCCTATAGTCTGTAGTCTATAGTTCCATGGCCTGTAGACTGTTGTCTGTAGCCCCATGGCCTGTAGTCTGTAGCTTGTAGTCCCACAGACTGTAGCCTGTAGTCTTTAGACTGTAGCCTGTAGTCCCATGGACTGTGGACTGTAGCCTGTAGTCCCATGGACTACCAGTCTGCCAGGCTCATCTTTGCACAGGCACCAAGTGCTCTGTGATGATCTCGAAGTGTCTTTTTAGAATCACTTCACAGACTGTGACTAGGCCAGAGGGAAAATTGCCTTAGTTCTAGCATTTTCTGAGAGGCCTGTACACCTCCAGATTCCAGTATCTGTGGATGTCAGAGGCCAACTGGCCAGTGGAACTGCCATGAACGGCTTTGTCTTTCATTTTGAGGGGTGGGGTGGCAGTGGTTATTTGTTACTGTAATGGGAACTTTAACGGGATAATTCAGTCGATTCTTCCTTTATCTCTTCAACTCTATTTGGTTCTTCTTGCCCTTGCAGAAAAATTCAGGCCATTGCATATTTCTGGTCTGTTTTAGGGATTAAAAAAATACTACAACCATTTTAGTCACAGTGTCAATTTTGTACTTAAAAGGATGAGTGTCTTAGAAGGATGTTTAAGAGTCTTGGTGTCCACCTTCTTTAGAAATTATAGGTATTTCTGCACCAGATCTTAGTGTAGCAGAGAACCTTTGACTTGGGAAGGAAGTTGGATAGATTTTCTTCTCTATGATTCTGCTTCCTCTTTTGTGAAGCTTGTGGCATGGCCCCTCTGAGCCTGGGGAGTGGGCAGAGAAGAATGATAAAGGAGGGCAGGAAAAACCTTCCTACCAGGTCCTACTGCTGGCTGCCAATGTGCTCTCTGGGGCTGGTCAGTATGTAAGCTAATGCCTTTCTCTCAGTTCAGTTCATTCATTCAGTCGTGTCTGACTCTGCAACCTCATGGACTGCAGCATGCCAGGCTTCCCTGTCCTTCACCATCTCCTGGAGTTTGCTCAAATTCATGTCCATTAAGTCAGTGATGCCATCCAACCATCTCTTCCTCTGTCATCCCCTTCTCCTCCCACCTTCAATCTTTCCCAGCATTAGGGTCTTTTCAGATGAGTTGGCTCTTTGCACAGGTGGCCAAAGTATTGGAGCTTCAGCATCAGTTCTTCCAATGAAGATTCAGGGTTGATTTCCTTTAAGATTGACTGGTTTAATCTCCTTGCAGTCCAAGGGACTCTCAAGAGTCTTCTCCAGTGCCACAGTTTGAGAACATCTGTGCCTTTCTTTAGTTAGTTGATTTTGTTCAGACATTGTTCCTTTTTTGAGTAATCCCTGCCACGTGGATGACATTCCCTCCCACTGGATCTATCCCAGTGCACACCAGCCTGAAGGGGTCCATGGGATTCTTACACTCAGGTGCACTATACCTCTTGAACCTGAGTGATAGCCAATCCCAGTGGGGCCACCTCTCCTTGGAATCCTCTGTCAACAGCCAGCCAGCCAGTCTCCAGAACCTCAGACAGCTCAGGAGGGGTCAAACACGTGTCTGTTCCCCACAACTGCACCCTAGGTACAGGTGAGAAGTTTAAGGCATGCCTTTCTCTCCCGACCTCCCTGGCCTCTCTCTTAGTTCTAGGTGAGGGTCCCCCACCCCGACCCCTCCCACTTGGAGTGAAACTCACAGTGTAGCTTGTTCCTAAGAAATTCTCATCAAATCCTTCCTGCCTCCTCCCTACCTCCCACTTTCCTATGTCTGTGGCACTGGGAGGTTCATGAGTGTTGCATCTGCTTGTGGTTTGGGGGCTAAATCCAAGGCCTTTCAGTTTGGAACTGCACATCTGCTGTACCTTGGGGGTACATTTGAACATCCTGCTGCATTTGTTTGTTTATTACTCACGATACACCCGCCAGTTTCTTCTCAAAGGGATTTGAGATGATTGAGGATGTAAATCACGTTCTATTAGCCAGGTTCAAATCTAGTCTTGTCCTCATCCCCTACAAAGCTCCGCATCACTGTGTGAAATGGCTCTGATGTTCTTCATGCTTTCTCAGAGATGCTAATACAGGTACTTAAAAGAGGACAGGGCTTCCCAGGTGACATTAGTGGTAAAGAATCTGCCTGCCGATGAAGGAGATGTAAGAAACACAGGTTCGATCCCAGTTTGGGAGGTCCCCTGGAGGAGGGCATGGCAACCCTCTCCAGTTTTCTTGCCTGGAGAATCCCATGGACGGAGGAGCCTGGTGGGCTGCGGTCCATGGGGTCGCAAACAGTCAGACATGACTTAGCAACTAAGCAACAACAACAGCAGAAGGACGATACCCAAGTCTTGTCTCTCACTCTCCAGGTTTGCTCAGCTTTCTTCCACTCGTTGTCAGTCAAGTTAAGCTTTGTGTTTACATGATGCCAAAATAAATCAATACACTTTTTTTAAAAAAAAAATGGTGAGGAACATTGAAATATATATGAATATAGCAAAACAAGCCATAGAGGCAGAGCGTCCAATGGACTGTACTCTTTGTCCGAGTGAAAGGGCTTTTGAAGATGGTAAACAAGCTGGGGACTCACAGGATGATTGGAAGAGTACTATGGTAATGTAAGTGGGTGGCTGGCCCATTTGGTGTACTTCCATCCTTCTCTGCCAATTCTAATGAAAAATGTCCTCCCCCCAGCTCCATTCTCCCCATCTTTCGCTGGGCTGATCATTACCTTTGCTCTTGACACTCTCATTTGTTTTGTCTTGCAAGCTTAATTACGGTTTAAGGTAGGCAGACATTTCTCGAGCTCTTTTTTAATAACGTGTCACAGTTGGAAGCTGGCCTCTTAGGAAGTGCAAAACCTGGAGGCATCTTGTCTCACTTTTTCACTTGGTGAAGTGATTCAAGGAACAATTTAGACTTTGTTGAAATTATAGTAACATTTTAGAAAATGACACCCATAAATGCAAATGATGCATGTAAATGCAAGCTTCAAGAGGCAGGCGCCCTTGACCATCTGTGTTCACCAAACGGAGTGCACATTTCTGTGAATATAATGGATGCATTAAGCATTGGGAATGCTGGTAACTCTGTGTTGGATTAATGTCTGGAAACTTCTGGTTATTTTTAAACACAGGGACTTAGAATGCAGAAGGTTTCCTGCCCCGCCCCCCAACCCCTTTGTCATTTTTATTACACTAGAAATGGTAACCCACTTCAGTATACTTGCCTGGGAAATTCTATGGACACAGGAATCTGGCGGGCTACAGTCCATGGGGTTGCAAAAGAGTCAGGCATGACTTAGCAACTAGATAACAACAACAGACATCGTGTAATAGAGTTTTCATTGTATAAAAATCAGAAAATGCTTTCAAAAATTGCCCTAATACCATCACTCACTAAAAACCATTATCAATAATTTGTTTTATGAATGAGTGAGTGAATGAAAGTTGCTCAGTCATGTCCGACTCTTTGCGACCCCATGGACTATACAGTCCCTGGAATTCTCCAGGCCAGAATACTAGAATGGGTAGCCTTTCCCTTCTCCAAGGGATCTTCCCAACCCAGAGATCAAACCCAGGTCTCCCGCATTGCAGGCATATTCTTTACCAGCTGAACCACCAGGAAGCCCCAAAATACTGGAGTGGGTAGCCTATCCCTTCTGCAGTGGATCTTCTCCACCCAGGAATTGAACTGGGGTCTCCAGCATTGCAGGTGAATTCTTTACCAGCTGAGCCACTAGGGAAGCCCAATTTGGTTTATAGTTCGATATAATTAGTTATGCAGGTATCATATTATGTACTATTTTTAGGTTTTGTTCACTGATAAAAATCTCATAGTGCATTCCTCTTAAAATAATTGTTAATTCCAGATTTATTAACTGAGCATCTATTATATACCAGGCATATGAGATACATAGGAAAAAACGGGGAACAAAACTGCTCCCACAAGAACCTAGCAGGGTTCAGTGGAAGAAGCACTCGTTCACGAAGGATCATGCCAGACATTGTTACAAACTGTGATAATTGTGTGGAAAAAGCACACAGTGGGTGGTGAAAGGCTAAACTGGAGGGTGCGGCTGGTGTGATTAAGAAGGTCAAGGAGGTTCCCCTTGAAGAAGGGAGCTTTAAGCTGCAGTTTTAGGAACCAGTGGGAGACGTCTTGGGGAGAGCTGGTCACTTAAGACAGACAGTGAAAATCCCATATTTATCTTCCACGTTTCAGATGCTGTTTCCACTGCAAACTTAGTATTGTAAGCTAAGCCCCTTTCTCTCCTACACCTCCCCCGCCTTTCTTCTTTTCCCGGTATACGACCTTGAGATCCATGAGTCTAGATCTGTGTCTTCTTTGCTGATCTGACTCCTTTGCTTCACACGTCCCTGCATCCTTGTTCTATTCTGTATCATTCTCTTTCCAACACAGGTTGTTTCAGCGCTAAGGCTTTTCTCAATAGGGGATCCTGTGTCACAAGAGAAATTTCCTTTTATATACACATACACATTCATTTTTAATTGGAGGATAATTGCTTTACAATATTGTGTTAGTTTCTACTAATTCAAAAAGCATTTTTATTTCACTAGAATTATTATATTTTTATTCATGAACATGAATCAGTCATATGCATACAGATCTCCCCTCCCTCTTGAGCCTCCTGCCCACCCACCCCCATCTGAGCCCTCGAGATCATCACAGAGCACCCAGCTGTGCTCCTGTGTTATACGGCAGCTTCCCACAATCCATCTGTTTTACACATAGAAGTATATATATGTCAATGCCACTCTCTCAATTCTTCCCACCCTCTCCTCTCACTGTCCCCAAGTCTGTCTCTATGTCTGCAAATAGGTTCATCAGTACCACTTCTGTAGTTTCCATATATATGTGTCAATATACGGTATTTTTCTTTTTCTGACTAATTTCACTCTGTATAACAAGCTGTACTAGGTTAATCCATCTCACTCCAACTGACTCAAATTCATTCTTTTTTATGGCTGAGAAATATTCCATTGTATATATGTACCACAACTTCTTTATCCGTCCGTCTGTCAATGGACATCTAGGTTGCTTCCATGTCTAAGTTATTGTAAATAGTGCTGCTATGAACATCGGGGTACTTGTGTCTTTCTGAATTATGGTTTTCTCAGGGTATAGGCCTCGTAGTGGGATTGCTGTGTCATACGGTCCTTTTATTTCTATTTTTTAAAGTGTCTCCCATACTGTTTTCCATGTATCAGTTTATATTCTCACCAACAGTGCAAGAGGATTCCCTTTTCTTCACATCCTAGAAGATAAATTTTCTATCTCCCTCATCAATTGCAGGAAGCCAAGATAAGTTTGTTCAATAACAAATATGGTGTGATGGTGAGGCCCTCTTGTTGTAATAAGATTCTTCCAACAGAGCCAAATTCATCCAGTAAATTTTGGTGAAAACGACGAAAGTAAGAGAGAGGGAGGGCACAGTGGTAAAGAACCTGCCTGCCATTGCAGGAAACTCAGGAGATGTGGGTTTGATCCTTGGGTCGGGAAGATCCCCTGAAGCAGGAAATGGCAACCCACTCCAGAATTCTTGCCTGGGAAATCCATGGACAGAGGAGCCTGGCGGGCTACAGTCCTTGGGGTCACAAAGAGTTGGACAAGCCTGAGTGCCTGAGCACACACAAGGTTTATCAGCACGCATCTGAACGGCATTGTCAAACTTGTTTGGGAAGACCTGCCTCTTCCTTTTGCTAGATGTGTACTCGGAAAAATTGCTGACCTGAGTTTTCCCATAGAAAATATAGGGATAATGACACTGGTGTGGACTTCTGTTGTTTAGTTTGCTCAGCTCCTCTCTCCTCGGGGAATGGTCCTACACCATCTGGTGCTGGAGAAGCTGCCAACCACAAGGTACACCTCTCTGGCCACAGGGGTAGTTGTATAGCCCAGGCTTGCCCAACGTCAGTGACCCATGCTCTCGGCCACAGGGGCCAGCCTCAGGCCAGGAATGTGACTCATGTGAGGTCAATCAAAGTCCTTCTCGGGGGTCTTATATATAGTGAGAGAGACCAACCCAGTCCTTCTCCTTGTATCAAAAGCTAAAGAGAGCTCTGGGCAGCTGTGTTTCCTATCACACAGGGGAAACACTGTTTGAAGTAGGAAAGAATAGCCTAAAGGAACCTAGCATAACTGGGAGGAGGAGAGATAAAGTGAAAGCAAGAGGGATAGAGAAGGGGGTCCAGGCTCACAACCCTGCACTAGACCCTTGTCATCCCCCAAGGCTGCCTTCATCTCTAGACTCTCTTGTGATATGTGTCTTTAAAATTCCTTTTTAGTTTTGGTTGGGCTTCCATCACTAGAGCTAAAAATGTAGTTGCTAATTGAAATACCCACTTTAGAATCATGAGAACTAAACTGAAATTGTATTTTGTTAAGGGCTTAATCAGCACAATATCTGGAGAAGGACAAGCACTTAATACCTTATGGCTAATGGTGTTGGTAGGACTCATCTACGTCTTAGAACCTGACTCATAAAGGGTGGTCTGTGTGATCAGGCAGCCTTGGCATCATCCAGGGGCCTGTTAGAAATGCCAAATCTTGGTTCCCATCTATAATCTGCTCAGCCAGAATATAGCATTTTGCATGGTCTGTGCAAGAGTTGTATGCAAAATAAACTGTGAAAAGCACCAGCCTGGTTATGGTGAGCAGTTTTCAGATGCAACATCAAAGGCACAGTTCATGAAATAAATAATTGACAAGCTGGATTTCATTAAAGTGAAAAATTCTCTCTGCAAAAGACAGTGTCAAGAGAATGAGCAGACAAGCCAGAGCTTAGGAGAAAATATTTATAGAAGATATGCCTGATAAAGTACTATTGTTGGGTGTATATAAACTTTTTAAAAGAGTTTTTTTTTTCTTTCTTATATTGGAGCATAGTTGATTTACAGTGTTGTGGTGTGCAGCAAAGTGATTCAGATAGAATATATACCAACTCTTAAAACTAACAATAAAGCAACTCAGTTTAAAACATGGGCCAATGACCTCATCAGCAAAGTGAAAGTGAAAGTTGCTCAGTCATGTCCGCCTTTTTGCAACCCTCTGGACAATACAGTTCATGGAATTCTCCAGGCCAGAATACTGGAGTGGGTGCCCTTTCTCTTCTCCAGGGGATCTTCCCAACCCAGGAATTGAACTCAGGTCTCCCACACTGCAGGTGGATTCTTCACCAGCTGAGCTACCAGGGAAGCCCTCATCACCAAAGAATACACACAAATGACAAAGAAGCATGTGAGAAGATGTTCCACATCATATGTCATCATTTCAGTTTAGTTTAGTCGCTCAGTCGTGTCCAACTCTTTGCGACCCCATGAACCACAGCACGCCAGGCCTCCCTGTCCATCACCAACTCCTGGAGTTTACCCAAACTCATGTCCATCGAGTTGGTGATGCCATCCAGCCATCTCATCCTCTGTCGTCCCCTTCTCCTCCTGCCCCCAATCCCTCCCAGCATCAGGGTCTTTTTCAATGAGTCAACTCTTCGCATGAGGTGGCCAAAGTATTAGAGTTTCAGCTTCAGCATTAGTCCTTCCAATGAACACCCAGGACTGATTCCTTTAGGATGGACTGGTTGGATCTCCTTGCAGTCCAAGGGACTCTCAAGAGTCTTCTCCAACACCACAGTTCAAAAGCATCAATTTTTTGGCACTCAGCTTTCTTCAGAGTCCAACTCTCACATCCATACATGACCACTGGAAAAACCATAGCCTTGACTAGACGGACCTTTGTTGGCAAAGTAATGTCTCTGCTTTTTAATATGCAATTTAGGTTGGTCATAGCTTTCCTTCCAAGGAGTAAGCTATATGTCATCAGGGGAGTTCAAATTAATTCAGCAGGATACCAGTTCATACCTATTAGAATGGCCAAAATCCAAAACACAGACACCAAACGCTGGCAAGGACATGGGGCAACAGGAACCCTCATTCATTGCTGATGGGAATGCAAAATGGTTCGACCACTTTGGAAGACGGTTCGGTTGTTTCTCACAAAACTAAACATACTCTTACCGCTCAATCTAACAATCATGCTCTTTGGCATTTATCCAAAGGAGTTGAAGACTTATGTCCACACAAAACCTGAACATGGTGTTTATAGCAGTTTTATTCATAGCTGCCAGAACTGGAGGCAGTTGACATGTCCTTCAGTAGGTGAATGGAACGGTGGTATATCTAGTCAATAGAATATTATTCAGCAATGAAAAGAAATGATCTATCAAACCATGAAAAGACATGGAGGAATCTTGATGCACTTGATGCTAAGTGAAAGAAGGCAGCCTAAAAAGGTTATGTTGCTGTGCTTAGTCACTTAGTCATGTCTGACTCTTTGCGACCCCATGGACTGTAGCCCGCCAGGCTTCTCTATCCATGGGATTTGCCAGACAAGAATACTGGAGTGGGTTGCCATTTCCTCCTCCAGGAGATCTTCCTGACCCAGGGATCGTACCTGCATCTCTTGGCAATGCACCAGCTGGGAAGCCCCAAAATGGTGTAGCCTCTGTGAAAAATAGTCTGGTGGTTCCTCAAAAAATTAAACATGGAATTACCATATGATCCAGAATGCTACTTTTAAATATTTAATGCAACAAATTGAAAGCAGGCACTCAAACAAATATATGTACATCCATGTTCACAGCCAAAATAGAGTAGCATGTCAAATGTTCATGGATGGATGAATGGATAAAAAACATGGAATGGAATATTATTCAGCCTAAAAAGGAAGGGGATTCTGATACTTGCTACAACATGGATGAACCTCAGGACAATATGCTAAGTAAAATAAGCCCTTCACAAAAGGACAAATATACTGTATGATTCCACCTAGACAGGGTATATGAAAGTGAAACTGTTAGTCCCTCAGTCATGTCCGACTCTGTGACCCCCCATAGCTGTAGCCTGCTAGGCTCCTCATCCATGGAATTCTCCAGGCAAGAATACAGGAATGGGTTGCCATTCCCTTTTCCAGGGGATCTTATGGACCCAGGGATCGAACCGAGGTCTCCTACATTACAGGCAGATTCTTTACCATCTAAGCCACCAGGGAATAGTCAAATCTGTAGAGACAGAAAATAGAGCAGTGGGTGCCAGGGACCATGAGAGGGAGGGTGAGATTGTAGAGTTGCTGTTTTATGTGGACACAGTTTCAGTTTTGCAAGATGAGAAAGTTCTGGAGAATGATTGTACAACAATTTGAATACCCTTAACGCTACTGAACTCTATGCTTAGAAATGATTGAGATGGTAGAATTTATTATGCATTTTTAACCCAAGAGTTAGACAAGTGGCAGAAAATTAAGAGCATTGGTCAACTGGGGTTTCTGTAATGGAAAGTTCTGGGGAAAGGAGATGTTATAAGTGTTGGCTCTCCGATTTTAAAGAGAGACACTCAGACATGTGGCCTCAGATGTCAGAGATCCAATGAGATAAAACAGGGATTTCACAGGCAAGTTGACAGTGAGAACATCACCAACAAAGACTCAACAACTAGCATCCTTAGCCTACCACCCGGCTTTCTCGGAGCTCATAAAAGGCTGTTCCTACTTTCAGTTTGACTTGGCTCTTGGATAACTGTTACCTTGTTCTAAATGTCGTCAGAATTCTTTTCTACCCTAACTAGGGCAAGTTCATTTCTGGAATATTCACAGCCCTCAACATACAGAGGGGCTGTGTTCCAGAAAAATTCATTTCTAGGTCACTGGAGTGAATGTTTGAAAACAATTCTAGAAGTCATCTCTCAGTTATCAGTTCTTATGATGCACATCTTAGGAATGCACCAATAACCTGATAGTTCTTAAAACTAATTTCATTCACAGCCAACAGGCATTTCTAATGGGTAAAGCCTTCTGTGGTTCAGCCAAGTAAATCAGATAAATAATTCTAAGCCTAAGACTCTTCCTGCAAGGTAGGATTTTGGTCAGCATAGTATAGACACCGATTTCTTTCCAAATTTGCCAACAAAGGTTCATCTAGTCAAAGCTATGGTTTTTCCAGTAGTCATGTATGGATGTGAGAGTTGGACTGTAAAGAAAGCTGAGTACCGAAGACTTGATGCTTTTGAACTGTGGTGTTGGAAAAGACTCTTAAGAGCCCCTTGGACTGCAAGGAGAGCCAACCAGTCCATCCTAAAGGAAATCAGTCTTGAATATTCATTGGAAGGACTGATGGTGAAGCTGAAACTCCAACACTTTGGCCACCTGATGCAAAGAACTAACTCCTTGGAAAAGATGCTGATGCTGGGAAAGACTGAAGGCAGGAGGAGAAGGGGATGACAGAGGATGAGATGATTGGATGGCATCACTGACTCGATGGACATGAGTTTGAGCAAGCTCTGGGAGTTGGTGATGGACAGGGAGGCCTGGCATGCTGCAGTCCATGGGGTCACAAATGGTTGGACACGACTGAGCAACTGAACTGAACTGAACTTTCCAAATTGAGGCTAAGATACTATTAATACGATTAAGAAATGGACTGATGCCCACTCAAATATGTGGCCTCTGGGAAACTTTCAAGAAACATAGATTTGACCTCAGGGTGGAGCCTCTGAAAAATAGCTCCCCCAAAGGTATCTCTATCTTAACCCCTATGAGTGTTGCCTTGTATAACAAAAAGGGTATGGGAGGGGATCTTTGCAGATATGATGAGTTTAAGGATATTGATAAGGGCAGGCTATCCTGGACTGTCAAGGCTGGTCCTAAATGTGATCAAGGGTATTCTTCATAAAAGGGAGGTGGGGGTGGGGGGGGGGAGATTTGAAATGCACAGAGGAGAAGGGGACTTGAAGAAGTAAGAACACAGAGTCAGATTTGAAGGTGCTGGACTTGAAAAATGGAGAGTTGTGGCCACAAGGCTAGAAAAGCCAGGGACAGACCCTCCCCCGGGGCCTCTGGAGGGAAGACAGCCCTGAGACAGCTTAAGTAAGGCCCAGGGACCCATTTCTGCTCCTTCCACTCTCCTGCCTCGGGTGTGCTCTTCCCCGAGGAACCCCTCCCAGCCCCCACCTCAGCCCCAGTGGCCAGGTGCTTCCTTTCCCAGTGTGGACTGGTGTGAAAGGGCGTTGCTTACTGAGGTAGTGGGTCCCTTGGAAATAGCGATTCCTTTATCAAAACAGGTTTGACGATAGGCAGCTATTGGTTAAGTACCAAGATTCTGAATTGTCTGAGCATTTGCCCTGAAGTTTTAAACCAGAAGGGACCTAGCTTCCTGGAAGAGTCAGGATCACATATGTTTTTCCCATCACCAGAGGGAACGCGGGCTCTTGACTGTGCTGTGTTCTGCTGTGGAGAAATACATGTTGTGTCTCTGCACATGCAAATATTAACCTACAAATATCCTACAGGGAAGAAACCATACACAACCCTTGAGAAGGGGACTGCTTCTCTTTCCTACAGGGACCACATTCTTGCTTCAGGTTAAGTTCTGAGCCTGGGTCCAAATAGCTGCTTCTTGGAAACAAGTATGGTTTTGCCCAAAGCACTCTACATGAGCTGTAGCAAATTTTGCAGGACAAGTCAATGTGTGGTGGGATCTGTAGTTTATCCCAATGTGGGCCATAGAAGAAAGGCCTTCTGCATCTTGCTTTTCCTGATATTCCTTGACTGACCTTCATCACTAGCTCTCTCTAGGTCAGGGGTAACCCCTGTTAATGGATAATAGAGGAGATTTTGCACACTTTATGCAAAAGTGGTGGTCTTTTTAATGTTTAAGCCAACAGGACCTAAGATTTAGGTTTCCATGAACTTCATGCTGAACTTACCACTTGATTCACTCTGAAAATGCAGGAGAGGCGATACTGATGATGAAAAAAACCTAGAGATTCTTAGTTGCAGTCTGAAAGGGTCCACTCTAGGGATCACTGGGAATTCTTAGCAAGTGCTCAACTTGGGATCAGACTGTACAACCAGCCACCAGTTAGATGGCAGAGAGGGAGAGAGGGCTGCGGCTGCAGAGGGTGAACTAGCTGAATGTTTGCAGTGACCTCACCTCTTCGAGCAAAGTCACCAAGAATTTTCTGGGGAGACTGGGGTGGAGCTTTGTGAGAATTAGACAGCTAGCCCAGCAGCTCTGAGAAAGCTTCTGTTGTGCTGAGATCCATACTCTGGGCTCTGTAACACCCTTGATTGAGTTCTAAGGGGGTGAAGCAAACTCCTCCCACCCAGCCTGATCACCCAAATTGGTACCTTCATTTTCTAATGCACAAAGATCACTGGAATTAGAGCCACTAGCTCATTCCAATATAGTCCTTCACCTTGTTCTCATTGTATAGTTGCTCAGTCGTGTCTGACTCTTTGAGACCTCATGGACTGTAGCCCACTAGCTCCTCTGTCCCTGGGATTTCCCAGGCAAAAACACTGGAGTGGGTTTCCATTTCCTTCTCCAGGGAATCTTCCTGACCCAGGGACTGAACCTGTATCTCCTGCATTGGAGGTGGATTCTTTACCACTGGGGCACCAGGGAAGCCTGGTCCTTTGTCTAGATAAGACCAATAAATGTGGGAAGGACGGCTGAGGGTCTTTCAGAAAGTCTTCCATCTCCTTGCAGACATACTCACATTTGTGGCTTGACCACAGTCCTATAATCTGACCCTCCTGTGCAATGGGGTCCATTCATCTCCTGTTTCCATTTTCAGTGTATTCTTTCCACAAACACCTAGGGCAGAGCTTCTACACATGAAAGCATAATGAATACTTTTCTACCAAATTCTGGACATCTCTGGAAGTGTCAGCCAGCCAGTACTTGAAACAAAGCCCAATTTCTTATTAATTATACTCCACTATATGACTCATATGGAAGGAGCACAAAACAAATTGGAAACAATAAAATTAGGCAGGAGAAGCTAAGGGAGTGAAATCACATGAAGGTAATAGGGGAATAAAATAGCTGTGATGGTGAGTCTGAATTAATAGAGGAGGTAGAGTGGGGAGATGATCCCCCCAGGAAGCTATCACAGAGAATAAGAGGTCTAGGTGGGGATTAGCACTGGCATATGAGTCATGGATAAATGCAATAACATGTTTTGTTTTGTGAGATGAAGTGTCCAACTGCTTTAGTTCACTGATCGGTTTCATTGTTTTGTTTTGCTTTTTATGCCATTGAAGAGACTGGTTGTCAGATTCTTCTTTCCTCATTAGATTGCCTGGCTTAAAAAAAACTATACAGCTACCCCACTCTTTTCTGGGGGAGAGTGTTGGTATGCTGGATATTACACTTTGGGGCTGGGCTATGGAGGTGGGCAAAGAGGGAACATAGCTGATCTCAGAGAGAATCAGAGCATGTTCAAATGCAGGACCTATAGGCCAGGGACCAGGTGCTTATAACTACCCTACTCTTAAAGACATACTGGAAAAATGGTACAGAGGAGAGAAACCTGTGCTGAAAACAGGACAGAATCTTCTCCGGTGGGAGGGCAGAGTCTTTGAGGAGTGTAAGCAAGAGAGAGGAAGGTAAGAAAGCGTTGACAGTCCTTGTGACCTAATGAATTAGGGTGCTCCATAGACCGAGTGATTCCTGACCTCAGGTTTGTATTATTCCGTGTACTCTGCCCTCCAAGTTGGAAAGCTGAGTTAGGCTACCCGTCTAATCTGATTCCACAAGAAACAGAAAATGAAAGCATAGGGGACAGATTGAGAAGGACTATCTAGAAAACCAGATCATCCTACCTGATGCTCAGTCTCCTGCTTTCAATAACTGTCTCTCCTCCAGCAGTGGCATCTCACAGTTGAGCACTTAAGGTCTCCCAGAGTCACCTTGGGTCCTTTGGCAGCCTGAGTGTGTAGGTCATAGTAGGGTCCCCCCCTCCCTTTCCCCAAAGCCTAAGCCATGCCTGGCTCTTTTGAAACCTTCTGGACTGTAGCCCGCCTGGCTCCTCCATCCATGTGATATCCCAGGCAAGAATACTGGAGTGGGTGGTTGTCATTTCCTTCTCCAGGGTATCTTCTGGACCCAGGGATTGAATCTGTGTCTCCTGCGTTGGCAGGCAGATTCTTTACCACGGAGCCACTAGGGAAGATGCTATTAGCACTAATCTTTACAGATGAGAAAACAAGGTGACAGAGTTAAGTGATTTTCCCAAGGTCTGATAAGCGGTGAAGTTGGGATCTGAGGCCATCTGATGCCCAAACTTGCATTCTTTCCACTGAGACACACTGTCTCCTTCACATGATAAGGCTTTGTTCTGAGTGTGTAGCTGCATCAGGAAAACATGCCTATGATACTGCATGATGTTACACTGTGCTAAAATGCTTGTCAGTTTCTACTTTGAGAGGGAGCCCAGATTTGCTAACTTTCCCCAGGATCCCTTTCTACATTTTAAGGCAAACATCTTGAAGAGTATTTCATGCAGACCTGATATCTTGAAAATCTATTCCACAGCCCTTCTTGGGTGCCCACTAAGATCAGTTTCTATGTGAAGTTCTTAGAGATGATAGAACACACCATGCCTATGAGTGCAGGGGTGCAGGCAAGGCACCAGAACTGAGAAAGGACATCCTACCTTCCAAGTATTTACTGAGTGCTTCCTGTGCCTCTGACTCTCTCTCCTCTCTCTGTCTCTTTCTGTCTTTCTTTGTGTCTCTCTTGCATGCATGCTTCATTTGGATTTTGAGAAAGGGGATATCACCTGTTTTTTCCTGTACCCCATCTCCCATGCTTTTCCTGAAACTATATCACATTTTTTTTCCCCCTGAGGAGCCATCCTTTCTCCACTCCTGGACCACGTGACTCTTCTAAGTGTGGCTTGACCCTGATGTGGACACACAAACAAGGCTGTTCAGTTCAGTCGCTCAGTCATGTCCAACTCTTTGCGAACCCATGGACTGTAGCACCCCAGGCCTCCCTGCCCATCACCGACTCCCGGAACTTGCTCAAACTCATGTCCATCGAGTTGGTGATGCCATCCAACCTTCTCATCCTCTGTCATCCCCTTATCCTCCTGCCTTTTGTCTTCAATCTTTCCCAGAATCAGGGTCTTTTCCAAGGAGTCAGTTCTTTGAATCAGGTGGCCAAAGTATGTGGTGTGGAGCTTCAGGTGGCTGAAGCTTCAGCTTCAGCATCAGGACTTCCAATGAATATTCAGGACTGATCTCCTTTAGGATGGACTGGTTGGATCTCCTTGCAGTCCAAGGGACTCTTGAGAGTCTTCTCCAACATGACAGTTCAAAAGCATCAATTATTTGGCACTCTGCTTTCTTTATGGTCCAACTCTCACATCCATACATGACCACTGGAAAAACCATAGCTTTGACTAGACAGACCTTTGTTGGCCAAGTAATGTCTCTGCTTTTTAATACGGCCGTACCTTGAGCATATTCCACAATCTTGTCCAGTGAAAGGTTTGGAAAGGGGCATGTGACCCAGATCAGAGTTACTCCCAGGCCATCCACTGGACATATGGAAAAAGAATGTTTTCTTTTATGATTGTTAAGCAGTTGATATGTACACCTGATTCTACTGGGCTCCAACAGTGGAAAGCTGGCTGAGCATGAGCTGACCTATAAGAAAGAAAAGCAAAAGGCAGATATGGACAAACCTCGGTTATAATTTTGCATCCTGGGCTAGCCCAGGATCAGCAGACATAGATCCCCCAAATCTCCAATGCATCTTCACCCTTGGTCATCTGGAATAGCGTCAGCAGCTGTTAATAACACGATACTCTGATTTTCACCTGCTGTTGTTCTTAGATGAAGATCTTCTTTGGGGAGCCCATTGGAGGAGGGGTGAAGGACAGGTTAGGAGCCAGACATCTTAGGTGTCTGGTTGTAATCTCAATCATTCTACAGCTGGCTCTTCATATCTTCTGGTTTCACATCTGTAGATTCAACCAAATTTTTATCAGAGATATTCAAGAAAAAGAGCTCCAGAAGAATCCAAAAAGCGGAACTTGAATTTGCTGTGTCCTTGTACTATTTGTTGTTGTTCAGTCTCTAGGTCGTGTCTGACTCTTTGTGACCCTACGGGCCGCAGCACACCAGGCTCCTCTGTCCTCCACTATCTCCCGGAGTTTGCTCAAACTCATGTCCATTGAGTTGGTGATGCTATCCAACCATCTCATCCTCTGTCACAACCTTCTCCTCCTGCCTTCAATCTTTCCCAGCATCAAGTCTTTTCCAGTGAGTCAGCTTTCACATCAGGTGACCAAAGTATTGGAGCTTCAGCTTTAGCATCAGTCCTTCTAATGATTATTCAGGGTTGATTTCCTTTAGGATTGACTGGTTTGATCTCCTTGCTGTCCAAGTGACTCCCAAGAGTCTTCTCCAATACCACAATTCGAAAGCATCAACAATTCACTCCAGTATTATTGCCTGAAGAACCCCATGGACAGTATGAAAAGGTAGTTATCTACACAGCATTCATATTGTATTAGATATTATAAGCAATCTGAGATGACTTGAAGTATATGGGAGAATGTAGGTTATATGCAAACAATACGCCATTTTGTATAATGCACTTGAGCACCCTTGGATTATGGTATCTGTGGGGGTCCTGGAACCAATCCCTCATAGGGACAAAAGACCGCTGTTCTGTCAAATGTCATTAAAATTCCTAGCAGAGGTTACAGCCATCAATTCCCCACTTATATTCAGAAAGGATTTGAGCTCTCTAAGAGCTTTGTGTCAACAACATCAACAGTTGTTTGCAGAGTCATGTCACTGGCTTTCTCTTTGCGTGAAACTGTTAATGAACAGAGGCTACAAAACTTGAAAGAGTGTGAAATGATAAAACACCAAAAAACTTCAGTCCCCTGTAACGTTTGCGTAGAAGCAATTACTTGCAGTCATCACCAATGACCTTAATTAAAAATAAAAGTCTTTTCATTATACTTGAAAAAGTACACTAATAGCATAGTCAAGTCTTTCAACTAACATAAAGAGTAAATTGAGGATGTAAGTGTAACTTTTCACTTTATTCTCATAGTATATAAAAAATTAATCATCATACACAGGAAATCTAAAGATTTTTCTAGAAGTTCAAACCACAGATTATACTTTGGTACTACTGGTTGCACAAGTATGGGAAAGTGTCATTTTAAATAAAAATGACAATATATATGAAAGTATATACATCCTTATGCTGTAAATGATGCCACATTTGCCTTCTGGCTTAAAAAAAATTGACAGCTCTGGAGCTTACTCTAGATTTAATCAATCTATGCAAAGTCCTGAAAGGAAAATACATTTTTTTTTCAAATACAGGAACTTTCTCCTGTTCAAGCTCTTCCTTCCCCAGGCTCTGTGTAACAGTCTGTGCCCAGTGGCACGAATAATGCTCAAACCATTAGCATCATAAATTGATTAGAAGATAAGGCGTAAGTGATCTGAAAGGTGTATGGAGCAGGACTGAGCAAATTAGGTCTGTCCCTGTTGTTTTATCTTTATTTATTAATGGCAATAATTCTGTCCTTATCTTTTGTATAGTACTTTATTAATTATGTGATAGGCAAAGCTCTTCAAATGATTTCTTTGGCTTCTTTTTTTCTTCTCCCGCAGAGGCAAAGTTGCAGGTGGCTCTAACTCCTTAGAATAGCATCATGAGGTCAACAGATTCTTGTGGTTCCTGCTCTTAAAAGGGTTTGTAGAAACTCATCCTCAGCTCCCCTAAGTAAGGAACTATACTTGATGAAGCAAGCAATAAACAGATCAAGGCAGAGAGGTAAGTCCTTTTAAAGAGATAGACTGATCTGCTGGCTAGGAGCTTCCCTGGTAGCTCAGCAGTAAAGATTCCATCTGTAAAATTCAGGAGACACAGAAGATGTGGGTTTGATCCCTGGGTCAGGAAGATCCTCTGGATGAGTGAATGGCAACCCACTCCAATATTCTTGCCTGAGAAATCCCATGGACAGAGGAGTCTGATGTGCTGCAGTCCATGGGGTTGCAAAAGAATCAGACATGACAGAAGTAACTTAGCACGCATGCACACACATGAGCATATTTAAGGAAAGAATGTGTTGCTCGGAAGAAGTGGGACCAGTCATCTCGCTAAGAAATGACAAGTCAGCAGAGGACTACAGGTGCTACCCATCTAAGCTGTGTGGACTGGTGGAGGAACCAGTTGTATATCCGATTTTCTTGTCACGCTGACCTAGTCATAGCTTTTGAGGAGCTGAATAAAGGCATAAAGCGCCAATGGACCCTTGGTAAGACTGTTCATCTCTACTAAGCATTTCTCTCTGGGCCGACACCATGGTCACTAGCAACCTTCTCATTATGAAGTGTTTTTTCATGTACATTTTCTAACTATCAGAAGAGTTGGTTTGGCCATATACGCGTTGAGTTTCAATACTTTTGTGATTTAACTCATTTCTTTTAAAAAGTATTTTTATTGTGGTAAAGTAACACAGCATGATATTTATGATTTTAACCATTTTTAAAGTGTACAATTTAGAATCTGCCTGTAATGCAGGAGACCTGGGTTCCATCCCTGGATTGGGAAGATCCTCTGGGGAAGGAGATGGCTACCCACTCCAGTGTTCTTGCCTGGAGAATCCCATGGACAGAAGAGCCTGATGGGCTACATGATCCATGGGATCACTAAGAGTCGGACAGGACTCAGTGACTAAGACTCCAACTTTTTTTTTACGTGTCAGTAAGTATGCAGTGTTGTGCTACCATCACCACCATCCATCCCCAGAGCATCTTCATCTTCTCAAACAGGAACTCTGTACCCATCAGGCACTAACTCCCATCCTCACCTCTCAGCCTCAGGTAACCGCTACTCTACGTTCTGTTTCTTTGCGCTGTGCTTAGTCGATCACTCATATCTGACTCTTTGTGACCCCACGGACTGCAGCCCGCCAGGCTCCTCTGTCCATGGGATTCTCCAGGCAAGAATCCTGGAGTGGGTTGCCATGCCCTCCTCCAGGGGATCTTCTCCACCCAGGGACTGAACCCAGGTTTCCCCCATTGCAGGCAGATTCTTTACCGTCTGAGCCACCAGGGAAGCCATTTGCCTTTTCTAGATATCCCATATAAATGGGAAAATGCAATACCTATCTTTTCATCTCTGACTTCTTTCATTGAAGATAATATTTTCAATATTGATCCTTTTTGTAGCATGTATCAGAACGTCCTTCTTACGGCTGAACACTACTCTGTTGTTTGTATAAATTGGATTTCGTTAATTCACTCATCTGTTGGTGGCATTTGGGCTATTTCCACCTTCTGGCGATTGTGAACAGTACTGTAAGAACACCGGTGTCCTCTGACTCTGTCCTTTCAGTTCACTTGGGTAAACACTTAGGATGGCTGGATCATGTGATAATCTTACATTTAACTTCTGATCAACCACCAACATGTCTCATAGCACCGACATCATTTTACATTCTCACCACTAGTGCAGAAGGACACCAATTTGTCTACATGCTCACCAATACTTGCTCTTTTTCCTTTGCTTGTTTATTGATTTATTTTGGCAATAACCATCTTAATATTTGTGAAGTGATATCTCCTTGTGGTTTTTATTTTCGTTTCCCTAATGATTCGTGACACTGAGCACCTTTTCATGTGCTTACTGGCCGTGGGCTCGGTGGTAGAGAACCCGCCTGCCAGAGCAGGAGATGGAGGAGGCGCGGGTTTGATCCCTGGGTCGGGAAGATCCCTTGGAGAAGGAAAAGGCAACCCTCTCCAGTATTCTTGCATGGAAAATTCCACAGACAGAGAACCCTAATGGGCTGCACCGTCCATGGATTCACAGTTGAACATGACTGAGCACATATGCCTGTTCTCTTTGGAGGAATGTTTATTCCCTTTCTGACCTTTTACATTTCTTAATGTAGATTTGTGTAAGTGATACTGAGCAGGACCCCATGGGGCTCTGGGGTACAAAAAGCCTTTCTGTGCCCCCTCCCCCGCCCCCATTTCTTAATTCAGGAGATGGGTTTCATTCCTTGAGTTCTAAAGGGCAAGTTCAACCAGTGGTTAATTAGGGAAGGGAGGGAATACGGAGACAAGGGGAAGAACACTCAAGGGAAACAATAGTGCAGGCCTGGGGCAGAGTCTCTTGCCCCCTCAAGGGATACACATATCAATATCTTTGAGCTGTTTTGCAGATACAGAAACCCCCATCGGGTTGGAGAAGTATAATACCCATGAGCAGGGAGACCCCAGACCCATTGGAACCAGAAGGTTGATGATGCTGACTGCCACTTATCTCACCACCCATCAATCAGAAGAATGTCCACAAGCTGACCCTTGACCCTCACAACTCCCCCCAGGTCAGGACACACAGCTCTGAGGGCATTAGCCCACTGTGGCCCCCTTCGCCTGCTAAAGCAGTAAAGCTATTCCTTTCCATTTCGTCCACAACTCTGTATCCAAGGATTGATTCAGGGTTGGAGTACCGAGGTTGGATTTGGTTTCATAAGTTCTTTTTAATTATTTAATTCCTGGTCAGTTGCTTGGCCACACAGGGCTTCCCAAATGGCTCAGTGGTAAAGAATCCACCTGCCAAGGCAGGAGACATGGTGTTTGATCCAGAGATCAGGAAGATCCCCTGGAGTGTTGTGGTTCAATTGCTTAGTCGTGTCTGACTCTTTGTGACCCCATGGACTGCAGCACACTAGGCTTCCCTGTCCCCGGAATAGGAAATGGCAATTCAGCCTAGTATTCTCGCCGGGAAATCCCATAAACAGAGGGGCCTGATGGGCTACAGTCTGTGGGGTTGCAGAGAGTCAGACACGACTGAGTGACTGAGCTCACAGCACTGACAGTTTAGGGAAGGACTTTTCTGAGAGTGTTAACTCAAGAAGCTTCGCTCACCACGTGGTGATGTTTTCTGTTCTAAATTAAAATGTCCCTGTGGTTTTATACTTCACTCTTCTGAGCCTGACCATTGTGAGTTCACCCCTGGGAGATGCACACACCTCGTGTGCACGTGTGTGTGCGTGCCTGCCTGCTATGTGGCTTCAGTCGTGTCTGACTCTTTGTGATCCTTTGGACTATAGCCCACCAGGCTCCTCTGTCCATGGGATTCTCCAGGCAAGAATGCTTGAGTGGGTTGCCATGCCCTTCTCCAGGGATCTTCCGGACCCAGGGATCAAACCCATGTCCCTTGCATTGGCAGGCAGATTCTTCACCCACTACACTCCCTGGGAAGCCCGGATTTGCTTTTGAGGTGTTGGCAAATCAGATTCTGAATTTTCGACTCGCCTAAAAGCTGCCATATTTCAACTACTTGGTAGCCACACGTGGCCAGCGTCTACTGTCTGGAGCAATACGGATACAGAAATTTTCCTTTATTTCAAAAGTTCTACTGGATAATGCTGATTAGAAAAAAGAAGCATCTTAAAAAGAGCATTGGAAAGGGACAAATGAAACAAAATGATAGTGGTTAAGAAAAGAACTTTAGGATTAAGAAGCAATGTTAGAACAAAATTGAAATAAAGTCTGTAATGAGTAAGGAAGAGTCCATTTATATTCTCTGTTATATAATCACCTGTAAAATGAACCTAACACTAGTGACTGTGTCACAGGGCTGTTTTAAAGATTGAGGATTAACAGCCTAGTATGTAGTAAGCGTGGTATAAATGCTTACTACCGTAAATGTCCACCATAGAAATGCACTGTTGAGATCCCCTGCTGCTGGGAGATCATCCTGAAGCCACGCTCCTGCAGACAGGTCCTAGGTGGTAATGCACCCTCACTGGGTAAGATAGGCGAGCCCCATGGGCCTGGCCAAAACGTTTTTGAACTGTGCTACAGTCCCAGACTCCTCCTGATTCACTCCTTCTTTCCTGCTCTCCTTCCGTAGTGTCAAACTTGCAACCTGGTTTCCATGTTACATCTCCACCTTTTCCTATTCTTTCCTGTGATACATCTCTTGCACAGTCCTTGCTAATCCTGCCTTAGCATCAGCTTCATGGTAGACCCAAACTGAAAAATTGTTTGCTACTATTAGTATTACTTTTCAGGAACCATGTCTTTATCTTCATGCCATGTGAAAGCTTCTAGAAGTTTTCTTCCATCAACACTCCCACAGAAAACAAACTTATGGTACCAGGTGAGAAAGCAAGGGGGGAATGATTAAATTGGGAGATTGGGATTGACATACACACATTTGTTGTTGTTCAGTTGCTAAGTTGTGTCTGACTGTTTGGGACCCCATGGACCGCAGCACGCCAGGTTTCCTTGTCCTTCACTATCTTCCTGAGCTTGCTCAAACTCATGTCCATCGAGTCAGTGATGCCATCCAACCATCTCATCCTCTGTCATCCACTTCTCCTCCTGCCCTCAGTCTTTCCCAGCATCAGGGTCTTTTCCAAAGAGTCAGTTCTTTGCATCAGGTGGCCAAAGTATGCTCACTACCATATATAAAGTAGATAACTAATAAGGATCTCCTATATAGTACAGGGAACTCTTAATACTCTGTAATGATCTATATGGGAAAATAATAAAAAAAGAGTAGGTACTTGTATGCATGTCTGTTTAGTCACTCAGCTGTGTCCCACTCTTCACGACTGTTTGGACTGTATTCAGCCAGACTCCTCTGTCCACGGAGTTTTTCAGGCAAGAATACTAGAGAGTGTTGCCACTTATCTTCTCTAGAGGATTCTCCACACCCAAGGATCGAACTCATGTCTCCAATGTCTCCTGTGTTGCAGGCAGATTCTTTACCTGCTGAGCCAAAGGGAAGCCACTCCTGGGTATGTATCTGAACAAAACAGAAACACTAACTCGAAAAGATACATGCGTCCCAAGATTCATGGCCACTTTATTTATAATAGCCAAGATATGAATGCAATCTAAGTGTTCATCCACAGATGAATAAATAAGCAGAAGTGATATACATACGTGCTAAGCGGCTTCAGCCGCTTCAGTGGTGTCTGACTCTTTGCAACCCTGTGGACTGTAGCCTGCTAGGCTCCTATGTCCATGGGATTCTCCAGGCAAGAATTCTAAAGTAGGTTGCCATTTCCTTCTTCATGGGATCTTCCCAAACCAGAAATCGAACCTCATTTCTTATGTCTCCTCCATTAACAGGAGAATTCTTTACCACTAGTGCCACCTGGGAAGTCATCTATATCTATATCTATATCTATATCTATATCTATCTATCTATCTATCTATCTATCTATCTATCTATCTATCTATCTATCTATCTATCTATCTATCTATCTATCTACCTATCTTATGGCTGAGTGATATTCCATTGTATGTATACACACACACATATATGCACACACTACAGCTACTTGTAAAAAAATGAGATTAGAATGTTTCCTCACATTATATATGACAATAAACTCAAAATGGATTAAAGGCCTAAATGTAAGGCCAGGAACCATAAAACTCCTAGAAGAGATTATAGGCAGAACGCCCTTTGACATTTATCTTACCAATAATTTTTTCTTTCTTCCTAAAGTAAAAGAAATAAAAGCAAAAATGAAAAATCAGACCTAATTAAACTTAAAAGCTTCTGCATAGCAAAGAAAACCACCCACAAAATAAATAGACAACCTTCCGAATGCAAGAAATTATTGGTATGCCCAATAATGCATTAAGATCCAGAACACATAAAGAGCTCATTCAGTTCAGTCGCTAAGTCATGTCTGACTCTTCGTGGCCCCATGGACTATAAAACTCTGGGCCTCCCTCTCCATCACCAACTCCCAAAGCTTGCTCAAACTCATGTCCATTGAGTCGGTGATGCCATCCAACCATCTCACCCTCTGTTGTCCCCGTCTCCTCCTGCCCTCAACCTTTTCCAGCATCAGGGTCTTTTCCAAGGAGTCAGTTCTTTGAATCAGGTGGCCAAAGTATTGGAGTTTCAGCTTCACCATCAGTCCTTCCAAAGAATATTCAAGACTGATTTCCTTTAGGATGGACTGGTTGGATCTCCTTGCAGTCCAAGGAATTCTCAAGAGTCTTCTCCAGCACCGTAGTGAAAAAGCATCACTTCTTCAGTGCTCAGCTTTCTTTACAGTCCAACTCTCACATCCATACATGACTACTGGAAAAATCATAGCTTTGACTAGACGGACCTTTGTTGGCAAAGTAATGTCTCTGCTTTTTAGTATGCTGTCTAAGTTGGTCAAGCTTTTCTTCCAAAGAGCAAGCATCTTTTAATTTCATGGCTGCAGTCACCATCTGGATTTTGGAACCCAAGACAATAAAGTCTGTCAGTGTCATGAAGAGATGGGACCAGATGCTATAATCTTAGCTTTTTGAATGTTGAGTTTTAAGCCAGCTTTTTCACTCTCCTCTTTCACTTTCATCAAGAGGCTCTTCAGTTCCTCTTTTCTTTCTGCCATAATGGTGGTGTTATGTGCATATCTGAGGTTATTGATATTTCTCCCGGCAACATTCAGCTTGTGCTTCATCCAGCCTCGAATTTCACATGATGTACTCTGCATATAAGTTACATAAGCAGGGTGACAATATACAGTCTTGATGTACTCCTTTCCCTATTTTGAACCAGTCTGTTGTTCCATGTCCAGTTCTAACTGTTGCTTCCTGACCTGCATACAGATTTCTCAGGAGGCAGGTAAGCTGGTCTGTTGTTCCCATCTCTTTAAAAATTTTCCACAGTTTGTTGTGATCCACACAAAGGCTTTTGTATAGTCAATGAAGCAGAAGTAGATGTTTTTCTGGAACTCTCTTGCTTTTTTGATGATCCAACAGATGTTAGCAATTTGATCTCTGGTTCCTCTGCCTTTTCAAAATCCAGTTTGAATATCTGGAAGTTCTCAGTTCATCTACTGTTGAAGCCTCACTTGGAGAATTTTGAGCATTACTTTGTTAGCGTGTGAGATGAATGCAATTGTGCGGTAGTTTGAACATTCTTTGGCAATGCCTTTCTTTGGCATTGGAATGAAAACTGACCATTTCCAGTCCTGTGGCCACTGCTGAGTTTTCCTGGCATATTGAGTACAATACTTTCACAGCATCATCTTTTATGACTTGAAATAGCTCAACTGGAATTCCATCACCTCCATTAGCTTTGTTCATAGTGATGCTTCTAAGTCCCACTTGACCTCAGACTCCAGATGTCTGGCTTTAGGTGAGTGATCACACCATCATGGTTATTTGTGTCATGAAGATATTTTTTTGTATAGTTCATACTCAATGTCAAAAAAGCTCATATCAAAGAACTGACAATATAAAAAAAAAGAACCCAATTAAAAAAATTAGCACAATAGCCAGACGGACATTTTCCAAAAGAAGATACACACATGGCCAATAGGCACATGAAAAAAAGATGCTCTATCTGCTTAATCATAAGAGAAGTGCAAATCACAGCCACAATGAGACCTCACCTCACATCTGTCAAAATGGCTATCATCAAAATGTCTGTAAATCACAAATGTTGGCAAGGATGTGGAGAAAAGGGAGCCCTAGTACACAGTTGATGGGATTCCTAATTGGTGCAGATGTTATGGAAAATCCATATGGAGGTTCCTCAGAACACTGAAAGCAGAACTACGATATTATCCAGCAATTCCACTGCTGTGCATGTGCCTGAAGAAAACAAAAACACAAATTTGAAAACATACATGCACCCTAAAGTTTTAGCAGCATTATTTACAATAGCTAAGATACAGAAGCATCCTAAGCACCCATCAACAGGTGAGTAGATAAAGAAAATGTAGTATATTCATATTTATACTGGAGAAGGAAATGGCAACCCACTCCAATATTCTTGCCTAGAGAATCCTGTGGACAGAGGAGCCTGGTGGGCTGCTGTCCATAGGGTCGCACAGAGTCGGACACAACTGAAGCAACTTAGCATGCATGCATGCATTGGAGAAGGAAATGGCAACCCGCTCCAGTGTTCTTGCTTGGAGAATCCCAGGGACGGAGGAGCCTGGTGGGCTGCCGTCTCTGGAGTCTCACAGAGTTGGACACGACTGAAATGACTTAGCAGCAGCAGCACATTTATACATGAGTATTACTCAGCCATAAAAGTGAATGGAATTCTGCCATTTGCAACAATGTGGATGGACCTAGAGAGTATTAGGTTTACTGAAATAAGTCAAAGACAAATACTCTGTTATCACTTATGTGTGAAATCTAAAAAACAAATGTATCCAACAAAATAGAAACAGACTCACAGATATAGAGAGCTGTTGTTTTCCAGTGAGAAGAAGGAAGCTGGGAGATAGGGGTATGGGATTAAGAGACACAAATTACTACGCATAAAATAAATAACAAGGATATATTGTACAGCACAGGGAAATGAGACATTATTTTGTAATAACTTTAAATGGAGTTTAGTCTATAAACATATTGAATCACTATGTTGTACATATGAAACTAAAACAATATTGTAAATCAACTATACTTCAATTTAAAAAATAACAACTTTATCTGGTAACCCACTACTGTGGAATGCAGAGTACACACTCATCCAAAGGCATCTTCCCGAGAATACAGTTTAAGAGCAGGTATGATGCAGTAACAGAACCAACATCTGAAAGAGCAAGGCCCTTTTAAAAAAAAATGTTTTGTTCACCTGCATAGTACTATTTCACACAAAATGTATAAAATCATTAATTCAAGGGCATACAAATACTAAAAGCATAAACACATTTTCAAGAAACAGCAGACAAGTTAATGAGCAGTGCTCATGGGTTCCTATGAAAAGGAGGCATCCAAAAGAAAAAAAAAAGAAAGAAAGAAAGAAAAAAAGGAGGCATTCAGGCGATGAATGGATGGAAGACAGGTCAGTCCAGGAATGGCACACTCAGCTACTGGTCGATAATAGAGCTCTTCTCAATGCTTAATTAAGCGGTTCTGATTGTTCTGTGAGTATGAGAAAATGCATCTGGAGATTCGCGCTGTATGGTTCTGCCCTCCCAATTAATCTAGTTACAAATGGTCCTTAGCCAACTCACTTTTTCATTATTAAGAGGACAAATCATAAGCATAGCACAAACTAGAAGTAATTCAGCATGGCAAATACATTAAAACTTAAGTGGAGTTGAAAATAAATTCACATAAACCCTGAGAACAAATTTGCTTCCTGTTTCAAGACCCTTGCGTTGCCAGGGGGTTGATAGTGGAAGTGAAAGCTGCTCAGTCGCGTCTGACCCTTTGTGACCCCGTGAACTATACAGTCCATGGAATTCTCCAGGCCAGAATACGGGAGTAGGTAGCCTTTCACTTCTCCAGGGGATCTTCCAAAGCCAGGGATAGAATCCAGGTCTCCCACATTGCAGGTGGATTCTTTGCCAGCCAAGCCACCAGGGAAGCCCAAGAATACTGGAGTGGGTAGCCTATCCCTTCTCCAGGGGATCTTCCCAACCCAGGAATCGAACCAGGGTCTCCTGCATTGCAGGCGAATTCTTTAGCAACTGAGCTATGAGGAACTGATGGGAACAGCTTATTCCTATCCCAGGTAAGTCTCATCAGTAAGGCTGACATTTGGTCACCTGCAGGGGGGTTTGGGATGGCCTCCCACAATCTACCTCTGCCCTTGCTCAACAAAAAGAGCAAACTGCACCTACAGGTCAAATTGGTGTTCAGCTGCTAATGTATGTACTGGTAACCAGTTTGTGTGTCTTTTCTTCTTTCTCTTCTCTGTTTTATTCTTTATCCCTCTTTCCTAGGTATCAGAGAGAGAGAGAGAGAGAACCACCTTTCTCCTCCAAAATCATGCTTAAAATTAAATTAAATAAGTGTAACTTCATGGGAAATAGAAGGGTGACAAGTGGAAACAATGACAGATTTTATTCTCTTGGGCTCCAAAATCACTGCAGATGGTGACTGCTTGCTCCTTGGAAGAAAAGCTAAGACAAAGCTAAACAGTATAATAAAAAGCAGAGACATCACTTTGATGACAAAGGTCCATATAATTGAAGCTTCGGTTTTTCCAGTAGTCATGTTTGGATGTGATAATTGGACCATGAAGGCTGAGCACCCAAGAATTGATGCTTTTGATTTGCAGTGCTGGAGAAGGCTCTTGAGAGTCCCTTGGACTGAAAGGAGATCAAACCCATCAATTCTGAAGGAAATCAACCCTTAATATTCATTGGAAGGACTGATGTTGAAGCTGAAGCTCCTGTAATACTCTGGCCACCTGATGCGAAGAGCCGACTCGTTGAAAAGAACCGTGACACTGGGAAAGATTGAAGGCCAAAAGAGAAAGGGGCAACAGAGGATGAGATGGTTAGGTAGTATCAGTGACTCAGTGCACAAGAATTTGAGCCAACTCTGGAAGATAGTGGAGGACAGGGTAGCCTGGCATCCTGCAATCCATGGGGCTGCAAGGAGTCAGATACAACTTCGTGAGTGAACAGCACCACATATATTTAAAGTTAACAAATGACTTTAAAACTCACTAAACTTCTTCATTTAAAATATTTGCAATTTCATTCTCTCTGCCGATAGTAGAGCTTTTATAGGTGACACATTTTCATCTCATTGAGCAACGTTAGCAAACAACCATTTAAAAAATTCTCTGTCTATAAGTAGTTTTTTATTCCTTCCTTCTTTCCTTTCTCCCTCCCCTCTCTTTTTTCCCCCCTTTTTTCCCCTACCACCAAAATGTATTTGGAAAGGAATTTTCTATTCTATCCCTCTCAAAACATAACCAAATGCAAACTCCAAGCAACAAAAGTTCTCTTCATAATTTGTTGGTTGAAAGTGGTAGATATTTTGCTGCTTTGTAGTGCTGATGGGAATGGGGATAAAGGGCTTCTTTTCTCTCTTTTTTTAAATTCAGTTTATATTCTGTTTTAAATTTTACCTCTCACTTCTCATGCTTACTGATTTAATAAAGGATTAATATTCAGTATATATAACAGCATGTATACAACTCAACATCAAAAAAATGAACCACCTGATTAAAAAAATGGGCAGAAGAACTGAATAGACATTTTCCCAAAGAGGAAATACAGTAGCCAACAGGCACATGAAAAGAGGCTCAAGTTTGCTATTCATGAGGGAAATGCAGGTCAAAACCACAGTGAGATATCACCTCATCCCTGTCAGAATGGCTGTCACCAAAAAGTACACGAATAACAAGTGTTAGGGTGTGGACAGAAGACAGCCCTGTCCACTGCTGGTGGGAATGGACATTGGTGTGGCCAATGTGGAACATAGTATGGAGTTTTCTCAAAAAAGTAAAAATAGAACTGCCGTATGACCCAAAAATTCAACTCCTGGGTATATCTTTGAAGAAAAACCCCACAATGCTAGTTCAAAAAGATCCATATACCCCTGTGTTCATAACAGCATTGTTTACAATTACCAGGACATGAATCCAAGCATCCATCCACAGATGAATGAATAAAGATGTAGCATATATAATATTATATATATATATATAATAAAATATGTGTCTGTACATATATAGATACATATACAATGGAATACTACTCAGTCATAAAAGAGAATAAAATTTTGCCCTTTGTAGTAACATGGATGGACTTGGAGGGCATTATGCTAGTGAAATAAATCAGACAGAGAAAGACAAATACTGATATGACTTACATGATATGTACATTTTTTGATACACAAAAAATGATATCACTTACATATGGAATCTAAAAAATATAATGAACTAGTGAATATACAAAAAAGAAGCAGACTCCTAAGTGCAGAGAACAAACTAGTGGTTATTAGTGGTGAAGAAGGGGAAAGTGCAGGATAGAGGTGGGGAGGGTAAGATTGGTGTAAGGTATATTGTAAGATTACAAGGATATATTGCACAACAAGGAGAATATAGCCAATATTTTGTTATAAGTATAAATGGAGTGTAACCTTTAAAAATTATATGAAAATTTAAAAATGGATAAAATATCAAACTTTTACATGTTTCTAAAAGTCAAAATGCACATAAAGTTAAAATCAGAGAAGTATCATTCCCTCCTAGACACCTTCATCCTATGTCCTTTACACTTTGCAGATAATTGACTTGTCTTTCAGTTTCTCCTCCTTGTGTTTCTTTGAAGTCATTTCTTAATTGTCATTAAAGCATCGCCTTTCTTTTCAAAGGGAATGTTAACTTTTCAAAACATCTTCCAGGTAGTGTAACTTTGTCACTTATATTTCTGGAACATTTGTCATTGCACAAAGAAAGCATACTGTGTTTGCTTTTTTTTTTTTTAAATTTTGACAGCCCTCTTAAGTATTTTATCAGCAAAGAGCCAGTGAAACTTTATCCTAATGGACAATTTTCCTGGTCACGTCTGACTTATTATAAAGTGTTGCATAGATTTTATTAACGCTACCTGTTACAGGTTGTATCAGGCACACTCTAAGGTGGATCCTATGATCAGACCTCTTGGGACACACTCCCCTATAAAAACCCCTGCCCTTGAGTGTGGATGGGACCTGTGGCTTGCTTCTAACCAGTAGAATATGGCAATGGTGATGAGCTGCCATGTCTACCATTATATTACACAATATTGTAACTTCTGACCAGCTAGTGCCTGTCTTGACTGATTCTTTCTCTTTAGCTGGTTTTAATGAATTAAGCCAGTACATGGGGAGACCCTTGCTGCCAGGAAGCGAAGGCAGCCCCCAGCTGACAACAAGCAAGTTTCTGAGGCCCTCAGTCTTGCAGCCAGTGAATTGCTGAATCCTGCCGACCACAGGTCCTTCCCCAGTTGGGCCTTGGATGAGACTGCAGTCCTGGCCTTCTCCTTGACTGCAGCCTTGAGAGAAACCCTGCTGCTGCAGACCCAGCTAAGCCATGCCCGAACTCCTGACCACAGAAGCTGTGGGATCATGAATGTGGACTGATTTAAACCAATATGTTTGTGGTAATTTGTTATGAAACAATTAATGACAAATGCACAAGTTTTACCTTTATAAATGCAACAACATTTGCTGTAGCAGCTTGCTTTTGGAGGATGCAGTACGTGAATTTCACATGTCGGGCTATTTCTATAATCTTCACCTGGAAAAGGCTTTTTTAAAAATTCCAATCAAAGAAGCCTCTCCATCGGGGGTTCCATCAAGCTGTTTTTCCATCAAGCAAGCATTTCTATTTTACAAATTACTCTTATAAAGATGTAGTCTCCAATAAATTTTTCAACTGGCGGCTCTTAAAAAGATGCCGTTTATTATTCATCTCCTTACTGGAATAGAATGTAGCAAATACATAAGTGGAGGTATTGAAACATCTCCTTACTGGAATAGAATCTAGAAAATACTTAAGCTGAAGTATTGGAAACATCTACGCTTTCATCTGACTATACTGCTAATATTCTCTACCACACAATTTATTCTAATACTTTTGTCTTTGAAATTTTAACAATGTTTCCTAAGTCTCTTCCAGATTTGTTGACAAAAGAAAGTGGTTTAATTTACTGGTATGTATTGATTCTTATGTATCTGCTTAGCCATTGTTTTCCTCAAAGGGTTGAATGGCTGCTTTCCTAATGAGGATTTTGCTACTGAGTATGAAGACCTACAAGACCTTCTAGAACTAACACCCAAAAAAGATGTCCTTTTCATTATAGGGGACGGGAATGCAAAAGTACGAAGTCAAGAAACCCCTGGAGTAACAGGCAAATTTGGCCTTGGAGTATGGAATGAAGCAGGGCAAAGGCTAATAAAGTTTTGCCAAGAGAATGCACTGGTCATAACAAATACCCTCTTCCAACAACACAAGAGAAGACTCTACACATGGACATCACCAGATGATCAACACTGAAATCAGATTGATTATATTCTTTGCAGCCAAAGATGGAGAAGTTCTATACAGTCAGCAAAAACAAGACCAGGAGCTGACTGTGGCTCAGATCATGAACTTCTTGTTGCCAAATTCAGACTTAAACTGAAGAAAATAGGGAAGACCACTAGATCATTCAGGTATGACCTAAATCAAATCCCTTATGACTATACAGTGGAAGTGAGAAATAGATTTAAGGGACTAGATCTGATAGAGAGCCTGATGAACCATGGATGGAGGTTCATGACATTGTACAGGAGACAGGGATCAAGAACATCCCCATGGAAAAGAAATGCAAAAAGGCAAGATGGTTGTCTGAGGTGGCCTTACAAATAGCTGTGAAAAGAAGAGAAGCAAAAAGCAAAGGAGAAAAGGAAAGATATTCCCATTTGAATGCAGAGTTCCAAAGAATAGCCAGGAGAGATAGAAAGCTTCTCCTGATCAATGCAAGAATAGAGGAAACCGAATGGGAGCTAGAGATCTCTCGAAATTGGATATGAGGAACATTTCAGGAGATGGGTTTGGACAGAAATGGTCATGGGACTAACAGAAGCAGGAAGATATTAGAAGAGGTGCAAGAATACACGAGAAGTAAAAAAAGATCTTACGACCAGATATCACAGTGGTGTGATCACTGAACCTAGAGCAGAATCCTGAATGTGAAGTCAAGTGGGCTTAGAAAAGCATATAGAACAAAGCTAAGTGTATTGATTGGTATTACCAGTTGAAGCTAGTTTCAAATCTGAAAGAATGTAGCTGTAAGTGTGCCTAAATATGTAGAATTTGGAAAACTTCAGCAGTGGAGGTCTGAGAAAAGTAGTTTTCATTCTATATCCATAAGAAAAGCAAATCCAAGAATGCAAACTACGACAATTGCATCATTTAAACGCTTTGTAAAGTATGCTCAAATTCCTCCAAGCCAGCTTCAGCAATACGTGAACCGAGAACTTCCAGATGTTAAGTGGTTTTAGAAAAGGAGAGATCAAATTGCCAACATCCACTGGATCATTGAAAAAGCAAGAGAGTTCCAGAAAAACATCTATTTCTGCTTTATTGACTATGCCAAAGCCTTTGACTGTGTGGATCACAATAAACTGTGGAAATTTCTGAAAGAGATGGGAATACCAGACCACCTGACCTGCCTCTTGAGAAACCTGTATACAGGTCAGGAAGCAACAGTTAGAACTGGACATGGAACAACAGACTGGTTCAAATAGGAAAAGGAGTACGTCAAGGCTTTATATTGTCACCTTGCTTATTTAACTTCTATGCGAGTAATCTATTGAGAAATGCTGGGCTGGAAGAATGCAAAGCTGGAATAAGAATTGCTGGGTGAACATATCAGTACTCTCAGATAGCAAATGACACACCCTTATGGAGAGAGTGAAGAAGAAATAAAAAGCTCTGATGAACGGAAGAGGAGTGAAAAAGTTGGCTTAAAGTTTACCTTCAGAAAACTGAGATCATGGCATCTGGTCCATCATCATGGGAAATAGATGGGGAACAGTGGAACGCGTGTCAACTTTATTATTGGGGCTCAAGATCACTGCAGATATCGGTCGATTGCAGGCGCAGATTAAAGGCACTTACTCCTTGGAAGGAAAGTTATGACCAACCTAGATAGCATATTAAAAAGCAGAGACATTACTTTGCCAACAAAGGTCCATCTGGCCAAGGCTCTGGTTTTTCCAGTGGTCATGTATGGATGTGAGAGTTGGACTGTGAAGAAAGCTGAGCGCCGAAAAATTGATGCTTTTGAATTGTGGTGTTGGAGAAGACTCTTGAGAGTCCCTTGGACTGCAAGGAGATCCAACCAGTCCATCCTAAAGGCGATCAGTCCTGGGTGTTCATTGGAAGGATTGATGCTGAAGCTGAAACTCCAGTACTTTGGCCACCTCATGCGAAGAGTTGACTCATTGGAAAAGACCCTGATGCTGGGAGGGATTGGGGACAGGAGGAGGAGGGGACGACAGAGGATGAGAAGGCTGGATGGCATCACTGACTTGATGGGCATGATTTTGAGTAAACTCCGGGAGTTTGTGATGGACAGGGAGGCCTGGCGTGCTGTGGTTCATGGGGTCGCAAAGAGTCGGACACGACTGAGCGACTAAACTGAACTGAAGAGACTTCAAAGGTGATTTCTAAGTAATTATCATTGAGATTAATGGTTATTTTGGAAATATGGAGTATCTAGTAGCTTTAAACACAACAAAGAAAAATTGAGCAGTGTCTTTATGTTTAGTTTTTAAATGTTTTACCTTTTAAGTGTTTTTATTATTCAATGACATTAATAACTACCAGCTCAAGGCTCAATTATACACTAGAATACATTTCACTTTTAAAGGATAGTGGTCTTAAGTCCATGTTGCAGATGTGATGTCCTCCTATCTGATCTCCATCACTCCTCACTTGTCAGTTCCTAGCCAGAGGACCCTTTAAAAACCCATCCTGTCCCATCCCTGGACAGATTGCCCACTGCCTCCCGCCTCATTCGCAGTAAGAGCCCAAATGTTTCCTGATCCCCACGTGACTTTCACTCTTTTCTGCCCCAGTGATTGGATTGCCCTTCTCACTCACTCCTCCCCCGCCAGGCTGGCCTCTCAGGTTGAGCAAAGCGAGCTTCTACCCAAGGTCTTTGCTGTTGCACTTTCTCCTGCGTGAAGTGCTCTCCCTCCAGTATCCGAAAGATTTCTTTCCTTACTTCCTTTACGTGCTACGTGCTATGTCGCTCCAGTCGTGTCAGACTCCTTGTGACCCCGTGGACTGTGGCCCACCAGGCTCCTCTGTCCGTGGGATTCTCCAGGCATGAATACTGGAGTGGGTTGCCAGGCCCTGCTCTTACTTCCTTTAGGGTCTGCTCCAATGTCTCCTTAGGAAAGAAGTCTCCCCTTCTACAGCTACATACACATATGTATCTACAGCTACATATAGAAATAACTGTAGGGGTAGATAGATAAAATAGAATAGATAGAGAGATGGAATAGGTAGATAGAGAGAAGGGAGATAGAATAGATGGATAGATAGAATCAATAGATCGCAGTTCCCCAGACACTTCTATCCCTACCCTGCTCTTTTGTTCCCTGTCTCATCTTTCATATCTGACATTTTATATATGTACTTGTTGTCTCCACCTGAGAGAAGAATGGGTTTGTCCAATGTTCTATCTCCCATACCTAGATTGTACTTGGCTTATACAGGATGCTCAATAAAGAGTGCATTCAAATGGGCTTCTTGATAATAATTGAAGTTTTGATTCTTTCTATCCGACTTGGGGTTAAGCTGTCCTTGTTTTTCTCATGTGATGTGGTGACAAAGAGGTCTATGTCTATAGGGATAGACATTTTAGCTGACCTTGTATGGCCTCTGTGCCTGAATACTGACTTACCTTTCACAGAGAGGGCAAGTGACCTTCTGGTCATTCTCAGAAGGCATTTCTCTACCTAAGTTTCTAGGAGCGTGTGCTTCCTGGAGCTGAGCGTGTGATGTCAGCCTGTTCCCAAGATGTACAGTGAAGCCAATGGAACCATCCAGAGAGCCATGAGCCAAATGTACTCTCTTTTCTGTATTAAGGATGTGCTGGTACCGATAGCAACAACAAACCCCCAATCCTTGCTTCATTCTAATGAAATGAGACACACATCCTAGGGGGTCTCAACCAGTTGTTGTCACATAAGAGTCCCTACCCTGGGTTATTGATTGACTTGTCCAGCCTGGGCTTCCCAGGTAGCATAGTGGTAAAAAAAAATCCACCTGCCAATGCCGGAGAAATTGGTTTGATCCCTGGGTCGGGAAGATCCCCTGGAGGAGGAAATGGGAAGCCACTCCAATATTCTTGCCTGGAGAATCCCATGGACAGAGGAGCCTGGTGGGTATAGTCTATGGGGTCACAAAAGAGTCGGACACAACTGAGGGAGAGAGCAAGCGAGTGAGGTTGTCCAGCCCCTCATTACATCATGTGATCTGACCTGTGGTCTTTGCATTTCTTTCCTAGCCACTCCTCTGATTTCAGTGGCTTCACATTGGCCTTCTCATTGTGCGTATCCTCCAGCCGGGAAGGTTGCTAGCCACCGCCTTCCACTGAGGGCATTTTTCTTCTTTCTGGGGGTCAGGTCTGCCTTTTCTAATGGCCCTTGGTATCAGTGAACTGTAATTGAGCAAAGCTGTAGTAGGCAGCGAGAGGGGAAAATCCAACTCCCCCTGGGCCCTTCCAGACTTTTGTCTAGAGAAAAAGACCAGGGCTTAGTGTTCCTCCACAATGCTTTGCTAACGTTACGACCTTAGACAAGTCACTTATTATATCCAAAGCTCAAGATTTTTCATATAAAACTGTGGATAATAACATCTGTCTTGTCCCCATAAGACAGCTCTAAGAATCAGAATGAACTCACCGTAAAAGGCAAAGGGCTTGAAAATGTAAGCTAATGTCACTGCAGTATTATTTGGAAGGTTCTGTGTTGGCTTTTAGTTCTTTTACTGTAAAATTTGCTTCTCACATTACTTACACACAGCTGGCATTAACAAGTGGCCACTCTTACTATTTAATACTATCTACTTGACTCATTGGAAAAGACCCTGATGCTGGGAGGGATTGGAGGCAGGAGGAGAAGGGGACGACAGAGGATGAGATGGCTGGATGGCATCACCGACTCGATGGACATGAGTTTGAATAAACTCCAGGAGTCGGTGATGGATAGGGAGGCCTGGAGTGCTGCGATTCATGGAGTCGCAAAGAGTTGGACATGACAGAGCGACTGAACTGAACATGTATTTAGCAGTGTCCTCCTCCTTTTTCTGTTTTTCCTAAAAGCACACTCATCAGTGGATCTAGATACCCTCCGTTATTGTTATAACCAAGGATGGGTAGACCAGCTATTTGCATTCCTGGTTTGAAGTAAGCACACAGCTATTTGCCTGGCACAGTCTTCACAGTTTCAAGGTACTTGTCTCCTCTGCTCATCTGCAGGATTAGAGGTCCTTCCAGTGAGCACACTGGGATGGAGGGATGTCTGCAGAGTTCAAGATTAAGGGAGAGCATAGATACAACTCTGGGGATGAGTGTATGCATGCATATATCAGCTTTTTACAGACACAGACCCTTCACACTGAAGATAGATGCCACTGGGTACAGAGTCCCACATTTTTATGATACATTAATATTGATCTCGTGTTTGCATAGCAAAGAAAAATGGCTGAACAGACATTTTAATGTAGTGAAATGATTATGGCTGAACAGACATTTTAATGTAGTGAAATGATTATTGATTCTCAGCAGGCAGGCAAGTACATCTGTTTAGTCTTCAGGATTCATTACAATAAACTAATGGACATGTAGAGGAGGGGAAGTGTGAGTTTAATGTTTGGAATAAGGGACAATCATGAGTATCTGTTAAGCCACCACCTCTAGTGAGCTAAGTGAATCTATCTTTATTCACCTTTTCCATGTGTAAGACAACAGTGCTTACCTTGCATAGAAGTCTTGAAGCTCTGCTCTAAAGTGCAAATGTCAGTCGACAGAATTGATTTCTAGATTTCTCCTAAACAGTTTCTCCTGGCATGTGATTCTTCACTGGGCAGGGAAAGGCCTGATTTAAGGGAGGTGGGATGGAGTGAATGTAAGATGAGTGTCAACTTACCTGTCACCGCCTACAGCAACCAATCTGAAACTTTTTAAAAGATGATTCATTGTTCATATACACTGTGATGAGAAAAGTCAGCCAAGTTTTCACAATGTTCAATAAGCTACTGTTTATTGGACTGCAACACGTCAGGCTGCTCCCCTGTCCTTCACCATCTCCCAGAGTTTGCTCAAACTCATGTCCATGGAGTCAGTGATGCCACCCAACCATCTCGTCCTCTGTTGTCCCTTTCTCCTCCTGCCTTCAATCTTTCCCAGCATCACAGCATTTTCTAATGAGGCGGCCAAAGTATTGGAGCTTCAGGTTCAGCATCAGTCCTTCCAAAGAATAGTCAGGGTTCACCTTCATCAAGAGGTTTCCAATGTTTAAACCATTTTTATTATGAAATACAGTAAGTCCCCTACATATGACTAAGTTCTGTTCTGAGAGCACTTTCATAAGTCCAATTTGTTCCTATGTCCAACATTGTTAACCTAGACACCCAACTAACACAATTGACTATATATTGCTGCTTTTACACTTGCTTCTGTATGCAGGTCAGGAAGCAACAGTTAGAACTGGACATGGAACAACAGACTGGTTCCAAATAGGAAGAGGAATAATGCAAGGCTGTATATTGTCACCATGCTTATTTAACTTATATGCAGAGTACATCATGAGAAACACTGGGCTGGAAGAAGCACAAGCTGGAATCAAGATTGCTGGGTGAAATATCAGTAACCTCAGATATGCAGATGACACCACTCTTATGGCAGAAAGTGAAGAAGAACTAAAAAGCCTCTTGATGAAAGTGAAAGAGGAGAGTGAAAAAGTTGGCTTAAAGCTTTACATTCAGAAAACTAAGATCATGGCATCTGGTCCCATCACTTCATGGCAAATAGGTGGGGAAACAGTGGCTGACTTTATTTTGGGGGTCTCCAAAATCACTGCAGATGGTGATTGCAGCCATGAAATTAAAAGACTCCTTGGAAGGAAAGTTATGACCAACCTAGACAGCATATTAAAAAGCAGACATTACTTTGGCAACAAAGGTCCATCTAGTCAAGGCTATGGTTTTTCCAATGGTCATGTATGGATGTGAGAGCTGGACTATAAAGAAAGCTGAGTGCCAAAGAATTGATGCTTTTGAACTATGGTGTTGGAGAAGACTCTTGAGAGTCCCTTGGACTGCAAGGAGATCCAACCAGTCCATCCTAAAGAAGATCAGTCCTGGGTGTTCATTGGAAGGATTGATGTTGAAGCTGAAACTCCAATCCTTTGGCCACCTGATGCGAAGAGCTGACTCATCTGAAAAGACCCTGATGCTTGGAAAGATTGAAGGCAGGAGGAGAAGGGGATGACAGAGGATGAGATGGTTGGATGGCATCACTAACTCAATGGACATGGGTTTGAATGGACTCCGGGAGTTGGTGATGGACAGGGAGGCCTGGCGTGCTGCGGTTCATGGGGTCGCAAAGAGTTGGACACAACTGAGCGACTGAGCTGAACTGAACTGAACACTTGCTTCTGGACATCTTGGGCTTAAAGTAAAGACACTGTACAGTACTGCCCAGTGAAGTACACAGAAGCATAACCACGGGTGGCGGATGCACGCACCTGACCATGTGTGCCAGACAATGAACGAAGTCACGGGATTGGCCATGTGAATGTTAAACTCTGTTCAAATCTCTGGCCTATATTTCTGGTTTGTTTTCTTTCTATTCTTTTGATTTATGGGAGCTCTTGATATATTTTGAATATAAGCTCATTGTTGGTTTTATAGGTCGCAAATTCCTTTGTCATCTCCATGACTACAGTAAGCTACTTATTTTCTAGTCTTTAGAATTCAAGTATGAACTTGAATTTGAGCAAGCTTTGAGAGACAGTGGAGGACAGAGGAGCCTGGCTTGCTGCAGTCCATGCAGTCCCAAAGACACATGACTTAGTGACGGAACAATAATAATAATGAACTTGGAGATTGTATTAGTTTTCAGTGGCTGCTGTAACAAATTACTGCAAACCTGGTGGCTTGAAACAACAGAAATTTATTCTTTCCGACTCAAGAGGCCAGAAGTATGAAACCAAAGCATTTTCAGGGCTGTGCTTTTGCCTCTTCCAGCTTCCAGTGACTTCCACATTCCTTGGCTTGTGGCTACATCTGCCTCCATCGTCACCTTGTCTGTCTTTTCCTCTTCTATGTGTTATAAGGACACTTGTCATTGGATTTGGGGTCCACCTGAATAATCCAGGATAACTCATCTCAAAATCCTTAACTTAATTACATCTGCAAAGACCCTTCATCTAAATACAGTCAGAATCACAAGTTTCAGGAGTTAAGAAGTGGACATAACATTTTGGGGAACATCACTGAATTCACAATCAAAGTTATACATCCACTTACTATTCTTCTAGTGATGATAATCCAAGGCAAAATAGACACTCTTGACTTATTAAAGACAAATAGTGTGCCTCTGTCTCTTTCCAGAAAGGTTTATCAGTAAAATTAAATTTAAAAAAATCCATTTGAGAAAACGAAACAAGTCGAAATTCATTTTCTCAAATGGATTTTATTTTTTTATCCACTTGTTTGCTTCAGAAATGAGTAGTTAGTACCTCTTTGCATGCCAAGGATTGGAAATAGAGGTGGAAGCCTGGCAGACACACTCTCCAAAGCACAGGTCAAACTGGAGTTAAACTAGAGTGTTAGTCTGAAGAAAATCATCTGGTTGTCAAACGTCAGGTCATCTGGTTCCTCAAGCTTTATTGTACTAATTAGGAAACAGAGTTAAGTTGAGTGACTTTTTAAATTTTATTTATTTTTAATTGGAGGATAATTGCTTTACAATATTGTGCTGGTTTCTGCCATAGGTAGACATGCATCGGCCACAGGTACACATATGTCCCCTCCGTCGGGAACCTCGCTCCCCCTCCACCCCATCCCACCCCCTAGGTTGTCCCCAAGCACTGGGTTGGAGCTCCCTGCATCATACAGTGAACTCCCACTGGCTATCTATTTTTCATATGGTAATGTACATGTTTCAATGCTACTCTCTTAATTTGCCCACTCCTCTCCCTACCCCACTGTGTCCACAAGTCTGTTCTTTATGTCTTCATCTCCACTGCTACCCTGCCAATAGGTTCATCAGTACCATCTTTCTAGATTCCTTATGTACATGTTAATATGCAATATTTTTCTCTAACTTATGAATGACTTTCTGTGCCAGCAGTTCACATAATCAGACCTCTCAAGTCCTTCAGATCCCAGTCTAGCCCTTTTCACTTCTCGAGTGGACATGATCTGCCAACTCAATAAATGTATCTGAAGAACTTTACACTGAAAAAATGCTTATTGCTTGACCATATGAAAGTAGGAAATAAAGCCATTTGCAACAACATGGATGGACCTAGAGATTATCATACTACATGAAGTAAGTCAGACAAAGACAAATATCATATGATATCCTTTATATGTGGAATCTAAAGTAAGCACACAAAGAATTTATTTGCGAAACAGAAATAAGCTCATAGAAAAACTTACGGTTATCAGAGAAGAAAGGGGAGAGAGGGAAAAATGAGGAGTTTGGGATTAGCAGATACAAATTCCTATATGCAAAATAGATAAACAACAGAGACACACAGGGATAGCACGGGGAACTATACGCAATATCTTGTAATAACACGTAACAGAAAAGAATCTGAAAAAGAATATATATATATATATATACATATGTATGTATATATATATATATATATTATTGAATCACTTTGATGTACATCCGAAACGCTGTAAATCAACTATACTTCAATACAAAAGAAGGAGAAAAGTTAAAAGAAGACAAAGCCACACAGGCATCTAAGAAAGATATGCAAAAAAATGCTTTGCCGATGCATGCAGCTCCACTTCTTGGAAACTGTCTCATAATATACGCTGTGCTGTGCTTAGTCACTCAGTCGTGTCTGGCTCTGTGACCCCCTGGACTGTAGCCCGCCAGGCTCCTCTGTCCATGGGGGTTCTTCTGGAATACTGAATACCGAAGTGGGTTGCCAAGCCCTCCTCTAGGGGATCTTCCCAACCCAGGGATCAAACTCCCACATTGCAGGTGAATTCTTGACCAGCTGAGCTACCAGGCAAACCACTCATAATGTACATCTTTGGTCAAAATATAATAACCCACAGCCACTTCTGCAAATAGACAAGATCTATGGAATGTTCTAGTAGTGGAAACCTTTGCTATGTGATTTGCGACGATAATAAAAGCTAACGTCCCATGAACACTCAAAATATGCCAGGCATTCTCCTAAGAGTATTATTGGCCAGGGCGGGAGAAACCCACATGTAAGTCACATGCCAGCTTTAGGAATTTGTGTTATTATTCTTGTGCCTATTTAAAGATACAAAGATATTTAATACAAAGATATGTTCAGGAGAAGCCGTGGTGAGTGGTGGAGCTAGGGTTCTAACCTGGAGAGCTGGGGCTCTCTTCTGGGCCCCAGGGAGCCTTACCTACGGGGGCTGGGCTGCAGAAATGGGCGTCTGTCTTCTCAAGCACCTCCTGTCCCGTCCTCACAAACCCAGGGGATCACACTGTTTATTCCCCATAGAGAAGGGAGGGGAGAGAGACTCACTCCTTTGGCGTCTCACCTACCTCTCTTGTTAGAATGTCGCTCTGCATGGTTCTTTATGTTTTGAAGAAACAGTCATTATTTTCCCTCTAAAATCTGGCCATGGTGTCAGAAAGAGGGAGATCCGTGGAAACAATCTGAGTGTCACATGTGTTTTGTCCGTGGGGTGCTGGCATAGTGACATGGTGAACAGGGCAGAGAAGCAGGAAGACCAATGTTGTTATTGCTGGTAGGTCGCTCAGTCAGGTCCGATACTTTGCAACACCATAGGCTGCAGCACTCTGGGCTCCCCTGTCCTTCACTATCTCCCAGAGTTTGCTCAAATTCTTGTCCACTGAGTTGGTGATGCTATCTAACCATCTCATCCTCTGCCACCCTCTTCTCCTTTTGCCTTCAATCTTCCCCAGCATCAGGGCCTTTGAAAGACTGTTGAGAGTGTCCCATTTTACCAAAGTGCAGTCTCTCTCCAGAAAAAAAAAAAAAAAATTGCCCCGAAGTGTTTGCTCTGCAATCAGACAGTCACTTGTTAAAACGCTCATATTTCTAAGAGGCTTTAGGGAACTGACAGAAACACCATGCTGCCGCCATCACTTGTGAATTCATACCCACCGTGATGAATACGGATGAGAAGGAGCAGGGGTTCTAAATGGATCCCAGCCGACTCAGAGTAGCACTCCTGACATTTGACAAGCTGGTTTGTAAGGGGATCTTCAGGGCACGGTTGGCAGTCGCTGGTGACGACGCCTAGCGCCACTTGGGACTGGAGTCTCAGAATTAGTATTCCCCACAGAGACAATGCCAGCCCCCGTGTCTCATCACAGATGACATATCGGTGCAGCTCGAATGTCACTTAGGTAAAATTAATTCTGATTGATGAGGCCCGATTCTTGCGTTTCGTTCTGGAATCGCTTGCTCTGACTGTAATTGGATTGAAACATACATAATGCAGTTGAGAGTGATGAGGATGGGTCTGCTTAGTCATCACTGTCCTGTAATTTGCCACCCCCCCCTCACATTAAAACCATAAATAACATTGCCTCTTCTCTGGGAGGAACAGACAGTGATATTATGGGCACTGATCTTCTCCTTTTTCTTCACATTTGCTAAATTAAACTTTGTAAATAAGCTTTAAAGCGTCAAAAAGTGAAGTTCAAGAAATCGTCAGAGCCACTTTCTTCCTTTGTTAATGAGAGAGGCTTGCTGACTGAAGTCTCTTCACGTCCATTTCTATGACTCTAAGATAGTCACAGCATGAAAAATTTGATGGTTCCTTATTCCATAGAATAGACAAAAAAGTGTGAATACTTTCCCTGTTGCCCCCTCCTCAGAAACTATGCTAGTAACTAAAAGTAAAACTAGCACATACCATCTATTAGAGGAACTAAAATGCCTTGAATCTTTTTTCAAAAATTCAGAATAGCACATAAACACAATAATAATTGTTTTTTAACATAATTTGGAGCCCAGGAAGGTGAGTGAGGCCTGAGCAAGAAGGACCGTGAAGAGAGCAGCTATTGTATCAATTAGTTTTTGCTGCATAACAAAGACACCTGATTAAGTGGCTTAAAACAGCAATCATTGTTTGTTCATAGTTCTGTAGGTTGGTGATTTGGTTTAGTTTAGCTAAAGGCTTGCCTCTGCTCCATGTGGTGTCAGCTGCGTCACTCAGGTGTCTGCAGTCCGGTGACATTTCTGAGGCCATGTGGAAGGCTGGCTGCCTGCCCTCACAGGACTACTGGTAGCAAGGTTGATGGAAGCAACTGGATTATATGTTGTTGATCATCTAGCAGGCTAATATGGCTTTGTTCACTTGATGGTGATTTCAAGGCTCCTATGAGCAGCCAGAGAGGGCATGCCTTCAAGGCACAGACTTCATCAGCTTTGTGATACCGTTGACCAAAGCAAGTCACACACACCCAGGTTCAAGGGCTGGAGTAGACTCAATCTTTATGGGAGGAATTTGTGGTGGTTCTAAAATATGCCCACATATTCCTAGTAACTTCTCTAGCAAGGGGTGGAGGGCTGTGAGTCTTCCCTTTGAATCTGGGTTAAGCTTAGTGATTGCTTGTAACTTTAACAGCTAAAATGACACAGCATTAATTTTATTTATTGCTTGTTTGTTTTTTAAAAATGAATGAGAGAGTGATAGTCGCTCAGTCATGTCTGACTCTTTGCAACCCCATGGACTATGGACTGTAGCCCACCAGGTTCCTCTCTCAGTGGTATTCTCCAGGCAAGAATACTGGAGTGGGTAGCCATTCCATTCTCCAGGCGATCTTCCTGACCCAGGGATTGTACACTGCAGGCAGATTCTTTATTGTCTGAGCCACTAGGGAAGCCCCCCACCACCATCTTAAGAAAATTTTTGGGTCACACTGCATGGTATGCAGGATCCTAGTTCTCCGACCAAAAATCAAACTCATTGCCCTTGTATTGGAAACTCAGAGTTTTAATCACAGGACCACCAGGGAAGGCCCCTGCCTGCATAAGTTTAAATGTGAGGTCAGTAAGGCCATGGTGAGACTGACTCGCTAAAGAAGCCACTTCAGCATACAGGCATTCAGGCTGACCACTCAGCTGACCTTCCTGCTGACAGCCGGCATCAGCGGCCAGCCTTCCAAAGGAGCCGTCTTGAACATCCAGCCCAGTCAAACCTTCAGATGACTGCAGCTCCTCTGACATCTTACATTAACCACATTAGAGTCTCCAAGGAACAAAGGCCCAGCGGAGCCCTTCCAGAATTCCTGACCCACAGTATCTTGAGAAAAAGATCAGATGTCCATTATTTTAATCCACTGCATTTTGCGGTGGCATTTTTACTTAGCAATAATAACAGAATTAATTGGTTTAAAACCTCAAATGTAAATAATGTGGGTAATAAAAATGTTAGAAGAAATCTAGGCTACTAAATATACAACTTCAGAATTGAGGAGACGTTAAGTCCCCAAGCAGGCCCCACTTGATTTCCTAAAGCTTCCATTGTCTCCTCCACCACCATACAACTTGGTGGCAACAAAGCAGACATCCCCGCACAGTCGGGGTCAGCCAAAGAACTGAAATGCTTTGTAGGACACTAAGATTGCACAGGAGCTGTGAACCGTCTCACAACCTCCTGGAAGAACTCAGGGATGCCTCCGTCTCCAGATACCTTTCTATCCTGGATCTGAGTCTTCCTCCTTTCCTCATCACAGCACTGACTGTCTTCACCAGTTGATAGAGAAACGCCACTCCCCTGGAAGGACAAGCCCCACCCTGGGATCCCTACCTGCCTAGGAGCACAGTTCCTCAAGACTGTGTTATACAGCCTGCAGCAAAATGTGGGGGCCCTCAGAGACCACAAGTCAGAGCCCCTTTGAGGTCTCACTGCCATGGGTGGCCCCTCCCCTGCAGGAGCGACTGGCTCACACCTTCCACTCCCATGTGAACAATCAGGCCTGATCCCATCCCTTCCCAAGACAGACCCTCATGTTCAGAGGATGGAGGAGGATGTCTCCTGCTGGTCCCATAAAGGATTACGTGCTCTCTCTCTCTCACATACACACAACTACTTTGCATGATATACTGTACATGCATGCTAAGTCCCTCCAGTCATGTCCACTCTTTGTGAACTTATGGACCATAGACTGCCAGGCTCTTCTGTCCATGGCATTCTCCAGGCAAGAATACCGGAGTGGGTTGCCATGCCCTTCTCTAGGTGATCTTCCCAACCAGGGATTGAACCCACGTCTCTTATGTCTCTTGCATTGGCAGGCATGTTCTTTACCACTAGCGCCGGCTGGGAAGCCTTCAATATACTGTACTGTGTCAGCCTTTGCAGGGATGCTCTGTTCCTGAACCCTCAGGTCAGCTGAAGACATGACCAGTCCCCCAGCTTCACAAGGATTCAATTATTTCCTTAAAATGACTGCTTGGAAAGACCCAGTGAAGCATTTAAACCACATTCTTTCTGCAAGTCTCTCTCTACTTGAGGAGGTTAGCTCTTTGTCCCATTCAATGAAATTAAGTTATAACAGATTTCCTTTTTAAGAGGACTGTCATGCCCATGTGTTTAATCTCCTCTGGTTCCTGCAGAGGATGGTTCAGCTCATTTTCCTCCTTTTGTTTGATCCTGGATCTTATAAAACAGCCTCACACACTCCAAGGGGCCAGGCTCTCTCTCTCTCTCTCTCTTTTTTTTAACCATCTCCTGGATTCCCTCCAGTGGGACTCGCCTTCCCCCGGCCTGTGTAGCTGAGGCTGTCCAGCCAGGGGCTGTCAGAGCACGCTGGGAGGGCCACCTTCGCTCCTCTGCTGTGCAGGGTCTTGATCTCATTCCAAACTGGCCACAGAAAGAAAGTGAGGTGGGGTTAGGAGGCTACTGATCTCTCTCAGAATCATTTCAGGGCCAATTAGTCCAGAGGAACAGCTTCCCTGGTGGCTCAGATGGTAAAGAATTGCCTGCAATGCAGAAGACCTGCTTCGATCCCTGGGTCAGGAAGATCGCCTAGAGGAGGAAATGGCAACCTACTCCAGTATTCTTTCCTGGGAAATCCCATGTAAAGAGGAGCCTTGCAGGCTACAGTTCATGGAGTTGCAAAGAATCGCACACGACTGAACATGTGATGGATTGACAGTCTTCCAAATCTCCCTCCTGGCTCATACTAGCTGAGGGTTTCTTGCCTCTCTCTCAATTGGCACTGAGGCAGAGAGATTTGCCCATCTTTTGATGTGTCTCCATAGTAACACCGATGCCCAGGTTCCCAAAGACACACACACACACACACCTTCCAACCACCTGGTAGCTCCCTGGAAGTCTGCCAGAGATTCTCTGCCCCTTGGAGATCCCCTTGGCCTTAGTGAGCAGCTAGCACCAGCAGGAGCAACAGGAAACCAGTGTGACCACAAGTCTTGGGCACAAGATGGACCCCCTGCCACATCATGTTATAGCTGCCACATCATGACTGCGGGTTTTTCATATGGGAAACTGGAAAGCAGACACAGGACAGACAGATGGAGACCACAGGGTCAGCTCTGCTGCTGACCACAGGGAGCCCGTAGGATGTGGCTTCTATGTTTGGCTCATAGACTTGCCACCTCTTGGCTTGTCCCTTGCCCCATCCGGGTTTTGGAGCAGCTCAAGAGGGTAAAATTGGATCTCCAAATCAGACATTTTATCAAGACTGTTGCCTCTCATTGGTCCTGGGTAGAGAGGGGAGAATGGAGATTAAATTCCTGTTGGTTACATTCTTCTAGTAGATCAGCTTCCCATAATCTTTGACCACAAGCCAAGAGTCATCACACATGCCCCCATGACCAAAGGTCAGTAAGAATAAGAGACCAAGAGGGTAAGTCAAGTAGCATTCCTCCTACATGTGCACATGAGAAACGGGGATGCAAGAGGCCTCACTCCTTTCTGTTTTCTTGATGGTTATCCTTTGGGTTCAAGCATTAACCCCTGTTGACCAGGGCTGTGCTATTCTGCTCTGGTGGGTTGTCCATCAGACCAGTCTTACTTCCGTCTTCAGCAGCCCACTCCCCCTTGGAGTGCCTTCCTGGGCTGGCTGGCTGCTGGCCAGGATATGCTTTGCTCCCAGAAGCTGTCCATTGGGTCAGAGTAGTGAAATATTCAAATTAACTTTGAGCCAGGCTGGAGTCAAGACTGAAAATGTATCCGATATAGCTTTGCCTTTTTTCCCCAGTCATATTGCCCAATGTAGCTTATCTGAAATTCTGCAGTGTGATTAAAAGTCAACATTAGATCATCCAGGAATACAATGTCAACAACCCAGAGATGACTTGAAGTTGAATGTAAAGCCTTCTTTTATTAAATTCTGTTTTAGGAGCATAGGTGCTTCTATACAGCAGTAACAAGTAATCCCCAGATCTTGGTGGATTAACACTGGGAGGGTTTCTTTTCATAAACTCCACTGATCCCTTGAGGACTTTGCTCTCCATCGCTGTGGTCTTTACTCCTGTACCCACCTGAGAATACAGCCCTCCTCTGTAATATCATTAGTCAAATGTCAGAGGGAACGTCAAGCTTAGGCACACTGGTGCCTACGGCTTCCACCTGGAAGCGACAACATTCCTTCTGCTCACATTCCAGGGACCAACGCAAGTTACCCTAAGTTCCAAAGAGGCACAGAAGCCCAATTCTCCCTCACACCTGGAGGATGAGATGTGGAAGAGTGTCATCAAGTCTATGGACCAGCACACATTTTCAAGACCACAAATATTAAATGTCCCTGCAAGTTAAAGTTCAACTAATTTTGTGTCTGAAGTAATTAAAGTCCAAAATTAAATACTCTTGTTCTCGAGAAGTCAAATCCAAAGTCTATAATTTCTGATTTTAAATTAACTTTCAGGGACATTGAAGCCCTCTTCTCTTTCTTAGAGTCCTAGATTTCTTCAACCACTCTGTGTGTACTGGCCTGCCATCTATCACAAGGGACTTAATGCTTTTAGGACTCCAGATGTGAAATTAGTTCAGTTTCTTAGTCTCTAGAACATAAAAAGAAAACCTGATGCTGGGAAAGATTGAAGGCCGGAGAGGAAGGGGATGGCAGAGGATGAGATAGTTGGATGGCATCACCGACTCGATGGACATGAGTTTGAGCAAGCTCCAGGAGTTGGTGATGGACAGGGAGGCCTGGCGTGCTGCAGTCCATGGGGTCACAAAGAGTCGGACATGAATGAGCGACTGAACTGAACTGAATACTGTATGATATCACATACGTGGAATCTAAAAAATCTACAATGAACTGGTGAATATAGCAAAAAAGAAGCATACTAGTGGGGAGAAGGAAAGAAGAGGGGAAGGTAGAGATAGGGGAGTAACAGGTCAAATTATTAGGTATAAAATATGCTACAAAGATATACTGTACAACACTAGGAATATAGCCAATATTTTAGACTAACTAAATGGAGTAAATGGAGTATAACCTTTAAAATTGTGAATCATGGTATTGTAGAACTGTAACTTATATAATGGTGTACATCAACTATACTCTAATTAAAAAAATATCTTGAAGCAGTCTTACGACCTACAAGATTATCACAGCATTGACCTCATGTCATTAACTAACCTCAGTGTCTGGAGGAGCCACCCCAAATGAAATGTGGTTCTCAGGACAACATGTTTGGTAAAATTTTGACTCGTGTTACTGATGTTCAATTATTAAGTGAAGCCAGATGGCATCTAAGGGCAGGTTGGAGGACAAAGAGGAAAAATCATCCTTGATTTCATGTCTACAGGATATCATTGGTGGCACTGTGACCTAAGAAGTTAATTCCATTGCAAGAAATCTCTCTTCAAGAGGTCAACAGGGGCCCTACTTAACCTTCATGTACTGTCTTCTTTATTAGAGGAGGCATTTGGGGAGACCTATTTGTGGCATTGCTATTTTCTTGCAGAATACAGAAATTTGTGATGATGGCAGACTTTCTTTCTCATCTTAGTTTCCATTTCCCCTTTGAGTCCACTGTCTGAGCCTTGGAGGCTGCTTGGAGGGTGGCCTCTCTACAGAGACTCAGTTGCCGCCCAATGTTATGGGCATATGTTTTCTGTCCTGAGACACGTGCACTGGCTTCTGTTGCTTCTTCTTGTGAAATTGCAAACATCTGAGACGTGGTTTCTGAGGCTGATTTCCCTTTGGTCCTCAGTGAATCAGAGAAGATCCCTAGACCCAAGCTGCTGTGGATGCTTCAAAATCTCTTCTCCTAGAGCACAGTTCTCACTTTGGCTGCACTTTAGAAATTGGGGGAGGCTTTAAAAATCCTGAGGTCCCCCCAAAATCCTAAGGTTCCCCCCCAAAAATCCTGAGGTCTATTGCTGTTGTTCAGCCATTAAGTCATCTTTGACTCTGTGATCCCATGGACTGCAGTACACCAGGCTCTCCTGTCCTTCATTATCTCCTGGAGTTTGCTCAAACTCATGTCCATTGAGTTGGTGATGCCATCCAACCATCTCATCCTCTGTTGTCCCCTTCTCCTCTTTCCCTCAATCTTTCCCAGCAACAGAGTCTTTTCCAATGAGTCATACCCCAATCAATTACATCATAGTCTCTGTGATGTTAATTTTTGTGACAGTTAATTTTTGTGTGTCAGTGGGGCTGGGCCAAGTGGAACCCAGCTGGCCACTTGGTATTTGCTCAGAGGCATGTAAGGCTATGGTTTTTCCAGTGGTCATGTATGGATGGGAGAGCTGGACTGTGAAGAAGGCTGAGCACTGAAAAATTGATGCTTTTGAACTGTGGTGTTGGAGAAGACTCTTGAGAGTCCCTTGGACTGCAAGGAGATCCAACCAGTCCATCCTGAAGGAGATAAGTCCTGGGTGTTCATTGGAAGGACTGATGCTGAAGCTGAAACTTCAATCTTTTGGCCACCACATGCGAAGAGTTGACTCATTGGAAAAGACCCTGATGCTGGGAGGGATTGAGGGCAGGAGGAGAAGGGGACAACAGAGGATGAAATGGCTGGATGACATAACTGACTCGATGGACATGAGTTTGAGTAAACTCCGGGAGTTGGTGATGGACAGGGAGGCCTGGTGTGCTGCGATTCATGGGGTCGCAGAGAGTCGGACTGAGTAATTGAACAGAACTGAACTGATGTTTTAGATGACACTAACATTTAAATCAATAAACAGATGGCCCTTCACAATGGGGATGGGCCTCATGCAATAAGTTCAGGGTCTTAATACAAAGCTTCTGACCTCCATTGAGCAAGAAAGGTTTCTGCCAAAAGACCACATTTGGATTTGAACTGCAACTTATTCTGGGTCTCCAGCCTGCTTGTCTACCCTGTAGATTTTTGGACAGACTTGATGGCCTCTGCTGTTGCATAAGCCAAGTCCTTAAAATCAACCTCTCTTTCTCTCCTGCACCCTGTTCCTCTCACTTTCTTGCTCATGCATCTTGTGGGTTCTGCTTCTCTGGCCAGCCCCGACTAACATGAGCAGCGATGTGGGTGTCAGGCGTTGGTACTTTTAAGAGCTCCCCTGGTGATCCAGCAGCTTGACAGCCCTCTCCCAGGCACCTGTGAAGAGAAGAGGGCCCCTCCCGTGCTCCTCGGGATGCTGTCCTCTTTCCACCTCCAGATGCTCTAGGGCCCAAGAGCATTTTTCTCTGCAACAGTAGAGCTGCAGCCCTCAGCCCCAACCCCCGCCTGCCTCTGCTGCTTCCAGGAAAGCCCAGCTGGGATTTCAGTCTGCTTCTAAGACTTTTTTTCTTCCTTCTCAATGTCTTGCTCTTCAGCACCTCCCTCCAGCAGACCAGCAGCATCAGCCTCAGCAGGAGCTTGTCAGAAATCCCAAGATACTGAACCTGCTGGCTGCCGATGTCCTGAAATACAGAATTCAAATGGTTCTTTTGTTCTTTTCTATCTGGACCCATGCACAGCTCCTCCTCTTGGTCACTCATGCCCCTCCTGGCCACTGGGATGGCATCTCCCCTCTGCAAGCCCAGACTCTCTTCTGGGAGGGCCGCTTCCCTGCCAATGAAATCCCTCCCTCTCCCTCCAGCTTAATTAGCTTGAATTCCTTTTTTAAAAAAGTTATTCCATAACCCCTCTTCTCATCATAAAATGAAACACACTTACATAGTGTTTAATCTCTTTCTTGATTCTTCCTGTGAACCTGACTCTTCTATAGTGATTCAGACAAGATGTTCATCTGTACTTCTAAGTATGGATATTTGGGTATGTGTGTTTAGTCACTTCAGTCATGTCTGACTCTTTGTGACCCCATGGACTGTAGCCCACTAGGCTCCTCTGTCCGTGGGATTCTCCAGGCAAGAATACTGTGAGTGGGTAGCCATGACCTCCTTCAGGGGATCTTCCCATCCCAGGGATCAGACCTGAATCTCCTGCGTCTTCTGTGTTGCAGGTGGATAGTTTACCACTGAGCCACCTGGGAAGCCCAACCTTTGGGTATACAAACACTGAATTAAGATTGCTGTGTTCTTTTCTGCTCCTGAAAAAAATGACATATTTTTCCACTTTTAATGAAATTTTTTTCATAATATTTTGAGGGAAGATCATTTAAGTTATATGACCTCATCTGTATTTTGTTAGTAAAAATAATACATCCCCTTATTCATCTTCATTTATTCACAGATCAAATCTACAATGTTTTTGTAAATAAAACCAGTCTGGATCTCTGAACTCTAAATTCAGGGTTAAAGTTTGTGCAAGTGAAAATTGCAGAGACAAATTGAGATCACACAGTGGTGGTGGTGGGGTAATGTGGTAATTGTGCCAGTAGTGGAGCAATTGTAGTGGGGATGAAAGGATGCTGGTCATGGTGGTGGTGGAGGTGATGGTGGTGGAGGTGATGGAGGTGATGGAAATGGTGGTGACAGTGAGAGAAGTGATGATGGTGGTGATAGAGGTAATGGTGGTGGTGGAGGTGATGGTGGTGGTGGTGATGGAGGTGAAAGTGGTGATGGAGGTGAAAGTGGTGATGGTGGTGGAGGTGATGGTGATGGAGGTGATGGTGGTGGTGGAGTTGATGGTGTGGTGGTGACAGTTGTGGTGGTGGAGGTGCTGGTGGTGCCAATGGAGGTGATGGTGATGGAAGTGGTGATGGAGGCGATGGAGGTGATAGAGGTGGTGATGACGGCGGCAGGGGTGGTGATGGTGGTGGTCACTGGGTCAGTGAGGATGGCAGTTGTGGAGGTAGTGGGTAGGGTAGTGATGAAGGTGGTGGCAATGACAGTGGTGGAAGGGAGATGATGGTATGACATTTAAGAGTCTCAGGACAAGGTAAGGAGAGACTCACTCCTCAGTTCCTAAGTACTTCTAATGGGGCAAGCTGCTGCCCCTTTGGCCTGATACTATCAACTTAAAATTGAATTCCAACAGCAACGCCCCCAGAAGCACAGAGCTTGCTGATCGTAAACTGAAATATCTGGTTTTTTTTTTTTTTTCATTTATCTTTATTAGTTGGAGGCTAATCACTTTACAATATTGTAGTGGGTTTTGTCATACATTGACATGAATCAGCCATGGATTTACAAGTATTCCCTATCCCGATCCCCCCTCCCACCTCCCTCTCCACCCGATTCCTCTGGGTCTTCCCAGTGCACCAGGCCCGAGCACTTGTCTCATGCATCCCACCTGGGCTGGTGATCTGTTTCACCCTAGATAATATACATGTTTCTGGCTGCATACCTGGCCTAATGAATCCAAGAAACATCTATTGTTTTTCCACCACCCACACTGAGAAAGCACTGAATGCCTGGGCAAGCAGCATTCTGGTAGTTTAAGGTCAAGTAACAGCCATCTGCACAGGGAAGCCGTGTTGCCAGCCAGGAGGGGAACTGTGCTAGGCCCCCTTTTACTCAGAGTGGCCCTGTCCCCATGAGCACACGCTGTTGACCATGAGTCCAGTCTGAGCGGGATTGTGGAGCTGACTGAAGTGGCGGTTTGCTGCCATTTCCAGCAGCTACTTACCCTAACTCCATCATCAACCTTCATCTCACCAGTTCTTAAAGAAGAATCCTCGAGATTCCCAGGTTTAATGGCAGATGTCTAGGCCAAATGCTCTGTATAGTTCCCATATGCCAAAGGTGGGAACTTCAGGGGGGTCACTAAGTAACAACCCTCTCCTGCTCACATGATTTCTGAAACAACAGAACACATAGATCCAGATGTGCAGCAAAAACATCAGCTTATCAGCCGTAATGGCAGGGTTGGAGGACCTGGCTTAGGCAGGCGATCAGCTGGGCTGGTGCGTGCCGTCCACGCCAGCCCTTCCTTCCTGCTGGACCAGCCTTTGGCACAGCCCAGTTGGGCTTGGTTTGTATCAGATTCACTCCCCCATGACTGCTGACTTGTATTGGCTGTGGGAGGACAAGGAAGAAATGTATTCACTTATTTACACATTCTCTCATTCCTTCATTCAACAAATGTTTATTGAGCACCTAGTAAACACCAAGCTTGAACAAAACAAATCATCAGTGTTTATTGTATTTTATTGAATTTGTTCTAATGAAATTCCCCTTTTTTATCTGTGAGGAGAGGTGATAAGAAGGGCACTGATGGACTTCTCTTCTCATGAAGAACAAAAAGCACATAACTCTCCCTCGTCAGAAAGAGCCCAGTGCAATTTCTCTTTGGTAAGTGGTGGGACAAATGGTTGGCCAAGCCCCACTCCAGGGGCTGGTTGGGGCATCTCCTGTCTGTGAACCCACAGACACTTCTGCTGCTCTGGTTTGTGACACAGGCCATTGGGTTGGTTTCTGATTTCCTGTGAGTTCCCAACTGCATAGCTCAGTACCTAGAGGTTTGTGAAATTAATGAACGACTTGGAGTTTTTGAGCCTGGATAACCTGGGATATGGTACGTTTATAAATGAAAATAGAGACCTTGGAGAGATATTTGTTTTTCAGGGAGAAATGGGTGAGTCTAGCTTTCAACCATGTGGAATACATACAGGACAAGCTAATCCTACCTGTGTCTCTGGATTTAATGGCTACTGGACTTCCCAGGTGGGGCTAGTGGTAAAGAGTCCACCTGCCAATGCAGGTAGATGTAGGAGACCCGGATTTGATCCCTGGGTTGGGAAGATCCCCTGGAGGAGGGCGTGGCAACCCACTCCAGTATTCTTGCCTGGAGAATCCCACGGACAGAGGAGCCTGATGGGCTACAGTCCACAAGGTCCCAAAGAGTCGGATATGACTGAAGCCACTTATCACGCATGCACACTCATGCACCCTTTTACAGCCTTGAGAGGAAGGAGAACCAAAACCCTCTGACCAGTCACATCCCGTCTCAGTCTGCACGTATCTTTGTTGTCCCACTTTTTTTTTCCCAATCAGCTTCAGTCTTTGAAGATTGCATCCAGTCTTCAGTCTTTCCAGTTTCCCATTGCTCCTCTAACATATTAATGGGAGGACAAATCTGATACCCTCCATGGACACATGGATGTAATTACGTTGTCACTGTGGGGGTGAGTCTCCCCTGAAATGTCATGAGAAAGATTATAAATGAATCAAGGACAAATAAAGCTGATTGGATACCAAGGAAGATAATATGAGCTCTGGCTGAAGGACAAGGAGGAAGGGTCTCAGACCTAACAGCTCAGACAGGAGCAGCAGCAATGAGCCTGCGTCTGCCTCCGTCTGAAGACCGGGACTGTGTGTGTCACGCTGTCAGCCTGTGACGTCACTGACCAAACAGCTGTGCATTTGCCCACATTGTGGATCATCATATGATTAACACTTCCGAGAAGATGACGCTTCGTCATGTAAATGTATGTATTTCACTGTTGAAAAGTGGAAGTATTAGTCACTCAGTCATGTCTGACTCTTTGCAACCCCATGGACTATAGCCCACCAAGCTCCTCTGTCCGTGGGATTCTCCAGGCAAGAATACTGGAGTGGGTAGCCATGCCCTCCTTCAGGGGATCTTCCCAACCCAGGGATCAAACCCGAGTCTCCTGCATCTTCTTAATTGAAGGTGGATTGTTTACTTCTGAGCCACTTGGGAAGCCCAACCTTTGGGTATACAAACTCTGAATTAAGTTTGTTTTGTTCTTTTCTGCTCCCTTAAAAAATGATGTATTTTTTTCCATTTTTAATGAAATTCTTTCATAATATTCTATCGTAATATTTTGAGGGAAGATGGTGCATTGGGAAGACCCAGAGGGATCGGGTAGAGAGGGAGGTGGGAGGGGGGATCGGGATGAGGAATACATGTAAATCCATGGCGGATTCATGTCAATGTATGACAAAAACCACTACAATATTGTTAAGTAATTAGCCTCCAACTAATAAAAATAAATGAAAAAAAAATTATATGATCTCATTTATATTTTATTTGTAAAAATAATACATGCCCTTATTCTTCTTCATTTATTCACAGATCAAATCTACCATGTTTCTGTAAATAAAACCAGTCTGGATCTCTGAAATTCAAATTTAGGATTAAAGTTTGTATCTCAGTCCTGTCTGACTCTTTGCAACCCCATGGACTGGAGCCCACTAACCGCCTCTGTCCATGGAATTCTCCAGGCAAGAGTATTGGAGTGAGTAGTCATTCCCTTCTCCAGGGAACCTTCCTGACCCAGGGATTGAACTTGGGTCTCCTGCGTTGAAGACAGATTCTTTAACAACAGGGCAACCAGGGAAGCCCCATTTCACTGCTCAATGGGAACAGACAATCAGAGGATGATTATTGCTGGCTTCATATACTCTTGGAGCCATGATCTGAAACGCTCATCATTTTTTATTTAACTTAACTTTTAATTGGAGGATAATTACTCTACAATATTGTGACTGTTTCTGCCATACATCAGGGTGAATCATCTATAGGCAAGGGAGGGGACATATGTATATCAAACAGTATGTTTTTTTAAAAGGTTGTACTCTGTTGGGGTAAAAGGTTTTGGGGGAAGAAAAATTGGCTTTAATCTTTAGTTTTTACTTTTTATATATATTTTTTATCATTTGTATTTTTATCTGTTCTTTACAAGCTATTATGTTGAGGGTTGACTTTCAATAGATCACAGTGAGGGAGCTCCTCTGCTACATAGAAACCACCCCCCCAAATTCGCTTTAAATTGCAAATTCTGTCTAAATTTCTCCAAGCTCTAATCCCAGAGATCCCTTTGTCTTGCATACTATCCTGACACACTCCATTAATCTACCAAACAGCAGAAGGCTGTGCAAAAACAGACTCCTATCTTGCAGAGATAGGGTCAGTTCAGGTCAAAGTTTTATTGGTGTTGGCTCAAAAGCTATTGAGAAAACTTGTAAAGTGAAGAGCAGTTACAACGTGATCTTTAAAGCAGATTTCTAAGATGAAAACAGAACAAGATTGGTTTCTGACCACAAAATGTTCTTCTTTTCAAATTGGCACACAGATATAGGTCCATGTTCTTTCAACGACAGCCATGTATGAAGCAATGAAAACGCATGTCTGAGAAAGACTTTGCAAATATTAAAACTTAATTGTAGTAAGCTTCCTCTGTGGCTGTTGTTGGTCAGTTCTTAAGTCGTTTCTGACTCTGCAACCCCATGGATTGTAGCTGCCAAGCTCCTCTGTCCTCCACTGTCTCCCGGACTTTGCTCAAATTCATGTCCATTGAGTCCATTGAAACCCCAAGTTTCCTTTGGGATGTCATATAAGTAATATTTCTTGGTGTTTTTCCAAAAAGGATGGTAAATAGAGTTATCTTTTGATCATATAAGATGGGGTTTGAGGCCACAATCCCCTCAGTAAGGCATGTCACCCATATTGGTTTCCAAGCACTGCTCTAACAAAACAACACAAGCTAAGTGGCTTGAGCAACAGAAATTTATTGTCTTCCAGCCTTGGACAGAGGTCAGAGGTCAAGGCTGGGGCAGAGTTGGTCCTCAGGCAGGGCTGTGTGGGACATCTGTCTGATGCCTCTCTCCTAGTTTCTGAGAGTTTCCTGGCTGTGGCAGCAGGACTTCAGCTGTTACCTCTGTGTATGTGTCTGTGTCCTAACCTCCCCTTTTCAAAAGGATGCCAGCCATGTTAGATTAGGGCCCACCCTACTCTGGTAAGACCTCATTTTTAACTAATCATTAATACCTGTGCAAAGATCCCATGTCTAAATAAAGTCCCATGCTGAGATCCTAGGGATGAATTTGCGGGGACACAGCGGAACCCATCACATCCCTGTGGTGATGCTTGTGCAACTCAGGAGATGCCCGGCTCCAAGCTCTGCATCCTGGTCCATCCTCCTGTTTCTCTTCTGGGTATCGCTGTGCCTCACTGCCATCCCCCCACCTAGACCCCTACCCTGGCACTGGGGCTGGACTGTCAGCTTTACCCCCAAAGCACCTCCTGATTCGCCTTTGACTTCTGCTTCTCACCGTGGAGCTCATGCTGCTGAACCCTAGCTAGGGGTCTGACTCCAGACCCCTCTTGTCCAGAAAAGGAATGTGTGAGCTCTCAGTACCCTGCCAGCCTATTCTGCACACACAGGGAACAGCAAATCTTAAAGAAAGAGCCAGGGATGAGGATGCAGAGATGCTACGGATGGCTCATGCCTTGGAACATGATGTGGGGTGCATTAACGAGGCACATTAACAAGGGCATTAGCCCTTGTCCAAAGGGCTCTTTTGAGGTTGGGAAAGGCAGGGTTGAAAAGTCTAATATTTTGCTGAGATCACTTTTAATGCCTCACACCACCGAGGAAACAAAGTCGTGTCTAAAACACCCAACCTGTCAGACAGAGAGCTTTGCTTGGAGCTGCAGTCACACCAGTAATACTGCTGACAGAGGGAACTGCAGGCGTTCAGGAGGGAAGTAGGTGGGGTGCGCCTGGAGATTTAAAACCCAATCTTTACCGTTCACATGGGGAATAATCGTTAACTGGAGGGTCTCAGTGGATGTTTTCTTTTTTTTCTTAAAATTTTTTATTAAGTCCTCTAGGATTTGGTCATGTACAGATGTGAGATTTGGACCACAAAGAAGACAAAGTGCCAAAGAATTGATGCTTTTGAAATGTGGTGCTGGAGAAGATTCTTGAGAGTCCCTTGGACAGCAAGGAGATCAAACCAGTCCATCCTAAAGGGAATCAACCCTGAATATTCACTGGAAAGACTGATATGAAGCTGAAGCTTCAATCCTTTGGCCACTAATTCGAAGAACTGACTCATTGGAAAAGACCCTGATGTTGGGGAATATTGAGGAGGATAAGGGGAGACATAGGATTAGATGGTTGGATGGCCTCATGGACAAAATGGACATGAGTTTGAGCAAGCTCCGGGAGTAGGTGATGGACAGGGAGGCCTGGTGTGCTGCAGTCCATGGGGATGCAAAGAGTCAGACATGGCTTAGCAACTGAACAATAACAACATAGACTTGGGCTGTGATGAAGAGAAATCTATTTACTCACTGTCTAGAGCTGCTAGGATGCTAGTGGCTAAATGTAACATTTTTCTAGTGGCTCTTTTATAAGGTCTCCAGGTCAACTATGTGAGTTCTGTCCAAACATCTACCTCTGCTCCATGAAGGTTTCAGGTAACTTTTGGCTATGGAAGAGTACAATCTGAATGTGTGATAAAATTTTAGCATTCTTTATACAATTTCAGAAGCTATGGCCTTTCCAGATATTGGTGTAAGATTTCTGAGGAAAGGTTTGCTTGAAATAAATATCTAGATGCCCAGATAAAGAATGTAGCTAGTGAAATCTCAGCTCCTCAGTTGCTCCTGGAAATAGATCATTCTAGACAACCAAGCTGAAAGGTAACCTTGTTCCTCCTTAGAACATTAAAATCTGAGTTGCATTTTTACTTTTTTTTTCTGGAGGTGTGCCCTATGTTTTTTATCTTTCTTTTTATTTTTATAAAATTTTTATTGGAGTATAGTTGATTTAGATTGTGAATATACTAAATACCACTGAACTGTTCACTATGAAAAAAATCTCTAAATACAGATGAATATTTGCTGGAGAGGAAAGGCAAAATTGTCCTTGATTGAAAGCAATTTCTTTTTATTTTTATAAAACTTATTAGAGTAAGTTGATTTACAATGTTGCATTAGATTAAGGTGTACAACAAAATGGTTATACGTATACATATATACCCCTTCTTTTTAAGTTTATATTCCCATATAAGCCATTGCAGAGTGTTGGATAGCATTCCCCATGCTGTGGGGGCTTCCCAGATGACACAAGTGGTAAAGAAGCCATCTGCCAATGCAGGAAGTGTAAGAGACACAGGTTTGACCCCTGGTTTGGGAAGATTCTCTGGAGGAGGGCAAGGAAACCCACTCCAGTATTCTTGCCTGGAAAGTGCCCATGGACAGAGCAGCTTGGCAGGCTATAGTTCATGGGGTCACAAAGATTTGGACATGACAGAAGCAACTTAGCACGCATGCATGTTTAATTAAATATATCAAAGTTCCATGGTCTTCCCTAATTACATCATGACCTCAGACACCCAGTCAGTCCACTCGCTAGTTTATTTGTTGTCTGGCCATCCAGGGGGATCCATGTTCTTTTTGGAGCTCTTCCTCATGGGTTATACTCCAAGGGTCTATATAAGGAATGTTTGTGCTTCCCCCAACTCATTACTTGAAGCCCCAATATCTCATGGGATGGTATTTGGAGATGCAACTTTTGGGAGGTGATTAGGGTTAGATGAGATGAGAAGGGGAAACTTCATGTTGAGATTGGTGCCTGATCAGAAGAGACACCAGAAAGCTTTCTCCATCTCCGCCGAGAGAGGACATGTCAAGAAGGTGGCTACCTGCAAGCCAGAAAGAGGGTCCATACAAGAACCCCATCCTTCTGACACCTTAATCTGAGATTTGCAGCCTCCAGAACTGTGAGAAGATAAATGCCTGTTGTTTAAGCCTCTCTGGTCCATGGTATGTTGTCATGGCAGCCTGAACTGACTGAGGTTGACTGTAATACAGTGCTCTGATGTAAGGAATGGGTGTGACCCAACCTGAGCTAATTGGACACATCAGCCCTAGAAGTGGATCTTGAGCAGAGGGAAGAAATGCGAATAGATGGAGTTCCTTCACTTGTGATGGAGCCTCCCTGACCAGATACCTCTTGCTGTGGGTCTCTTGAAGCTGGTCTGTTTTCTTACCTGAGTCTCCAGTCTCCTGCACTGATACTGTGCACTCTTGATGTTTTTCCAATAAATCCTCCTGTTTAATCTAGACAGAGTTGGGGTATGTTGCTCATTTTTTGTTGTGTGGTTTTTCCAGTAGTCATGTATAGATGTGAGAGTTGGACCACAAAGAAGGCTGAGTGCTGAAGAATTGATGGTTTTGAACTGTGGTGCTAGAGGACTCTTTAGAGTCCCTCGGACAGCAAGGAGATCAAGCTGGTCCATCCTAAAGGAAATCAGTCCTGAATATTCATTGGAAAGACTGATGCTGAGGCTGAAGCTCCAACACTTTGGCTACCTGATGTGAAGAGCCAGCTCACTGGAAAAGACCCTGATACTGGAGGAAAAGTGGGCTGAAAAGGATGAGATGGTTCAATAACATCACTGACTCAATGGACATGAATCTGTGCAAATTCCAGGAGGTAGTGAAGGACAGGGGAGTCTGGTGTGCTGCAGTCCATGGGGTTGCAAAGAGTTGGACAAGACTTTGTGACTGAACAACAAGAGTCTGTTGCTTGTGAAAATTCCAATATTTACCGGGTCTGTCAGTTAATGTATAAGGCCTACATATCTTACTGGTTCTCCTTTTACAGGATATTATAGCTTTATTTTTATGCTTACCATTGGGTAATAGATTTCTGAAATGAAGTTGATAATTAGATGACTTTTGATGGAGTAACCCAATGGTAGCACTAAAATTTTATTCATACAATGATATTTGAATAAATCATCAGAATCAATTTTCCCTGTGTTGAATTTCTCATTATGTTTAGGAGAGGGGCCTGGGGAATGGTAGTAAGGAGAAATGGTATATTCAATAAATAAGCGTAGGCATAAGTTAGCACTGATAGGCATTGGATGCTTTCAGCTTTGCTATAGATTATAAAACTACTAATAACTTGCATAAATGAGTAGGAAACTACAAATTACTTTATGGATAGGAAATTCTGAAAGACTTATGGTATTGACTTTCACTGACATTATGTAATGGGAAAAAGTGAGGTGATTTAAGATGAAAATTGATTTACAGAAATGTTCATCATGGTCTTTTATTTCCATGGAGAAGGACTATTGATGTATTACTCATATTGTAATGTCCACAAGCCCTAGTGAACATTAAACTTTCACACGATACAAAAAAGATTTGTGACAAATTGAATTTTAAGCCAGAGTGGTTGATATTTCAGTCCCAACCCTCAGCTGAGTCAAGACTTGTAGAGGTGTTTAGAGCAAAATAGATGTCTATTCAATTAATTAACTCAACAGATAATCATTGAGCCAGCTCTGATCCTGCTGCTGTGGTGTTTGCTGGGCAAAGAGTGTGCAACATGCCCTTTGCAAGCAAAAAGGTTATAGTCAAAAGGAAGGCATGAAAGTACACGAACAAGGACAGAAAGTCATAGACACCAAGACAGACTCATTTAGAGCAATGAACCCAAAGGAGAGGCTGCTCAGCTTTTTTTTCCCCCGGGGAGATGCACTGAGTCTTTTGTCCTTTGAGCACTAAGACTTCTTTAGCTCCCAGGCTTCTCTAGTTGTGGAGCACAGGCTCCAGAATGCATAGCTTCAGTAGTTGTGGCTTAGTTGCTTTACAGCATGTGGGATCTTCTCCCCAACCAGGGATCGAGGGGCTTCCCCTGGTGGCACAGCAGTAAAGAATCCCACTGCAATGCAGAAGATGTGGGTTTGATATCTGAGTCAGGAAGATCCCCTGGAGGAGGAAACAGCCACTGACTCCAGTATTCTTGCTCGGGAAATCCCACGGACAAAAAAGCCTGGTGGGTTACAGTCCATGGGCTCCCAAAAGAGTCAGACATAACTGAGCAACTAAACAACAACAATCAGGGATTGAACTTGCATCCCCTGCATTGGAAGGTGGATTCTTAACTACTGGGCCACTAGGAAAGTCCCTGCTCAGCCTTTCAAGTGGAAGTGAGAAAGTGTCCAGGAAGGAAGTGTTTTGTGTGTGTGTGTGTATGTGTGTGTGTGATAATTCTGGGAGAGTCACAATGTAAGCAAAGTTTATAAGATAAAATAGAGCCAGGGCTTTTTTATGCAGCTCATGGGGTTCTCATGGCAAATATGCTGGAGTGGTTTGTCATTCCCTTCTCCAGCCTGCTCACTGAAAAAGACCCTGATGCTAAGGAAGATTAAAGGCAAAAGGAAAAGACGGTGACAGAGGATGAGATAGTTGGACAGTATCACTGATTCAATGCACACGAACTTGGGCAAACTCCAGGAGATGGTGAGGGACATGGAAGCCTGGGGTGCTGCAGAGTCACGGTGTTGCAAAGAGTCAGACACGACTTGGCAACTGAACAACAGCAACAAAGGCAGGTGGGTTGGTAAATGCGAGAAGCTCAGTATGACCCAAATATTGCTGTGGGAAGAGATGCAAAGAAGATCAAGGCTGGAAAGGAAGGTCAGGTCAGACCTTGGCAGGACCTGTCAGCAAGAATAGGCACGTTGAAATTGCTCCACCAGGTACACAGGAATCATGGACATATTTAAGTGGTGGATTGAAGTGACCAGATTTATGTTTTATCTTTTTGGTAGATGCATGCTCCTGCATGCTCAGTTGCTCAGTTCTGTCTGACTTTTCGTGATTCTGTGGAGTGTAGCCAGCCAGGCTCCTGCTACCCTGGGGTTTTCCAGCAAGAATACTAGAGTGAGTTGCTAGTTCCTTCTGCAGGGGATCTTCCCCACCAAGAGATCAACCTGTGTCTCTCGTGTCTCCTGCATTGTAGGTGGATTCTTGATCTCTGAGCCACTGGGGAAGCCCTTTTGGTAGATGAGAAGAGCCAGATGAAAGAAAGGAAAAAATAGACTCCTGAAGACCCACTGAGAGATGGCTCTGGGGATTGGTGGGGAAATGACACGAAGTTGAGTGATAGCAATGGCAGAGGAGGGATATGGCAGGGTTGTTAATGAGAAAAGTGTGACCAGACCTGACCCCTCATTTGAGCTGAATTGGAAATAGTTATGCAAGAAAGGGAAGGACTAAGATGACCACCAGGGCTAGGTCTCAGGTAGACAGTGAAAATTCCTAATACACAGGAGAAAAAGCAAGACTGTGGATGCTGAACTTGAGATGCTTAGAGGACATTCACATATACGACCAGGAAGCAACTGGACATTGAAGTCAGGAGCCCAGTCAGGTCTCTGGTTTAGATATGCACTTTGGGAAGTTGCCAGTATGAAGGCAGAGTTAAAAGGATAAAGTGAATACGATCGTCTAGGGAGACACTGTGGGATGAAGGGAGACCACCATTTATGGGTGGGCAGGAGGAGACCAGTGCACAGAGATGAAGGGAGGAAGTGGTCAAGGGGGACCACAAGGGTGTGTCCTGAGACCAAGGGAAGAGTGGCTTCAGGAAGGAAGGAGCAGTCAGAAGCCACAAGTGCCCTGGAGAGGGTCTTGTGAATTTCCATTGCATCATAAGTTGTTTGGGGAAAGGATAAGTGAGGTAAGACTCTGAGAGTCTCTTGGGCTGCAAGGAGATGAAGCCAGTCAGTCCTAGAGGAAATCAACCCTGAATTTTCATTGGAAGGACTGTTGCTGAAGCTGAAGCTCCAATACCTTGGTCACCTCGTGTGAAGAGCTGACTCATTGGAAAAGACCCTGATGCTGGGAAAGATTGAAGGCAGGAGGAGAAGGGGATGACAGAGGATGAGATGGTTGGATGGCATCACCAACTCAATGGACATGAGTTTGAGCAAACTCCAGGAGATGGTGAAGGACAGGGAAAGCCCAGGGTGTTGCAGTCCATGGAGTTGCAAAGAGTCTGACGTGACTTAGCAACTGAGCAACAAAAAATGAGAGAATTAGGCTAGGATGCTAGTCTTCTGATCAATTACTGTAAAGAGAAGTGACGCTCTGGGTCCCATCTCTGAATGGCAAAATGTGCCCTTGCTGCAGTGGTATAACCCCTTCTCAACTCCTCTGTGCTGTTAGGATACAACTGAGCACCTGACTGACATGTGTTCTTTTCCCCCATCACGTGATCTCTCAGCCTCAGCACCACTGACATTTGAGACCCGTTGGGTCTTTGTTGTGGAGGTGTCCTGGGCATGGCAGCAGGCTTAGCAGCATCCCTGGTCTTTACCCACCAGGTGCCAGTTCCTCCCTCCCTCTCCCCAAGTCAGGACACCCCATAATCTTTCCAGGCAACGCCCAGTGTCCCCTAGGGAATAAACTGGCCCAGAGGAGAGCCATGACTCCAGATGCACAGCAAGATAGATCAAGCTGCACCTTCAGAAACATGTGCCTGGATAGGAGCACAGAGCATAGAAATAGATTTTAGATGAAAACTGTCTCAGCCAGAAAGTCATCTCAGAAAAGATATGTGTGGTCATGGAAGCCAAATAACCAAGCAATACAGACCTTAACTGTTAGAGTTAAACAGATATTTACTTATTTTTTTTCTGAAGCAATAAACAAATTGTCTCTAGGAGAAGGAAAAACAATACAATTCAGTAATAAAGGGGATATACACACAGTCCACATGCTCTTGTATGTTAAGCAGGGGGAACTCATGGCAGTAACCATTTGTTTGAGATCACTGGTGAGCAGGACCCATATATTTCTTTGGTAATAGTCCTTATAGATCTTCAGTGGTTGACTAAAATACCAACTCAGAGTCACGTCATCTGTTCTCTACCTCTGTTTAGCTCAAAGCAAACAGTGCAGTGCTCTTAGTTCTTGAGGTAGACACAAGATTTTTCCTTATTCACTTGGTTTGGTTTATGCTTTCCAGAATCTGGGCAATATTCACACTCATTAGCAGATTCATTTTTCCCCTGCTTAAGTTCATAAATGGATGGACTGCATAAATCCACTAGTGAGGGTTTTCCTCTCCTGCTGAGTATGCAATTGCAACTCCTTTTGCTTTCAGGGAATGGTCCTAATTCATTGGTTCCTTCATTCAGTCAATCAACAAACAAACATGGCGTGCCTGGTGGGATGTGAAACACTGTACCACTCACTGTAGGGAATGGATGGAGCTGCAGATAGAATGGGGGCCCTTCGTTTTGCTCAACTTGAGGAGGGAGGCAATAAACAAGTAATATAAATAAATAAGAGAGGAGGAGCCTGGAGGGCTATGGTCCATGGGATTGGAAAGAGTTGAACATGACTGAGTGACTAACACACACACATAAATATATAAATGGAAAGATGAAATGAATACAAATTATAAGGGGAAAAAAAGAGCAATGTGACTGTAATCAGGATGGAGTGAGATCAGGGGTCTTGTTTAGGTAAGAAGGTTGAGGAAGGCAGACCTGAGGAGACAGTATTTGGTCTGCTGCCTATAGGATGAGATAAAGCTGAGAATTTCAAGAGCTAGAGGAAGGTAAAGAATCTTCCAAGAACAGGAAAGACCATAGTCTGGTGAGCCAGGGGCTGAGTGGTGGGAAAGAATGCTGGAGAGAGGAGGGAGGTGCAGATCATAAAGACCTCTTTGCATTTAAATTTTGGCCTCAAAATTTCCCTCAGGAAGGGAATATGGTGAAGGCTTAAGCTGGAGATTGGAGAAGGCTATGTGTCTAAAGTTTTAGAATATTATTTTGTCTGCTGTGTAGGAACTGAATTGGAAAATAAGAGTGGGAACAGAAAGAATAGGAGGCCATTGGATCTGTGATAAAAGATGGTGGGGCACTGAGGGTGGTGGGAGTGGAGAGAGAGGTGTGAACTGACCTGAGATGTGTGTTGGGTGCAGGACAGATGGGATATGTTTATCAGAACAACAGCCTCTTGAAGATGTCTATGTCTAATTCCAGAATCTGTGATTGTGTTACCTTCAGTGGAAGAAGGCCCTAGGGCTTTTTGAACTTCTGATGCTTTTGAACTGTGGTGTTGGAGAAGACTCTTGAGAGTCCCTTGGACTGCAAGGAGATCCGGCCAGTCCATCCTAAAGGAGATCAGTCCTGACTATTCATTGGAAGGACTGATGCTGAAGCTGAAACTCTAATACTTTGGCCACCTGATGCGAAGAACTGACTCACTGGAAAAAACCCTGATGCTGGGAAAGATTGAAGGTGGGAGGAGAAGGGGACGACAGAGGATGAGATGTTGGATGGCATCACCGACTCAGTGGACATGAGTCTGAGTAAACTCTGGGAGTTGGTGATGGCCAGGGAGGCCTGTCTCGCTGCAGTCCATGGGGTTGCAAAGAGTCGGACATGACTGAGTGACTGAACTGAACTGATGGAAGAAGGACTTTGGAGATGTGAGTAAGAATACAGACCTTGAGATGGGAAGATTATCTTGGATTACCTGAGTAGGTCTGATCTAATGGAACCTTAAAAGCAGAGACTCTTTCCTAGATGAAACAGAGATGCAATGGAAGAGGTAGGAAACATGAGAGGGACTCAACCCATCATCACTGGCTTTGAAGATGGAGAAAGGGGACTCAGAGCCAAGATGTGTAGGGGACTTCTAGAAACTGTGGAAGGCTCTGAGCTGGTAGCCAACAAGGAAAAGGGCTCTCAGTCTAACAACTGCAAGGAAGACAATTCTGCCAATAGCCTGAATTAACAAGGAGATGGGCTTAACCCTACGGCCTCTGGATTTCCTCAGAGTAACCCATTCCAGCACTCTTGCCTGAAGAATCCCATGGTCAGAGGAACCTATGGGCAACAGTCCATAGGATGGCAAATAGTTGGGCAAGACTGAAGCAACTTAGCATGCATGCCTGGCACTGGAGTCTCCAATAAGGCCATAACTCTGCTGACACCTTGATTTTAGCCCAAGGAGATTCATGCCAGACTCGTGACTTTCAAAACAGTTAAAATGATGAATTTGTATTGTATAAGCCACACGATTGTGGGAATTGATTAGAACAGTGATAGGAAAATAATACATGGAACTTCATGGCTGGTTGAATGTGGAGGGTGGAAAGGACGCAGATGGCCCATGTAAGTTTTCATCCTGATCACCCAGTGGGCAACAACGTCATATAATGAGGTGCAGAAAGCTCATGGAAAAACAGATCATGGAGAGTGGAAACCATAATTCTGTTTTGGTCACTGATGTTTTAGAAGTTTGAGATGCCTGTAAGATATTTAAATGGAGGAACTAAACAGGAGATCAGTTATGTAATTCTGGGGTTCAGAGGAGAAGTCTGAACTTATGATATATTTTTGGACTAGAAAGAACACAGGTGATACTTGCAAATGTGGGGCTAACCCAGCAGACCTAAGAAGGGAGTGTAGATGGAGAAGCAGGACTAAAGTCCAACTCACAGACATTGCAATACACAGAGGTTGTGTAGGACAGTGAAGAAGAGAGCAAAGGTGACCAAAAAGGAGTCCAGGTAGGTGGGGAGAAGGGTAGAAGGGACAGTATCAGAAACTCAAGGGAAGGAGAAGGATGTGTCCTGTATATGAAGACGGAACTGTGCCTAAAGCTGCAGAGGTCTTGCGATGACATAGAAGTGCCACTGAATTTGGCACTGGTCACAGTCCTTGACAAGACCCCATGAGTATACAGGACTACAAGGAAGAGATGGCAGGAGGTGGGGGTGCTTAGGTGCCTAAATTCAGACAGTGGGTCGAACAACCTGTTTCACAGGAAACAGGAGCAAAAAGTGAAGAAGATTTGGCCAGAGTTGACTGAGGTCAAGAAATGTCTTTTAAAGATAGATCAGGCTTGTGTGCTGACATGAATAATCTGGTAAGGAGGAATAAATATATCTGAGTGGGGGAGAGAGAGAGAGGGAGAAAGAGGAATAGCGAGGAGTAGAATATGTGAGAAGAGAACAGGAGATGGGACCCAGAAGACAAGCAGAGGAATTTACCAGTTTTGTTCACTGTATCAGGAAAGAAAGGGGGATTGATAGAGATGCTGGTAGGTCTATAGATTTGTTGGTGGGAGGATGAAAAAGAATAAAAACTTCAGGCAGCATCATAGCCTGGACTTTCTATATGAGTAGTCCCTTAAAAGCAACTTGGGGGTCATAATCCAATATGACTCATATTTCAGATATGAGGAGGGAGGACACTGAGTCACTTTGATCCCAGTGACATTTTTGTGATTGTGCTAGATACATTTATGACATCTGTAAGAAGAAAGTCTACAATGCTGAGCAAAATAATGCCTTTGGGAAGGCACATTAATGGGCAAAAATAACTACCAGACTTGCCTCTTTTACTTCTTCATACCTCATGATTCTTTGGTCATTTTATTGTCGAGTATCTGAGAGGTTGACCAGCAAGCCCTTGTCAAGACCTTGCGCTGCCATCTGACTGTGGTAATGGTGTCTTTTTGAGTAAAACCATTTGTCTTCCCAGGTGAACTTGGAACCGGAGATGGTCACTATTGAACTGACATCATAGTGTCATGATGGCTAAGATCCTGGAAGCATCTTTTTCCTGAGTTATCTGGACTATTAGTATATGCATGGGTTTTTAGGACTCAACAAGGAGAAAGAAAATGTTAGAATTTTTATGGTAGCAACTTTTATTCTCTGAAAAAATTTTGTTTATGGTAATGTATACAGAATATTGTGTGTTTGTGTGCTCCGTCGTGCTCAACTCTTTGCTACCCGATGAACTGTAGCCTGCCATGCTCCTCTGCCCATAGAATTTCCCAGACAAGAATACTGCAGGGGGTTGCCATTTCCTACTCCAGGGGATCTTCCTAACTCAGGGATCAAATCTGTGTTTCTTGTGTCCCCTATATTAGCAGGTGGATTCTTTACTACTAGCATCACCTGGGTAATACAGTAATATATGCAAGCCATTTACAGCTTAATAAGACTCCATAGAATAGTGACTGTGTTCAAAACCTGTATCCCAAGAGAGGAAAGTGATCAAAGTCATTTGTGGACCACTACTCTAAATATCTAAGACACTGACTAAAGTATTCTGGCACTCATCATCTTCTTCTCCTCCTCCTCCTTCTTTTCAAGAGACCCCCTGGTTCCCATAGCACGATGTGATGGGTTGCTTTGAATGGTTTTGCAGCCTGGCGGGAACTTACCCTCCACTCAAGGATAAGCAAGGTCTGGGCCTGGTCCCCTTTATTAGTGGAGCTGCTTGATGAGGAGAACTTATCTGTGAGAGCGGAGTGGGGAGGGGGGCCAGGACCAATGGTTGAGGGCCCTCCCAGGTTGACCAGAAGTCAAGGCATCACACACTATGAAGCCTCCATTTTGGTTCTTATGCCACGAGGAAGGCAGCAGAACAGTCTGGCTAAAGCAGGGATTATAAGCCCAGGGTCCTGCCCACCCAGTGTATTATCCCTCAGGGGGTGGGTTCTGCCTGTCAACCACAGACCCCAGCGGGTCGCTCTGAGCACTGCTGAGAAAGTTCTGCGCTAGAAGACCCTTCCTCAGCCACGGACTTCTTGCGCTTGCTCATGCGTCTATCTGTGCGGACTCTCTTCTGCCCAATGCACTGAAGCTGTGTGCGTCTCTGTTCCGCCTGGCTGTCCAGCACTGCCAACAACTTGTGAGCCCTGACCTCCACGTCCCCAGCATGACCTCTGCATCCCCAGCACATTACCATCCCATGTCCTGTTCCCCAAATCCTCACTGCCCCACTGCTGACCTGGACACACTCAGGCACGCACTGCCCCATGTGCACATCTAGTCTCAGTTCTCAGCACATGGCTGCAGCCTTCCCTGCAGCCCCCCTTAGGTTTTTGTTAGGATTTTTCACAGGCTCTTCCTTCCTGCTGACTCTGGTCCCCATCTCTACTTTCCTTTCCAGGCTTGCTTCAAACTTTCTACTGCAAAGAGGTCCCTAGTAGTTACTTTATTTGGTAGCCTCTGGTAAAGCGTCTGCCTACAATGTGGGATACCTGGGTTCAATCCCTGGGTCGGGAAGATCTCCTGGAGAAGAAAATGGCAACCCACTCCAGTATTCTTGCCTGGAAAATCCTATGGACAGAGGAGCCTGGTAGGCTACAGTACATGGGGTTGCAAAGAGATGGACACAACTGAGCAACTTCACTTTCTTTCTTTAGCCATCAAATAAGGGCTTCCTTGTGCCTCAGATGGTAAAAAAAACCTGCCTGCAATGCAGGAAACCTGGGTTCAATCCCTGGGTAAGGAATATCCCCTGGGAAAGGGAATGGCCTCCCACTCTAGCCTTCTTGCTTGGAGAATTCCATGGACAGAGGAGCCTGGTGGCCTACAGTCCACAGGGTTGCAAAGAGTCAGAAACTACTGAGTGACTAAAACTTTCACTTCAGCATCAAATATCATAGAGGGCCTTCTCTGACTTTTAATTTGTGGTTCCTTCTTTATTCTTTTTAAATTGAGACATAATCAATATACATTATATTAGATTCAGATGTATAATGTAATCATCTAACATTTGTATATATTGTAGAATGATCATCACATTAAGTCCAGTTAACATCTGTTACTAAAACATCACCTATTGCTGAAAATTTATTTTCTTGTGGTGAGAACCTCTAAGACATTAAAATTCCTTTTTCTTTTCACATTCAGAAATTTATGGCAAATTTTAAGTTGAAATGTGACTATTGTTAAATAGTGTGTTAAATGCTACACACACACACACACACACACACACACCCCTGTGCACGGTGGTCATGGGACAATAAAGCAATGGATTTTCATCATTGGCATTTTCTGTGGTGGCTCTATGCCAGGAGTCTCACCTGATGGGTTTGGGTCATAGAGGACCTTCCACAGAGAATGGAGGATGCCCTGGCTGCTTCTGAGTTGAGACCTGAAGGACTGGCTCACAGAAGAAAGAGGAAAAGTTTGGGGGATGCCCTGCTAGAGAGGGAGAAGGAATCCCACCCCTCCCCTCCTGGAGGATGATGAGGAAGATGATGGACTTAGAGAGATCACTTTCCTTCCAGGCTGAAGTCCCAGGAAGGAGTGAACGATCCAGGGAGGGAGCTGGAAGGATGCTTGGGCGGCCTCCCAAGGGGTGGTATCAGCATCTGGGGCTGGACAGGGATCTGGCAGCTCTGCTCCTGGTACCCTGGCTTGTACAGGCAGAGAGAGCAGAAGGCTGTGGGTCAGCGGAGGCTGGGGACCAGATACCGAAGCTGGAGGAGGCTCACACTTGGCAAACAGCACAAATGACAAGGGCCAGCAACATGACCAGCCGGTCCCGGCACAGGTGCCAAGGAGAAGCTGAGACCAGTGCCCTTTGCTGCAGAGACTGGATCAGACCAGCCAACCAAGAGGTGGTGGAATCACGGGGTATGAGTCTGAAAAACCGAGTCCTTACCTAAAGGACTGGGAGCCATCTTGCCCTTCACACTGGGCTCTTGATGGGCAAGTTTAAAGCCTGTGTCCTTGTGTCTGTCCTCAGCTTTTAAGGATGATTATAACAATTGTAAAAAAGAAAGATGGTTGGCAGGTCTACACAGTGTTCCAGCGACAGTGACGACCCTGCCGTATTATGACTGTGTAACCGTATACAGGCCTGAGAGGCACCATTCTGTACTGATTGGTTGGCCCAGATGTAGCTCCTCTGCAGCGGCCACCCAGAGGCAGGTGAGTCGGCGTGCATGGCTGTGTGCCTGAGGGAGACAGTGCATATTTCCAGGGCCTTGTGTTCTCGGCTCCCCAGCAAGGCCATTTGTGAAATGAAGTCATCACTATCCCACCCATCTGAACCCAAGGGGCTATACCCCATGATTTTTTTTTAATGGTAACGACTAGTAGCCCCTGTGTGTTTCCTCTGTGCCGGGCTTTGTTCTGCATTCTGGCTCAGAACAAACCTTTGGTGGGTCTTCTTTTACTGAACTTATTTGACAAGCAAGGATATGAGGACCTAAGTATTTATGATCTGCTGACAACTAGTAAGTGGGAGGCTCAGAATTTGGTTTCATCAAGACTGTCTCCAAACCTGCTTTTTTAAAAAACGAGTTCTGGTTGGTCTTTTAAAGAAATTTTTATTTACTTGTTGGACTGTGCTGGGTCTTTGTCGCTGTGAGGACTTCTCTCCAGTTGTGCTGGGCGGGCTTCTCATTACAGTGGCTCCTCTTGTTGCAGATCACAGGCTCTAGGGTGGATGGGCTTCAGTACTCACAGCATGTGGGCTCAGCAATTTTGGCTCCTGGGCTCCAGAGCACAGGCCAAATAGTTATGGTGCAAGAGCTTATTTTCTCTACAGCGTGTGGAATCTTCCCAGATCAGGGGTCAAACACAAGTCTCCTGCAATGGCAGGAGGATTCTTTACCACTGCACTACCTGGGAAGCCCTGGTCAGTCTTACTAAAGAAAATTTTTGTGCAATTTACATTTTCATCAGTCCCTTCTGGCATGCTTCTAATGGTATCAGAGTCACCTAGGAACTGAATCACAATGATTTCACAATTCATTTAATGGCAACTGGCCATCAGCAAATTAGCAATGGTTATCTTAAGAAGTTATCATACTGGCTGTGCTGTTATTTCTTGAGGTTGACCAGATACCTAAAATCACAGACCTTTTCTACATAAGATATACTGTATAAATGAGACTTGGTTTACCATCAGCATTTATAAAGCCAGATTGACTGAAAGAACTAGGTCTGGAGACACAAGCATGGTCTTAATATACTGAAGGCTTGGCCTGCCCTGACTATTACAAAATCAGAAGCATGAGAATATTCACAGAAAATGTTGTATTTTTTAATGCCTCATGCATGACAGGCAGCTTGCAGCTACACACATGGTAATCTTGGATTTACAAAGCCCTGGAAGTTAGGAGAGCCACACTAGAGTGATGATTTAAGGAACTGCTGATATCTGGGAAGAACTATTCAACCTACTTGAATTATTAAGCACGTGCCTTTACGAGGATCTTTCCATTTCATTTTGCAAGTGTACACATACTCTTGGGTAGCTTCTACAAGCTACAATACCCTGTGGCATATTTAAAGGTTATAAACAATAGCACTTTTAGCTTTGCTTTTGCTTTAATGGCCAAATGAAGGGGATAAGTAAGTGAGTGTACTGGCTTCTCTTACCTGCATTAGGAGTGATTTGAGGGTAAGTATTTTCATGTAGCCATAGGGAGCCAAATAAGACACTTGAAAATAGTTTTTTTCATTTTAAATTAAGATATAGGTCTCACCCCTTATTTGTTTCATTTTATTTCCAATTGAGTTAACTCAAAACAAAGCACATTTACTTGACTAAATTGCCTGTGTCAGTTGCCCTGATGTGTTTTTCTTTTCTGTTTTTTATTTAACTGTGATACTGAATATTAAACCAGTACTAAGACAGGAAAGAAGACGAATAGAGTTTTCAAAGATTATATAGGCCCTCGGGCAGGACCTCTGAAATGGGAGTGTGTCTGAGGTCACGAGCTTTCAAATCAACTAATAGGCACTTAATAGAAGGCTTCCCTTCATGACAAGGATGAAATACAGAGGGGATTACACAGGGTGACCGGGGCAGGCCTGGGACCAAGGCTGTGTCTGACTCATGTTCATGTTGTCTTGCCTGGAGACTTTTATGGCCCTCATAGCCCCGCCATTTGATCTGGTTTGGTCCAGCTGTAGTCACTCTCATATCATGTCATACACTCCCACTTCAAAAGTCCTTCTCTTTTTCTCTATTCCCTCAACTTCTTAAAAAAAAAAAAGCTGAGGCTGGGCTGTAGTTGGTGCTCCCAAGAGGCTCTGGGAGTAGAAAGCTCCAGCTCTAGCCTAGCGGGTTATGTCTCTAAGCTGAGCAGGACTGAATATTGGTTTATGGATGCAGAGAGCAGCTGAAAACCTTCCCAAGAAAGACCAGAAGGAATGAGGTGTCCTTTCTTTACCTGCTGTGGCTTCTCCCATTTAGAGGGGTCTTTGCACACTGGACATACAATGTAGGCAGGTGACCAGCTTATAGCACAGACTCTTCAGGAATGCATAATTAATTAAAGCATAATAACTGGAATAATATACCCTGAAGAACTAAAAACAGGGCTCTTGGTATTCACTCTATTAATATATGGATACGTATAAATATCCTATTGCCTTCTTCAGCTTGTACTTAGTGAGGAAGAATTAGTGATCCCAAATTACTCATTATAAGCCAGTTAGACATTTTGGCTGTCTTACATATGAGAGAGAGGGCAACAGACGTGGTTTTCACGAGGATGGTGGAGGGAGACCAACAGTTCAAAATCTATAAAAGTTGTTAGGAAAAAAATAGCCAAAATTTAGCAACATAACAAAAAAGGTGAGTCACATGTCCTTCAGCATCATTCAAGGGCAGAGGTCACTCAAGGATTGACTAGGAGAATGAACTCAGTTCATCTCATTGCTCATCACTAACCGAAATAATAAGATGAATAAATCTTTTTAATGTGATATTGATACAAATGATTTCTGTCTGCTGGAACTTATGACCATAAAATTTTATAGTCTGTTGGACATTTGCCAGTTTTATATCTAACTTAACCATCTTATTCTAACATGATTTTAGTAAGTTGCCTTAAATAGCTTCTCAGATGTTCTTTGAACTGGTCGTAGCATTTTAGTGATTCCCTCATTAATTAATAAGTTAAATAAAATCTTAAATATGTGTTCATTTGATATTTGCCCAGAGTTTAATTTTGCCTTTTTGAAAATTAAACTCTAACAAGGTAGAAAGTGCTGTGAATCCTCCCTGACAGATAGAAAGTGCTGTGAATTGCATTTGAGAGACTACGTTTGTTTAGCCGAGGGAAGGTATTTGTGGGAAAATTGGTAGATAAAGCTGAGGAGAAAGCTAGGGGGCTTCTAAAGATAGTCTTTTGCTGAGTCATCTGTACCTGGGTCAGCAGGTGGTGGAGACCTACTGGAGGTTTTTTAAGAAGGTGATCAGCTTGACTGGAGTTGTGTCTTCACTAGGTTTATTTTTCAGGCATAGGTAGGCTCGTCAAATTGAGGGGGAAGAAGGAGAAGCTGGTGAGGGGGTTGTGGCAGTCACCCCTGTTGGGAAAAATGTGGGTCTAGGTTAGGGGGAAGCATGGGGATTTCACAGTCAGGAGGACCTTGAAGATCAGGCAGACCCCCACTGAGCATCCTGAGGTTAAACCATCTTTCACTGACTCTTCATCATTAGTCACGGTACCATAATTTTGGCCTTCACCATTTCTAAGCTGTTCTCTTTTTTCAAATCAAATATTTAAACTCAACCATTTTCAAAGGAATCCTCCATGTTTCTCTCATGCTTCCATTCACTTAATGTTAAATATGTTCGTTTCCATGATGCATGTTTATTTTAATTCAAACCTTTACATGTTTTGGTTAATTTACATGACAGATGTTTATCTCAAGATGGTGAGGATGAATCAGTTCAGTTCAGTTCAGTCTCTCAGTCGTGTCCAACTCTTTTTGACCCCTTGAATAAAAGAAGCCAAAATGATCATTAAGACACAGTGACAGGAAAATGAAATCAGAAGGAAAAGTCTGGGCCTCAAGTGTAGGGCCAGTGAGATGGTAAGTCTGAAGTCCTCTGAGTTTAATATCAAGACTCAGAGCACCTCCATTCTTATGAGAAATATTTCCAGGGATCCAGTGTTGTCAGGCCTTGTGTATCTATGACTCATGCCTATAAGAGAACCCTAACTTTACTGGGGGAAAAAAAAAAGATAAAAAATAAAGATATTCTGTTCAGGTCTATTGGCTTTTCTTATCTCAAAAATAGAAATTTAACTTTGTGGACTTTCTCATTCTGTTCCTACAAAATATGGGATTGTTGGCTGTCCAGGCATTGCACATCTCAGACCTCTTCTTTTCACTCCACTGGACGAAAGCTCAGCCTTGCGTCCTTCTCAGGTATAATAATGTTATTTTGAGGACAATCACGTCATTCTTACATGTTATTGTTTTGGTTCAGACTTTAAACCAAATAAGCCAGCCAAATGCTGATAAAGCAATACATCTGAGTTTCCCACATGTAATCAGAACCGAGGGGCATTTAATGCTTACTTATTGAGAATAGGAACATGAGACCAGCAGGACACAAGCCAGAGACCACTGCTTCTTATTTAATATATTTAGAAACTAAAAGATTTGTTGTTGTTTAGTTGCTAAGTCCTATCCGACTCTTTTGCGACCCCATGGACTGTAGCCCACCAGGCTCCTCTGTCCATGGGATTTTCTAGGCAAGGATACTGGAGTGGGTTGCCATTTCCTCATCTAAGGGATTGAACTCGAGTCTCCTGCATCGATAGGTGCATTCTTTGCCATTCAACCACCTGGTAAGCCCAAAAGGTTTGTGCGTGCCTGAGTGTGTCCTTGCTAAGTTGCTTAGTCGTGTCCAACTCTATGTGACCCCATGGTCTGTAGCGCACCAAGCTCCTCTGTCCATGGGATTCTCCAGGCAAGAATATGGAGTGGGTTGCCACGCCTTCCTCCAGGGGATCTTCCTGACTCAGGGATTGAACCTGTGTCTTCTCTGGCTCCTGCATTGCAGGCAAATTCTTCACCGCTTCCTTCATAGCTCAGCTGGTAAAGAATCCCCCTGCAGTGCAGGGAACCTTGGTTCAATTCCTGGGTCAGGAAGATCTACCGGAGAAGGGATAGGCTATCCATCTAGTATTCTTGGTCTTCCCTTGTGGCTCAGCTGGTAAAGAATTAGCCTGCAATGCGGGAGACCTGGGTTAGATCCCTGGGTTGGGAAGATCCTCTGGAGAAAGGGAAGGCTACCCACTCTAGTATTCTTGCCTGGAGAATTCCATGGACTGTACAGTCCATGGGGTCGCAGAGTCAGAAAGTCAGAGCGACTTTCACTTTCTCTTTCACTTTATTTACCAGGGAGCCACTGGGGAAGCCCCTAGAAGATTTGTACCTGGATTTAAATGGACTCACCTTGAGAATATTTAATTTCAGCAGTCTGAGGACAGTGCTCTTTGACCTGAACTGTTCCCCACAGTTTTAAACATGACAGTGATGATGACTGATGTCCATGTCTCTCTCCTGGTGACCTGACTGCAGGGCCAGATCTCTGGGGAGATCCACAGCTTGCAGAGCTTCTGAATGCAACAGGGAACCCCTCTGTTGAACCACCATTGTTATTAACAAGACAATAAGGATTTAAGAACTCTTTGGGGAATCCTGTCAGCATATCAATTATCAGTATATCAATTATAGCCAGGGCTATGCTTTGGGAGAGGTGATGACGGTGGCTATTTTTATGACAACCCCAAACATCCCATGAGCTCTATTTCTCACTTCTCCTTCACCCTGTGCACCAATCAATCACATCAAATCTATCAGTGTTACTGCTGTATTTCAAATGGATAACCAACAAGGACCCACTGTATAGTTCAGGGAAGAGCTCAATGTTACGTAGCAGCCTGGATGGGAGGGAACTTTGGGGGGGAATGAATACATGCATATACATGGCTGAGTCCTTTTGCCGTTCACCTGAATCTATCACAGCATTGTTAATTGGCTATGCGCGTGTGCATGCTAAGTCGCTTCAGTCATGTCCGACTCTTTGTGACCCCAATGACTCTAGCCCACCAGGCTCCTCTGTCTACGGGATCCTCCAGACAAGAATACTGAAGAGGGTTGCTATGCCTTCCACCAGGGGATCTTCCCAAATCAGAGATCGAACTTCCATCTCTATGTCTCCTTCATTGGCAGGTGACTTCTTTACCACTAGCACCAACTGGGAAGCCTTATTAATGGGCTACACCCCAATACAAAACAAAAAGGTTTTCTAAAAAAAAAAAAATCTGCCAGTATTATCTGAGCCCTCTGTTTTCTCTCTTCCTGGAATGCCCTTCCCCTCCTTTCTACCTGTAGGTACCAGACTCATTTGTCACAACCAAACTGAAACGCTACCGCCTCCACCAAGCCTTCTCCCCTCTGCCATCTCTTTCCCTGGCTCCAAAAGGGGTGAATCCCTTCCTGCTGGAGGCTTTTATTATCCTAATGCCTGCAGTGGGGGACACAGCAGGTGATAGAGACTCTTTCATGGGTTGGCATGACAGGGAGCACTCCCCACATGGCAAAAATAGGCAGAACCCAAAGTATTAGCACATAGGCAAATACATGCAACTAGAAAAAGAAAAAGGATATTTATATACATTTATACTGCACCTGCTGCATGCATAGTCCACCTCTCCTGCCAAGAGAGAGGGAGAGAGGCAGATACACTGTCTTTGCACGTGCTCAAATAAAGGGGTGGGTTCCTCATGAAATGTCAATAAAGGGGTGGGTTCCTCATGAAATGTTCAACTCCGTCTGATTCATCATAAATTCTGAGCTAGAGGCTAATGAGAGAGTGAAATCTTGGATCCTTTCCCCTTAATTGGCAGACTTTATTAGTGATAATTTTTAATCTTCCTTTTTTTTACTTTTATTTTTTTATTGGAGTATAGTTGCTTTACAATACTGTGTCAGTGTCTGTTATACAGCAAGGTGAATCAGCCACACATACACATATACCCCCTCTTTTTTGGATTTCCTTCCCATTTAGGTCACCACAGAGCACAGAGGAACCTGTGCTAACAGTAGGTTTTCTTTAGTTATCTGTGTTGCACATAATAATCCATCTCCTCATTTACACTCATGTTCTAACATTCAAATTGCTCTCCTGAAGACCCCTCCCCAGACACGGTTAAGAGATGATGACAAACTAGGACCACAGCCTGTCTTGGGCAGGAACTAAACTCCTCTCAGGGCCTCTTCTCGCCCCAGGATGAGGCTGCTCATTAACTCAAATAAGAAATCCTGGAAAATCTGGATGGAGCATGTTGTCCCACTTCACCATGCCATTTGCTAGTTCTGTTCATCGGGTAGACCAGAAGGACGTGGCAGATCAATAACTAATGCGCCTTGTTCCCTGCCAGCCAACATCTGAGCATTATCAAGAATGTCTGGCTGATTCATATCAATGTATGACAAAACCCACTGAAATGTTGTGAAGTAATTAGCCTCCAACTAATAAAAAAATTAAAAAAAAAAAAAAAAAAGAATGTCCCTCACCCCGACCTCCACGTACAAACACCTGTACCCTCCCCCTGGGCGGTTTCTGAGACTTTTGGAAAATCCAGATGAGTTCTTTATAACACAAAGTGCCTTGGGCTGCATGGGCCTATGGGAAGGAACAGAGCCATGGTTCTGGGCTCAAGTAGAGTTCTACCATCCCTCCCCTGCCTCCTCCCCGCGGACACCCACAAGGATCCAAGCAGCCTTTGAGGTCTGGCACCTGCCTCAACCCAACTGGGGAGGGAGACTCTGTCAGGTCCAAGGTCATAGGAATGTACTACTCAATAATCATGAAAGCAACTAGGTTTTCTGTTGATCCCTGTAAATTGGGTTTTAAACCTTCTTCATATCCCCCTTCCCGACAGACAGAACTGTAATTCTGCCTGAAAGTTTTAATTAAATGACTCCTGAATGGTCGGTCTGATTTCATGAGACATAATAGCGTCTATTGGATCAACAGTTCCGTTGTTTGAAACACGAGGACTATAAATAGGAGCGGGGTACTGACAGCACGTTTAGTGTGGTTATTTATGTGATGATGAACGTGAACTGTGTGGGAATGGAGCTTGTGAACAGCAGAATCGCAACAAGGGAAGGGTGCACTTGCCCATAGCATTCATCTGTATCCACAGGCTGGCAGGAGAAAATCAATGCAGCTTCTGGGGAGAGAAGGCATTTCACCACGAGATAAATAACATGAAAGAATTAGGACATTTATAGTGAAAATTAACCCATATCTTTTAAAAAATCTTTTCATTATGAGATATTTTCAGAAGTGCAGAGGAATAGCAAAAATAGTACGGGGTTCTTATACAGTCTTCATTTAGTGTCTCCTAATTTAACATCTGGGCTTCCCTGGTGGCTCAGTCAGTAAAGAATCTGCCTGCAATGCAAGAGACCACCTGCCAATGCTGGAGACCTGGGTTCAATCTCTGGGTCAGGAAGATCCCATGAAGAAGGAAATGGCAACCCACTCCAGTATTCTTGCCTGGGAAATCCCATGGAAAGAGGAACCTGGCAGGCTACAGTCCATGGAGTCACAGAGTGACTTGGCATGACTTGGACATGACTTGGCAACTAATCCATCTCTAATGTGGGAGACCTGGGTTTGATCCCTGGGTTGGGAAGGTCCCCTGGAGGAGGGCATAGCAACTCACTCTAGCATTCTTGCCTGGAGAATCCCCATGGATAGAGGAGCCTACAGTCCATGGGGTTGCAAAGAGTTGTACACAACTGAGTGACTAAGCACAAAGCAACTAAACCATGAATTTAACATCTAATCAAACCATAAGTATAAGAACTTCCCTGATGGTCCAGTGGCTAAAATTCTGCCCTGGGAATTTGATCCCTGGGAGCCTGGGTTTGATCCCTGGCCAGGGAACTAGATCCCACACACTGCAACTAAGAGTTCAAATGCCACAACCAAAAAGAACCCAAGAGCTGCGACTAAGACCTGGTGCAGTCAAATAAATAGTTTTTTTTAAAAGTACAATGATCGCAATTAAGAAATTAGCATTCAAACAATATTGTTAACTGCAGTGAAGACTTTATTCAGATTTCACCAGTTTTTCCATGAATGTCATTTTTCTGTGCCATATCCAGTCCAAGATGTCACCCTCCATTTATTTATCATGTCTCCTTAGTTTCTTTCAATCCGTGAAAATTCTTCAGTCTTCCTTGTCTTCCAAGACCTCAACACTTTTGAAACATACCGGTCAATTATTTTGCAAAATGTCCTTCAAATTGGGTCTGTCTGTTGTCTTCTCATGATTAGATGGAGCTTGTGCATTTGGGGATGAATACCACTGAGGTGATTGACCCTTCTTAGTGCAGCTTGTCAGGGGGTCTGTGATGTCCATCTGTCTTACTACTGGTGATACTCACCTTGACCCCCAGGCTTGGGGGATGTCAGCCAGGATTCCCCACACTGAACTTACTGTTTTCCCTTTGCAATTAATAAATATGTAGTTTTAGAGAGATTCTTTGAGATTGTGAAAATTTTCTTCTTAATATTTGCTCCCTCTTTTTGCCTCCATTGGTGGATCTTGACTGAATTTTTACTGCGTGGCTCCAATGGTGATTTTCCATTTTCCTCAGCATTTCTACATTTACTAATTGAAATTTCTCTAGAAGAAAGTTATTTCTTCTCCCTCATTTATTTATTTATTCAGTTATTTTCTCAGCAGTATGAGCTTAAAATATTTATTTTATTATTCAGGTTGTCATCCAGTTTTGTTGCTCAAATTGTTTCATCGTTGTCACTGGGAGCTCATCAGTTCTTTCTCCTTCTATTGTATGGTTCCCTCCTTTTCATTTGAGCACATCCTTATTTTCTGGCACCTGGAGAAGGAAATGGCAATCCACCCCAGTATTCTGGCCTGGAGAATTCCACGGACTGTATCATCCATGGGGTCGCAAAGAGTCGGACATGACTGAGCGACTTCCGCCTTTGCTTACTTTCTGGCACCGTAGTCGTGAAATCAACCACTTTTCCATAAGCCCTAGTTTCTATTAATGCAAAATAGAACTTAGGAGTCATGATCTGGGCACTAGACGTACTCATTGCTACTGCAGTCATTGCTTCTAAGTCCTTCCCACAGACAGAACAGGAAGTACGTATATCATACTAACCCATACATACACACATCTACATTTCTGCACATACTTACCTGCATATCATTTATAAAAACATAAGTCCATGTTGATACTTCTGATCCAGCCCAACACCATGAAGTTCAGTCTAGCCACCCTCTCCTTATTTGTAACTCCTTTCTTTGATTTGAGAAGTCTGACTCTCATTATCAGTGATACATTTATTTGCTCAGTCCTAGCACACACATAAAGTGGTTTAAAATTGCTCTCCCACACCCCAGAGAAAAACAAATCTATTAAATAAAGGACCTTGTCACGCACAGTTCTTTCTCTTTAGCTTTTGGGTCTGGAGTTCAAACAGGTTTCCCAAAGATACATCGGTCGCCTCTCTTCCTCCCCACTCTTAGTGAGCTAACATAATTCTCTTGTAGCACAGTTAGGTTCATTTCCCACAGTCTGCTTTCCCTCTGGAGTCTTCCCCCACCCACTGCTTGCGCGTGTGTGTCTGTGCTCAGCTGTGTCCAACTCTTTGTCACCCCATGGACTGTAGCTTTCCAGGCTCCTCCAAGTCCATTGAATTTTCCAGGCCAGAACATTGGGGTGGGTTGCCATTTCCTCCTCCAGGGGATCTTCTATACCTGGGGATCAAATTTGTGTCTGTAGCATGTGGGATCTGGTTCTGCGACCAGGAATTAAACCTAGGCCCCCTGAATTGGCAGCACAGAGTCTTAGCCCCTGGACCACCAGGGAAGTCCTGCTTGTTGATTTTTAAAATATAATTTACAGACAGCGAGTTTACTCTGTGCTTTCAGAGTTGTTGACAAATGAAACATCTTATTGACTGCCACGATTCCTTAGAGACACATTCCATCCCTCACCTCCCAAATTCCCTCATAATTTCTATTTATAGTTGATCCCTTACCAGCATCACCCAACCCCCAGCAAACACTGGTCTGCTTTCCATCTTTGTAGCTGGACCTTAACCAGAATGTCATATAATAGAATCATACAATATACAGCCTTTGAAGATGGACTTCTCTCACAAAGTAAAAGGCACTTGAGGTTCATCATGTTGTTGTATAAATCAAAAGTTTGTTCCTATTTGTTCTTAATATTCCATTGTATGGGTGCACCATAATCTATCCATTGACTCTTGGAAGTCACATGGGCTATTTATAACTTTGCTAAATGATGAATGAAGCTTCTATAGAAATTCATAGTCAAGGCTTCATGTGAACATAAATCTCCTTTTTGGGCGATAAATAACTAGAAATGGGATTGCTGAGTCATATAGTAGGTGTATATTTAAGACTATTCAATATTTAAGAAAATGTTCAACTGTTTACCAGTTTACCATTTTGCATCCTCACCAGAAAGCTAGCAATACATGGGAGTTCCAGTTCTTCTTCAATAAGATATTGTCATGTTTTTCTGTTTTAACCATTTTGATAGGTGGGTAGTGGTATTACATTGTGATGTTATTTACATTTCCCTAATGACAGATGATGGTACCCATTTTTAAAGTGCTTATATGCCATCACTGGTGGCATACATGTTTGAATCACTAACTTATTTTTAAAAATTTGAGATGCTTGTTTTCTTAATTTTTGAGTTTTCAAAGTCCTGTCTTCTGGACACAATCTTTTGTCAGAAATGTTTTTTTCAAATATTTTCTCTCCATTTGTGAGTTGTCTCTTAAATTTCTAAGCATCCTTTTCAGAGCAAAAGTTTTAAACTTTGATTAGGTCCCATTTAATTTTTTCCTCTATGTACTATGGTTTAGTGTTATAATTAAAAACACTGCCTGAACAAAGGTGGTGAAGATTTGCTCCCGTATTTTCTTCTGGGAATTTAGTAATTTAAATGTCTATTGTCCACTTTGAGGTGTTGTTTTTAATTTTTTTTTTATAAAGTATGACGTGTATTTCAACACTTTTTTTTTTCATGTGCTGTCCCATAATTCCAGCACCATTTGTTGAAAAAAACTATCCTTCCTATATTGAATGCTTTTGTGCCTTTGTTCAAAATCAATTGGTTGCTTGATTTTCTAGACTATTTATGGACTCTCAGTTTTGTTCTATTGAGCTATGTGTCTGGCTTTTTGTCAATATTACACTGTCTTAGTTACTGTAGATTTATGGTAAGTTGAAATTAGGTAGTAGGAGTCCTCCAACTTTGTTCTTCTTTTCCAAAATTGTTCTGACTATTCTATTTCCTTCGTTTTTCTATATGTATTTTCCAAACAGCTTTTTAATAGCTATTTGAAAAAGGTCTTTATGGATTTTGATTATGTTTATATTGAATTTATAAATCAAATTAAGAAGAACTGACACCTTAACAATATTGTCTTCTAATTGTTGGCCACAGTATATCTTTCCATTTATTTAGATTTTTTTAAAAATTAAGGTCAAAGTTTTGTAGTTTTCAGTATACAGATCCTCTGTGTACTTTTTAGATTTCTAATTAAAAAAAATTTTTTTTTTGAATTCCAATGTTTATTTCTAGGGAAAGCATTTAGCCTGTGACCTGGATAAACATCTTTACTAGATCTACAAGGTGTTTTTTTTTTTTTTTAACATAGATTCTTTGGGGTTTTCTTTTTTTAAAAAAGTTTATTTATTTATTTTGGTTGTGCTGGGTCTTTATTTATGGCTGTGCAGGTGCTGCATGAAGGCTTTCTCTTGCAGTGAGTGGGAGCGACTCTTAGTTGTTGTGTGTGGGCTTCTCATTACCGTGGCTTATTTTGTTGCGAACACAGGCTCAAGGTGAATGGGCTTCAGTAGCTTCAGCACGTGGGTTCAGTAGTTGTGGCACATGGGCTTAGTTGCTCCATGGCGTGTGGGATCTTCCCAGATCAGGGACTGAACCCATGTCTCCTGCATTGGCAGACGCATTTTTTTTTTTTTTTTTTTTTAACCACTGAGCCACCAGGGAAGCCCTCCTTGGGATTTTCTATGCAGACAATAGTGTCTATGAGTAGAGAGTTTTATTTCTTCTTTTCCAATCTCTGCTCTTTCTTATTGCATGGACTAGGGATCCAGTATAGTTTTGAATGGAAGTGGTAACAAAGGGCATCTTTGCTGTGTTGATGCTTCTAGAGGGAAAGTGGAGAGGGAGGTGGGAGGGGGGATCGGGATGGGGAATACGTGTAACTCTATGGCTGATTCATATCAATGTATGACAAAACCCACTGCAATGTTGTAAAGTAATCAGCCTCCAACTAATAAAAAAAATAAAAAATAAATAAATAAAACTGGAAAAAAAAATGGAAAGCATTCAGTCCTACTACTAAGTACTGATACTTAGTTCTTTAGATGTCCTTCGTGCTCACTTGCTCAGTCCTGTCCGACTCTTTGTGACCCCAAGGACAGTAGCCTGCCAGGGATTTCCTAGGCAAGAATATTCAGTGGGTTGCCATTTCCTTCTCTAGGGGATCTTCCCAAGCCAGGGATCCAACCCCTTGTCTCCTGGGTCTCCTGCATTGGCAGCTGGATTCTTTACCACTGAGCCACCTGGGAAGCCCTAGATGTCCTTTACTGGTTGATAATAAGTTCCTAGGCTGCTTAAAGTTTTTATCATGAATAAATCTGGACTTTTGTCAAATGTTTTTTATGCATATATTGAGATAATTATACTTTTTAAAATCTTCTGAGCCTGTTAATGTGTAAATTGCTTTATTTTTGAATATCAAACCAGCCTTGCAGTCTTTGGAATAAGCCCAATTTGGTCATGATGTTTTCAATGTATTGTTTAGTAGGAAAAACAAATACTTGTGAAATACATTTAGTGTTGGTAGGAGAGAGGTCTATATTTCAGTACAAGCTGAAGACAGGATTCATAGCACTGCTGGGAATTATACTTCTCCTCTCTGGGTGTCACATAGATCAGGGTAGCTGGAAGCAGAAGGTTCTAGAAGACAGAATGGCAAGATGCTGCATTGGCTCCTTCTCTGGACTGGCCTGGACATACCTGAAACTGCCTGTCTCACCTGACCTCATTTACCCACTATGGGAGGCAGAATTCTAAAGCTGTCTCCCCATGATGCTATCCACTGGCTATTTAATCAAATACTTACCTGGGTTGTGCTGTTAAGGGGCTTTGCAGATGGAACTTTAGGAAGCTAACCAACTAACTTTAAAATATAGCAATTATACCATGGATTATCCAGGTGGATCCACTGTAATCATGTGTGAGTGTGTGTGCTTAGTCGCTCAGTCATGTCCAACTCTTCCCGGCCCCTTCACTGTAGCCTGCCAGGCTCCTCATGTCTATGGGACATCTCAGGAAAGATTACTGGGGGGGGTTGCCATGCCCTCCTCCAGGGGATCATCCCAACCCAGGGATCAAACCCATGTCTCCTGCATTGCAGGTGTATTCTTTATGGTCTGGGCCACCAAGGAAGCCCAATGTAATCATATGAGCCCTTAAGTGCAAAGAGAAAGTCAGAGACACACAGCAGAAGAGGAAGATGGAGAGACTGGAAGCATGAGAAGGCATGCTCTATCGTTGCTGGTTTTGAAGATGGAGAAAGAGAGCCACATGCTATAAAAAGTGTGGCCTCTAGGAGCTGCGAGTGGACCCTTACAGATGAGCAGCAAAGAAGCAGGAACCTCAGTCCTGCAACCCATGGAACTTAAGACAGCCAATAACCATATGAGTTTGGAAGCAGACTCATACCCAAAGCCCCTAGAAAGGAACACAGTCTGGCTGATACCTTGCTTTCAGCCTGTGAGACCTGGAGCAGAAAACTAGCTAACTCAAGCTGTGCATGGACTTCTGACCTACAGAACTGCCAGGTAACAAGGGGTACTGTGTTTTAAGCTGCTAGATTTGTGGCACTTTGGAAAACAATTGCTTTTACTCACCAAGCATATATTGAAGACCCTCCGTGTCAGGGGGGGTCTTACACTAGTACTTTAGACAGGAGTGAGAAAGATAATGTCTCTCTCCAGGAAGCTCATGAACTAGGAGGACAATCTTGCTCCAAAGAAATTGTAAAAAAAAAAAATCAGTATAAATTTTGCACATAGACTATAAGGGAAATTTTTTCCTCGTTGCAAGGAACAGAAAGCAATTCTGGCTAAATTGAAGCTGCAACAACAACCAAAAAAAAAAAAAAAAAAGAGAGAGAGAGAGAATAAATGTTTTTAATTTTGGGAAGGAAGATACTGGAAAATTCTAGAAAGTTAGGGAAACTTTAAATGTATCAGATTTGAGAAAAAGAAAGACCAGCATAGTCCTAGGGCCTTCAATAATAGAAGTTTTTAAAACCCTGCCATTACTGTGACTCTGTTCCCACAATTCTTGATCTTCATCTCTTTCTGTGCTCAGTCATGTCTGACTCTTTGTGACCCCATGGATGTAGCCCACCAGGCTCCTCTGTCCACAGGATCCTCCAGGCAAGAATACTGGAGTGGGTTGCCATGCCCTCCTCCAGGGGATCTTCCTGACCCAGGGATCCAACCCAAGTCTCCTATGTCTCCTGCATTGGCAGGCAGATTCTTTACCACTGTGCCACCTGGCAAGCCCATCTCTTTCTACCAAGTTTCAAATTATAAGGGAGGAAAAAAAAAAAACCAAATTGTATATAGAACTTCCCAGTTGGAGCCAGTGGTAAAGAACCTACCTGCCAATTCAGGAGACACGAGAGAGGTGGGTTTGAGCCCTGGATCAGGAGGATCCCCTAGAGGAGGGCATGGCTACCCACTCCAGTCTTCTTGCCTGGAGAATCCCATGGACAGAGGAGCCTGGTGGGCCATGGTCCACAGGGTCGCAAAGAGTCAGATACAGCTGAAGCAACTTAGCACACACACACGCATAGAAGGTCAGAGTGTCCCAGAACAAAGTGTCACAGACTCACTGTCCTAAAAGACAAAAGTGGGAACACACTTAAACAAAATGACAGATGGAGTTGGTGGGTATTTGTGACCAAACAGAAGGAGGGCCTTCGTTTTTCTCTTATGCCTTACTTGTACTGACGTAATAAAATGTCAGATTTGTGTGCGCTGATTATATTGTGACAAAGCTAACAGAAGCCTTAACGAGTCACATAAATTTTGTCCACTGCACACCACTATGCCTCACACGATCCTCCCTGGCTTTGTAGCATGACTGCTGATCTTATTCTGTATTTTTTTTTTACATTAGAATTGATAATAATGCAATTTAGGCAAAATTTTCTATTTGTATATCCAAACCTACTCGGGTCGGTATCATTTTGCTTAGGGTTCATTATCATTTCTGAGGAGTTTCATCAGGCAAAGGCATCCTCATTCTCCAAGCAGAGCAGGCCCAGCCAGACAGTTGTCAAGGCAACGGAAAACGCACACTGTGAGCCACCCAGAAAAGGCCGTCTGTATAATGTTGCAGCACAAATTTAATTTGGGGGCTTGGCAAGAAGATTTCCTTTATGCCTAATTATAAAATGTACCCAATGTTATTAGACTGGGTGACAGATGATTGCCCGCTAACTGTGACGTGAAAAATTAAGGCAATTTTCAAAGTGAAGGGACCTAAATTAAATATGCCTCAAGGATCAATCGCTTATTTTTGTCATTCTGCATAACTCGCATGGAACAACCGAGCATGCGTGTGCATATGTGTGTGTGTGATGGAACTACCAAACTTATATTTATTTGAATCACATCGTACTTTTGGCTTCCAAATGTTTTCAAAAGACGGTAGGAGGTGTCCCACCCATTTTTAGATATTTGGAGGGAGGGAGCCTTTAAATGAAATCCCTATTGACCAGCATAGATTTCAATTAAATTATGCCCAGCAGGTGAGATTATAAAATCAGAATTTGCATGCTCATTTCAGATGGTTAACTGATACTTTATCTCCCCTTGATTTTTTTCCTACTGTTGTTTTCTTCTTCCTTGCCTGTTTATCAACAAACTCCAAATAAATACTAATGGGTTGATTTGATAAAAGATGTGGTGAATCTAGATTGAAGGGGTCAGAGTGAAAACACTGATCTAATAATTCACTGTGTTAATAAATGTGCTCCTTTGAAAACAGAATGTTTAAATCTGATTTTATATGAGCAACTGACCCAAAGCCTCCTGGTCAGTTGGAGAGTGAGTGGGAACTCAGTGTTTATAGCTGTGGAACCATCTGATGAAAGGTCAGTTTTTCTTTGCCCGGGGAGCCCTCCTTCTTTGTAAATAAGGTAAACATACATTTCGGGTGACTTGATTGGGTATCATTTCCAGGGCTCCCACCCTGGGGAAATGAAAATTGAACTTTCAGCCTTTAAAAGAGGAAATTAGATTTACCCGAAGGAGAGATCAAATCTTCCACCCCTGTCCACTCAAGTGACTGACCATGAAATTAAATAGTTCAAGCCCACATACAGAAGGCTATTGCGGCTGAGCATCTCAAAGAGGAAAACGTCATGGAAACAAATTATGCTTTATCCTTGAATGTGCAGTGTATTTACACATTCATGCTAAAACAGCTTGTCTCCCTTTAGCCCGAGGTGCTCCTGGAATTGCATATTACACACCGGGTCTATCTCTCCAGTCAAAGGGATGGGAAACACAACTGCTAAATAGAAGTGCCAATGAGGCCTCGTGCGGACAACTCACAGCAATAAACTAGGTGTTTTGTTTCCTCCACAGCCTTCTGGGATCTTATTATCTCTGTTGATAGCATTTTCAGTGTTTAAGTCAGTCTTGAATGGAGGTGTTCAGGATATTAATTCTAGAGATTCCTGGAGGACACAGCATAGTGAACTCTTGACTTAAGTTCCCTTGTTATTTCACTTCTATCCCTGGTGTGTAGATAACAAGAAGCTGTAAAAGGGAAGAGCTGCCCCATGTAAGAAACTGAAGTGATACAAAATGGCTGAAATCTGTTTCCCAAAAATCAGCTTTCTGAAATTGCATGTAAAATGGAGGAGACATATATATATTTCCTAGGGAATAGATCAATAGATTTTATCAGTTCCTTAATGTCTTTAACCCTCAAAAGATGAATAACCAACACAAACCAAGGACAGGCGGGGATGAATTAGGAGATTAGGACTGACATATAGGATTGGCTTCCATGGTGGCTCGGTTGGTAAAGAATCTGCTTGCAACGCAAGAGACCCGGGTTCCATCCCTGGGTGGGAAAGACCCCTTTGAGAAGGGAATGGCAACCCACTCCAGCATTCTTGCCTGGAGAGTTCCACGGACAGAGGAGCCTGGTGGGCTACAGTTCTTGGGGTCACAACGAGTGGGACACGACTGGTCATTTTCACTGTCACTTTTGTATACACAACCACGTGTAAAAGAGATGGCCAGTGGGAAGCTGCTGTATCGGACAGGGAGCTCAGCTTGGTGCTGTGATGATCTAGAGGTAGGGGAGTGGGTTAGGAGGGGACATGTGTACGCATATAGCTGATTCATGTTGGACAGCAGAAACTATTGCAACATTGTAAAGCAATTATATTCCAATTAGAAAATGAATGAATGAATGCCATCAAAGCACATCTTAAGGGAGGATCTGTCTGCAGGGTGTTAAGTTGAAGCTGACCTAATGCAGCGAGTGACGGAGGAGGAAAGAAGGGCCAGGCAGACCTGCGGCTCCCTGTCCCTGGGGCTGGTGACCAGTACGACTCTTCCCAACTCCATCCCAGCAGACCCCTCTTTAATCTTCCCCTCGGATCTACTCCCATATATTATCACGCGAATCAAAGGAAAAAAAACATGAATAGAGAGATTGTGAACCCCACGTTCAGTTGAGTTCAGTCGCTCAGCCGTGTCCGACTCTGCAACCCCATGGACCGAAGCACGCCAGGCCTCCCTGTCCATCACCAACTTCCGGAGTTTACCCAAACTCACGTCCATTGAGTTGGTGATGCCATCCAGCCATCTTATCCTCTGTTGTCCCCTTCTCCTCCTGCTCTCAATCTTTCCCAGCATCAGGGTCTTTTCCACGAATGCTCTACAAATGCTCCGTTAGCCTTTAAAAAAAATGAGATATGGCAACACTTTTTAATACTGCACAAAAGTTTATCAATTCTGCCTGTCACCACTGGAAAGATCTGTGGCATTCAAAATGCCTGTCAGGGCTACAGTTCACTAAGCCTTTTGCTAATAAGTTAGCACATAACGTTAACACGCCTCGGACACTAAGATCTGCCATCAACACTTTCCTCCTAATTCAGGGCTGGCTACGGTGCCCCCTGAGACGACACTGATTGATGGTTGAATGACTCAGACGTGACATGAGAACGTAGTCCAGCAGTGTTGTAAAATGATGTAGTCAGTTAGAAAGAACATTCAATTTTCATGCAGCTTAACTGATATTGAATTAGCTGCCGTGTGGAGGCACGATTATGTCTCAACATGGCTGAGATCTGTCAAATCAGGGAGGAAATCCTCTGGTGTAGAGAGCAATCATAATGTAAAGGCCTAACAGGATTTATCAAATTTGTTTTGGAACTCAAAAAGTCAATAAATTCTACAAATTTAAAGAAATTTGCTGTCACCTTTGTGTGATCTGAGAAATGTGGGGCACATCATTTGTAGCCTGGACTCCTATTGGAGGCAAAATGCAGTCAGATTCCAATAACTGGATTCTGAGCCTTAGCACTAACAGAACAGAAGGGGCGCATTGGAAGAGATGTTGATGGAAGTAGATTCCTGCATTTAGATCGCCAAGAAGAGGAAAAAGAAGAAGCCTTTGATGAAGGTGTTGAACAAGCCAAGAGATTTAACCTTAAGCAAATTATCCACCAATGATTACAACAGCCATTTTTAAAGACAACTTTTAAAAGCATGATAGAGAGGAAAATTGAAAGGATTTCTTTCTTAAATAAGTTGTCAAAGAAGTGGATTTGATTCGTGATGTCAAAGAAGCAGGTGAAATTAAAATGTTGAAGTGAGTGAAGGTAAAACTACCTCTTTTGCGTTGTGAAGATTAAATTAAGATTAAATGAGGAGTGTTCTTTTTTTAAACAAATACTGGAGTACAGTTGCTTTACAATGTCATGTTAGCTTCTGTGTACAGCAAAGTGAATCAGCTGTATGTACACACATGCCTGGTCTTTTTGGGTTTTCTTCCCACCTAGCTCACCAAGGAGCACTGATAGTTTCCCTGTGCTGTACAGCGGGTTCTCATTAGTTATCTACTTTATACACAGTAGTGTGTACATGTCAATCCCCATCTCTTGAAATCCACTAGGAATCAGGTATTGTCTTGGTTAGATGAACTGTGGGGAGCAGAGAGCAGAAGCCCACGTAAAGGCACTTGGGAGAGAAAAGGGAGATGAGGGTCAGTTAAGAGTTTGGGCCTCATCCCACTTCAATTCATCCCACTCCCTGCTTCCCCTCTTAGGACCCATACATTTTTTTTTTCTCTACATTTGTGTCTCTGTTTTCACTGTGCAAATAAGTTCATCTGTACATTTTTCTAGATTCCATATACACTCCTGGGCATATACACCTGGAGAAATCCATAATTCCCAAAGATACATACACCCCAGTGTTTGCTGCAGCACTGTTTACAATAGCCAGGACGTGGAAGCAACCTAAATGTCCATCAACAGATGAATGGATAAAGAAGATGTGGAGTGCCTTATATATATAAGTGTGTGTGTATATACATACACACACACACACACACACACACAGAATGGAATATTTACTCAGACATAAAAAGGAACAAAATTGTGTGATTTCCAGAGATGTGGATGGGCCTAGAGACTTTCATACAGAGTGAAGTGAGAATGAGGAGTGTTTTAGTGACAGAGAAAACAGATGACAAGCAAAGTGAGATAAAAAGCCAACATGGGGTTGTGCAAAGGACTGGATGTCTGTGTCCCTGCAAAATTCATAGGTTGAAATCTGAGCCCCAGTTTGATGGAGTTGTGGGGGCGGGGTTCTGGGAGAGAATTAGGTCATGAAGGTGGGGCCCTCATGAATGGAATCAGTGCCCTTATAAAGGAACTCCCGATCTCCTTTTTCCACAATGCAAGGACATAGTCAAAAGTTGGCAGTCTGCAACTAAACCCTGATCATGCTGGCGCCCTGGTATCAGACATCCAGACCACAGAAATGTAAGGAATAAATATCTGCTGTTGATAAGCCATCAGTCTGTGGTGCTTTGTAAGCCTGCACTGACTGAGTTAGGTTTGGGGTCAGAAGTCTCAGATTCTCTGATTCCCATCCCTGGGATTCAATAGTTTCAGGGCAGGACTTCACTGTCCAGGCTGCCCCTGGACATCTCATTGAAATCAGAATGAGTTCAGTGGTCCCTGCCAATCTTACAAGGGTGAGGAACAGGCATAAAATGTGATCATTGCACAAAACCACTTTATAAGCTAAATGTTATATAAATAATTCACTTGGGTATTATCTTGAAATTTTTAAAAATGTCTACATGAAAATTTTCTCTGCTTATCACTGCTACCTTTTATCCATATAGAAAGCAATTTCATTAGCTATTTGGTTCTGAATTTAAAAGATACAGGCAGAGAAAATAATTATTCAACTATGATTGATGTCAAGCAAAGTCAGAAAATCTCTTAATTTATTGGAGTCTAAATGCCCTTGGTTATGAAACCCAAATGGTACAATGCTTATAAATGTGTTTTGTAAATTCTAATGCTCAATGCAAATGTGTATATGTCAATTCCTCTTACTTGCAAGAGCCTGTTTTTCTAATAGTTCTGCTGCTGATATATTTTTGCTCTAGTGAGCTGAAAAAGTTAAAATTCGCTTTTTCAGATACCTTCCTGGGAATCCTGATATTTCTATGGATATAGTTACAGATATATCTGTATCAGGATATATTTATTTCCTGCTGATTCCAAAGCACCTCAGTTAATTTATGCCTGATGCTGCTGCTGCTGCTAAGTCACGTCAGTCGTGTCTGACTCTGTGTGACCCCGTAGACGGCAGCCCACCAGGCTTCTGTCCCTGGGATTCTCCAGGCAAAAATACTGGAGTGAGTTGCCATTTCCTTCTCCAGTGCATGAAAGTGAAAAGTGAAAGTGAAGTTGCTCAGTCATGTCCGACTCTGCAAGACCCCATGGACTGCAGCCTACCAGGCTCCTCCGTCCATGGGATTTCCCAGGCAAGAGTACTGGAGTGGGTTGCCATTGCCTTCTCTGTAGTTTATGCCTACCCTACCCATTTATCTCATGTGTTTGCATCTCACTGTCCTCTCACCTTTTGCATGAACTTTACCTTGGAGGCATTGGTTTTACTCTCATCTAAGCCAAAAACAATATCCAATTTTATATCCATTAAGGTAATGCCTTGTAATTCCAGGATTCTCCTTGCTGAGAAAGCTCATTTCAAGGTCCCGGAAAGAGTGATGAGGATGCAATTCATTAATGATTGACACTTTTCATATTTAGAGATTGCTGTTTTTAAAAAAGTGCTTCCTCATACATTTATGACCTCATTTGCTCTTTATTTATATAAAAAAGAATGCAATACCTATAAAAAAGTATTTTTATATGAACCTTTTCTCCCTTTATGTAAAGGAGAAAATCAACAATGTTTAAAAGAGGTAAAGTCCAATAATGATTAACTAGTAAGCAGGACAGGTAGGACTCTCCCCTTTTCTGTTGAAACCCAAATCTCTTGCTTTCAAGACTTTCTCTTGTCTTTGGTTTACTGAAGTTTGAATATGATTTACCTAGATACATTCATTTGCTTTTTTCATTTTTAATTGAGGTGGAATTGATATACGGCATCATATTAGTTTCAGGTATACAATGTAGTGGTTCAATATTTGTATATATTGCAAAATGATCATCACAGTAAATCTAGTTAACACCCATCACCATACACAGTTACAGAGTTATTTTTTTTTTCTTATTGATGAGAACTTTAAAAACCTACTCTCTGAGCAACTTTCCAGTATGCAACACAGTATTATTAACTATGGGCTTCCCAGGTGGTAAAGAATCCATCTGCCAGTGCAGGAAATGCAGGAGATGTGGGTTTTATCCCTGAGTCAGGAAGATCCCCTGGAGAAGGAAATGGCAGCCCACTCCCAACATTCTTGCCTGGGGAACTCTATGGACAGAGGAGCCTGGTGGGCTACAGTCTGTGAGGTGAGGTCACAAAGAGTCGGACACAACTGTGGGACTGAGCATGCACACATGCATCATTAACTATAGTCACAAAAGTGTATGCAGCTCTTCATGGATCTGTGCACCATCCTTGCACGGGAGCCTTGCTTGTCTTCTCTGTACCATTCCCATGTTAGTATACATGCTGTTGAAGCAAGCGGTGTTTGCTTACTTCTTCTGCTTTGTGTTCTCTAAGCTTCCTAGATCTGTGGTTTTGTACTTTTATTTACTGTTGGGAAGTTCTTGGCTATTATTACCTCACCTGTTTCTTCTATTCCATTGTCTCTCTCATCTCCTTCTATCACACACATATTATACCTTTTGAAATCATCTCACAACTCGTCAATGTTCTGTTCTCTCCATTTTTACTCCTCTTAGTCTTTTTGCATTTCAGTTTGGAAAGTTTTTGTTGACCTGTCTTCAGCTTGGTGAATCTTTCCTGGACAGTGCCAAGTCTACTAATGAACCCATCAAAGGCATTCTTCATTTCTGTTACTGTTTTTGATTTCCAGCTGTTCTTTTTCTGTAGCCACTGATTTTAATTTTTCCCATTATGTATAAGAGTTGTGTGTAATGTGTTGGCAAAATATAGATGCTTCTTAGTTTCCCTTGTTTTGTAAACATGGGCATGTGTCTCTTAATATTATTTTCTTCTTTTTTTCTGAGATATAGTTTTTTACAACGTTGTGATACTTTCTGTGTACAACAAAGTGATTTCATTATACATATCTACTTATCACATGTGTTTCCTTCTCTCTGCTTATATTTACCATCTGCTCTTGCAGGCTGTGTACTTTTTCCATTAGCACCCTTAACGTATTAAACATAGATATTTTAAATTACTTGTTTTAATAATTCCAACATGTATATTACATCTGAGTCTGGTTCTGACGCTTCTTTTTCTCTTCAGACTTTGGTTTTTTTTTTTCTTTTTTTTGCTTTCTGACATACCTTGTAATTTTTCATTGAAAGCCAAATATGTTGTAGTAGTTAACAGGCATTAAGGTAAACAGACCTTTAGTATGAAAATGTGTGATCATCTTTTTATAGAATCAATTTTTATTGCAGTATAGTTGGTTTACTGTGTTATGTTAGTTTCTGCTGTACCACAAAGTGAATCAGTTATAGAGCCAATCTTTTTTAGATCCCCATATAGGTGATTATGCAGTATTGAATAGAGCTCCTTGTGCCCTACAGTAGGTTCTTATTAGCTACCTATTTTACATATAGTAGTTGTGTATATGTCAATCCCAGTCTTCCAGTTCATCCCTCCCCACCCTTATCCCCTGGTAACCATGAATGTCATTTCTGACTCGGCTTTTGTTTTGTAAATAAGTTCGTTTGTAGCCTTTCTTTTAGATTCCACATATAAGCGATATCATATGATATTTGTCTTTTTGAGTCTCACTGACTTCCATCTGTATTGCTGCAAATGGCATGATTTCATCCTTCTTTACGGCTGAGTAACCTTCTGCTGTACATATGGACTGCATCTTCATTATTTATTCTTCCATCAGTAGTCATTTACTTTGTTTCCATGTCCTGTAAATAGGGCTGCGCTAATCTTTTTGAATTATGATTTTCTTTGAATAAACATCCAGGAGTGGGATTACTGGATGACATAGTAGCTCTATATTCTTTTTTTTTTTTTTTTAAGGGAACCTCCATACCGTTCTCCAAAGGTGCTGCACCAATTCACATTCCCACCAACAGTGTAAGAGGGTTCCCTTTTCTCCACACCCTTTCCAGCATTTATTGTTTGTAGGTTTCTTGATGATAGCCATTCTGACTGGTATGAGGTGATACCTCATTGTAGAACTCATTTGCGTTTCTGTAAGAATTAATGATGTTGAGCATCTTTTCACGTGTGTTTAGCCATCTGTATGCCTTCTTTGGAGAAATGTCTATTTAGGTCTTCTGCTCATTTTTGATTGTGTCATATTGCTAGGAGTTTGACTGTGTTTATTTAGCGTTAAGGCTTCCCTTGTGGCTTAGCTGGTAAAGAATCAGCCTGCAACATGGGAGACCTGGATTCAGTCCCTGACTTGGGAAGATCCCCTGGAGAAGGGCAAGGCTACCCACACCAGTATTCTGGCCTGGAGAAGTTCATGGATTGTATAGTCCATGGGGTTGCAAAGAGTCGGACACGACGGAGCAAGTTTCACTCACTCATTTAGTGTTTGCTCTCCCATGCGATGTAGGAATTTGTAGAGGTCTCAAGTTCCTCTAGTTCCTGCTTTTGTCTCCTCTGACTTTGGGGCTTCCCTGGTGACTCAGATAATAAAGAAACTGCCTGCAATGCAGGATACCCGGATTCGATCCCTGGGTCAGGAAGATCCCCTGGAGAGGGGAATGGCTACCCACTCCAGTACTCTTGCCTGGAGAATCCCATGGACAGAGGAGCCTGGTGGGCTGCAGTCCATGGGATCACAAAGCGTGGGACACCACTGGCCGACTAACACTTTCTTTTCACTTGACTTTGGGCTTTCCCGCATCTGTGTCAGCTTTTTCGGTGCTGCTCTGCTGCTACTACACTGGATCCCACTGGCAGTAAGACATTGGGGAGGAGAAGTATTCTAAAGTCTCATGAATAAATCTTTGTCTCTTCATGGGTCTGTGTCTGGGACCTGTGACCTTCACAAGTGATCCTCCACTGGTCCACCCTGGCCCTACTCTCCTGGCTGCAGGATCCCCAGCGTTTTCCCTTGAAGACATTATCATTTTTGACTGTGGTTTTTTTATCCCCTATCTAAGGAGACAGGAAGTTTAGAGGGTGTTGTAGTGGGAGGAACACCCTTCCCCTAGCTGTGGTGTGACTCTAGCAAGGCTTTTTCCCATGGAGCAGAGGGTTTTGTTGTGGACACGTTCCAGAAAGATTACTCTTCCCCTCCCTCTGCCAGTGACATAAGGAGATCTTTCACACCCTCAATTCTCTCCTGGCTCCAAGAAATGTCATTGATTTCCCAAGAGAAAGGTTCAACCTTTTCTTGTTGTCAGGATAGAATAATTTCTGAGCTCTTTATGTGTCAGAGCTACAACCAGAAGTCTCAAGTCTTTCCTTTTACATGATAGCCTTCATCAGGTTCTAAGAAAGAAAGAAAGAAAAAAAAAATCTATAAACAGATTTTGTACTGTGGCCACCAGGCTCCTCTGTCCATGGAATTCTGCAGGCAAGAATACTGGCATGGGTAGCCATTCCCTTCCCCGGGCGATCTTCCAGGCAGACCCTTTACCATCTGAGCCACCATGGAAGCCCCGTAAATAACCTAGCACGTACTTGTGGCTACTTAATGAAGCCACTTGTGTCTCGGTAAAAAGGAAAGAAATGCCAGTGGATTAACGTCTCTGTGAGCCCATTCTCTATGGAGGAGGGTAGCCAGCAGAATAGAGGGATAACTTTGAGCATAAAAACTTAGGCATACTGCACCAGACAGAACAACAATCCACCCAGCCCAGGACTGAGGCATCAAGGGCATTTTGTGGAGAAGTAAGACCCTCAGAGATTAAGAAAAAACCCAGACATGTCCTGCCTCCTGGTCAGTGATAGATCTATTCCCTGTACAGTCACAGGAACCTATAAAAATCATAATATCATAGCAAGTTGGAATGGGAAGGGAGATAAAATTGGTCTTTTATGTTGATACTTAAATCTTGTTGACCTTTTTAAAGGGGTAAATGTCCAAAAAAAGAAAAGTAGTCAGGAGAATGGGAAAAAGAAGGCAGGCAATATAATTTATTGCCTTTTTATCTTGCCATTGAAGCATCTGGGAACATACCATGAATGTAGGCGTTACATAAATCTACCATCAGCTCTGTCATCCCCCATCCCACCTGAGACAGGCTTAGGGCAAGGAACAAGGAAGACTCAGCTGCTCCTCTCCTTCGTTGGTTCAGACGATGAGGAAGGTGGTCATGAGACAGAACTGAGGGATGAGGCAGAGGCAGAATGATAAAACCACATGGAAAAGAAAATATTTATGCAAGACTTTAGATTCTTCAACAGGAGTCATCTGAGGATACCTTTGAAAATGGCATTTTTGTTTTGTTTGTCTGGAATGTTATGTAACTTTTTTCTTGCGCTTGGTTACCTTGGAGTCTTAGCTGTCAAAGTAGAAGGAATCCAAAAGTAGATCTAGTTTAAATCGCCTCAGGCTATGTTTGCATCCTCTGAATCCCTAGGGACCAGCCAACCCTGGTTGGGGATGGGGGGCAAAGGAGGGTGCTTATGAATCCCCGGCCAACTTACTTGATGTTCCATAGCTTTGGTTGTTAGAAAGTTCTTTCTCTCATTGAGCACAATACTATTTCCTTATAAATCCATGACTTTGCCAAAATTATCGCACAACATAAATACACTTGACATTTTACTTTACAGCTGACATATAAACATTGTATGTATTGGACACCATTTTCTGGAGAAGAAAACTTGGATGAAGTCTGACAATTCTTTCCTTTATTTTCATGTATCTCAAAGGAGATGAATCAAAATGTCTCACCTCAGTCATTTATGGAGTTCAGCAAACTGACCTATAAATAAAGCCTAGTGAAGGAAGTTGGGAACATACCACATAGAAATGCATTTATTTCTCCCCAAGGAGTAAATGAACACACATCCCTATGGAGCCTACATGGTAAGAATCTGCCCCCAGTTTGTGGGGATTAGAGACCACATTCTCATCTAGAGTGGTAAGTGGATATTAGTCAGATAAAAGCATCCTATTAAAGGAAGCATTTCCAATTCCAGCTCTTCAGATACACATGAAAACTGGCAGCTGGGAGTACATTTCATGAGAGCACATTGCACTTAATATTAGAGAAGCAGTGTCACATTAAGTTATGATACGTGGGATAGAAATTAGTTCTCTGAGTGTCCTCTTCAGAAGGACACCAATCTTGAAGCAGAAAAACCAGGCAAACATCAAAGGAGTGGGGATAGTACTATGTGAATGTGATTTCAGCCAGGCTATTTTTTTTTTTCTGACATCCGTGGGAGGCAGTGATCTGATAGTAGAAGGAAGGACATAGAAAGGAAGGCTGGGAAAACTCAGATCCAAGACAAAATGGCCCTGGGAAGCAAGGCAGAAGTTTATAGTCTCATCCAGTTTGGGATGACCATGAGCAGGGGCAGCAGTCGGGACAAGAGGTGGGTTCCAACTGCAGGAGTCAGCCGGAGAGCTGGGGGAGGGTCTAATCCTGGGGAGTTTCCTTTAAGTATTTAGACTTTAGTGAAGAATCTGCCTGCAGTGCAGGAGACTCGGGTCCGATCCCTGGGTCAGGAAGATCCCCTGGAGAAGGAAATGGCAACCCACTCCAGTATCCTTGTCTGGAAAGTCTCAGGGACAGAGGAGTCTTATGGGCTGCAGTCCGTGGGGTCGCAAAGAGTCAGGCACGACTGAGCAACTAATGCTTACTTACCTGAGCTCTGTGTATGCACATGTGTGCTAAGTTGCTTCAGACTTGTTTGACTCTTTGCAACTCTATGGACTGCAGCCCACCAGGCTCATCTGTCCTTGGAATTCTCCAGGCAAGTATACTGAATTGGGTTGCCATGCCCTTCTCCAGGGGATCTTCCTGACCCAGGGATTGAACCCATGTCTCATGCCTCCTGCTTTAGCAGGGGGGTTCTTGACCATTAGCACCACTTGGGAAGCCCTCTCTGTGTGTATGTGTTAGTTGATCAGTCATGCCCTACTCTTTGCGACTCCATGGACTGTATCCCGCCAGGCCTCTCTTGCCCATGGGATTCTCCAAGCAAGAATACTGGAGTGAGTAGCCATTCCCTTCTCCAGGGGATCTTCCTGACCCAGGGATGGAACCAGGCCTCCTGAATTGTTGGCAGATTTGTTACCATCTGAGCCACCAGGAAAGCCACCATGTATGTATCTCTATTCAGTCACTCAGTCGTATCCAGCTCTTTTGTGACGCCATAGACTGTAGCCCGCCAGGCTCCTCTGTCCATGAGATTTTCCAGGTAAGAATACTAGAGTAGGTTGCCATTTCCTTCTCCAGGGGATCTTCCCAAGCCAAGGATCAAACCTGGGTCTCTTGCATTGCAGGTAGACTCCTTACCGTCTGAGCCACCAGGAAAGTCCAATGTATAAACTATACCAACTGAGTACCAAGTGATTAGACATCCACCCACAAGGGGACAAAAGCCCATTTACAATGCAACCTCACTCATTAGAGAAATTCAGGACTGGTGGGAGGGAGCTTACTCTGGGAGATTCCCAGAATCTTTACTGATTTTTAAAACCAAGATGTGTGCCACTTTGTTAAAACATTGAATATAATATGAATAATAATTCTTAGTGATGACTCACATTCAAACTTGTCTGTCATAAAAATGTCTAGAAAGACATGTTTGAAGAAAATAATGATTAGATGACTAAAAATAGTAATTACCTACTGAGGGAAAAAAAAACAACACAGCCCATCACTGGTAAAATCTTCTGTCTTCATAGAAATTTGACATAACCCTATCTTATTCCCTTAAGCTCAGCTTTGATTCAACAAAGCAACATTAGTCTTTCTTTATTGACTCATTGGATTTAATAAATAGGCATCTAGAAACATTGGAAGCAGCACTATAACAAAATCTAACTCAATTGACATTGAATTATTTTTAAAAGGAGATTTAGTCACGTTAGAATTTTCAAAACCAACTTACCTTCTTCTTAGGCAGACAAAAGGAATGTTCTCGGTGCTTTACTCTGAAGAAAAATTTCTTGATTTCAAATAGATAAGGAAAAGTGTTCTATGCCTAGTTTATCTCATCCCATATGTATCCAGCTATTACTTGGTTTCTTTGCAAACATCACAGTGGAGTTGTTGGCTGATGATCACTTGATATAAATAGTAATTACAATGACAGTTGTCCAAGTGAGTAATTTAAAACACAAATATATTCAGAGTCTCATACAGGTTGTACACTCATTCTTCAGTCAATTTTTAATGGTAACTCAAAGATTAAAGTCAATGAGCTTAGAGGTTCCTTGGGAGGAGTACACAAAGGTAAAAACCATTCATTTCTTGTGGGGCTGAGTTTGTAGTGAGAACTTATTTTAAAAAATAATAATGAGAGATTTCATAAAATTAATCTCACTTTCTAACTTATTTGTTGACCAAATTTTTGAGGTTTCTTGGTCTCTTCTTGTCACATGTTGATATAGTATATATATTGATTATGCAAAAGCCTTTGACTGTGTAGATCACAACAAACTGCAGAAAACTTTTCAAGAGATGGGACTACCAGACCGCCTTACCTGCCTCCTGAGAAATCTGTATGAAGCTCAAGAAGCAACAGAACTGAATATGGACATGAGTTTGAGCGAGCTCTGGGAGTTGGTGATGGACAGGGAAGCCTGGTGTGCTGCAGTCCATGGGGTCAAAAAGAGTTGGACAGGACTGAGTGACTGAACTGAACTGAATGAAATGGCAGACTGGATCCAAATCAGGAAAGTAGTCCGTCAAGGCTGTATATTGTCACCCTGCTTATTTAACTTTTATGCAGAGCACATCATGCAAAATGCTTGGCTGTAGGAAGCACAAGCTGGAATCAAGATTGCTGGGAGAAATATTAATAACTTCAGATATGCAGATGACACCACCCTTATGACAGAAAGTGAAGAAGAACTAAAGAGCCTCTTGATGAAAGAGGAGAGTGAAAAAGCTGGCTTAAAACTTGACATTCAAAAAATGAAAATCATGGCATCTGGTCCCATCACTTCATGGCAAATAGATGGGGAAGCAATGGAAACAGAGACAGACTTTACTTTCTTGGACTCCAAAATCACTGCAGATGGTGACTGCAGCCATGAAATCAAAAGACACTTACTCCTTGGAAGAAAAGCTATGACCAACCTAGACAGCATATTAAAAAGCAGAGGCATTACTTTGCCAACAAAGGTTCATCTAGTCAAGGCTATGGTTTTTCCAGTAGTCATGTATGGATGTGAGCACTGGACTATAAAGAAAGCTGAGTGCTGAAGAATTGATGCTTTTGAACTGTGGTGTTGGAGAAGACTCTTGAGAGTCCCTTGGGCTGCAAGGAGATCCAACCAGTCCATCCTAAAGGAGTTCAGTCCTGGGTGTTCATTGGAAGGACTGATGTTGAAGCTGAAACTTCAATCCTTTGGCCACCTGATGTGAAGAGCTGACTCATTGGAAAAGACCCTGATGGTGGGAAAGATTGAAGGTCGGAGAAGGGGATGACAGAGGATGAGATGGTTGGATGGCATCACCAACTCAACGGACATGGGTTTGGGTGGACTCCGGGAGTTGGTGATGGCCAGGGAGGCCTGGTGTGCTGCGGTTCATGGGGTTGAAAAGAGTCAGACACGACTGAGCGACTGAACTGAACTGTACCTGCCAGGATCCTACATCCATGGGATCTTCCAGGCAAGATTACTGGAGTGGGTTGCCATTTCTTTCTCCAGGGGATCTTCCCAACCCAGGGACTGAACCCTACATCTCCTGCATTGCAGGCACAGGGGTGATCTTTCCCTATTTGGAATCAGTCTGTTGTTTCATGTCCTGTTCTAACTGTTGCTTCTTGACCTGCATAAGGGTTTCTCAGGAGGCAGGTAAGGTGGTCTGGTATTCCCATCTCTTCAAGAATTTTTGACAGTTTGTTGTGATCCACACAGTCAAAAGCTTTGGCGTAGTCAATAAAGCAGAAGTAGACGTTTTTCTGGAACTCTCTTGCTTTCTCGATGAGCCAACAGATGTTGGCAGTTTGATCTCTGGTTCTTCTGCCTTTTCTAAATCCAGCTGGAACATCTGGAAGTTCATCGTTCATGTACTGTTGAAGCCTGGCTTGGAGAATTTTGAGCATTACTTTGCTACTGCATGAGATGAGTGTAATTGTGTGGTATTTGAACATTCTTTGGCAATTCAAACTACTGCACAATTGCACTCATCTCAATTCTTCACATACGAAGAAACTCAAAGGATCAATGGTCTAAAAGTAACACTGAAATCACAGAAATATTCAAATATAACATTATCTTGGAAGGAAGAAAAAACTAAAAATCCAGACACAGTAAAAGATTGTTAAGTTTAGTTCTGTATGTGTGTGTCTGTGTGTTAATATAGCAAATGGAATAGAAGCAATGATCAAAACTTTAAAAAAAAAAAAGAACATTTAAATTCTTCCCTGGAAAAATTTAAATCTGCAAATAAAAATGCTTTACCTATTTTCATGTGAATAAAAACAGAGATCAATATCTAGATGCAGCTTTGCGAAATTTATAAATCTCAAGGCAAAAGGTCCACAATGTGAGTATTCAAGCAGAAAAGTCAATTTTCCTACAAATTAAGAAAAATAATCCCTATCTCAGACTTTTCCCTTATAATGAACACCAGATATAGATAAGAGTAACATTTACAGAGATTTAAAGGGGAAAGGTCATAACCCAGAAATCTAGACTGAACAAGATTTCCTTCTTCTGTAAAAGCAAAAGTAAACAGTCATGGCTTTAAAAAGTAGCTCATTTCCAAAAAAAAAAAAAAAAAAAAAGAAATCCAAAACTGACTATGTATTAAAGCAAAGTACAAAACTTGGAAAAATGGAAATTATGGCAGATAAGTTAGAAAACATTCAGATCTATTTTTTAAATTCTAATAAGTATTAAAAATATTGCTGAAAACATAGTGAATATATTTTTAAATGCTTCTGAAAATGAAAGCAGCCCTCCCATCTCTCTCTCACACACACACATGCACACACTTTTAAAATCCCAGAGTATTACAACCAAAGTTAAAAATTAGATGGAGAAGAAAAGCAAGAAAACAAAAAGCTTCTAATTTTAAAATTTTATGTAAAGAAGCATCAAAAGAAACTGTCTTTACTTGGTAATAATAATTAAACAAATACATCAATTCAAGTAAATGCTTTAAGATTTAAAATCTTAACTAATTAAACACACACACACACATATATATATATATATATACACATGTCTAGTTATTAACTGTAAAAAAATTAAAACTAGTCATTGCCTAATCCAAAGTCATGAAGATTCTTGTGCACATGGAACATTGATGTGCCAGTCTGAGAGTTTCTAGAAGACAGGGGAGAGTCTGTCTTAATCTCAGAGTGCTTGGGAGATTACATTTCCCAGAGGAACAGGGATGGTCAATGGTCCACTTAAGATTTTTGCCACCTTTGAAAGCTATAGGGAATGGGAGATAAAGAAGCAAGCTCAAGCTAGAGGTAAGAATTTGCCCAGTTTTTCCTGGCTGGAGACGGTAATCCACCAGGCTTTCCAATCCTCGCAGAGTCTTGCCTGACACACAGGGAAGGGCCAGAGATGGGCTGAGTCTTATTAAAAATGCAGATGTGTGATTGGAGTATAGAGAGAGAGAGAGGAGAGAGAGGAGAGATTCTTGCAAAAGCAAAAATTGAAGAGGTAATGGCCAAAAAATTTGCTTACATTGATAAAATACATCGACCCACCAATTCAAGAAACCCAAATAGTTCAGCAAATGTCAAGTTGCATTAAAAAAGGAAAGAAAGAAAAAGAAAATCATCCTTTGGTACGTTGTAGGAAAACTGCTAAAACTTAGCAGATGAAGTTAAAGTTTTCTTTCAGAAGCAAATATTATATCCTTATGTATCATTATTTTTAGTTGTTTTTAAATTTTTAAGTTTTGGTCATGCCTCAAGGCATGTGGGATCTTAGTTCCCTGGCCAAGAATTGAACCCACAACCTCTGCTTTAAAAGTGCAGAGTCTTAACCACCGGCTCACCAGGGAAGTCCCCATGTGTATCATTATTAAGAGATAAAGATCAAGTTACTTTAAAACTCATTCATCATTCTTATTCATCATAAGAAATTAAGAAAATAATGCCCAAAATAAACAAGATTTAAAGGAGAATGCTTCTAATAAACATAAAGACCAAAATTAAATTGTCAATGAGGGAGGAACATACACATGGTCAATAGATACATGAAAAAATGCTGAATATCACTAATCATTAAAAAACTGAAAATCAAAACCACACTGAGATATTACTCACCCCTTTTAGAATGACTATTATTAAAATGACAAGAAATAATGTTGGCAAGGATGTGAAAAAAAGGAAACTCTTGTGCATTGCTGGTGGGAATATAAACTGGTCCAGTGATCATGGACAACAGTATAAAGTTTCCTCAAAAAATTAAAAATAGAACTATCGTATGATCCAGCAATTTCATTCTGGGTATTTACCTGAAGGAAATGAAATCTCTGCCTAAAAAGCTATCTGTACCCCATGTTGACTGCATTATTTACAATAGCCAAGACATGGAAATGACCTAAGTATCCATTGATGGATGAATGGGTAAAGCAAATGTGATATATACATAGAACAAAATCTTATTCAGTCACAAAAAAAACAGGAAATCTTGACATTTGCAACAGCATAGATGAGCCTTGAGGCCATTATTCTGAGCAAAGCCAATCAGATAGAGAAATGTAGATACTATAAAATCTCTCATTTACAGAATCTAAAATAAAACAAGAAACGATCTTATAGACACAGAGAAGAGATTTGCGGTTGCCAGAAAAGGGTCAGGGTTGGGGGTGGCATGGGTCAGATTATTGAAGAGGATCAAAAGGAACAAGATCTGTTATTAGACAAATGAGTCCTGGAGGTGTAACACATAATGACCCCGTAGACTGTAACCCACCAGGCTCCTCTCTCCATGGAATTCTCCAGGTAAGAAAATTGGTGTGGGTACCATTCCCTTCACCAGGGGATCTTCCTGACCCAGGGATCGAACCTGGGTCTCCTGCATTGCAGGCGGATTCTTTATCATCTGAACCATCAGGGAAGCCTGGGAACCAGAATATGCCATCCCCACATTTATTCTTTGGTAGAGGAATTACTTTGAGCTAAAGGCCACTGAGAATCAGCAGATACGGGAAAAGCTCTAACAACAGAGTACAGGTTTCCCTTTTGTAAAGGAAAATTCCATCTGCAGAGATGCGTCCCTCTCTTGTACCTGGGGGAGAAAGAGACAAAACAGTTGAGAAGGCGCTGCGAAATCTGCCTCACAAACCTCCCTAAGCACCCCTTATTTAACCACACTTTTCCTGGTCGGCTCCCCACAAAGTGCCTCTCCGGCTCAGAAGCTCCCAGACCCCTTTTCAGGGTTTGGTACTTAAACTTGAGTTCTAACCAGCACTTAGAATGACTGAGTGCTCCTACATGCTCATGCAGGGCACCTGCGTTAATACACTTCCGATGGTTCTTCTCTTACTAACCTGCCTCTGGCCAGTCTCTTGTAGAGGCCCCAGCAGGAGACCTAGGTACAGGAGGAGATTTTTCTCCCTAATATCCAGAAGGGCTTCCTAGGCAGCTCAGTGATTAAGAACCCACCTGCCAATGCAGGAGACTCAAGAGACATGGGTTTGATCCCTGGGTCGGGAAGATCCCCTGGAGGAGGGAACGGCAACCCACTCCAGTGTTCTTGCCTGGAAAATCCCATGGACAGAGGAGCCTGATGGGCTACAGTCCATGGGTTCACAAAGAGTCAGACACCAGGAGACATGACTGAGAGAAGGAGTGTGCGGCAGGACATCAGGAAAGGGGAAACAGTTGAATTGATAGATTAATAAATCTGAAATCTAGTTATTTGAATAAGAAGGAATGAACAAAATATATGCATTCACTTTTAAATTTTACTTTTTGGACTAAATAAATTTGATTCAAATACAAATACATAAATGGGGGTGTGAAAAATGATGAGATTACAGACTGAGAAGAAACTGTAAAAATAAGGGTAACTTTAAAAATACACTTTCTATAAATAACTTTGATATTTTTATGAAAAGGGCAATTTTCTGGCCGAGTATAAATGATAGAACTTTTAAAAAAGCAGAAAATTTGAATAGGCCAATTGCTCTTGGTATGTTACTGAGAAGATTACTCAGAATATATGAGATTTTCAAGTTAAGGTGGTTTCATATAAAATACTTTATACTGTATATAATACCACACATACACATAAATATATACAATTATGTATAAATCTCAATATATTCTTATGAATTAGACTCACTTGATACTAAAGCTTGAGAAAGCACTAAAATCATGCAGCTAAAAAAAAATCATGTGAGACACTCACACATAAATAAGTGCAAAAATTCTAAATGAAATTTTAACAGATCAATTTCAGTGCCAAATAAAGATGAGAACATATCATAATCAAATAGAACTATTCTGAGAACACAAATATCACTCCATGCTAGGAAATCTATCAATTAAACCTCTAGTAAAAGATACATGATGATCTCTACAAATACTGAAAATGCATTCAGAAAATTGATAATTTTTTAAAAGATTAATAGACTTTATAGAGTCATTTTAGGTATGCAAAAATATTAAGTCAAAAACACAGAGATTCCATATACTCTTAGCCACAATTTCCTCTATTATTATTACATTGCATTCAGTTGGTACATTTGTTACAAGTGATGAGCTGATATTGATACATCATTATTAGCTGAAGTCCATAGTTTACATTAGGGTGTAAAGTTTGTGTTGTACCTTCTATGGTTGTGACAAATGTATAAAGACATATATCCACCATAACTGTCACACAGAAGGCTGAGCGCCAAAGAATTGATGCTTTCAAACTGTGGTGCTGAAGAAGACTCTTTAAGGTCTCTTGGACTGCAAAGAGATCAAACCAGTCAATCCTAAAGGAAGTCAACCCTGAATATTCATTGGAAGGATTGATGTTCAAGCTGAAGCTCTAATACTTTGGCCACCTGATGTGAAGAACCGACTCATTTGTGAAGACTCTGATGCTGGGAAAGGTTGAAGGCAGGAGAAGGACAGGGAGAAGGGGATGACAGAAGGATGAGAAGGTTGGATGGCATCACCGACTGGATGGACATGAGTTTGAACAAACTCCGGGAGATGGTGAAGGGCGGGGAAGCCTGGCGTGCCACAGTCCGTGGGAGTTGCAAAGATTTGGACATGATTTAACGACTGAACAACAACAACAAATATCATGCAGAATGGCTTCACTGCCCTAAAAATTCAAAAGTCCCTGGTCTTTTCACTATCTCCATAGTTTTGAGTTTTTCAGAATGCCATATATTAGAGAGGGTAGCAGAATATGCCACTCCAAAATATGACTGTAGGAATTCAGGACACAATACTCCAAAATATACTCTTGGGCTCATTGATTAGTTTAAGCTGGAGGCATTTGAAAAATAGCAAATGCAGGGAAGAGGCTTTCTCTGAACTCCCCTTATCTGCCTGGAGACAGAGCCTCCAAAGGAATGCAGTTGTCATAAATCCCCTTCATTGACCAGGGAAAATTGACTCTTGCCAACATCACACCCAGACAAACTTTGTCACCAACTATCACGCCTCTCTATTATTCCAGAGGCCCCATCATCTTTCCTAAAATTTGCTTATTCTTCCCTAAAAGGCCTGCATCTCCCTTTCTCTTCTCCTATTAAGACGGCATTTAATCCTGAATTCTAAGTCACCTTAGGGAGTTCTGCATTTGCCCTGGTATCTCCCATGTATATCTAAACTAGACATGTTAATACTCTTCTGTTTGTTTTTCTCTTGATAACCTGCTTTCTATTACAAGAGTCTCAACTCAGGACTCAGAAGGTTAGAAAGAAATTATTATTGTTTTCTCCTATGATAGCAATCAAAAAGTATGTAGCTGTTTCAGATTGACTTCTTTCAATCAGCCATGTGTTTTTAAGTTTCCCCCATGTCTTTTCATGGCTTACAGCACATTTCTTTTATTGCTGATAAGTATTGCCTTGTCTGTGTGTGTGTGTGTGTGTGTGTGTGTGTGTGCATGTGTGCTTTAGTCATGTCTGACTGTTTGTGACCCCATAGACTATAGCCCACCAAGCTCCTCTGTCTGTGGGATTTTCAGGCAAGAATACTGGAGTGGGTTGCCATTTCCTACTCCAATAGCATTGTCTGGATGCACCATAATTTTTATACATTCACCTATTGAAGGACTCCAAAATCCCTGCAGATAGTGACTGCAGCCATGAAATTAAAAGACGCTTGCTCCTTGGAAGGAAAGTTATGACCAACCTAGACAGCATATTAAAAAACAGAGACATTACTTTGCCAACAAACGTCCCTCTAGTCAAGGCTATGGTTTTTTCCAGTAGTCATGTATGGATGTGAGAGTTGGACTATATAGAAAGCTGAGCGCTGCAAGAATTGATGCTTTTGAACTGTGGTGTTGGAGAAGACTCTTGAGAGCCCCTTGGGCTGCAAGGAGATCCGACCAGTCCATCCTAAAGGAAATCAGTCTTGGGTGTTCATGGAAGGAATGATGTTGAAGCTAAAACTCCAATACTTTGGCCACCCAATGTGAAGAGCTGACTCATTGGAAAAGACCCTGATGCTGGGAAAGATTGAGGGCAGGAGGAGAAGGGGACGACAGAGGATGAGATGGTTGGATGGCATCACCGACTCAATGGACATAGGTTTTTATAAGCTCTGGCAGTTGGTGATGGACAGGGAGGCCTGGTGTGCTGCGGTTCATGGGGTTGAAAAGAGTCAGACATGACTGAGTGACTGAACTGAACTGAACTATTGAAGGACATCTAGCTTGCTTCCAAATTTGTGCCATTATAATTAAAGCCACTATAAATGTTTCATGTGCAAGCTTTGGTCTAAAAGTAAGTTTTCAACTCATTTGGATAAATATCAAGGAGGGTGATGATTTGATCATGTAAGAGTGTATTTAGCTTTTTAAGAAGCTGTCAAGCTGACTTTCAAAGTTGCTCTACCATTCTGTACTCCTACCAGCAATGAATAAGAGTTTCTGTTGCTCCACTTCCCCACCGGCATCTGGGGTTGTCATTGTTTGGGATTTTGCCCATTTTTTAAACAGACGTATAGTGGTATTTCCTTGTTCTAATTTCTCGCTCCCTATCAATGTGGAGCATCTTTTCATAAACTTATTTGCTGTCTCTGTCTATATATTGGACTTCCCTGATGGCTCAGATGGTAAAGTGTCTGATTAATGTGGGAGACCCGGGTTCAATTCCTGGGTTGGGAAGATCCTCTGGAGAAGGAAATGGCAACCCACTCCAGTACTCTTGCCTGGAAAATCCCATGGATGGAGGAGCATGGTAGGCTACAGTCCATGGGGTCACAAAGAGTCAGACATAACTGAGCAAATTCATTTTCACTTTCTCTATATATTATTTGGTAAGGTATCTGTTCAGATAACTTTGAGTATTTTGAATTTTTTATTTTCTTATTGTTGAGGCTTAAAAGTTCTTTGCATATTTTAGGTACAAGTCCTTTATTCAATTAGTGTTTTGAAAAAAAACCTTCACCAGCCTGTGGCTTGCTCTTTTATTCTTTTAACAGTGTCATTTTCAAATTTTTTTAATTTTAATAAAATCAAGCTTATCTTTTTTTTTTTTAAAGTATTGATCATGCTTTTGGACCTAAGAAGTTATCATTAAATCCAAAGTCACTTATATTTTCTCCTATGTTATATTCTTGAAGTTTTACATGGTACGTTTTTTTAATTTAAAAAAATAGAATCTTTGAATTGGTCAGCATCCCCACTGGATTTTTCAAATAGAGAGTTTAATGAGGAGACAACTTCAGGAAACATAAAGGGTTCATGGGGCACTTAGAAATAGTGACCACGGTACGCTATTGCCATGGAAGGGTTGGTGGTGGAGCCTCACACTGGCACTTCACTATTATTGTGAACTCAACTAGAACTCAGCTACTACTAGCGATTTCACATCTAGGCAGGGAGAAAGCAGAGGGCGAAATATCCTTACTTCTTATCTTCCAATGTCATGTCAGTGATGCTACTTGGCCAAACCCACTGGAAGGCAGCCAGCAAGGGAGGCAGGGGACAGTGGTCTGCAGAGGTCATCCTCCTGGTGGCACAGAGCAGAGCACAGATGGGGGGAAATTCACGTGGGAGAGGGCGTGTGATGAGCAATGGCCACACGCTCCTTGTGTAATTTAAACATCAGCATGTCATACTCTAGATAGACCATTATCATCGACTGAAGTTCAAAGCTGAGTTCTGGCACTTAGCAGTTATGTGATCAAGGACTGGTTAGTTAACACTTCTGTTTCCTTTTTAAAAAATTGAATAATGACTACTGTAAAAAATGATCTAAGTTACAGGTGTCACATCTCTGGTTTTTTTAAATATTTAATTGGAGACAAAGACAGGCTTCCCAGGGGTAAAGAATCCACCTGTCAAGGCAGGAGATGTAAGAGATGTGGGTTTGGTTCCTGGGTCAGGAAGATCCCCTGGAGGAGGGCATGGCAATCCCTTTCAGTATTCTTGCCTAGAGAATCCCATGGACAGAGAAGCCTGGTGGGATACAGTCCATGGGGTCACAAAGAGTCAGACATGACTGAAGTGACTTCATGTGCACACACAGAAGTAGTGATAAGTAGTCAATATGCTAGCTTCTGCTAGCATATTATTATTTGAATCACTGTTATTAGAGAGAGAGGAGAAGCAGGCCGCATCGTCAGAAATGAAAGCATTGCTTTTCAACACAGGACAGAATCTCTATATGAAATTAACAGCCAAAGACATAAGTGATAAGGAAATATTAACACATCCTCACTAAAACCAAGGATGCTTCCTACCACCATTACCATTTAGGGTTCCAGAAATTTTAGTCAGCATAGTAAGATATATAACATTGGGGAAAACAAGAAATTTACCTTTTTACTGGGCTTCCCCAGTAGCTCAGCTGGTGAAGAATCCACCTGCAATGCAGGAGACCCCAGTTTGATTCCTGGGTCAGGAAGATGCGCTGGAGAAAGGATAGACTACCCACTCCAGAATTCTGGCCTGGAGAATTCCATGGACTATATTTAAAAAATAAGAAATTTACCTTTTTATTACTTTACGATAATAATGGCTGCATGCCTAGAAAGACTCTCGACCTTCAAATTTAAAAATGAAGTGGCTAGACACATAATGAATTTCTAACAATAAATGGCTTTTCTGAAATCCAAGAAAAAACTTAAGGATAATATTTAATGGAAATAATTTCCCATTTATAATGAGAACACAAAATATTAAGTACCTAAATAGCTTTATAAAAATTTTGCAAAAAATGTGAAGGTAGCCTAAAAATCTGATAGCTACATTAAAAAGAATGTGTTAAATAAAAATCACCCCATTCTCTATATGGGAAGGCGTCAGTTCTTTCCAAATTCGTTTATACATTCAACGCAATTGCATTTAAATTTCCAGTGGGATTTATTCTGAAACATGTTCAAGTAAAGCTAAGATTTATCTGGAAGAATAAATTCATGAACAGACCTGAGAAAAGTTAAAACAGAAACAAATAAAAAAAGATTAACTTGTGATATTTGCCATACTAGATATAGAAACATAATTTAATATTAATATAATCAAAACAGGTGGTGGTGGCCCAGAAAAGATGATCAGAATAATATAATGAAATAGAAACTCCCCAAACAGAATAACTATGTTAATATAAAGTAAATATAGATATGTGTTTTGATACATTATCCCAAATAAATACTAGTTCGAGTAAAGATTTAAATGTGAAAAATTAGCCATGATAAAATTACTAGAAGAATATGTAGCAGGATATTTGTGTATCTCAGGGCAAAAAAATTAAGTCCTTTTAAGTATAAAAGCAATATGAAATAGTCACAGCAGAAGGCTGATATGACTGCATGAAAATAAAAGCTTTTGTATTTGAAAAGTCAGCCCCTTTCTGCTTTTCCTCATAACTGCTGCTGATTATGGGGTTTGTGCTTCTAGGTTTGAACTGGGGCAGTGTTAGAAAGCGTGTTATCTCATAGATGGTTTACTGTGTAGACAGCTTCTAAGATGACTTGTTCTTGGAATGAGACACAGGATTCCGTAGCCACATTTCCAAGGTGCACTGATGTATTAAGTTGTTGAAACCGTCTCCCCAAACTTCAGTCCAGACAGGACTCTATGTCTCGGGTCTCAGGACACCACCCTTGGCACTCAGGTAGACCCGAGTTCCAGAAGCAGGTGAGGCTGGGCTGGTCAAAGAAGGGGTAACAGGCACTCCTCTTATCCCCATTTTGTAGAGGAGGAACTCACTTTCTTTGTATCAGGTTGTATATGTTTTCTTATTCATAGAAATTAGAGATTAGCTGGGCAAACTTTTCCCTGTGGTTTCCAAGACTGTGTTATCATTTATAAAATAGCTAAATTACACTCAATCTTAATCTATGTTTCAGCAGGACATGAGAGATTTTATGTCTGAAAATTAAACATAAGACAGTTCATCCCATGATAATTTCCATTCAGATGTTTTTCGTAAACAAGATCAGTAACAACAGCAACAGAGCACTGATATCTCAATAGTCCATCTGTGTGTGTGCATGCTAAGTCTCTCCAGTCATGTCCAACTCTTTGCCACCCTGTGGACTATAGCCTGCCAGGTTCCTCTGTCCATGGGGTTCTCCAGGAAAGAATACTGGAGTGGGTTGCCATGCCCTCCTCCAGGGGACCTTCCCCACCCAGGGATTGAATCCACGTCTCCTGCATCTCCTGCATTGGCAGGCGGATTCTTAACCATTAGCGCCACTTGGGAAGCCCAGTAGTCCATTTAACTTTCATCTAATGTCATTTGTTAAGTTTAGGCAACACAGACCCACAATATGCATTTCCCATTTCCATAACAACATAGATAATTGTGGAAAGGCTGAAGGCCGGAGCAGAACAGCCACATCTTTGTGGTCAGACCTGTTGAGGGAAGTTGCCATTGCCAGCACCTGAGAACTGCATGACCTTGGGCAGCATTCTGGCAGCTCCTTGTGTTTGAGTCTCCCCAAGCAGTAGGACTTGCTGCCAGCGGTGCTCCGGAACTAGATTCCTCAAGGTCACTCACGCAGGCTTCAGTGCCCCGTGAACTCAGCCGTGGTGGAGATGTTGCTGTTGCTTTTGGTTCTTCGTCTCTTTATGAGTCATGTTGTTTCTCCAGTAGTTACCAGCCAGCCCATTCTCTCTGTCTTCCCCTGTTCAGATCCTAAGGGGAGAGGGTCTAGTGGTCTGAGAGTCACTCTTGGACTCTCAGCAACTCTCAGCAATGCTCTTTGAGCAGAGACTGGGCATGCAGTCCATGCCCCTCTGAAGGTCACTGGCCACCTGATATACTGGTTACCCCTGGGTCACATCCTGGCCACCCCTATCTCAGCTCAGTTCAGTTCAGTCACTCAGTCGTGTCTGACTCTTTGTGACCCCATGAACCGCAGCATGCCAGGCTTCCCTGTCCATCACCAACTCCTGGAGTTTACCCAAACTCATGTCCATTGAGTCAGTGATGCCATCCAACCATTTCATCCTCTGTCATCCCCTTCTCCTCCTGCCTTCAATCTTTCCCAGCATCAGGGTCTTTTCAAATGAGTCAGCTCTCTGCATCAGGTGGCCAAAGTATTGAAGTTTCAGCTTCAACATCAGTCCCTCCAACGAACACCCAGGACTGATCTCCTTGCAGTCCAAGGGACTCTCAAGAGTCTTCTCCAACACCACAGTCCAAAGGCATCAATTCTTTGGTGCTTAGCTTTCTTTATAGTCCAACTCTCACATCCATACACAGCTACTGGAAAAACCATAGCCTTGACTAGATGGACCTTTGTTGGCAAAGTAATGCCTCTGCTTTTTAATATGCTGTCTAGGTTGGTCATAACTTTCCTTCCAAGGAGCAAGCGTCTTTTAATTTCATGGCTGTAATCACCATCTGCAGTGATTTTGAAGCCCAGAAAAATAAAGTCAGCCATTGGCTCCACTGTTTCCCCATCTATTTGCCATCTCAAGGGCTGCTTAATGCTACTTCCAGCAAAGCGCTGCGGAGCGCGGGGTTTCCCTTAGAAGAGGATGGTGGGCAAGGTGCCCATTACAGCAGAGCTGTAATCCTAAAAACCACAGTGAGCATTTGCAAAGCACATACAATGTATCAGATGTTGCAGTCAACATTTCAGTTCAGTTCAGTTCAGTCACTCAGTCGTGTCCGACTCTTTGTGACCCCATGAATCGCAGCACGCCAGGCCTCCCTGTCCATCACCAACTCCCAGAGTTTACTCAAACTCATGTCCATCGAGTCGGTGATGCCATCCAGCCATCTCATCCTCTGTCATCCCCTTCTCCTCCTGCCCCCAACCCCTCCCAGCATCAGGGTCTTGCAGACAACATTTAAAATGCCTTAATTCACTAGAGTCTCACAGCCAGAGTATGTGGGAGGTGAGGGTATCATTATTAGTATTTACCATTTTACAGATAAAGAGCTTACAGTGGTAAACTACTTGCTCAAAAGGTTTAGACCAGCCAGGTGTACAGTCTCTTGGCTTCCAAAAACTGGGCTCTTAGTTATTAAACTGTATTGTACAGAACGATATCTCTTTCTGAACCTCTGTTTCCTCATCTATAAAATGGGAACTACATTGCAAGGTTGCCTTTAGATTTACAAGCAACACATGTAATGCATTTATCTCAGTAAATGACATACAGTAAAACACCCTTTGAAAACCTGTGTAAGCATTGCTTCTGGTTCTTAGAACTGGAAGCTCTAATGAGAGCAGTGGGCTCTGACTCAGCGGCTTATTTAACCAAACATGAGCTCTTTACATCTCTCATTCCCTCGTTTCCTTTTTGCTTTGGTTGAACTGAAGGTTTTCATTTAATGTAAGATTTAGAGGTTTCTGTCTTGGCACTTCCTAAGGCTGGCTACTTTTATCTACTCTTATGTTTATTTCAAAATCTAGATTTATCTGTAATTCCAACTATTGACATTAATGTTGCTTTTTTCTTCCACTTCACTGAGCGGGCGTAGAGGAGCAGGCGCTGAATTACTGCTTATGTTACATCTAATTTAATTTATGGTAGCACATCAGTCTTCCTGTGTACCGGAAACATTTTTAAATTAAAATTTAATCTTTTAAAAATTGTGGCAAAATATATATAACATCTATCATTTAAACCATCTTGAAGGGTACAGTTCAGTGGCATTAAGTACATTCACACTACTGTGCAACAACCATTCATCTCCAGACTTTTTCATCTTCCTAAACCGAAGCTCTGTCTCCATCAAACAATAACTCATCGTTCCCTCCTCCCCAGCCCCTGGCAACACAATTTCTTCCATTTTTTGGACTAGCTTATTTTGCTTAGCATAATTCTTTGAGATTCATCCATGTGCCAGAATGTTCTTCTCTGTAAGGCTGAATAATACCCCATTGTGTGTGTGTATATACATGTACATATGTATACATGTAAATACGCACAAATACCTTCAGTTCATCTATTCATTTATCAATGGATATTTGGATCATTTCTACCTTTTGCTTACTGTGAATAATACTCTCATGAACAAGGATGCACAAATACCTGTTTGAAATTCCGCTTTCAAATGTTTTGAGTATTTATTCAGAAGCGGAATTCTGGATCTCATGGTAACTGTGTGTTTCATTTTGGAGGAATGATCATGCTGTTTTCCACAGCAGCTATACCACTTTCATTCACACCAACAGGGTACAAGGATTCCAATTCCTCCGCAGTCTTGCCAACACTTGCTCTTTCCTGGTGTTTGTTTATTTTTAAAATATGGAGCATTGTTATATGTGGTTATCAATCCATCAAGCAATTTTCACCAAATTAGAAAAAAGTGTTCACGCAGCTCATTCCTCCAGGGATAGAGGCATGAGTGAAGTTTCAAGTGGCTAAATGTTTTCAACTTTGAGAATATTTGAACCATAAAGAAGGCTGAGTGCTAAAGAATTGATGCTTTTGAACTGTGGTGTTGGAGAAGACTCTTGAAAGTCCCTTGGACGGAAAGGAGATCAAAACCAGTCAATCCTAAAGGCAATCAACCCTGAATATTCATTGGAAGGACTGATGCTCAAGCTGAAGCTCCAATACGTTGGTCACCTGATGTGAAGAAGTGACTCATTGGAAAAGACCCTGAGGCTGGGAAAGACTGAGGGCAGGAGAAGGGGCCTCTGGGGATGAGATAGTGGGATGTCATTACCAACTCAGTGGACGAGGGTTTGAGCAAACTCTGGGAGGTAGTGAAGGACAGGGCAGCCTGGTGTGGCCAGAGGGTCTCAAAGACTTGGAGACAACTGAGCAATTGGACAACAGCAACAGGAACTGGATTTTACAAGCACCAGTGTAATTTAAGGTTTCCTCACTGCTGGGCCTGCTCAGCTAGAAAGGGATGCAGTAAAATAGTTCAAGACCTCAGTAATATTGGTTGAGATGAATTCAATTGTCCTTTAAAATGTTCAGTGGAAAAGTATAGCTAGGACATGGAGGCAACCTAGGTGTCCATCAGCAGACAAATGGATAAGAACGTTGTGGTACATATACCCAATGGAATATTACTGAGGTATAAAAAAGAATGCATTTGAGTCCATTCTAATGAGGTGGATGAAGCTGGAGCCTATTATACAGAGTGAAGTAAGTCAGAAAGAAAAGCACCCATACAGTATCTTAACACATATATATGGAAGTTAGAAAGATGGTAAAGAAGACCCTACATACAAGAAAGCAAAAGAGACACAGATGTAAAGAACAGACTTTTGGACTCTAGGAGAAGGTGAGTGTGGGATGATTTGAGAGAATACCATTGAAACATGTAATATTACCATATGTGAAACAGATGACCAGTCCAAGTTCGATGCATGAAACAGGGCACTCAAAGCCAGTGTACTGGGACAACCCAGAGCGATGGGATGGGGAGGGAGGTGGGGGGGGGGGTTTGGGATGGGGGGATACATGTACACCCATAGTTGATTCATGTCAATGCATGGCATAAACCACCACAATATTGCCAAGTATTTAGCCTCCAATTAAAATAAATAAATTTTTAAAAAAGAGAATTTCAAACTACTTGGAAACCCAGTGTCAACCCTTTATACATTACCTAGGAAGTAGAATCCCTCCTGACCTGATTGCCGTGTCTGAATCAAAGATTTCACGGCTCAGAAAAGTCGAGTGGGACAGCCCTTAATTTGTGCTTGTCTGTGGCACTTACAACTGTGGTGCTTGTACCTATTTTATTTTCTTACCAAATCTTGAGCTTGTCAAGGGAAGATTTCATCTATATTTGATCCCCCACAATTGCTCACAGTGTTTTACATTGAACAAAAGCTGTTTACTTTCCATTTGCGGAATATTAGCCAACTGGCCTGAGCCTCTACAATTTCTTGGTCGTTTCCGAAAAGTTGCAGCTCCTGTGCTGGGGAGAGTGGTAATTCTACACCTCCAGATGAGGGTTGCATAGATTCATCCAAGTCACCTTTCTGCCCACTGCTGCTGTGGATGGTCCCCTACCCCGCGGGCGGAGTAGTTGGTTTGCACTTTGGCGCCCTCTAGAGGAGAGCCCTGCATAGACCCTCTAGTATTGTTGCCTTAGCTTGAATTTTCGTAAGAAAAATAAAGGAGCAAGTCCAGTTCTGTCTTGGAATTGCCGGGGGAGTGTGTAGTTTCCTCGGTTCTGTCTCGCCACAGTAAAAATTTGAAGCGACGGACGGACCAGTGTTACAGCTTGGTTACAGCTCAGTTTTATTTGGCAGGCAAAGCACAATACATCCTTGAGGTGTGAGGGCGGGCAGACCCAAAAGCAGCAAAGAGAAGAGAAGAGAGAGGCTTAATTTTGGCTCCTTTTTTGATGTTTTTTGTCTTCCCCCTGATCCTGCTCTATGCAAACTGGGCTAGCCAGAGGGGCTGTTTGTTCCACCTGAGGTTCTCACTCCAGTCCTCGGATCTTCCTTTGTTCTGTTTTTGCGGGCTTTTTCCTTTGTCTTTTAGCCATACTATTTTGGACTCCTTTTTCCTATTATAACTACCTAACAGAATGCATTAGGAACTAGAAGGGAAGCCTACTGCCTCTCCCATAGCAGGCTTGGTTAAGGCCCCCAGATAGCCCACACATGTGGTAATAAGAAAACGTGGCTCCCAGGCACCTGTGAAAGTGGTCAGTAAATTCTCTTTTGTGAAATGTTGCTCCTCCTTCCTCTTATTTGTCTCTGGGTGTTGTTTCGCTATTTTATGAGTCTGAATGCAATCAGTTACAATTAAAATCTGAATTCTCTAAGCATATTTGCAGTACAATTTCATCAGAGGCAATAAAAAGTAAATAAGTTAGAATGACTTTATTACTTATGTGTGTCAAATTTGGGGAGGCTCAAAGTGGGGAGCCTCTTTGGGGAGATAAAGTGAAGACTCTTCAGAGCATCCATACAACATGCAGAATCTGCAGGGGGTTGAAAGTCCCCAAATCTCAAGTTCATTTCACCTAACCTGCCACACTCTGTATAAACATGAGTCAGGACAATTTTCTAGGTAAGATTGCCTCCAGGGTCTTTCTTGAGTGATCTTATTCCACACTTTTTTAGGAGAGGGAGGGGTTAGTGTCTGAGAAAAACAGCTCCCAAACTGGTTGTTACCTTTCTGTCTCCATTTCTGGGCTGTCACTGTTTATTCCATCTATTTGTATTCCATATGCCAAATGAATATGAGACATCTGTCTGAGATCTAGTAACGTATTTCCATTGGGTTCATGGGCATAGGAATCTATATTCAGCATTTGTTGTTGTTCAGTGGCTAAGTCGTGTCGGACTCTGCGACCCCATGGGCTGCAGCACCCCAGGCTTGCCTGTCCTTCACTATCTCCCGAAGTTTGCTCAAACTCATGTCCATCGAGTTGATGATGCCATCTAACCGTCTCATCCTCTGTTCCCCCTTGTCCTCCTGCCCTCAAGCCCTCAATCTTTCCCAGCATCAGGGTCTTTTCCAATGAGTCAGTTCTTCACATCAAGTGGCCAAAGTATTGGAGCTTCAGCTTCAGCTTCGGGCCTTCCAAAGAGTATTTAGGGTTGATTTCCTTTAAGGTTGACTGGTTTGATCTCCTTTCCACCCAAGGGACTTTCAAGAGTCTTCTCCAGCACCACAATTCAAAGACAACAATTCTTCAGTGCTCAGCCTTCTTTATGGTCCAGCTCTCACATCTGTACATAACTACTGGGAATAACCATAGTTTGACTCTACAGACCTTTGTCAGCAAAGTGATGTCTCTGCCTTTTAATATGCTGCCTAGGTCTGTCATAGTTTTTCTTCCAAGGAGCAAGTGTCTTTTAATTTAATGTTCTTACTCTCCCCAGAAATGGTTTTCCCTTGTAAATTCTCACCTTTCTCCCATCCGTTCTCTCTCCCTCCCTTTGTAACCTCACTTAGTCCTCCTGTTCCTCACTCCCTCCCACTCTTTTCTGCTCAAATTCTATTGAAAGCTTTATAATGAGGATGAATACAAGAGAATATTGTTACGAGTCCAAGTTTGTACTGCTACAAAGAAGATGGTAGACTAGTGTCCCAGAGAACCCATCTTACCCAAGTTAGAATTCATACTTCATTTTTACTAAAAAAAAGAAGGGGTGTGATTGTTTGTTGAAAACTATTTAGTGTCAGAATTCTTTTTTTGCATCTGTCCATGTAGGTCAGGTCATGAAGTTCCTACAGCCCCCCAACAAGACAAATGTTATTCTCTGTTCTGCAACTTTTCATCTCTATATGAATGGAAACGTGTTACACCTTTAAAAGTCAGGTGAAATGAAAATGATCTATTATATTTTAGGCTATAGGTAACATTCTTAACTTGTAGCAAAAGCAATAAGATACAAAGGCTAAAGTTTGGGAAAAAAAAAAAGGATCCAATATAGGGAATCAAATTTGTTCTTCCCTGTTATAGTATGGCACTTCCTCTCATGGAACTTACATACTTCTGCACCAGCTCCTGCCAAAGTTATCAAGCACTCACCAAGTAATATGCAGGTTTTTTTTTTTTTTTTCTGACTTACAAATACACAGTGCTCAAAATTGACGTCATCTTCTCCTTTCCATTCCCCAAAGCCTTGTTAAGAGGAATGACTGATTCTTCCCTCAGAACACCTTTTCATCACCTGCCATCTTTCCTTTCTCACTGATGACCCTCACTCCAGACTTTGATCACGTCATGCCCAGGGTTGTGAGTTGAGCTGTGTCCACCAAAAAGATATGTTCAAGTCCTAACCCTCCATACTTGTGAAAGGACCTTATTTGGAAATAGGGTCTTTGAAGATGCAATAAAGTTAAAATGAGGTCATACTGGACTCTGTGTGTGTGTGTGTGTGTGTGTGTGTGTGTTAGCTGCTTAGTTGTGTCCAACTCTTTGCAACCCCATAGACTGTAGCCCACCAGGCCCCTCTGTCCATGGGATTCTCCAGGCAAGAACACTGGAGTGGGCTGCCATTTCCTTCTCCAAAAGGATCTATAGAAAGAAAGTGAAGTCGCTCAGTCGTGTCCGACTCTTTGCAACTCCTCCATACATGGAATTTTCCAGACAGGAGTACTGGAGTAGGTTGCCAGTTCCTGGACCAGTTGCTGCTTAATCACTGAGTTGTATCTGACACTTTGCCACCCCGTGGGCTGCAGCCTGCCAGGCTCCTCTGTTTATGGAATTTCTTCAGCAAGAATACTGGAGTGGGTTGCCATTTCCTCCTCCAGGGGATCTCCCTGACCCAAGGATTGACCCCACATCTCATTAGCAGGCAGATTCTTTACCACTGAACCACCAGGGAAGCCTCATATTGGATGAGAGTAGGCTTAATCCAGTGACTGATATCTTTATAAGAAAAGGGAAATTTGGACATAGAAAGAAACAGGGAGAAGGTCATGTAACAACTGAGGCAGAGATTGCAGTGACACATCCACAAGCCAAGAAACGTCAACGATTTTTGGTAATTACCACAAGCTGGAAGAGTGACACAGAACAGATTTTCCTTCAAGGTCTGTAGAAGGAACCAACACTTTGGACACATTCATTTAGGACTTCTAGCCTCCAGGACTGTGGGATAATATATTTTTGTTATTGCAAGCTGCCTAGTTTGTGGTAATCTGTTAAGACAGACCTCAGAAACTAATGTGCCCAGTCTGTACAATCACCTTCCAGTAGTGTTCCTTGCCTCCAAACACCCCAGATCCTCCTGTCTTTGATCATCTTGGCATCCTGTGTGCTGCTTTCAAGGATGTGTCAATGCCAATCAGAGGGAACTCAGCCATGGGAAGTAAGCCAAGAATTTGGAAAGGAGATTTTGAGACTGGAAAGTGGTGATCTTCTATACCACTGCGTACTTGGAGAAATCAGCGGTGGTCAGGATCATAGGTTTTCACTCAGACACACAACGGGAGACCCAAAGGAGAGAGAGGCTACTGCTTCTGTGTGGGTGACATACATACAACCTCACTGAGGCCTCTCTGCTGGGGTCACTACTGCACTTACAGGGAGGAAGCTGAGGCTCTGAGGGCTGAAGGTGCCGAGCTGGTCAGGTCCAGCCCCAGAATTTGAACCCAAGAGGATCAAGCTTATTTACATTTATTTTTCCTGGCCCTACCTTGCTACTTTCTTGTCTGGGAGTCTCTTTTCCCCTCTGCACCTGATCAAAACCTGTTCATCATTCAAAATCCCATTTAAATTTAATTTTACCTGCTATAATTTCTCCCAAGCATCTCATCCAAAAGAGATCTGAACTAGCTCCACTGCACAAAAATTAATGATCTACAAATCACTCTATTTGGCACAATCGAGCACTTCCTGAGTTATTCTTCAATTATTGTCTTGATCACTTTGCATCTTTTCTTTGCAGTTATTTTTTTTCCCCCCAAATTGTTGCAAGCTCTTTGGACAGAGTCCATAGCTGATACTTCTTTGTATGCCTAGCAGGTCTCAGAATAGCACCTTGCACGATGGTGCTCCGTAAACTCAGATGTCTTGGTTCTCAGTACAACTATCTGTTCTGGATTTGTTAACCCTGGGACATTGAATGGATCCCTTAGACGTCCCCAGTCTTGGTTCCCTTGTTGTTGACATAAGGAGTCTGACCTGTCGAGCTTCAGTTTCCTCCAGTCCTACTAGGCTAGGACACTGCTCCTTCGGCTCAGAGCCACAGCAGGAAGATGGGATGTGGGACGCTTCTGATCCCATTCCCAGGCACATGGGGGCTCAGTAAGTTTCACTTGAACCACTTGGTTGGGTAGCGGTCATGACCTTGGTGCTGGGAGGAAATGAAGGACAGGTGTGATGCTGGCGGTTCCTCTGCGTGGCCTCAGGTGTCTGCTCAACATTCTGTCTAAGACACAGGCAGGAAAATGCCAGATGCCAGCTGGATGGATCTGTCTTCCCACACATGCCCAGAAACACTGCCAAGATGTTCACATAGGAGTCGTGGTCCGTGGTGTTCTGTGGAATCAGGCTCTGAATGGTAATAGTAGTAAGTGCATCTGACCTTGTTCTCAACACGTTCTTGGGAAACAGGTGACATAGATAGACATAGATGTGTGTGTTTGCGTGTGTGTGTGGTGTGTGTGTGTGTGTGTGTGTTGAGGAGTGTTGGCATGAAAACTTAGAGGGCGGATTTGAAGCTCTGCCTTACCTTTTCTTATTGAAATAACAACCCCCCCACTCCCATTATAATCTTATCAATGCTTCTCATTGCTGGTTCATAAAAACTTCAAGCTCTATAGATGAGCGGTTTTGGGGGCAACTGTAGTTTTACAAGCTGGCAGATAAGTTTTTAAAAGGTTAAAGCATAATTTTGTAAATCCAGATGCTGATGGTTTGTGATGGTTTAGGAAGTGAGACCATTCCCTTGCTGGGAGTAGCATCTCTCTTTACTGAACTGCGTTAAAACCCCTCAGCCGATCATACATGCCAGCAAAAACCATCTAGACACGTTGAGAAAAGAATTCTCAGTTCTGGCTGTGGTTAACAACATCTGGTAGTGCCCCATATGGCACCACAGCCAGAAAAATTTGAAGGGGGAGGACAATAGTAACTTTGTCCTTAAAGAAGGATCATGACAGTTGACAATCAAGCACAATTACAGGTAGAATTCTATTTAAAAAAAAAAAAACAAGTAACAGAAGGTAGTTAATTAATTTTTGTGGGGACTGACTTTATTTGATGCTCATTTTACTGAGACCAATTCCTTCCTGGTCTTCTGCTAAGTAAATGTAAATGTGTAGCACAGACTCATTGTCTGTGCTCTTGGCTAAAGAATTCAAGCTTTATGTCTTTGTTTCAGAGACAATTACTGTCAATATTACTATTTCACAGCAATTTTTGTAACACTTATAGGTGTGATCATTTATTTGCAAATTTCTTAGAAAGGGGGGCAACAAAGGAATAGGTGGAGATTTGAATAGTGTATTTCTAACTTTAATCACAGGGCTTCTTCGGCGGCTAAGAATCCATCCACCAGTGCAGGAGATGTGGGTTCGATCCTTGGGTTGGGAAGCTCCCCTGGAGGAGGAAATGGCAACCCACTCCAGTATTCTTGCCTCGAGAATCGCATGGAGGAGCCTGGTGGGCTATAGTCCATGGGGTCGCAAAATAATCAGACACAACTTAGCAACTAAACAACCAACTTTAAATACATGTTGTATTTAGAATTCAAAGGTAATACTTGGCCTATGTTTTTTGCATGTATTCAACAGGAGGCCACAGTATTCTAGGCAGTGATTTTAATCCAGGGCTGATTTGACCCCTACTCATTTCCAGGGAAAATTTGGTCTGGGGACATTTTTATTGTCTCCACTGTGGAGGGTCCTACTGACATCTGGGGGTAAAGCCAGGGTGCTGCTGAGCTCACAAGACACACTCAGGACAGTCCCCCGATACCAGAAATAACCTGGCCCTAAATGTCAGAAGTGATGAGATTGAGAAGCTCTGTTCTAAGGAAAAAGAAATTCTATTTCTCTTTGACGATAACCTACCATTAACCTTTGAGACCCACTTTGCCCAAAACAACTGAAGAGTCATTCCCTGCAAGTTAACTTCAGAAAATTAATTTAACTTCTGTTGTTAATGCAGAACAGAGAAGTTGTATCCAGCCCAAATGTGATTCGTTACTTTAGCACCACCTGAGGGCACAGTGGACCATCCACGCGTCTTTGTCTGCGCTGCTCCCCTCTGTCTGCCTTTCTGACATTTTGTGGGAACCACGACTAATCTTTAGTTAAAGATATTTCAGTGCTTCCTAGGAAGCACTAGTGGTAAAGAATCGGCTTGCCAATGCAGGAGACATAAGAGATGCGGCTTTGATCCCTGGATCGTGAAGATCCCCTGGAGAAGGCATGGCAACCCACTCCAGTATTCCCACAGACAGAGGAGCCTGGTGAGTTACAGTCCACAAGGTCCCAGAGAGTCGGAAACCACTGAAGATGCTTGGCATGCATGCAAAGATGCTTCAGTGGTGGCCAGCTTTTATTCTGAAGGATGCTACCACTTGGAAACAAGGAAAAGGGAAAAGGAGGAAGGGAAAAAAGAAAAAAAAAGCTATGTTTTCATTTTAAAACATCTCCAAAGCTTGATGGGGCTAGTAAATGACATCATTAATTATCCCAATAGCCAAAAAGATAATGCAAATGCTACAAACACAGCTAGCTATCAAATATTATGAGGGCATCTGAGAGCACTAGAGGCTGGTGACTTAACACAGTTTTTCAGGGCAATTCCACTGTACTCCAGCATAATGAACTAGAGAGAATTTAGAATCTCCCACCAGCTTTCCCTCTGGTCCTGTCCTCCTCTCGGAAGAAGTCCTGAAATCTCTGATACAGCACCTGAGTACAATAAACCCAAATGTCATGCTCGTTCTTTGGCAGGATTTGATTGCTTTGCCATTGCATATTATTATTTAGAGACTATGATGCTTCCTGGAACCTCCCTCTTACCGGGGGGGGCCGGGGGGTACTGAGCTAACAGGGCTGATGGATGCTGAAGAGAAGGAAGGGGTCACGTGACGTCTGATAGCCTGGGAGCCGGGAGGAGTGCTCACCTTTGGAAAAGCGGTCCTTCCTTCCCAGCTCCTAGAAGGATCCCATTCCAGACTTCTCCTGATAAGCCCCGTTTCCTAACAGTGTGAGGTTAATGAACCTCCTTATTTTTGGCAGGATGAGTACGTGGAAAGCAGAAAAATCTATCTGAGACAGACAGCCCAGTTCAGAGGCTTTAATTGCCTGTGTGACAATGAAGACAAAAGCCCCCTCCTTTTGAAGCAGAAGGCTGCAGCCCTGTCATCCCGAATCTGGCAGCTCTTCCTCAATTACATAAACAAGAAGGAAATTAAAGTTGGATGGATTAAATAAGGGGGGTGAACTGGTACTTATTTCCTAACTAGAAATTACCATTTTTGCTCTCTTGAATTGATATTTATCAGCACCATAGCTTATTCACTTGTGTAATGAGGTCCTTTTACTTTTAATTAAAATTGAGATGCTTTATATTCTCTGCCTTCCCTTAAGAAAATCTTTCAAGGGTTGAAGTCCCTGGTATTGGAAAGCTTTAATTACAGCGCTGAAAGAGCAGAGTGGAAAGAGCTGGAGGGGAGGTTGTGGCTCTTGGTTTTCCTTGAATGTAATCATGGGGGAAACTCAGGCATGCATCGTGCTAAATCACTTCAGTCGTGTCTGACTCTGTGTGACCCCATGGACTGAAGCCTGCCAGGCTCTTCCATCCATGGGATGCTCCAGGCAAGAATCCTGGAGTGGGTTGCCATTTCCTTCTCTAGGAGATCTTCCCAACCCAGGGATCGAACCCCAGGTCTCCTGCATTGGCAGGAGGGTTCTTTGCCACTAGCGCCACCTAGGAAGCCCAGGAACCCAGGCAGATCGGTGAATTTGTCAATTTGCCAAAGATTATGTTTATTGGAAGCTGGAAAGCATTCCTGAGGGACCATGCATGTAGGGTGGTTTCCAGTCCTTTTGCCTCCTCTGCTTAATTTCAGAACCCCAGCAGATCATTGCCAAATTTCACATTTTGTCCTGAAAATGTACATGAAGATCATCATAAAAAACCAAGCCACAACAGACACCCAGACTTGCACCTGTCTCCCACCAGTGAGAAACGTGTTTATATTGAAATAAGGTCCTGTATCCCTCAGGGTTCTCCAGGGAAACAGAACCAAGAGGAGACAGAGATAATAGATGATGGACAGATAATAGAGAGATTCTAATTTACATTCTTAAATGTTTAAAAGAAAGTGGCTTCCTGGTGGCTCAGCGGTTACTAATCCGCTTGCAAGTACAGGAGACACGCGTTTTTGATGCCTGGTCTGGGAAACTCTCACATGCTGTGGAGCAGTTAAGCCCGTGCTATAGAAACTATCGAGCCTGTGCTCTGAGCCGGCCAGGGCCAGCTGCTGAGCTGAGCCCACACACACTCGCGCCTGCGGTTCTCACACGCCTCAGTGAGAAGTCTGCGCACAACGAGAGGGCAGCCCCCACTCACCGCAGCTCGGGAAAAGCCCCTGCAGCAGTGAAGACCCAGCACAGCCAAAAACAAAATTTAAAAAAAAAATTTTAAGGAGGTTTATTTTAAGAACCTGGTTCATGTGATGTCAGGGCTAGCAAACCGAAACTCTGTAGGTTGGATTGGCAGTTGAGAAACTCGGGCGGTCTTGGAGGCAGAATTGATTCTTGCTTGGCATAGCTCAGTTTTTGTCTTAAGGATTTTCAAGTAATTGGACGAAGCCCAAATACTTTATTGAGGGCAATCCCCTTTACTTAAAATCAAGTGATTGCAGGGGTTCACATCAACAGAAAATACCTTCACAGTAACACTCAGATTCACATTTGATCAAATGTTTGCTGTGCTTAGTCGCTTTAGTTGTGTCCAACTCTTTGCGACCCTGTGGACTGCAGCCCGCCAGGCTCCTCTGTCCGTGTGATTCTCCAGGCAAGAATACTGGAGTGGGTTGTCATGCCCTCCTCCAGGGGATCTTCCCAACCCAGCGATTGATCGCGAGTCTCTGATGTCTCCTGCATTAGCAGACAGATTCTTTACCACTAGCATCACTTGGGAAGCCCCTCAGACTATATAGCGTGCAGTAAATATTTTTAACATCACAAGAGAACACAATGTCAGTCAATTTGAATCTTAAACCATTTTCTAGCAATTATCATTTTTAGAAATTCACTCAAGAAAAAAATTTAAATCTGAATAGTCCAAGTAAAGGCAAGTGAAGTGAAGTGAAAGTCGCTCAGTCGTGCCCAACTCTTTGTGACCCCATGGATTATACAATCCATGGAATCCTCTAGGCCAGAATACTGGGGTGGGTAGCCTGTCCCTTCTCCAGGGGATCTTCCCAACCCAGGGATCGAACCCAGGTCTCCTGTATTGCAGGCGGATTCTTTACCAACGGAGCTACCAGGGAAGCTAAGTAAAGGCACAATTGGTTAATATTCCTGGAATAACCAACTGCATCGCCATTGGATGTAACTCACTTGTTTTTCCCTTAAATTTATTGGGAAGAAATTGGAAGAAAATTGCTTTACAATGCTGCTTTGGTTTCTGCCATTTAACAATGTGAATCAGACATAATCATACATATATTCCCTCCCTCTTGAGCTAGCCTCCCCTCTTCCCATCCCACACCTCTAGGTCAGCACAGAGCACCAGGCGGAGCTCCCTATTGTATATAGCAACTCCTGACTAGCGTCTGTTTTACACACGGTGGTGTACATATGTCAAAGCCACTGTCTCTGTTTGTCCCAGTCACCCGGTCACCCCTGTGTCCATGGTCTGTTCTCCACATCTGCACCTCCATTCCTTCCCTGCAATTCGGTTCAGCAATAGCATTTCTCTAGAGTACATACATATGTGTTAATATACAGTATTTGTTTTTCTCTTTCTGACTTACTTCAGTCTGTATAACGGGCTGTAGGTTCATCCACCTCACTACCATTGATTCAAATTCATTCCTTTTTTATGGTTGACTAATATTCCATTAGTCCACATCTTCCTTATCCATTCATCTGTCAATGGACATCTAGGTTTCTTCCATCTCCTGGATATTTTTAAACAGTGCTGCAAAGGACACAACTTGATAAGAATCAACTGCATTATAGTCTATTTTCTGCAACTTATGGAGCTGTAAAGTAGCTCAAAGATGTTGAAAAGCAGAGCCAGGGCAGATGGGTGCCCTAGACAGCAGAAACACTCATCTGTTTGTCCATTTCTAAGTCTCTCATAATGTTCCTTGACTATCTAAGCTACATTTTACTGTTAACCTTCTTTAAATATTGACTTGGGGATAACTTTGTTTTTTGATGTTTCTGATTGTCTAGCTTAATAAAAAATTTTAATTTTCTTTTTATTTGAAATAAGAAATCAGTGGAATAAGTGCATTGATATCAGATAAGTCTATGGGAAGTCAGGACATACCTTTTGGCAACCCACCAGTTTCAACTCAATTGCTTGCAAAATGCCTGTGAGGAGATGTCTTGAGATAGCCTCAGCTATATAAACCATCTTCTTTTCACACAACATAAGGTTTCAAAGCAACATTTAAACAAAATACAGTTGACCCTTGAACAGCACAGGTTTGAACTGCATGGGTCTACTTAAATGCGGATTTTTTTTCAATAGTCAATACTACAGTACTACGGGATAATCTGTTAGTTGAGCTCATGGTTGAAAACTGTGCATCTGGAGGCACCTCAGATATGGATGGCCAATTATAAGTTACAAGGTGATTTGAACAGCATGGAAGGTTGGTGCCCCTAACCCCTGCATCATTGAAGGGTTAATGGTAGGACTTTTTCCCCCCAACATTTAAAATATAGCCTTTCTCCCAGCTCATCTTACTCTCAAATCATGCCTTTGTTACTCTTGAAGTAGAACTGAATGTCCACGTTAGCGCATTCCCTATGGGTTAGAGTTCCGTATGTAAGAATCTCATCTTTAATGAAATGCAAACATTCCTTGATTGCCATTGCAAAGTCATCAGCTCTGCTGTTTGCCTCATGCTTTCTAGGGAAAAGTGGCCGAGGCCAGATATCTGAGACTGCAGGATGCAGGGCCTGACACAGAGGAGATTGGAAGGACAGGTACCCCCACCAAGGAATGGCACATCAGAGAACCAAGAGCATCACCCAAGGAAATGGGGCCTGGGATTTGAGATAGTCCACAAGGAGAAAGCAGGGACTCTGGAAAGAGATAGGTAGATGCTAAGGACAGCACTCATCTCAGCGTCTGTTCCCAGAATAATCAAAGATTGACAGAGTGATCCAATTCCCTATTTCGAATGCCAAATACAAAGAGGGAATGCCTTGGGCTGGCCTCACCTGGGCTGTTTGTTTAGATACAAGACATTAGTTTTCTGGACCACTGACCTTGTATAGAGCAGGCAGCATTTTCTGTCTGCCAGCTCTGCATTCTTGCAACAGGCTGTGAGCATCAAAGAATTACCCTCTTGTAACAAAATCAGACCTTTAAAGCACTCAGAAGACTTATGATAAGGATCACTACCCAGATTAATTTGCTACCAAATAGAGAATCAGACGCTAAGATAAATAAGAAAGAACAGCCAGATGGTGGAGTTTGAAGGAAAAAAGTGCAAGAGTTTCATTTTATATTTTGTGCTGGTATTTTCAATTGAATTAGTGTGGTGGATCTTTTGTAAGTTGACACGTGCTTAATTTTCACTAAGAGCGCTCATTATGCTGATATTTCTACTTGGGGTGGGGGGGTTGCTCTCTGAACAGCCGGCCCACTGTCAGAAAAGCGTGATAGTGTCACACAATTCTCAAGGCAGCCTCCCCGTGTTGCTTGAGGTCTGGGGTGTCCCCTTTATCCAGAGGCAGTAAATGAAGTCTTCAGGATTGGCTGCACAATGTGACGAACGCATCGCAAATTAGAAATGCGGGTACTTTGTTCAAAAAGCAGTAAGACTTTCATGACAGAGACAGCAGATAATTGGACCACATGCGGAGCCCCTCTGAGAACAGGGCCCTGGGTGATCCAGGTGTCACAAACTCATGAAACTGGCACTGGTGGTACCAATGAGGAACAGTAAATTCTTTCTCATTATCGAGTCAGTAGCCATGCCAGAGAATTGGGGTTTGCAATTTGGCGGCCAATTAAATACTTTGTACTGGAAAGATGACTCTTACATAAGTTGTGCTTCCAGAGGAAAACTCTTTGTAAAAGAAGGCTTCAACCCTTATTTTCTTGGAATTTAAAAGATGATTCAATTTTTTTTTGTAATTACATTCCTTGGGGATCCATGGGGATCTCTCTTGGAAAAGGTTTTCCACTTCATTTCATTTAGATTCTATCTATGTTCATATATTTATATTCATATCATAGGTTATTTGGGTAACAACCCACGCATTGCAACATTGCAGGGTTCCATTTGTGTTAGAGTTTATGAATCTGTCAACATAAAGCAATCACCTCTACTGACAGTATTTAATCTTTAATGCAGGGTTTCTCAAACTGGGTTCTGTAGAAGTGCTTTTGGGTGCCCTAGCTTTCAAGTTTGCTTTATGTCTCAGTCAAGTTGTGACCCAAAAGTTTAGAAGCCATCATAATTAATGAGAAGGTCTGTGCCCTTTCTAATGACCATATGATAATCAATGCTTAAAAAATAGTTGAGGAAAAGGAAAAATGGCAATCTTCATGCAGATAAAATTTGCCCTACTGGTTAAAAAACATTGAGGTAACCAAATATTGAGAAAGAACAATGTTACTGACAACAGCAGTAGTTTTGAGTGTTCACTGCATGATGTACACTTCTGGTGCGTTTTTCAGTCCTTTGAGTTGGGTCCTGATTGAGCCCCTGTTTTGCAGATGCAGAAACTGAATCAGAAGCAGGTATCCAGTAGAAGGGGCAGAAATCAAAGTTCAAGCTCCAGAATCTGATTCTAAAGCCAGGGCCTCTCCCACCGATAGCATTTCTTCACACACTTGGGCTAGAAAACCTTTACATGTGAAAGTTTGTGTCATTTTAAGCTTTTATAGGATCTGGGTTTCTGCAGAATTTGGGGAGACATGACTGTTTTTAAAATGCAGGCTTTATTGTTATTCAAGATTAGGAATCCGGAGATAACTGCCACTGAAGAAAGAGTTTGTTTCTCACAGTTACCGAGAGATGGGGCCACGTCACACCACACGGGGCCACGTGGGAAACACTAGGGTGAGTCAGGAGGCAGAGAGAGGAAGGGAGCAAAATGTGGGTGAGAGCCTTCATTGCGGTCTTTGTGGGAAGGGAAGGATGAGACAGAGCAAGTGGGCGTAGGATTGACCCATCTGAGTAATTTCAGTGGTCTCCAAAATATAGGGACTGTCTCAGATTGTCTTGTAGCTGGCCCCTAAGTGATTAGGGCCAGGGAAGAGTGGCCTGGCCTGTGGGAGGTGGTTAAGGCGTGGGCTGTTGGTTGGTTGATTTGCGTATGTAAGGTATGCTTGTGGGTGAATCATTTACCATCTCTGGGAATTGGCTAACCTCTGGGAGGAGCAGTCTTTGTTAGCCAGGCCCCAGATGTAAAGCATAAGAATATAAAGCATGCTAATACTTTTGGACCTGGAAGACCCAAGCAGACAAGAGACCCAGAGCTGCTGTCTGGTCTAAAGAGTCACCTCCTGGGAGTAGTGTCCTCTCCTTTGTTAAGAGAAGATAATACATCTTTGAAGAATGATGAGAAAGAGATAATGCAAAAATGTACATGCTGCTCATGGAGACAGTCCCATTCATCAGAGCTGCAACCATACAGCCCAAGGATGTAGACTTGAGAATAAGTGGCACTGGAAAGAAAGCAAATGTGACTCTCGGTGATTGCAAGCAATCCCAATTATTGCTTCTTAGGAATTAGGCAGAGAAGATAGGCAACTTAACATTTTTTCAAATGCGGATTTCTTTTGATTTCCTCTTCTCACTTTGCTCATCTCTCAAGGTCAATAAACAGAATTAGTGTTGATGAGCTTAGAGTTCCTCAAGTCCCACATCAGAGGTCTCACTCAACCAGTCCCTACCCTGCCACCTGCTCTTGGGTAAGTCTCCTAGCTGGACTTCAGTTTCCCTCCTATTTCTGCTGGGAATCTGGGAGTCCAGGGGGCTGAGATTTCTGGGTTCCCTGATTGCATCCATCCAGAAGACTGAAGGGCAATTGCTGACCTTGGTCCCTGTCCTAAGCCCTCTGCTCCTTCAAGGGTCAATGAAGAGGCTCAGAGCTGAGGCTCTCAGACTTTGCTGAGCAGCTTGTGGGACTCTTGCCCCATCCTCCTAAAGTGCAGGGAACCCAGGCTCTCACATCCTAACAGTCTGATTGGACCCCTTTCCCCAGGAAGGAGAGCTGCCCCCTGCTCAGCTACATCCCCTTTTGAGCTCAACGTTGCTCTACTGGCTTTAGAAAAGGCAAGGTGACGTTCCACTATCAGTCTTGCTAGAACAAATTAAAAAAACAAAAAACCAAAAAACTCCTTCTTCCCCTAGAGCATTGTCCTACACTTATGTTCTGAAAGTTACAATCATTTTCCTCATCTCTTTCTACTCCCAGCACAAATATTCTCAAGTAGAACTTTAAGTCAAGGTTAAGGCCATTTGGGCTTCCCTTGTGGCTCAGACAGTAAAGAATCTGTCTGCAATGCGGGAGACCCAGCTTCAATCCTGGGTTGGGGAGATCCCCTGGAGAAGGGGAAGGCTACCCACTCCAGGATTCTGGCCTGGAGAATTCTATGTACTGTATAGACCATGGGGCTGCAAAGAGTTGGACACGACTGAGCCACTTTCACTTTCAAAGCCATTTTGTTCCATGCACACATCTCGACATTTTGGCTGCAGGTTCTCTGATGCTTAAACCCACTTATAAGTAGACATGTGGTCTGTCTTTCCAATACTGGCAGTTACAGTTTTATGATGGGTTAGTAGAAGTCATGTGTTTCATTCCTAATTCTTGTATTCATTCTACAGTTCTCTCTCAAGTCAGACTCTGTAATGGTCTTTTTAAAAACATTCATTTATTTAAGCTGCATCGGGTTTTGGTTGCGGCACGTGGGATCTACACTGCATCCTGTGGAATCTTAGGTTCTGGCACACAGGTCCTCCAGAGCACATGGGCTTGGTAGCTGCAGTGTGTGGGTTTAGTTGTGCTGCAGTATGTAGGATCTAAGTTTCCCAACCGGGAATTGAACTTGAGTTCCCTGCATTACAAGGCAGATTTTTAACCACTGGACCACCAGGGAAGCTCCTCTGTGATGGTCTTGATCAGAGCTTAGCAAATTATAGCCCATGGAGCAAATCTGGCCAGTTGCTTACTTTTTATGATGCAGGAATGTCCTTAAAAGTCGAATTGGAACACAGCTATGTTCATTTGTTTGCCTGTTTTCTATGACTGCGTTCAGGCTACAGTTGGAGAGCTGAGTAGCTGCAACATAAAATGTATAGCCCACAGAACTGACCATCTTTTATCAGCTGGCCCTTTGCAGAAAATGTCGGCTAGTTTCAGTTTCTGCCTTCAGTGCTTACCAGGAGAGTGACATTGAGATAGTAACTTAGCCTCTTTTTCATTTTAGTGTCACGTCTGTAAACCAGTCATAGAAATACCTACCTTAGGGATGTATAAGAAAAAATCATCAGTCTTAGAAAGTTCTCAGTAGTGTTTTGCACCTGAGAAGTGCTCCGTGTACAAATTAGCTATTGGCATACAAAGAGTGTGTCAGTGGGATCATAAGGTGAAAAAAATGGCTGATTTTGAATAAACTTCTGGAACATCTCAGTTCTCACAGATGTCCTGGTTGCATCGTCTCTGCACAGACAGAATCTGTGCCTGAGGTTTTTCCTGTCCAGGTCTTACCTATACATGTCTCTTACATGTATAGATGATGAAACAATGCCTTTAACACTGATCATATATTTCTGAGCACTCTGAGTTGACTGCCAATATTACATACACTAAGCACGATGTTTTGACAAATGCTTTGCTAAAGTCACAAAGAGTGGCAGGTGGACAAGAATAATCACTTGGAAAGAAGCCAGGAACTCTTAAAGTGAAAGAAGCAATTAAAATGCAATTTTCCGATAAGCTCAAATTTAATCTGTCTCCTATTCTTTATCATGGACTAGATCCAATCTCTCTTAATTGAGGAGGTTAAATGATAGCTCTCATAAACAAAAGTTCCAGAGTTTGGGAAAAATCATACACCTTACCTAATTTTAAGCCTTATTTTGGGCTTCCTTAGTCACCATGCTTCTGAATGATAAATAACAGAACAATACTATTTACATTTATAGAATATTCTATTGAAAGCAGAAGAATACACATTCTTTTCAAGTTCACATGAAACATTCTCCACATGCTGAGCCATAAGACAAACCTTAGCAAATTTAAGAAAACAAAAATCTATATCAAGCATCTTTTCTGACCACAACACTAGGAGGATATAAATCAACAGGAAACAAACAAACAAACAAATTGCAAAACACACAAACGCATGAAGGCTAAACAATATGTTACTAAACAACCAATGAACTAAACAATCACTGAAGAAATCAAATTGGAGATTAAAAAAAAAAAAACCTAAAGACAAATGAAAATGAAAACATGATGATTCAAAATCTACGGTACACACATACACAAAATACAAAATCTATGGGATACAGCCAAGGCAGTTCTAAGAGGGAAGTTTATAGTGATACAAGCTTACCATGGGAAATAAGAAAAAAATCTCAAATAAATACCATCATCTTACATTGAAAGTAACTAAAGAAAGAACAAATAAAACCCAAAGTTAGTATTAAAAAACTTTTCATCGAAACGTCAAGCTACCAAAGAACTGACACAAAAGAACTGGAGTTCTTTACATTCTTGCCAGGTGGCGATAGTACTGGATAAACAGGAGGCCTTAGCTCTCTCCTCACACCTTCCCTTGGGGGTGGGAGATGCTTCTCATGGCCTCACAGGGAGGTGGTGTGGTGTTGTGGTCATGCTGACTAGGAGATCAGGGAATCTGAGCTCTTTCGTTGGCTTGGCCACGTAGCCCTGGACTATTGAATCATCCTCTTTAGGGTCTGTATTCCTGAAATGGTTCATTTTATCTGTCAACTTGGAGGGCATTTTTGGATGAGATGAACAGTTAAACTGGTGAACTTGAGGGTAAGCAGATTGCTGTCCATAATGTGTGTGGGCCTCACCAATCAGTTGAAGGCTTGAATAGAACAGAAAGACGGACCTCTCTCGCAAGACGGAGTTCTCTGGCAGAACATTTTCACACTTCATCTGCACCTTCAGCTCTCCTGGGTCCCACACTGCAGTCGTAGACTTGCCAGCCTCCATATTTGCCCAAGGCAATTCCTTAAAATCTCTTTCTCTCTCTCCTCTCAATATCTGTCTGTCTGCCTCTGTATCTTTTTTTCTCTCTGTGTATATCTATCAATATCTACCTATATAGATATTGTTGTTGTTCATTTGCTAAGTCATGTCCAACTCCTTGCAACCCCTGGACTGCAGCATGCCACGCTTTCCTGTCCTTCACTATCTCATGGAATTTGCTCAGATTCATGTCCATTAAGTTGGTGATGCTATCTAACCATCTCATCTTCTGTTGCCCCCTTCTCCTTTTGCCTTTCCCAGCATCAGGGTCTTTTCCAATGAGTCGGCCAAAGTATTGGAGCTTCAGCTTCAGCATCAGTCCTTCCAATGAATATTCAGATTTGATTTCCTTTAGGACTGACTGGTTTGATCTCCTTGCAGTCCGAGTGATTCTCAAGAGCCTTCTCCAGCACTGCAATTTGAAAGTATTAAGCATTGATTCTTCAGTGCTCAGCCTTCTTTGTGGTCCAACTCTCACATCTGTACATGATATAGATTATTTTATATTTACCTATATAATGATGCACCTATCTCTATGTAGATATATAGAGATACCCTATTGAGAAAACCCTGACTAATACAATTTCATTTATAAAATAGCACTTTAAGAAAGATCATCTTAATTCAAATTAAAAGCTACTATGGATGCCCAGGGTTGAGTCATTGACCATCACATGTAAATGTCCTTTACCTCAAATGTGTGACTTTGCTTTGCTTCCTTACACAGCAAAAGACCTTCTCAACACTGGAATGATTGAGAACATGAGTCCTAGAGATTGATTTAACTCGAAAGATTTAAACCTGAACTCTGCCATTTGGGAGCTTTGAGGGCAAACTACTTAACCACTCTAGGCTTCAGTTCCCTTGTCTATAAAATGGGAATAATAAAAATGACTACATTGTAAGAATATTATGAGAAATAATGAGTTAATACAAGTAATTTTAATACAAAGTTTCTGGCACTCAATAATTGCTTGTTTCAGTTAAGATAGACCTCACTGCAGTGATGACTTATCTCATTTTTTTTTCTTAGAACTTGTTGGCTGGAAATACTTAAGTAGTCAAGTGGGGCCTTAAGGGAAGCAGGAAAAAAGTCAATGATATGTCTGGAAGGGAGATAAATGAAATAATTGGAGGACAGAATTAATATCTTTCACAGTTATTACTATTAATAGCATGTATTTATTCGTGTCTATACATATTTAATTAGTATTATGAAGTATGGAATCAACTTCACTTTGCTTCCTTGCTTAGGGCAAAAGACTTAGCATTAGATTGATGCTTTCTGCAGCAAGCATATTCTCCATCTTACTTAGCAGAGGTAAGTATGCTTATTACGAGATGGTACAGCTCCTCCAATAGTTACAGCCCTGAGCTATGAGATCATCAGTCGCAAAGAAGATGAGCAGTTTAGCATCTTGAGCTGATATTAAGAAGCTTTCACATGGAAGCAATTACACCCTTGGTGGTGGTGGGAAGAGTTAACATGCAAATATGCAACTACTTACTAGTTCTTAGAGGTCATGCCTCCTGCATTTCATTCTGAACTTCTTGCTCAATGTCTTTCAAACCTCCCCTGCTAATTTTGGCTTCTCAGAAATAATTCCACCAAGGCAAAAATTTGGCAGTCAAATAAGTTTCATTGGCCATTAGATGACTGTATTTCTTAACTTGTAATTTTCCATTGCTCTCTGTTCTCCACTAACTTTCTATTCTTCACTATGTTACTCGAATAGCACATAGCATTGCTCTTGACACCTGATATACATTCACTTATCAAGGGTCAATCCATTAGGTGGATTCCTCCCAGGGAGTCTGAGCTGTGTTAATCAACTTCAGAATGTTATACATGGACCCTCTATATCTAAGAAAATTCTAGAAACATGTGCACAGAGAAATTGCTACAGGGACATACAAAATAGTTTTTCTCTTTATTTTCAGATGAACTCCCCTTAAGAGTTTAGGTATATTTAGGTTAAGTGGTTTCTGTCCTTAACAACCTTGGAATTTTTGAATTTTCCTTTTGACTTCCTCAGCGTCTCATGAGTGTGACTAGCTGTGCCTCTTGGAAGGCTCACTGTCTCTGAAGGAAGGAGGGATGCAATCCAGTTATGCTGTCAGTCAACTTTTATAGAATGCCTAATACATGCTAGACAGAATTTTAAGCAATGGGACACAGTGGTGAACTTGCTGACCAAGCCATCTTGTGAACATTCTGGTGGAGAACATAGATAATCCCAAAGAAATTTGGTAAACAGATCTTCTCATTGAAATGAGAACACTTTGGGTGTGAAAGAGTAAAATTCAGCATATATTTTGGAGGAAAATCCAGCCTGATGTTTTTGCTGGATTGAATGTGGGGTGTACAGAGAAAAGTTAGGAGTCAGGATTAATCCCAGATTTTTGTTTTTTGCAACTGGGTAAGTGTTAGCTAAAGAGGATGGGTAGCTGTATCACTGAGAGTTTTCATACAAAAAAGAAAAGAAATCACTTCAGGTGTCTTGAGCTGAAAGAGGCTTGATAGAGGGAATTGAGAGCTTACAGAAACCTTGAAAGGGCTGAAGAAACACAAGTTAGGGGAGGTGACCAACAGTATTCAGTTCTGCCACCACTGTTTGGTCCAGTGAATTGAGGAGCTGTTGCCTCTCATCAGATATTAGGAAACTACAGGAAACTGATGATGATGGTTGCAGCTGCCCCTGAGAGGAATAATCTCAATGGACCTCCCAGAGGTCACTGAAAAAAACTTGTCTGCCAGAGCTCCAATGTCCAACATTGATGCACATGGGATAAGAATATATAATTTTTTTCTCCTCTACCTTTAAAATCTCACACTAGTGCATTTCATTAGCAGAACACAGCAGTAACCGGAAACAGAAAAGTGGGTGAAACTGGAAGATGAAGTTTCCAGCCTTTTAGGTGATTGCCAAAAGGAAGCATCCAGGAGACTTGTGTATCCAGCTGCCTAGAATTCAGGGGAAAGGTGAGGTTGGAAATATAAATTTGGGAGCCATCAACATACAGATGGTAACTCCAGGAAGGCGATTGGAGAATATTACCTAGGGAATAAATATAGATTGAGCTGATGTCCAAGAACAGAGTCCCATATGCTTTTGGGAAACTGGGAAACAATGGCAATTGAGAAATGCTCTGGAATAAAGATAGCTGAAATTGGGACCTGAAGTGAGCTTGAATGGCTAAAGGAATTCAGTCAAGGCTAGGAGAGTGTTAGGGATAGTTAGGGAGTTGGAGACTGACAAGTACACACTGCTGTATTTAAAATGGACAACAGGGCTTCCCTGGTAGTCCAGTGGTTATGAATCTGCCTTCCAATGCAGGAGACTTGGGTGTGATCCCCAGTCAAGGAATTGAGAAAGGTGGCTTCCCAGGTGGCTATTGTTACAGAATCCACCTGCCAATAGAGGGGACAAAAGAGACACAGGTTTGATCCCTGGGTGGGGAAGATCCCCTGGAGAAGTAAATGGCACCGTACTCCAGCATTCTTGCCTGGAAAATTCCATGGGCAGAGAAGCCTGCTGGGCTATAGTCCACGGAGCCCCAAAGAATCAGACATGACTGAGTGGCTGAGCACATCACACACAAGGAAATAAGATCCCACCTGCCCCAGGGCATCTAAGCCCGGGTACCACAACCAGAGAGGCACCTGCACGTTGCAACAAAGGGCCCACAAACCACAGTGAAAAGATCCCACAGGTCGCAACGAAGACCTAATGCAGCCATAAATAAAAACAAGACAACCAAAAAGGACCCACGGAGAGCACAGGGAACTCTGCTCAGGGTTATGCGGCAGCCTGGGCGGGAGGGGAGTTCTGGGGAGAATGGATAAGTGTATACGTTGCTCTACTGAGCACCTCAAACTATCACAGCATTGTTAATTGTCTATGTCTGCTGTGTGCTCAGTTGTGTCCGACTCTTTGAGACTCCATGGACTGTAGCCCACCAGGCTCCTCTGTCCATTGGATTCTCCAGGCAAGAATACTGGAGTGGGTTGCCATTTCCTTCTGCAGTTAATTGTCTATACTCCAGCATGAAATAAAAAAGTTAAATAAAAAAAAAGACTAGGAGAGTGCTTAGAGGTCAGGAAGAGGAGTAGATACCAGCCAACGAAACTGAGAAGGTGAGAAAACAGTGTGGAGATGTAGTCTTCTGAATGTCTAAAGAGGAGAGAATGATTACTAGGGTCAAACGCTGATAAAAAATGTCAATGAGATGGAGGATGAGACTTTCACATGCGATGTGGTGAGATGGAAGTTGCAGGTGATTTCAACCGGAGTGGTTTCCAAAACCCTGAATGAAACAGGTTGGAGGGAGAACTTATGGTGAAAAAACAGAGTAAAGGTAGCCAACTATTTGGAGTAGTTTTGATGTAAAGATAACAGAGACACGGGGTAGCAACTGAAGGTGGTGTGAAGTGTAGGCAAGGCATGTTTAAAGAAAGGCAACATTCACGCAGTTTTGTGTGTCCATGAGCATGAAGCAGGACCATGAACTTCAGCTTGAGAATGGAACAGTCAAGACAAATTGATTGGATGGCCAAGATAGGATTCACTATTCTGACTCCAGATAACACTTGATACTGTAATTTTAAAAAAAAGGAAATCAGAGTTCCATTTCAAAGAAATTATTGGATTCTTAAATACACACATAAGTGAAATTGAGGAGACATTTCCAAAAAAATGTAAAAAGGACCAATATTCTATTTCATAAATTATTTCTGTAGGTGCTGGAGGGAGTGAATAAAGAATGAATTGTAAAATTATGAGGGGGAAAGGTAGAGGAATGCTTTTTGACACTGCTTTGCTCTCAGATCTTTTCTATATCATTTTATTTATTTTTATTCTTTGTGCTGGATTACATGGGCTTCTCTCTAGTTGCAGCCAGTGGGGGCTGCTCTCTAGTTTCTGTGCACTGGCTTCTCGTTGAGGTGGCGTCCCTTGTCGCAGAGCACGGGCTTCAGAAGTTGCAGCTCCCTGGCTCTGGAGCACAGGCTTAATGGTGGTGCATGGGCTTAGTGGCTCCCGGCATGCAGGAGCTTCCAGGACCAGGGATCGAACCCATGTCCTCTGCATTGGCAGGCAGATTCTTTTACCATCAAGCCATCAGGGAAGCCCTTCAAACAATCTTAAAGAAAGTCAAGAGTATGAATTTTCAGAGAAGAGACAGGTGAATTCTTCATTCCACATTATTCTCGCTAGTATGTCGCTGGGGGCCATGAGTGAGGGTCTTGGTTTTCACCCAGTGGGCTGTGAAGAATCCATTTAATGGGTAAGAGACAGTAGGTTCTTGAATGGGGTGATAAAATGACCTATTTTGCCTGTGTCAGTGGATCCACGTACTGTTTGCTTTCAACAATGTTGAGAATGGAACATTCTTCATTTCCTTGGAAATGAAGGAAGTTCTTTTGGAATAATGTGAATGTTTATACCATGACCTACAGTACCAGCTCACAAGGAGTCCATCCAGGTGGCTCTGTGGCAATTCCCTTAAAGCTCCTTTTATTGTTTGTTCTCATTTGTTTACATAATAGTGAACATGTACTTAATTGCAAAGCTTCCATCCATAAAAATTCTTATCATACCTCATTGCACGATATCTTTCGTATGTGCTAGGCATTTTCCAAAGCTTAATAAGTCTGCATCTGATTTGCATCATCTTATGGAAACCAAAACAGTCTTGGCAATATGCCTCCCTAAAGGGGCTTTAAGAAATTACAATAGCTTTTGCAGCTATGTACTGACAATCTTCCTCTTTCTATTCTCCAGTAAAGTTCTGCTTCCTGTGCTTCTAAGAAAACTTGGCTGTTTAGGTGGGAGATAACAGTTGAAAAATGCTTCTAGAGTTAAGAAGGTGAAAATTAAGACCAGGTAAGTTTAAGGGAATGGCTTGGAATGGCTTAAATATTCCCGCCAAAGCTCCACAGATAGTGTCAACATGATGACCACGTTCTCTAGTGAATCTTCCCTGATGTGACAGAAAATCTTTTGGTTCCCTTTCCTAACATCTGGGGAAGCCCCAAGAGACTCACACTCCTGATTCATCAGCCCTTCACGGTATGTGAAACATCCCTCTGTATGAGTTAGTGAACAAGCAACAACTTTAGAAAAAGCATGGTCATGCAGGACACTGAAGAGTTCAACAGGAAGATAGCTGATGTTCATGCTTTCTGATTTTCTGTAAAGTAGTGGAGAATGACTCTTCCACCTGGAGGCATTTTGTGCTGCAAAACAGTCATGATTCTTTAGGCTTCTAGGAGGATGGGATTTTTCTGGAAACTTCAGTTGTGAAGAGGTGGTGGGTGGTTGGCAATCCAGAGAGAGATACAAGCGGGCTCAGAGAAAGGAGTTGGAAAACGCTTTGGAGGAGATAAGATAATCTCAGAAAATGAACAAACAGGAGCCCAACAGGAGTGTGTGGGCAGGCACGCACATACACACACACACACACACACACACACACACACACACACACACACACACACCCCCTTGGTAAGGGGTAGTAAAGCAAACTGAAGCCTTTAAGTCCCCAGAGCCAGAGCTCCGCATGGGTAATTCTGTGAACTTGAAAGCCTGGTCCTCTGTAGTGAACACAGTCCATGCCCTGGTGGGTACTCAGCTGCTGCGCTCTCTCGGTGTCTTGTTGAACTGAAGGATCCTGAGGACACAGGACTCTGAGCTTCTGTACAAGTGTTAGTCCCTCAGTCAGGTCTGACTCTTGGTGACGTGACCCCATGAACTGTAGCCCACCAGGCTCCTCTGTCCATGGGATCCTCCAGGCAAGAAGACTGGAGTGCATAGCTGCTTCCTTCTCCAGGGCATCTTCCTGACCCCGGGATTGAGCCTGGGTCTCCTGCATTGCAGGCAGATTCTTGACCGTCTGCGCCACCTGGGAAGCTTCTGCAGGCTGGGCCCTTATTCCAAGTGTGCTCTTGCACCGCTGCTGTTCTAGGAATGTTATGATGTTGCAGTTTTATTCCATGTTCAATGATCTAACAAGCAGGAGTTCTGAGTTTCGATTCTTGCCCATCAATCCACTACAGCAGTTGCTGATTTTCGGTGTCGATAAATTGTCTTATTTTCAATGCTGATTCCATCTGTGGTTTAGTAATACCCACAGGGTTTGGTTTGTGGGGTTCTCAACCCAGCTTTCATTGCACAGCCTCATTCTGTGTGTGGCATGGGCTTCCTCTTCTCTAGACACCCCACAGCCACAGGACGCTCAACAAGTGCAACTGGAATGAAAGACACATCTTTCTTTTGCATGTTTTCCTTGCTCTGAAGTACCCAGTAGACAACACCGATTGTTGCCTCTTTAGAATTAAACCCTCGCTTGACTCGGGCCGCCTTTGAAACCAAGGTACCCCTTTTCAAGCAGGTGGCTCTGCGTTGAGATGCTGTCATCTTCCTAGACCGTTCCCTACTGCAGTGATGCCTTGTGCTTTGAAAGGAGGGGCAGCACCATCATCTGTGTGATCCTCTCTAGCTTCCTGAGCCCCCTGTGTTCTGGGGTTGCTCTTTGGAGATCTTGGGCAGGTGGTGCCTATATGGACTTCACCCATCCCTGAGTAGATGGACTCAACCAGCTTTCCTTGGCATTCTCCAAGGCAGAGCTTAGCTCTACAAGTACCAAGATGTCCTCAGCTTCAAACATGCCTGTCTCATCAAAATACAGTGGCTCTGGCTCACCTTCTAGCATTTTCCCTCTGAAAATAAATTTTCTTAGGGAAGTAGGTTTATGATGACTCTAGAGCAAACCTCAAGGTTTTAAAAGGGCGATTGTAATATCTTGACTTAGTTCTTACTGTTGAAGCCACTGCCGCTACCTATTCTCCAGTTTCATTAATTTCATAGAATTGAACGAATTCATCTTGGTTCTCACCCTTCCATCAACATGGATGGAGTGAAGCGTCCTACCAGACTTTCAATGTACCCTAACTATACACCAACCATTCTAGTCCAACACATGACCTGCACTATCCACAGGACAGACCTGGCTTTTGTTTCAGTGTGAAATCAATTTCAGTGTAGACATAGACCATCAGAGGGGTTACGGTAAGGATCTGAGGAATAATAGAAACGGGGAAAAGATCAGAACATCTCTTTAAGGGTGGATTTTTTTTTTCCAGAAGAAGGGGAAGACTACCCTGATCATCAAGTCAGCAGTTGCTGAAGACAAAATGCTGCTGGGATACATATTCTGAGGGAAACTGAGCCCCCAGGGGTGTCTCCACTGCACACTCTGGTGCAGCCTGTAGCTTTTTTCAGGAAGGGGTGGAAAAGCAACAGGAATCTTTGGTAAAAGGGGAACACCCTTCCATCCCAGGCTGATGTGGACAAAGGTGCCCAGAAGGTTCAGCTCTTTCCCACCCCGGTATGCTCTGAGAGCAGCAGACCCCAGCCTTCCCTTTCCTTCTGGTTGTTTTACTGGGTGCCGGGGAAAGGCGTGAGCACTGGGGTCAAGTCAAGCTCGCTTCAGATCCTGGCTTTGCAGGTACCACTGTAATGACTTCAGACACATGACCTCACTGCTTCCACTACCTGATGGTAGAGTGGGATGCCGATGGTAAGTCCCCTTGATTTTTGAGCATTTAATGAGACAATGCATGGGGAATGCTTGGCACATTGCAATGGTAAATCAGTGAAGTTCCCTCCAGTCCCTGGTGATCTCACAAGTGATTGATTGAAGGCACAGCTCCAAAACCTGAAATTGAGGGACAGAGTTGATTGGATCTGTTCCTGAGACCATCCACCTCCTGATTGAGGGAAGGTCCTTTCAGCCACTTGTCCTTTGGTCACTCAGTTATGTCCGACTCTTTGGACCCCTTGGACTGTAGCCCTCCAGACTTCCCTTCTCCTTCACTATCTCCAGGACTTTGCTCAAACTCGTGTCTATTGAATCCATGATGCCATCCAACCACCTCATCCTCTGTCGTCCCCTCCTCCTCCAGCGTCAGGGTCTTTTCCAAGTCAGTTCTTCCCATCAGGTGGCCAAAGGATTGGAGCTTCAGCCACTAGGGGGCACCAATTACATGGAAAAGAAAGGGCTGAATTTTGGAGCCTCAGTCCATTGCCCTGAAATGAATGTCATTTAATTTATTTTCTTGGAACAAAGTTTGGGTGTGGTTGATGCTAAGAAGTGCCCACTATTTCTGCTGCAGCAGGTGGTGACACTTTTATGTCGTTTGAAGAGTTTTCCTAGATCCCTCCCGTGTCTAGCTATTGTGGACACGCAGGGAAAAAAAAATCTGCATTTTTACTTTCAGTCCTTTTTCTTCTATATATATACAACTAAAATAGACAATATTCTTAGTGTGTGAAAGAAACATGTGGATGAAAGAAGGATCTTAACATTAAAATGTTTCAGACTTTTTGCGCCAACCAGGTTTATGTCAGACCATTCAATCTGAAGACATATATTTTCTTAGCCCTTTAAATCTGGCTCTTAAGTGGACACAGCTAGTGTTCCTGAGATATCTAGGAAACCAAAGTGTTTTTCTCATCAGAATTAACACCTCACTGCATTTGAAGGTAACTAAACCCTGGGAAGCAAGAGATGCAACGGGTTTCTGGAATCCACAGCAGAAGGGGAGAGGGAGAAAGAGAGAGAGAGCAATATACCCAGTTAGTTCAGAACACAAAACATGGCCAAGATAGGAGATTTGCTTCCCAGAGAGGAAAAAACTGATGCTCCCCAGTCCTGTTGGGGTAAAGGGGCCTGGATGATTTCTTGGGCATTGATTAAAACTCTTCCAGTATAGCCATGCATTCTCTGCTTCAAAATTCCCTGGGTGTTTGCCAAAACTCCAGGTTCTGGGGGCCCCGCTGTAGAGCTTCTTAATTAGACTCTGGAATGGACAGCCCAGGAATATGCAACAAATTCACAGGTGACTTTATAGCCCTTAAGAACTGCTGTGCTAGAGAATAATAATAATTCTAACTCTACTGACATTTAAGGATGTCTCTCTAGGGCCTTTGTTCCAGCGAGTTTCCACCTTCTAGAAGAATCTTTGAATGCTCTTATTGCTATGAAAAAAGTCTAATCCAACGGCAGGGCCCTCAGTGATCAGCAGTACTCACCTCGAGACTCTTCACGCTCCAGAATCATACATGCGGTTGGCACACTGCCAGGGTGGATTCCTTGGATTTGTGACTCTCCAGTGTGTATGCGGAAGGGGTTCTGAGCCGCAGACTGGCATCCAGGGCTGTGGATGTGACCGGATGGATCTCAACTACAAGAGGCAATGGTCCCAAGGAGACAGAGGGGTGTGGGGTGGGAACTCCGGCTGTGCTGAGGGGCCCTCTGAGCCTCCAGTGGGCAGAGGCACAGGGCACGGAGGATGCGGCGTCGTGTGCTGCTCTCCAGAGAAACTCCACTGGAACACACAGCGAGCACCCCCACAGGCTCCATCAAGGTCTCGCCAAGAGTAAGGAAACGGAAACGGAAATGGAAAGGGAAACGGAAATGGAAAGGGAAACGGAAATGGAGCGCTCCGTCGGAAACTGGTTTTCAAACAGCCTGTGTCCGTTTCTGCTTCTTGAAGGCACTTCTAGACGAACCTGGGTGATCAGCTCATCTTCCCTTTAGCCACATTCTCTGATTTCCAAGCGGTCAAGGAACCAGGGAGTTATTTCACTGGACCTGTGTCCTAGCTGTTTCACAAAAATAGAAAAGCCAGACAAACCGGGAACGCCTTGGAGAATCGGCACATTGCATACGTTTCTCTAAAGCCGTATCTGTGAGAAAATCTCTTTCAGTGTGTCCATCTAGTGCTCAGGTTTAGTTTTCATTGAGAAGAAATCAATCACAGATCTGACAAAATAGAAGCGAAGGCTGAAGGACTCACCCTCGGGGTGAGTCTCCTCCTCGCAGGTAATTCACTCCTAAGGTAAGGAATTTACTTCAGGTGTGTGAGTAGAAGGATGCAGAAGACTTAATTAGGGTGTGTGCAACCCGGTGTGACGCACAGGACTCCACACTCACAAGGGCCCTGAGCTTGATGTCACGCTCTGTGGCCACCATCCTGAGATTCTTAACACTTTTTGAACAGGGGGTCCTGTGTTTTCATTTCGTAGTGATCCTGCCAAATTTTATAGCCAGTCCTAACAGAATGACTGCAGGGTGGGGGTGTCAAAAGCTCAGGATTTGAAATCAGGCAGGCATGGATCAAATTCTGATCTATCCCACCTTGGATGAGTCCTGAATGCTCCTATGTATACAATAGAATTACTAAACCTTTGGGGGATTGTTGTATAGACCAAGTTTATCTAGTATATGTCCTGCCTTGGTTCTGGCACCAACCCAGTCAACACAGATAACCCCCACCCTCCCCAAATGTAAAAATTGCACCTAGTTCTTGAAATGAATGGCAGATAAATACAGAACAAAGTGTGTATTTCCTGAGTAGCTCTTACAAGTTCTACCCCCAAAGTTCATGTTTATAAAATAATATTTTTGCTAAATTGTAAGCCCAAGGAAGTCAGTGAAATAAGACTTTGAGTGATGAATCAGAGGCTTGTCAACTTGTGTCCCAGAGAAGGCAATGGCAACCCACTCCAGTACTCTTGCCTGGAAAATCCCATGAATGGAGGAGCCTGGTGGGCTGCAGTCCATGGGGTCGCGAAGAGTCAGACATGACTGAGCGACTTCACTTTCACTTTTCACTTTCACGCATTGAAGAAGGAAGTGGCAACCCATTCCAGTGTTCTTGCCTGGAGAATCCCAGGGATGGCAGAGCCTAGTGGGCTGCCATCTATGGGGTCGCACAGAATCGGACACGACTGACATGACTTAGCAGCAGCAGCAGCAGCAGCAACTTATGTCCGTAGGCATTTCTCATTGTCCAGGGCCATCTTCTATATCTGGAGGCTGAGCCTGGTCCAGTCTCCAAACACCCAAGAATAAATTTGGATAAATGGGCTTTCCAGGTGGCTCAGTGGTAAAGAATCCACCTGCCAATGCAGGAGACATAAGAGACGTGGGTTCAATCCCTGGGTTGGGAAGATCCCTTGGAGGAGGGCATAGCAACCCAATCCAATATTCTTGCCTGGAGAATCCCCATGGACAGAGGAGCCTGACATGGGGTCGCAGAGTCTGAGATGACTGAGCATCTGAGCACAAATAAGTAGAAGAGAAAGCAGACCACTTGGGAGTGGAGGCATTTCCAGCACTCTGTTTTAACTGTATGTGATCTTTTAACAGAAATTGTTAGGAGATGGGGCCTCAGCCTTAGCTTCCCTACTCACTAATGATCTTGACCAATTCCTTAAATGTTTGGGCTTCAAGTTCTTTATCTGGAAAATAGGAGGCATCAGGGTCATGAAACCTCCTGCATAGTATGGGCAGGGAGAGGAAATCAAGTTACAACAGACGACAACTTGCTGTGGACTGCGAAGTGGTTTATAAATGAGAGGTGTTACCTCTCTGCACTGGTTACCTCTCTGCGGTGGTTCCACACACATGACCAGGGAGTCCCAGTTCCTTGGGGTAACAAACAGTCAGGACCTGTTGGGGGTATTTTAATTAATTAGTTATTTCCTTAAATTGGAGGATAATTGCTTTATGATGTTGTGTTGGTTTCTGCTATACACAAACAAAGCAATTGACAAAGGATTAATCTCCAAAATATACACACAGCTCAATATCAGAAAAATAACCCAATTACAAAAACCCAAAACCCCAAAACGGACCAAAGACCTAAACAGACATTTCTCCAAAGAAGGCATGCAGATGGCCAACAAACACGTGAAAGGACGCTCAACATCATTCATTATTAGAGAAATGCAAATCAAATCTACAGTGTGGTATCACACCTATCAGAATGGGCATCATCAAAAAAGAAATCAACAAATAATAAACGCTAGAGAGAATATGGAGGAAAAGGATCTGTTTTAATCTCAGGGCTTATCTATGTGCTCAGAGGCACTCTGACTCTCCCCCTTTGCCCTTGCCTCCCCCCTCCCCTCCCTCTCCCCCTCACTCTCATCCTCTCCCTTTTTCTCTTTACCTAGCTACCTGGGGATCTATTCTCTCTGCACAATTTTCACTGTCTCAATTTGGCCATTTACAAATTATAAATGAAACAAAAACCTACAACTTCAAGTGCTGTTCTTAGAATTTTAGGAAAGAGTTGTTTTTAAGTGTAAGAGACTATATTATCCAATTTCATTCCCCACCCTGGGTTTAGGAGCCAGTTAAGACCATGGGAATAATGAAAACCTGTGCTGAGCTTCACACAACGTGGTCACTGTAATAGCTACTAACCTCTGTGTCTGCCACGTTCTTGGGACTTTCATGATTTGTACCCTGCTCCTCTCATCCTAGTAATGCCGTGTGGCCAAATCTAAGACCTCTAGACCTAGAGAGACCAAGTAACTCACTATAAACCCTGTAATTAAGAAGTAGCAGGCTTCACTTGCTATGATCATCTCTAGCTCCATCTGTGTTGCTGCAAATGGCATTATTTCACGCTTTTTTGTGGCTGAGCAATATTTCACTGTGTGTTTGTATGTGTGTGCATTGAATCTTTTTCATTTCTCTGTCAGAGAAAGACCAACATCATATGCTATCACTTATATGTGGAATCTAAAGTGACACAAATGAACTTATTTATAAAACATAAACAGACTCACAGATCTCAAAATCAAACTTACGGTTACCAAGGCAGAAATGTTAGGGGAAGAGATAAATTAGCAATTAAGATCAGCATATACACACTACTGTATAAAATAATCAACAAGAACCTACCATATAACCCAGGGGACTCTATTCAGCATTCTGTAATAACCTATATGGGAAAATCATCTGAAAAAGAATGGATATATACATATATGTGTATGTGTATATATGTATAACTGATTTGCTTTGCTGTACCCCTGACACTAAGATAATATTGTAAATCAACTATACTTCAATTTTAACACAAAAGAAATAGCAGAGCCAGCATTGGGACTAGGTTTTCAGAGGTCAAGGCTGCTCCCTGCAAATAGAAGGTGTTAGGAATGACCCTTTGTCTGTGACTCCACAGCTGCTCTGGGGCCTCCTGCTTCCCCTTTTTCCTGTATGTCTCAGATCTGTTTCTACTTTGCCTCTCCTTTGTCTTTTAGCTTCTGCGTTGGCCTCACCAGCACTGCCCTCTAAGCTGAAAATCCTGCTGTGCCCTGATGGTTGAAAATCTGAAAGCATCCTTTGCCTCGCCCAAGACAGAAGGAAATGACAGGAAGAGAAACACTTCAATGACTGGGTGAGATGAGATGGTGTCTGAGCTGGTCCGTTCAAATCACCCAGGTTCTGCTTTGCATTTCAGAAATAGTTTTTCCGGGGGACCATGTCCTAATTCTGTTTTATCAGAGCCAGTTCCTCCTGATGGGTTGTCGATAAGCAATGCGGTCAAGTCCGGATCCTCTGTTGAGGACCCACCCAAAGTTGAACCGTTTGCTCTCGCCGCATGGGGTCTGGGCTATGAGCTCTCCTTTGGGAGAAGGATTGTGAGAACCTTCCGATGGAGAAGTGTGAATTACAGTGTGATTTTAGCTTTGCTGTGACTACATACATTTTTATAGCCAAGAAAGTGAAGTCGCTCAGTCGAGTCCGACCCTGCGACCCCATGGACTGTAGCCTGCCAGGCTTCTCTGTCCATGGGATTTTCCAGGCAAGAGTACTGGAGCGGGTTGCCATTTCCTTCTCCAGGGGATCTTCCTGACCCAGGGATTGAACCCGGGTCTCCTGAATTGTAGGCAGACGCTTTACCCTCTGAGCCACCAGGGAAGCCCAATGCTCTGGGAAACAAACTCACTCAGAAGGACAGCATGGATTGTGGAGGGCTATTACATCCGCGGGACTGAGGCAGAGTCTCCTCTCTAGCCAGGGACCCCGACCGACTTCTGTGAAAAACCTTATATAGCTTAAGTGTACTGCTGAAGCCCACCTCCCCAAATTCCTCACACCTAGCCTAGAAAGTGTTAAAGGGAGATACAATCAGGTCACAGCCATGATTCACAATCAGAAGGGTCAGCTGGTTATACATTGCAACCCACACCAATGGGGGCCATGCAGATTACAAAGGAGACTGACTACACAGGGGATCAGTACATTCTTTCTGGTGAAGGGAAATCTTGGTGTGGAATCTGGTGTCTCTCAGTCTGGGAGGCCTGTTCGGCCATTGGTATGTGATCTCCATGGCTCCCAGGCACGTAGTCCAATGCTCACTGGGAATGTAAGATGGAGTCAGCTCGGCCAGCTCCTTTCCTCCTTCAGCAAGACTAGATACATTGTCAAGGGATTTGCGAGGGGGAATCAGTGGAGATGCAGAAGACCCGTTTCCTAGAGAATGGACGAAAGACAATCAAGACACTAAATGCAGATGGAAAGTGAAGAGAAAAGGCTGTTTCAGATACAATGGTCTCAGAAGATCAGAAATAGTCACCTTTATTCATCTGTAAGCCAGGCTGGGAGCCAGATGGTCGGATCCACCCTGCAGACCCCCCTCCCCTCCCCACATCACACTTCTAGCCTACAGGTGACCTGCGTCCCGTCCTTGATAACAGAACGGGGACAAAGAGCTGGGACAGCCTCTGGAGTGCGCATGGCCCCGGCGCCTGACCGGGGCAGGCTGCTCAGCACGCCGGCTCCCAGCCTGCTGACTTTCTGTTTTTTTTCCTCCTGGGCCATCTGTTTCTCACCTGCCTGATGGCTGCAGCCTGGTTCCCATCTGGTCATCTTGCCAAAAATATGGGAAGCGGAATATGACACATGGTGATCCATGGAAAGACGGGAACCGCCAAGGTTTCAAAGTTGATCATCCACAGATTTACTGGCAATTAGAAAATTTGGCTCCTTTTATTTTCATCTGCTTGCCAAAAGCGATCGATTGCATTAAAGCGGTGCGTTCCTTACATGTTTTGCTTGCCAAGTCAGCTGGCGTCCAGATGGTGACACTGACCTTCCGAGAGCAACACATTCTTCCCAGGAATTGTATGTTCGAGGAAGAGTCAAACCTCTCACCCACGCATTGGGAAACTTGGACTTTTTTTTTGAAAAATCACAGACACGTCACACACTGCCAACTTAAAAATAGTCATAACCTAAAAGTTGAGAGTTATGTTTGGCTCAGTGGGAGTTTTTAGGACTTCAAGCCTGGGAGGCAGCATCTCAAGTAACCCTGAGAGAATTACTCCGAGGAGCTGGGGGTGGGGGAGGAGTCAGGTTATACAGAAGTTTACAGAGACGGGCAGGTGTGTGACTGGGAAGGGTTCATTTTGAAGTTATGCCGGATCTGCTTCTGTGACTTTAACCCTCTTTCTCGCTGCTTTTGTTATTTTTGTTGTTCGGTTGCTCAGTCGTGTCCGACTCTTTGTTGACCCCAAGGACTGCAGCACGCCAGGCCTCCCTGTCCATCACCAACTCCCGGAGTTTACACAAACTCATGTCCACTGAGTCGGTGATGCCATCCAGCCATCTCATCCTCTGTCATCCGCTTCTCCTCATGCCTTCACTCTTTCCCAGCATCAGGGTCTTTTCCAGTGAGTCAGCTCTTCACATCAGGTGGCCAAAGTATTGGAGTTTCAGCTTCAACATCAGTCTTTCCAATGAACACCCAGGACTGATCTCCTTTAGGATGGACTGGTTGGATCTCCTTGCAGCCCAGGGGACTCTTAAGAGTCTTCTGGAACACCACAGTTCAAAAGTATCAATTTTTTTGCACTCAGCTTTCTTTATGGTCTGACTCTCACATCCATAGACGACCACTGGAAAAACCATAGCTTTGACTAGACGGACTTTGTCGGCAAAGTGATGTCTCTGCTTTTTAATAAAATAAAGTCCTGCCGTCATCATTAGAGAGCTGAGATCGTGTACCCTCTGAAAGAGAGTCTTCACAGAGGGAGAATGGTCCCTTACACTTGCGTCACCTCCATTCCCTGAAGGCGTGGCAGCCACAGGGCAGCTTTCTGCCCTTGAGGCGCTCACTGGGGTGGCCGTTAGCCCAGCATCCAGGGGACCCCTGGGGATTTCATGAGGCCAGGACTCTGAGAACCTCTGGAAGCCCTGATGGGCATGTGGAGACTTTCCCTGCTCCTCAGGTCCACCGAATACCGAGCGTATCCTTTGCCAAGTCATGAGAGGGAAAGAAGAAGAAAGCTGTGGTCCTGTAACTGAACCTTGCACCATTAGGATTTCCCAGTTTTTCATCAAAAACAAAGTGGCAGAACCAGCCAGTGGCAGAGGACGGTTTCTTCCTCCGCTGGACTCAGGTACTATTAGGTACCAGAGGAGGGTCCTGGAGACCCTTCCGCAGCAGGGGTTGGGCATTCTGGGTAAAGATAGACCCTGGAGGAAACCTCACACCAATTACTATGAAAAATGATGAAAGGATTAAAAATAAATCTAATCTTCTCTTTGCCAAGCACTAAACACTTAATCTGTTAGGCATCTTCTTATGATGGAAATACCTCCTGTTTTCATCAGTCAGATTCTAATTCAAGGAAGATGTCATTTCACGTGAACCCCATCATATCACAGACTTCAGGGGCTTCTGGCTAAGAATCAAAATATGTATCCAGATTTCTTCATTCTCGTGTTCTTTATTCTTGGTGGCGTAAGGATACGGAACACCCTTTCCTCACACATCCACTCTGTTTCTTTGCGATTTGGAATAATGAGAGTGGGACTCTTACTTTTTTCCAGGGTCTGTAGCAAATGCTTAATTCATCTTTTTTTTTTTTTTTTTTGGACCACATTGTGCAGCATCTGAGACCTGAGATCCCAAACCAAGGGTTGAACCAGTGGCCCCTGCAGAGGAAAGGCAGAGCCCTAACCACTGGACCACCAGGGAAGTCCCTGATTAATGCACCTTAACTCACCTGGTTCTCAGAGCAAAGATGCCATATTGGTGCTGATGTTGTTATTCCCATTTTACAGATGAGTATGCTGAGGCTCAGAGAGGTCAGTTTTCCTGAGGTCACAGGCTACTACATGAGGATTCGGGGTTTGAACCAAGGCCATCTAGCTCCAGGGTCTGTGCCCCTAGACACGCTGCTGTGCCCTCCTTGAGATGGTAGGCAAAGCTTCTCACCTGTCCATGGTTTTGTATTTAGCAGGTGTCAGTTAACTCTAAAGACATATTTTGTTGTCACACCTGGACAGGAGTTATTGGCTTTCAATGAATAGAGATCAGAGATGCTGCTCAGCATCCTATGATGTGCATCACAGCCCCACGTCAAAGAGTCATCTGCCCCGAAGTGTCAGCATTCCTGGGGTTTTGATGATGAGAACCTTGATGAAGAGAAAACACAGGACCCATGCATGGGTATAAGAGACATGTAAATAGTAAAATCTATCCATTGTCTGTCTCTGTCTGTCTGTTGTCTATCTCTCATCCATCTGTCTATCTATATCCTCCCTCTGCTCTCAGACAACAGCTGAAGGGTCTAGTCTTTTGAAAGGTCCTAAAGTATTCATCATTTTGAAAGCCTTTAATTTGTATAAAAGAGTTAGAGAGCCAAGTGAGTTACTAGTTATTGTTCCTTGAAAATACAGTGTGTACATGCACACATATGTGGCTGGCTCCATTTCAGTTCCTGTGGACTTTCCCTTTGGCTATGGAAAGTCCACATCTTTCCCTAAGACCTTGTACCTGGGACTGTGTCCCTAGTTAGCCTTTGAGAAGAAAAGTCCTGGGTCAGGACAGGCCATCTGGGGACAATGTCCTCACAGTTATTCTAACTACCATCCACTTTACACTCCACATTGCCTGAGAAGCCCACTGGTACATATGCACATTAGTATTATATTATTGCACTTTCCACATCACACTAACATGTTACATACTCAGCATTTACACACTGCACAGTACATTATTATGCAATGCATACCACACTAGTACATACTACATGATACATTAATACACATCACATGTTTCACTGGTGACCCGTTATATATCACAGGATGAATGCATTTCGCATTACATGAAAGCACATTGTGCACTGCATTAATAACACATTGCACATTATGCTAAAACCCAGCGGCTCAGCAGTGAAGAATCCACCTGCAATGCAGGAGACACCACAGGAGCCAAGAGTTCAGTCCCTGGGTTGGGAAGATCCCCTTGAGAAGAAAATGGCAATGCACTCCAATACTCTTACCTACACAGTCTACTGTCCTCTCATGGGCAGAGGAGCCTGGTGGGCTACAGTCCATGGGAGTTACAAACAGTGGGATATGACTTAGTGACTCAACACCACCACCCCATATTGCATTCCTCAGTGATGCATATTGCATTTTACATTATTGACACCGTCCGTGTCACTTAACACTCTCCATACTACATTGACACTTGTTTCACATTATATTAATATGTCCCTCTTGATCCCTGGCTAAAGGAAGTGTTAGCTGTTCAGTCGTGTCCGGCTCTTTGTAGCCCCACAGACTGCAGCCTGCCAGGCTCCTCTGTCCATGGGCTTCTCCAGGCAAGAATACTGGAGTGGGTTGCCATTTCCTTCTCCAGGGGATTTTTCCTGATCCAGGGATTGAACCTGCACCTCCTCCATTGGCAGGAGGGTTCTTTACCGCTAGCATCAGCTGGGAAACCTGAGCTAGAGGAATGCCCATCCTTTTTGAAGTCCACAACCCTGGTATTCCTGGTCACGTCCAGTTCTGGTTGTCACACAGCTGGTGTAGACGGATCTGGTAGACGGAGCTGACAGCTCACAAAGAGCAGCTCCCCTGGGCGGCCTGACTCTCGCAGTCTGGGAGTGCACAGCTCCCCGCTCTCTCTCTCTGTCTCTCACACACACACACATGCTGTCTCCACCCCACAAATGCCCTATGTATTGTGTCTGCCCAATGGGACCCTGTCCTTTGCATTCACTCCCCCCAGCTGCTCTCCTGGAGCTCACACACTTGGCCAGGAGACAGGAGGACAGATGTTAGGCCCGTCACACCCCTAGGACCAGCCCAGGTACCCCACGGGGCTCACCACTGCCTAGCAGGCACCAGGCACTGAGTTAGGTGAGGGCCCGTGTGATGAAAATGACAAGGTCTCTCCCTGAGAGAGCTTGGGATCTAGCTGCAGAGGGAGTTAGAGGTAAGTCTTGAATAAAAATACCCATTAATTACTTATAGTTGAGGACAGTGCTGCCTTAGATCTGGCTGGGAAAACCATCATTGGTTCCAGCATCATTTGGTGCTGGGTTTCGGGACGCTTGCGTGGCTCCTCCCTGCCTCTTGGGTCATTCTGTCTCACACTCTCTCTCTGCTCCCATGTGTCCCCCCTGCAGTGGGCTGCTGTGGGTGCTGTCCAGGCCTCAGACAGGTGAATCTGAGAAGTGAAAGGATTTAAGTATCTTTTAAGATACTTAAATCCTTTCACTTCATAGAGCCTCCTTGGTCCCTGAAAGCAAATATGTAAGTGGGCATCTGGGAGGGGGTGCTTGCCTTACAGCCGGGCTGTAAGATGTCCTCTTTGGGTAGAGATTGCCCCAAGCATCCACTGAAGGCCTCCCCTTGCTAGGCAGAAGACTGCAAGCACTGGTTTATGCTGCTCCCTTGAAGTCCCCACCAAGATGTCAAAGTTCAGCCAAATTCAACCTAGGTCCTTGCAATGCAGTCACATTGAAACATGAGGTAAGGGGGCAGGGCAGAACCTTTAAAAGAATGACAGAGCCCCAAAACTGACAGAAACTGATTAGAACCAAATAGGTCCAACATCACAGAGAAGCTTTCACTAGACTCTGAGCCTTAATATACGTGCATCTTAACACATCAGCAAGTTAAGGGCACACCCACAGGCACCCTGACAGTTTTAAGCGAGTGAAAGTTGCTCAGTCGTGTCCAACTCTTTGTGACCCTGTGGACTATACAGTCCATGGAGTTCTCCAGGCCAGAATACGCCTATCCCTTCTCCAGGGGATCTTCTTGACCCAGGGATTGAACTCAGGTCTCCCACATTGTGGGAGGATTCTTTATCAGCTGAGCAACCAGGGAAGCCCAAGAATACTGGAGTGGGTAGCCTATCCCTCCTCCGAAATTGAACCAGGGTCTCCTGCATTGCAGGCAGATTCTTTATGATCTGAGCTAGCAAGGAAGCCCAAGACTGCTCTAAGACTGACCACAAAGGTCAAAAGGTGGGTGGTGGTTCAATTCCTGGAAAGTCCCATGCCTTTTCCCAAATAACAAGAATTCTCCTCCCACTCATTAGCCTATGAAGTTACCCACCTCTATAAAAACCGACAACACCATAGCCTGGGGCCGCTCTTACCTTCTGAGATGGCCCACACTCTGTCTGTCTGTGAAATGAGAGTTTCTCTCTAAATAAATTTATTTCTTATCTATCACTTTGTGTCTCACTGAATTCTTTCTGTGATGAGACATCAAGAACCTGAGCTTCTGGACTTGCCTGGTGGCCTAGTGATTAAGACGTTGCCTTCCATTGCAGGAAGTGTGGGTTCAGTCCCTTGTCCAGGTGCTAAGATCCCACATGCCTCAGTTCAGTTCAGTCGCTCAGTCATGTCCGACTCTTTGCGACCCCATGAACCACAGCACGCCAGGCCTCCCTGTCCATCACCAACTCCCGGAGTCCACCCAAACCCATGTCCATTGAGTCGGTGATGCCATCCAACCATCTCATCCTCTGTTGTCCCGTTCTCCTCCTGCCCTCAGTCCTTCCCAGCATCAGGGTCTTTTCCAATGAGTCAACTCTTCGCATCAGGTGACCAGAGTATTGGAGTTTCAGCTTCAACATCAGTCCTTCCAATGAACACCCAGGACTGATTTCCTTTAGGATGGACTGGTTGGATCTCCTTGCAGTCCAAGGGACTCTCAAGAGTCTTCTCCAACACCACAGTTAAAAGCATCAATTCTTTGGTACTCAGCTTTCTTTATAGTTCAACTCTCACATCCATACATGACCACTGGAAAAACCATAGCCTTGACTAGATGGACCTTTGTTGGCAAAGTAATGTCTTTGCTTTTCGATATGCTCTCTCTGTTGGTCATAATGTTCCTTCCAAGGAGTAAGCGTCTTTTAATTTCATGGCTGCAATCACCATCTGCAGTGATTTTGGAGCCCCCGAAAATAAAGTCAGCCTCTGTTTCTGCTGTTTCCCCATCTATTTGCCATGAAGTGATGGGATCAGATGCCATGATCTTAGTTTTCTGAATGTTGAGCTTTAAGCCAACTTTTACACTCTTCTCTTTCACTTTCATCAAGGTGCTCTTTAGTTCTTCTTCACTTTCTGCCATAAGGATGGGGTCATCTGCATATCTAAGGTTACTGATATTTCTCCTGGCAATCTTGATTCCAGCTTGTGCTTCTTCCAGCCCAGTGTTTCTCATGATGTACTCTGCATATAAGTTAAATAAGCATGGTGACAATATACAGCCTTAACGTACTCCTTTTCCTATTTGGAACCAGTCTGTTGTTCCATGTCCAGTTCTAACTGTTGCTTCCTAAGCTGCATATAGGTTTCTCAGGAGGTAGGTCAGGTGGTCTGGTATTCCTATCTCTTTCATAATTTTCCACAGTTTATTGTGATCCACACAGTCAAAGGCTTTTACATAGTCAATAAAGCAGAAATAGATGTTTTTCTGGAACTCTCTTGCTTTTTCAATGATTCAGTGGATGTTGGCAATTTGATCTCTGGTTCCTCTGCCTTTTTTAAAACCAGCTTGAACATCTGGAAGTTTATGGTTCACGTATTGCTGAAGCCTGGTTTGGAGAATTTTAAGCATTACTTTACCCACGTGCCTAGTGGCCAGAAACCCAAAACATAAAACAGAAGCAGTATTGTAACAAATTCAATAAAGATTAAAAAAAAAAAAAAAAGGAACCTGAGCTTCATTAAGTTCTGAAACCAGGCATGATCTCAATCAAAAGGTCAAGGTTCAAGTCTCAATCTGGGTTTTGGCTGAGTTCCAGTCCTGGCCCATGGGTTCAACTCCCAATGTGAGTTACACAGTTTCAATATCAATGATACAATTATATTGATGAGAATATTAATCCAGGCTGCCATGCAATAAATCTACTATGGCTCTAAAAATCAAATCTGCAAGGCATGATGTACAACTTATCCCTAGTCTTCCCACAAACACTGCAAAGATCTCTCAGGATTCTTCCCATGCCTGCCTAGAGCCCCTCATGCCTATGGCTACTTCATGTGGAGTCTTGGCAATCGTATCCTGAACTGTGATGCCAACCCGGTGTAGCCCGTGGTACCTGTTGGGTGTGTGGCCCCCTCCAGCTGTGACCTGAGGGTCAGCGCTGGGCAGGGAACCAGGGGCAGGGGGCCCAGTGCCGCAATGGATATCCCCGATGTACACCCTCCAAGACACACAAGTACACCTCCCAGCTGCTGAATTCTAGGAGATGCTAAGCGTAGGATCATATAACTCATCCTCAAACTTGGGAAACTTTGAGAGCAAAAGGGACATCGTTAATAGTTTTGCCAGGACAGTGGACGGAAGTGACATCCATCAGCCTGCCCACTGCACAACCTGTTGTCACCTCCCACCAGCAGAGGAGGCTGTGAGACCTGAGCTTCAGAAGGAAGGGTCAGGCACTGAACATTTCTAAGGGAACCTGGTCGATCTGAGTTTTATGTGGACAAAACCAAGGAGGATCTTGTGGGGCTCTTGGGCAGGGAAGCACTTTTTATCCCCGATTTCTTACAGCAAGACTCCAGCCTCCACGACCTTCCCTGAGTTGCAAAGGGCCGATTGGAACTGTTGCTAATCAGGGGAGGAGCAGGCAAGAAGCCACCTGAGGCAAGACTGAAGGGGCCAGAGAGGCTCATCAAGGCTACGAGACCAACCACCTGAGACCCCGCACACACCCTAATACTGTCAGCAACCCCAGCCTTGAAAGTGAGCGTGTTAGTCGCTCAGTTGTGTCCAACTCTTTGCAATCCCCTGGACTTGTAGCCTACCAGGCTCCTCTGTCGTGGGATTCTCCAGGCAAGAATACCGGAGCGGGTTGTCATTTCCTTCTCTAGGGGATCTTCCCAACTCAGGGATCAAACCCAGGTCTCCTGCATTTCAGGCAGATTCTTTATCATCTGAGCCATCAGGAAAGCCGCCCCCAACCTTGAACCGTTGCTCTAAAATGCCTCATCAAATCCTCCTGGGTTGAGACCCACAGATATTGGGGGTAGGAGCCCTGGTATCCCACCCTGCCTGGCAAAGCAATAAAGCCCTTTTCTACTTCACCCAGAACTCTGTCTCTGAGATGCAACTCAGCACAGGTGCACGGAGGCTGAGATTTTGGCATCACGATGGGGAGGGTGGAATCTGTTCCCAGCAGCCCTGGCAGCATCTCCGCCAGGTAGACTGTGACGGGAAGGGGAAGAGAGTGTATCCCCAGCCCAACCGCACTGCCCAGCCACTGGGGTCACCCTGGGGTCATGTTTCTTCTCACCAGGAAGGGGGCAGGACCCACGGCTGGTCCTCGCAGCCTGTCATTTCTGTGCTGTTCAGAGTTTTCCTGGCCTGGGAGTGGAAAGGACCTGCTCCAGGCTGGCCCATCCTTGGATGAGTCCCTCACCTCCCCAGGCCTTTTCTCCCTGAGGCTAAATGGAGCTGTTGGATTCCAGTCTCCACACTGCTTCTAGAACCTTCTCTAGCACCAGCCTTCTCTCCAAAACAAGAGCCATGATCTATATCCAAGAGAAGCAGGGAAAAGCAGACACAGGAAAGTGACACGCCCATCCAGGGGGAACAGTGAAAGCCTCAAAGGAAAATCTCAGCCAAAACTGTGCCACTGGGTGAGAATCCAGTTAATTCAATGTCTGGGGAAGCTCAGTTTAATCAGAGACCTCTGTGTTTCTCCCTCTTTGATGAAAAGCCTCTAAAGGTGTGTGCCGCTCACCATGCCAAGCAGAGTGGCTCCCACATGCTGTACCTGCTGGTTCTGAATGAGGCAGGGCCTCCAGGTCAGTGAGGATTAAAGGGTCATAGATACAGAGGGTGTTACAGCTGGAAAAAAAAAATAAAAGACCTTGGAATTAGTCAACAGACATTTAGGCAACATTAACTAACGACCAGACATTCTTCTAAGCACCTTACAAATATTTATTCACTTCATTCTCTCAACAGCCCTATGCACATGCAATATTATTATCTCAATTCACAGATATGGAAATGGAGACACAGAAGGATTTAGTCACACACCCAAGACACACAGATGGTACGTAATCACACCCAGTGTGTCTGGCTCCAAAGCCACTATGCCAAGGTCACAGCCAGGACAGTAAGTCACCCTGCCCTTACCCAGAAATGGGTGACTGGAAATACTGGGGACTTGGGGATTAGCACTCAAAACCTCCTCTCCTTCCTCATATTCAAATATCTTTTATTTTCTTTCCAGAACTCACTTAATACAAATGTATAAAATAGGGCTTTTTGTGAGCACATTGGCCTTCCTAGGTGGCACGGCGGTAAAGAATCCACCTGCCAATGCAGGAGACACAAGACAAGGGTTTGATCCCTGGGTCAGGAAGAGCCCCTGGAGGAGGATATGGCAATGCACTCCAGTGTTTTTGCCTGGGAGTTCCCATGAGCTGGAGCCTGGCGGGCCCCAGTTCAAGGAGTCGCAAAGAGTTGGACACGACTGAGTAACTGAACATGCAGGCACATGAGGACATTAGATTTAAGTTTAGGTCTTCCATGCTGACTTGCTTCTCTCATAACCTGGAAGGATAATTTCTTTCCTTTTATAGACTCCCTTGTATCAGTTCATTTGGCTGTTCTTTACCTTTTCTCCTGAAAGTAAAATTCAGGAACATAAACATGTAGTCAGGATTTACCTATGACAGAAGATGAAGTCCTAAATAAGATGTGCTCAGGCACTCAGTCATGTCAGACCCTATGTGACCCCATGGACTGTAGCCCTCCAGGATCCTCTGCCCATGGCATTTTCCAGGCAAGAATACTGGAGTGAGTGGCCGTTTCCTCCTCCACAGGATGTGCCTGACACAGGGATCGAACCTGAATCTCCTACCTTGGCAGCTGAATTTTTTACTGCTGACCCACCTGGGAAGTCCTGAATAGGAGGGTAATCAGCTAAAGCCCTAGGCCATGGCTTCTTTCTACCTTGTGCTAGAGGTGAGTGGATACAGAAGTGGGAGTGCATGATGGTGCCCCCCACTCCCCCACCCCCCACCCCCACCCTGGAGTCTGCATCTTGTCTGGAACTCCTACAAAGGGCTGGGCTTCTAGATTCAGGATCTGCAGTTTTCCACAGGGCAGGTCCATAGGCACAACACCGGAGATTATGGGACATCTCACCTCCTCAATAACCTCAGATATGCAGATGACACCACCCTTATGGCAGAAAGTGAAGAAGAACTAAAGAGCCTCTTGATGAAACTGAAAGAGGAGAGTGGAAAAGTTGGCTTAAAACTCAACATTCAGAAAACTAAGATCATGGCATCTGGTCCCATCACTTCATGGCAAATAGATGGGAAATCAGTGGAAACAGTGGCTGACTTGACTTTTTTGGGCTTCAAAATCACCGCAGATGGTGACTGCAGCCATGAAATTAAAAGACACTTACTCCTTGGAAGGAAAATTATGACCAACCTAGACAACATATTAAAAAGCAGAGACATTACTTTGCCAACAAAGGTCCGTCTAGTCAAAGCTATGGTTTTTCCAGTGGTCATGTATGGATGTGAAAGTTGGAGTATAATGAAAGCTGAGCGCCAAAGAATTGATGCTTTTGAACTGTGGTGTTGGAGAAGACTCTTGAGAGTCCCTTGGACTGCAAGGAGATCCAACCAGTCCATCCTAAAGGAGATCAGTCCTGGGTGTTCACTGGAAGGACTGATGCTGAAGCTGAAACTCCAATACTTTGGCCACCTGATGCGAAGAACTGACTCATCCTGATGCTGGGAAAGATTGAAGGTGGGAGGAGAAGGGGAAGACAGAGGATGAGACGGTTGGATGGCATCACTGATTTGATGGACATGAGTTTGAGTAAACTCTGGGAGTTGGTGATGGACGGGGAGGCCTGGCGCACTGCAGTCCATGGAGTCACAAAGAGTCGGCCATGACTGAGCAACAGAACTGTACTGAGCTGAATACTTCCTTGAGGAAGGGAAGTGAGGAGGGACAGTGACCACAGCTCTAGGAATTCATCCTCCCATGTCCCAACCTCCGACAATGAGCTTGTTTTGGTAGAGCTGACCCAGCCCTGGGCAGGCCTAGGGGTTAGGTTCTGGGAATAGTTATGACAAACCTAGACAGTGTATTCAAAAGCAGAGACATCACTTTGCCGACAAAGGTCAATACAATCAAAGCTATGGTTTTTCCAGTAGTCATATACAGATGTAAGAGTTAGACCATAAAGAAGGCTGAGTGCTGAAGAACTGATATTTTCAAATTGTGGTGCTGGAGAAGACTCTTGAGAGTCCCTTGAACAGCAAGGAGATCAAATCAGTCAATCCTAAAGGAAACCAACTCTGAATATTCATTGGAAGGACTGATTCTGAAGCTAAAACTCCAATATTTTGGCCACCTGATGCGAAGAGCTGACTCATTGGAACAGACTCTGATGCCAGGTAAGATTGAAGGCAAAAGGAGAAGGGGGCAACAGAGGATGAGATGGTTAGATAGCATCACCAACTCAATGGATTTGAGCAACTCAAGAATTTGAGCAAGCCCTGGGAGATGGTGGAGGACAGTGGATCCTGGCGTGCTGCAGTCCTTGGGGTCGCAAAGAGTTGGACAAAACTTAATGACTGAACAACAACAAAATCAAAGCTTTCTCAATTCCACACAATTAGAATTTGGACTAGATAATTCCTTGCCTTGAGGGGGCAGTGGGCATCCTGTGTCCTGTAGGATGCTAGCAGTCTCCCTGGCCTCCACCAAATACCAGGAGTGTCTTCCTAATTGTGACACCCAAAAAAACATCGACAGACATTGCCAAATGTACTCATGGGGGCCAAGTTACCCCTGATTGAGAACTGCAGATTCAGTCCAAACTCACTCCAGAATCACAATAAATAAATAAATAAATAGATAGATAAATAAACTTTTAGACTTGAATTCAATCCTCCTAGATCTCTGGACCGGGTCCAGCATTGACCTAATTTTCGCCCAATTATTTGAGATTAGTCATGAAATAGCCTCTCAGATGGGCTCAAGGATGGAGTGAGGGAGACTTTGCCACCTGGAAAGGAGCATTCAAATTCTTCGAATAAGTAAAACACAGCTTTTCTCTAGCTCATTCAGTATTCTTCATAGGAGATTTCAGAAACAGCCTAAAATAACATTTCGTGCCTTGAATGCAGCAGTGGGGCCCTGAAGTTGTGGAAGCAAAGCTGAAGAAGATTAAAGCTCTAAATATTCTGCACAATAAATGAGAATGTGCACAGAATACCTCCCAGCCCTCCCATCTTTCCTTTCCTACTGCCTTAAACTATTCACTGCAGCAAACAGCCTGCATATCTATAATATTGTTGTTATTCAGTTGCTAAGTCATGTCCAACTCTTTGTGACCCCATGGACTTCAGCATGCCAGACTCCTCTGTCCTTCATTATCTCCCAGAGTTTGCTCAAATTCATGTCCATTGAGTCAGTGATGCCATCTAACTATCTCATTTTCTGCTGCCCCCTTTCCCTTTTGCCTTCAATCTTTCCCAGCATCATGGTCTTTTCCAGTGAGTCGGCTCTTTGCATCAGGTGGCCATTTAGCTTCAGCATTAATCTTCCAAGGAGTATTCAGTATTGATTTCCTTTAGGATAGACTGGTTGAATCTTCTTGCAGTCCAAGGGACTCTCAAGAGTCTTTTCCAGCCCCACAGGTTGAAAGCATCAGTTTTTCAGTGCTCAGCCTTCTACATGGTCCAACTCTCACACCCATACATGACTACTGGAAAAACCATAGCTTTGACTATACAGATCTTGTTGGCAAAGTGATGTCTCTGCTTTTTAATATACTAAGTTTTCATAGCTGCCCTTCCAAAGAGCAAGCATCTTTTAATTTCATGACTGCACTCACCATCTGCAATGATTTTGGAGCCAAAGGAAATAACATCTGGGATGACTGACCATCAAAACACAGCATTTGAGTAATTTACAGAGTTTGAAAATTCCTATTTGGGAGAGAGAGGGGGAAGGGCCCGCCTACTCAGACCCTTAGAACCTTCTCTCTCACCTTCCACCCTGTAACGTCTGCTCCATTAACAACACCTGTCTTAGTCGAATTGCACTACTGTAACAGGATTCCACAGACTGGGTGCCTTAAGCCACAAACATTTATTTTGCGCACTCCTGGAGGCTGGGAAGTCCAGGATCAAAGTGCAAGCACATTTGGTGCCTTCTGAAGGCCGCCTTCCTCATTCTCTTCTCACTGTCTTCACACGACTGAGATTCACATCCTCTCTCCCTTCTTCTTATGGGACATGTATTCCTTACACAAGAATGGCTCTCTTGTGATGTACTCTCAGTCTCCACCTCCAGATACCATCACACTGGACGTTTAGCCTCTAACCTGTGAGTTTTGGGGGACACAAGACACTCAGCCCATAGTAGCACACAACTCCCTTCATGGGAGGACATTTCAGCTGTTGCCAGATTTTAATGCTACTTTGCACCAAAGCCTCACCAACCCTTTGGGATATTTGCACTGAAGTGGTCCTAGTACCAGATCCATGGATGAGTCATGGGAGTCAAGCAACCTTTCAGAATGATCATCCAACCTCTCTGCTGGGAGACCATGCACTACTTGATGTTAGTTTTCAACAGACAAATCTGTTTCAAATATAAAAAAGCATTCCAAATGGAAAGAAACGCTTTCTGATGGCTCGTCTTAATTTTGTCTCCAAAGAATACTTCTGTGGCACGCAGAATTCTAAGATGACCCACAGTGACCCACATCCTTGCATAATCCCCTCCTTTGAGGGGATATGAACACTATCATTCTGTGATGGTAAAGGGGATTTTCGCAGATGAGTTAAGGTCCCTGAAGAACAGAGTCAATGAAAAAGCTATTGGTTTTGGTGGACCTGATTTAATCAGGTGAGTTCTTGCAGTCTGAGACAAAGTTAAAGAAAGGCATGGTAGTTCTGCTCTAGAAGAAGTAGGCAGCCATGTTTGAACTACCTGTTGAGTGGTCCACCTGAGGGTGGCCTATAGATGCTGAGAGAAGACCCAGGCCAACAGCCAGCAAGAAAACGGGGGCCTCAGTCCTACCACTGCAAGGAACTTAATTCTGTCAACAAGCAGTGAATTTGGAAGAGGACCTGGAGGCTTAGATGATATTCCAGCCCTGCCTAATTGGTTGATTTCAGCCTAATAAGGCTTGAGCAGATGACCCAATGCTCTGTGCCTGGACTCCTGACCCATGGCCAGGAGAAAAAATATACTTTTGCTATTTTAAATTACTACGTCTGTAGTAATTTGGCTTACAGCAATAGAAAGCCAATATGCTTTCATTTCATTTTGTTGCTAAGTTATATATTACTCTATTTTCTTATTTTCTGCATTCTTGATGCTCTGGCCTCTGGGGACATGTGGATTGGAGAGGGATTGTCCCCCCAAGGAATGGCTAATTCTTAAAAGCAAACAACTTGCCAGGGCAGAGATGGAGGAGGATGAAAGATGAGTAGTTGGACCACAGAGAACTTTTAGCGCAATGAAAGTATTCTGTATGATACTGTAATGGTGGATACATAGCATTATACATTTGTCAAAATTGTGTAGAAAGTACAGCACCAAGACTGAACCATAATGTAAACTATAGGCTTTAGGTGATTATAACATGTCAATGTAGTTTCATCAGTTACAAGAAAACTTGGGTGGGGAATGTTGATAATGGGGGAGGTTATGTATGTGTAGCTTCCCTGGTGACTCAGACGGATAAAGAATCTGCTTGCAGTGTGGGAGACCTGGGTTCGATCCCTGGGTTGGAAAGACCCCCTCGAGATGGGAACAGCTACCCACTCCAGTATTCTGGCCTGGAGAGTTCCATGGACAGAAGAGCCTGGTGGGCTACAGTCCATGGGGTCACAAAGAGTCGGACACGACTGAGCAACAAATATTTTCACTTTATGAGAGTGTGAGGACAGGAGACACATGGTAATGTCTATATTTCCCTTCAATTTTTCCATGAAACTTAAACTGTTCCAAGAAATAAAGAAATAATAATAATAACTGCAGTAAAACAAACTAGCACAGTCATTTTGGGTGTATTTCCCTCTATATATGCAGTATTCTGATCTTCTCAAACTTCCAAAGTGTAAATGTTAAATGCGAATGATAAATGTTGACCCTAATTTGATTCCATCAGAAATTTGAGGGGACATTTTTGTAGGTAGTAAAAAAAATCTTTCACGAAAGAGAACCAGCACATCTTGACTTGTTTCCCTTCTTATAGATTTTTGCATAAACTGAGAAATAGGACAGAAAAGATTTTGCTGGACAAAACTGAATAGTAGGCAGAGTTCCATGTAAAATGCCAGGCTCCTGCAGGCAGCAAATATATTCCAATGGAAAAATTCACAAATGTAACAAAGTGCTTCTTCATACGACTTGTTGTCAATGCCTTTGAGAGGATTTCATCCTAGAACGGTTGTCCAGAATGCTTTTGTGTGTTTAGTCATACAGTTGTGTCCGACTCTTTGCGACGCCACGGACTGTAACCTGCCAGGCTCCTCTGTCCATGGGGTTCTCCAGGCAAAAATACTGGAGTGGGTAGCCTTTTTCTGCTCTAGGGGATCTTCCCAACCCAGGGATCAAACCCAGGTCTTACAGATTCTTTACCATCTGAGCTACCGGGAAAGTCCTTAATTGTCTAATTTTATAACTCATGCTTCAAGACCAATTTTCCATACTTTCCTAAACTCCAGGAGCTTACCAAGGGTCTTTTGCTTTGCTTTTATTTAAAGAAAAAATGAATTTCCTTCTTCTCTTACTCATCATTTAAACGGTTTCTCTCAGGAAACAAATGTCTAAGCAAGTGATCTAGCAATGCACTATTTTTCACCTGTAAAGTAGAAGTTATTGCTTGCAAAGTTGAGGTAGATATTTGTAAATAATTTTTTTTTTTACTTCCAACATTGTTCCCTTATGAGTCTTATTCATTTGATTAGTAGTTCCAACCACATTGACATTTCTTAGCTTTATCTATGCATGATATTTTCTCTAAGAGGATGACTTTAATGGCTAGTCTTATGTTTGGGTGTGAAAAATGTGTTCTTAAAGGTTTTCAGATAATGCTGTCCCGGAAGCAACACCTGGTGGTAGCTGTTATAGATTCAAGTAAGCACACTCCCCCCAAGCACACACACACAACTCTATCCCTGTGTCTTCCCCCTTTCTGAATACACTTCATACGTGTAGTGTGTGTGTGTGTGTGTGTGTGTGTCCCTCAAATCTACTAAATGATCAGTGGTTTTATCTCATGGCAAAAGCAACCCTGTAGAGTTAGACACATCTTGGGATTGAAGCCAACATGGCCACATAATTGATTTCACGATTGTGACTGGTTGCTTGACTATATTTGAGCATCCATTTTTCTTTTGAATGGGAATAATAACTCTTATGGAGTTACTACTGAGGGCAGGAGGAGAAGGGGATGCCAGAGGATGAGATGGATAGATGGCGTCATCTGCTCAATAGACGTGAGTTTGAGCCAGCTCCCGGAGATGGTGATGGACAGGGAAGCCTGGTGTGCTGCAGTCCATGGGGTCGCAAAGAGTCAGACACGACTTACTGGCTGAACCACAATAACAATGAACAACACAGAGTTACTAAGATGAATAAACAAGCCTCGCCCTGCCTGAAATTCCTTTCCCCCTGGCTGTCCCACAGTAGTTTCTCCCTGCCATTAAAACGCCACTGATTTAGAAAGGCTGGCTGTGACTACTTAGCCCCAAATGGCCACCCAAGGACTTTGTTATAACTTGATTCATAGCACATATTACCGTCTGTTTTACTGATATTAATTTAACATATACCTGACTCCTTCTATAAGAGAATAAACATTATGAGAGTAAACACCTTGTCTGTCTTGTTCATCTGTCTAATATCTAGAGCCAGAAAATATGCCTGGCTCATAGAAGTCACTTGAAAATCCTTACTAGTGGGGAGGAAGGAAAGGAGGGGAGAAGGCATCAGAGAAGAAGGGATGACGAGAGGGAGGCAGGAGGAAGTCAAGCGCTCACCACAATGGCTAGCACACTACCCAGGCACTCAATATACTTCCGTATTTTCACCTGTGATGTTTGGCAGGTTTCTTAAACTTTATAAGCCTTTCTTATCTGTAAAAGCTTAATGATCATGTATACTATACATTCGATATGGTTGCTGTGAGAAATAAATGAAAAACAAGTAATAAATGCAAAGTATATAGCATCAGTCAATCCTAAAGGAGATCAACCCTGAATATTCTTTGGAAGGACTGATGCCGAAGCTGAAGCTCCAATGCTTTGACCACCTGATGGAAAGAGCCAACTCACTGGAAAAGACCCTGAGGCTGGAAAAGATTGAAGGCAAAAGGTGAAGGGGGCAGCAGAGGATGAGATAGTTAGATAGCATCACGGACTCAATGGACATGAGTTTGAGCAAATTCCAGGAGACAGTGAAGGACAGAGGAGTCTGGTGTGCTGCAGTCCATGGGGTCACAAAGAGTCGGACATGCACAATAACAACAACGGATAGTACATGGAGTTTCCCAGGTGTCCCAGAGGTAAAGAACCTGCCTGCCCATGCAGGAGATGCAGGAGATGGCAGCTCAGTTCCTGGGTTGGAAAGATTTGGCTGGAGGAGGAAATGGCAACCCATTCCAGTATTATTACCTAGAAAATTCCATGGAGAGAGGAGCCTGGCATGCTATGGTGCATGGGGTCAAAAAAGAGCTGGACATGACTTAGTGACTAAACAGTAGCAACATACAGTATGAGGCAGAGAAGGATATATGTTCACCAAATATCAACCATCAGTGTTGCCATTACTCCTCTCACATAAATAGCATCATCCACCATGAACTTTGTGCTTTCACATAAGTAGAACTTATAGATTATTGGTAAGAACTCATTCAAATATTGCTACACCTTCTTATATGAAAGAACCATTTATATTGTCATTAATAAATAAGCCAGGAAATACCAATCAGCATGTGTAGTTATTAAGTTCATATGACCAAAGTTATACTTCAACCAAAGGACTGCATGACCCTTTAATTAGAAATTATAATCTCCTCTTAATGTTTGATGGCTGAATCAAACCATAAGAAACATTAAACTACACCTAAGTAGTTTTGAATTCATCCTTGTGTTTCTGCGTAGACAGAGAAGTTGCCTTCAATTTTAAGTAAGGTTAGTATTTCTGACCACAAGCAATAACAGAGCAGTAAAGCAAAGCACCATTGGAAAATAAAAATATTTTCCAACGATTTTGTGTTCATGGCTCGAAGGGTGCATCATGTTATTTCTTCCTTTTCAGCATAGCAGTTTTCTTTTTAATTCTTATAATGAAATACCTTAAAGTACTTTAAGGAAGATTTTCTGCGGAAAGAGATTAATATGTGAAAAGCGATGACACGAATGACCCCCTCAGCCAGGAATTGCAGTTTAATTGGCTAATACAATGACAAGAGTGCTGAAGGGGAAATGGAGTGCCGTTTTTGGCATTTCCATCACACTATTTCTTGTTCTAAGAGCTCCCTAAGTGTGTAACCGCTGAGAGCTTTGCCAAGGGTTCACGCGTGTATAGATGGCTCCATTTATATATCCCTGAGGATGGAGTTGCAGATCCGCGCTCATTCTGAGCGGCCTCCCCCCAAAAGGTTGTCGGGAAGAGATCAATTGGGATTAAGTTTTGTACTGACCTGGATAAAGGGACACTTCATCACCGCAGGGGCGTGCTGCGGAGGGAACAGACTCTCCACGCTGGGTCTGTGGGCTCCTCTCTCCGCAGCGAGACTGAGCGGTCGGGCCTATCTGTGTGCGCGCTTTGGCCATCCGCTTTCACATTGCGCACCCAACAGTGAATCTCACCCTGCGAGCGTCAAGGCCCCTGGCTCCTCCCCGGGAGATAACGCTCCTGAGAACAGCGTCGCTGTTCAGCGAGCGCTCACTGTGTCCCAGCCTCCACACGGGGCAAATGAATAAGATGCAGCTTTGAGGGATGAAGAGACTTGGCCAAGAACGAGATAGAAGGGAGAGTGGTGCTTGTGTGTGTGTGTGTGATGGGCGGTGGGGCAGGTGTGAGCCCGCAGGAGCACCATCCCCCTCAGAGGGGATGGGGACATGTCATAATTTCCATCCCCCATAGTACTTTCATATATATATGTATATACACTTCTTATAAAATATATGTATTTATATGTATATTTATTTATGTGGGCTTCCCTGATAGCTCAGTTGGTAAACAATCTGCCTGCAATGCAGGAGACCCCTGTTGGATTCCTGGGATGGGAAGATCCCCTGGAGAAGGGAAAGGCTACCCACTCCAGTATTCTTGCCTGGAGAATTCCATGGACCGTATAGTCCATGGGGTCACAAAGAGTCAGATGTGACTGAGCGACTTTTGAGGGCTTCCCTCATAGCTCAGTTGTTAAAGAATCTGCCTGCCATGCAAGAGACCCTGGTTCGATTCCTGGGTTGGGAAGATCCACTGGAGAAGGGAAAGGCTACCCACTCCAGTATTCTTGCCTAGAGAATCCCCATGGACAGAGGAGCCTGGCGGGCTATAGTCCATGGGGTCACAGAGACTAGACATGACTAGTGACTAAGCTCAGCACAGCATTTATGACTCCACCAGGCCCTGACTGCTCTGCAGGCTTTTCTCGTTGCAGGGACCAGGGGCTACTCTTTGGCTGTGGTGTACAGGCTTCTCATTGTGGGGGCTTCTCTTGTAGGGCACAGGCTCTGGGAGCAGAGCCCACGGGCTCTGGGGCTCTTCAGGAGTTGTGGCACCCAGGCTCAGCTGCCCCATGGCGTCCAGGATCTTCCCGGGCCAGGGATCGAACCTGGGTCCCCTGCATTGGCAGGCGGATTCTTTACCCCTGAGCCACCAGAGAAGCCCGTCCTCCACAGTACTTTGCAGAGGACTTTTCCTCCCAATGTGGTCCTTCTGTCATACCAGGCACTCCTGACCTCTTCTCTGGGTTTCTTGGGAAGTTGAAGGCCATCAGCTCATCAAACAACAGTATGAAACAGAACTTTCGTAGCAGGAGGCTCTCCCAGGAGACCCTTTGCTCTCTCCTATAGGTCGTATTTTGCCCTCCCGCCCACCCAAGTGTTCATCAGACGTATGTTCACCTTCTGCACCCCTAAACTGCTCATCAGACATACATGATCATGTCTGCACTTTTCCCAGATCATTCCCCAGATGAAGTTCTCGCGTCTACTCACATAGATCCTAGGAGAGTCACCCTCAGACATCAGTGATGTTCTGGGCCTCAGGCTGCAGTGAATAGTGACAAAAGGACTTTGTCATCTGACAAGGGAGTTGGACGAGTCAGGAAACAACTAAAATCTGAGGACCTGCATGGGAGGCTCGCAGAGACTGTGGACCGCTGTGAGAAGGAGACGTAAGTGGGCTATGGCCCCAGGAAAGGCCGTCTAAAGGCAGGAATCCCTGAGCTGAGACAGTCAATGTGTGTTTCATGTGTGGAGGCAGGAAGCAAGAAATAATAATATAGGTGTAGGGAAGCTGATGAGGAAAGGCTCAGAGGCAGGACATTGATGGGTGAACTCAGGGGGTCAATCCAGTTCAATATGAGAACAGCATGAACCGCTATGAAGGGTGTTAAGATGGAGCTGTAGTATCCACAGGGCCAGGGCTTAAAGAGCCCTGAAAGATACACCAGGAAGCTTGGATTTGGACTGAAGCGGAGTCCCTAATAGACTTGTCAGGCGCTAGTGGTAAAAGGACCTGCCTGCCGATGCAGGAGGCATAAGGGATACGGCTTTGATTCCCTGGAGGAGGGCGTGGCAGCACATTCCAGGATTCTTGCCTGGAGATTCCCATGGACACAGGAGCCTGACGGGCTACAGTCCACAGGGCCACAGAGTCGGATGTGACTGAAGCAACGCACCAGGCAGGTGGCAGACTCGTCACGTTTTCTTGCTCTCAGGTTGAAGTCTCCATTCATGATCCCCAAAATAATAAAGACGGAGAATCGTGTCTTCTGGGAGCAGAAGCTTTCAGGATCATGCTGTGTGTGCGCTTTCAGAAGGTTACTCTGGGGGCAGGGTGTCAGCAGGTTAGACATTGCGGGGATTTGGGAATGAGGCTGTCAGCAGAAAGGTTCTTGCAATGGCCTAAGTGGACAGTGGTTTTGTCCTAATCTAAACTGTGATGAGTTGGGATGGGGAGGAGGGCAGGGGGAGAGTGGCGGAGAGCAAAGAAGCAGATGGGAGAGACAGATGAGGGCCTGTTTGGAGAGATCTTATCCAGAATGACTGGGGCTGCCTTCCAGAGGGAGGAGAAGAAGAAGGCTTAAAGCTGTGTGCTTTTTTTTTTTTTTTGCCTGAGAGAATGGCCTAGGGCTTGTCCTAGGAAGCTTCTGGAAACTTCTACCTGGGGTAGTCATCAGTTGAGAATTTTGTAGGTTGAAAGGAGAAAGCACTGAGATGGTTTGAAGAAAACCACATGGTCAATATACAGAGGGCTTCCTAGGAGGTGCTAGTGCTAAAGGACCTGGCTGCCAATGCAGGAGACATAAGAGACACAGGTTCGATCCCTGGGTGGAGAAGATCCCCTGCAGGAGAGCATGGCAACCCACCCCAGTATCCTTGCCTGGAGAATCCCTATGGACAGAGGAGCCTGGTGGGCTGCAGTACATGGGGTGTCAAAGAGTCAGACACAACTCAAGTAACTTAGCACAAATATACATAACTGAGGGCTTACCCTCAGTTCAAACAAATGGACATAGCATAATATATATTCCTTCACCTTGCAACAGAGGGTCAAAATGTGTTTGTTTTGTTGTTGAGGTTCAGTCACTAAGTTGTGTCCGACTCTTTGCAACCCCAAGGACTGCAGCATGCCAGGCTCATCTGTCCTTCTTTATCTCCTGGAGTTTGCTCAAACTTACGTCCATTGAGCCGGTGATGCCATGCAACCATCTCATCCTCTCTCATCCCCTCCTCCCACCTTCAATCTTTCCCATCATTGGGGTCTTTTCCAAAGAGCCAGCTCTTCACATCAAGTGGCCAAAATATTGGAGCTTCAGCTTCAGTCCTTCCAAAGAGTATTCAGGGTTGATTTCCTTTAGGATTGACTGGTTTGATCTCCTTGCTGTCCAAGGGACTCTCAAGAGTCTTCTCCAACACCACAGTTCAAAAGCATCAATTCTCCTTACACATAAGATATGTGTGCATTTGATGTGTCTACTAGCCACACAGACAATAGAGCTGTCAAACATCCCGCTCATGGGGACAAATGAGTTTGTGTCTGTGCTCTGAAGCCATTGACTTATCTCCAGGCTAAAGGGTGTTCTAACTTGCAAAGCTGTGTGTCTGGTCAGAGTGGGTCCTCTATGGCTGGCCTCCCGTGGGGGACCTTATGTCTGTAGTTCCTCAGTCACTCAGTCATGTCTGACTCTTTGCAACCCCATGGACTGTAGCCTGCCAAGCTCCTCTATCCATGGGATTCTCCAAGCAAGAATACTGGAGTGGGATGCCATCTCTTTCTCCAGGGGATATTCCAGACCCAGGGATCTAACCCGCATCTCTTGCATTCCTGTACTGCAAGCAGATTCTTCACCACTGTGGCTACCTGGGAAGCTCTGTGGTTCCTTGTGCTCCTCTGAAAGGTGCATTGTTGTTGTAAGGACAGCATGTCCCCATGGCGGAAGGGAACAGTAAACAGGGTAAGTGGGAACAGAGTGTGTGCTCAAGTTAGACACGTGTTCAGCTTTCTATTCCAGTCCTGTCCTCCTAGCTTTGAGTTTCTGGGCCCAGGGAAGCTAATTGCACAAGCTCAGCTTCCTGCTTTGACCAGACTGTTCCATGTCCTTGTGTTTCTGCCAGTGCTGAGCCTGCTGCCAGAAATGCCCCTTCCCTTTTCACTGCCCCCACGTACACCCCCTCCACAACCACCTAAAGTTCCTTGCTGTTCCATGTCCTGACCCAGTATACGCATCATGGGTGGGGTGGGGGGCGGCGCAGTGCAGGGACTCAGGCTGATCCAAGACCTGGTGAGTTGGAATCTGCTTTGTGACATTATCTGCAAGTCACTTCAGTTGTGTCTGACTCTTTGCCACCCTATAGACCCTAGCCCACCAGGTTCCTCTGTCCATGGAACTCTCTAGGCAAGAATACTGGACTGGGTTGCCATGCCCTTCTCCAGGGGATCTTCCCAACCCAGGAACTGAACCTGCATCTCGTGTTATCTCCTGCATTGCAGTCAGATTGTTTACCCACTGAGCCAGCTGGGAAGCCCCCATGTGTCCCTAAATGTGTGAAAAGTGCTGGAGATAAACCCTGCTCATTTTTCAGTCATCAGCTCAGGGCCACCTCCTCCAGAGAGCCCTCCCAGATCTCCCACCCCACCCCCCCAGCCTGCTAGAGAGCCTGGTGTGGCGCCAACAATGAGTGTCCCGCTGTCTTCATGAGCCACTTCCAGGCCCTGAGGCTGTCTCTTCCACGGCCGTGCTCTGCGGGAGTAAACCTGGCCTTCACATTGGTCCCCCCACAAGCAGCATCCTGACAGCTCACCTAAGGTCAGAAGTGTGTCGCACTGGGCAATCCTCTGCCTACGCTCCAGCCGCTCCTGTTCCTGCCCTTGGAGCCCCTGTTGTGGGAGCACCTCGGAGGGGAGACCACCTGACCCTGAGTACCCTTGGGCGTGGCCGAAACCACCTGGAGTGCCCAGGGGCCTGCCTACGGCACACTCCAGTGCTCAGAGAAGCAGGATTTCACAGGGTGTAACATGGCGACACTTGGGTGAATTTGCTCAGGTTTTCTCTGAAGAGTTTTTTTAAGAGTTACTTGAAGCAGAGCCAAGATACACAGAGGGATTAGAAAAGCTCTGTGTTGTTTCTTATTGCTCTTAACTGACTGCCTGCCAGCAGGTGCCCAAACACAATCCCATCTTTCCTCCTCCACCTCTGTCTCAACCACCCCAGAGCCAGCCCGCCGCGCTCCGTGAGGACCCCCATAAGGCCTCTCCCCCTGATCTGTCTGCTCCCACGTCCCACCATCCGCCCTCTCCACGGCCGCCGAGATCCACGTGGAGCTCACGCTGCTCTGTGTCCCCAGACTGCACCCTCTCCCCCAGGCCCGCCCCCTCCCCCGGGGTCAGCCCTCTGTGCAGTGGGTCTGCTCTCTGCCCGCTTCACCTCTGCCCCGTCACCTCTGCCCCATGTCCACGCCTGGGAACCCGGTTCCCAGGCCTTTACAACTCCGCTTCTCTGCCTGGAGCATTCTGCCCCTTGACTTCCCCAGGTTGACTTGCCTTCTTGAGAGCAGCATGGATGTCAGCTTGCTGGCATCACCCTGGTTACCCACCCCCCCATCTGATTATCTGCAGAGCAAATATCACCATCCTTTGTCTCTGCTTCTTTAGGAGCAGAGCTCTCCTTTCACTCCAGTGGAAACTATGGGGCTCGAAAACCAAGGCTCATTGTTTTTTTTTTTTTTTTCATCTCTGCATCCCAAATGCCTGAACAAAGATAAAGATCATAGAAACTCCACAGATATTGACAAAATAAAAGGGTGCAGATGAGCAAAGCAAACAAACTTTTGTCCAAATAAGAGGTACTCTGTGCTCCAGGGAATCTGGTGGGACAGGTCTTTAGATAGTTGGATGTTTTTAGGAACAGATTTTATGATCTCAATCCTTACATCTCCTCATATCTAGAGAACCACTAAATCCCTTCCTGGTGACATCAGATCCTCATGACTAACAAAAAGCCTTTTGTAAAACAAGTGCTTCATGGTACCCCCTTCTCCAAAACCTTATATATTGACGTTCTCCCACTGCTGCTTTGGAGCAGTCTCTCAGAGCTATCTGAGATGCTGCCTCCTGAGTTGTAGACCTCCTTTTGCCCCAAATAAAACTTGACTCACAACTCTCAAAAAAAAAAAAAAAAAAAAAGGTCAAATGTGCTGGTAGCCCTCCAAATTCTAGCAGGCCCTTTTCTGGGCTGTGTTATATTCCCCAGGGCTGCCTGCTGCCTGCGCTTCCAGGGCCCCCTGGGTGGCGCCTTTGGCCTCCGCAGTAAATGGAAGAACAGGGCAGAAGGTGCTGGAAGTCATTTCTGGCCCCATGACAGCCCTGCACTGAACTCGGATGACTCCACTGGCCCCTCTTCCCTCCAGGCCCAGGGGTGGGAACAGCCTCCCTACGGCCGGCACCCAGGGACCCATCCTTGGCCCTTCCCCCATCCCTGCCGCAGCCCAGGTAATCGCCTTCATTCCAGTCCCTCCACCTGCTCCATTTGGATGAAGTGATGCTGCTGCTGCTGCTGCTAAGTCGCTTCAGTCGTGTCCGACTCTGTGCGACCCCATAGATGGCAGCCCACCAGGCTCCGCCGTCCCTGGGATTCTCCAGGCAAGAACACTGGAGTGGGTTGCCATTTCCTTCTCCAATGCATGAAAGTGAAAACTGAAAGTGAAGTCGCTCAGGCGTGTCCGACTCTGGCTAGTCGGAACCTCACTGGAGCATGGGTAATCTCATTTCTGTCCGTGAGATTTAGGAATATTTTCTCTATACACAAATTACATCAACACACATATTCTTTTCACTATTTATTTTAAAACATTTAAACATTTTTGAAACTCTATTTTTACATTTTCACTTATTCACAAAACAACTAAATAGGCCCAGTATCTATCTGTACCGTGCATGTGTATGTGTGTTTGCCCTGAAGAGAAAGCTTTTTAATTTTGTCTTCATAAACCTTGGGAATGTTGAAAAACAAACACTATCTTGAACAAAATAATAAAAGTTAAGAAAAAGTTATTACATAGAAAGACATTGTTACAAAATCTTAAATCTTCCAATCTGTATATCTAGGATCCATCTTAAGAATTTATTACTAAACTATGAATGTAGGAAGGCGCACACTGACAAATATGTAGTTTAAATGTGGTGTTGTTTTAAGTTTTTTTTTAAAACCAATTGAAGTTTGCTAAGGCAAAAATTAAGTTACTTCTTCAGATTTTTAAAAATAGCCATAGTATACAGAAATGGTCTGTATTGTGCTAAGCTCTTCCATCCACGTAAAACTTAAAGGATGTTTGGCGTCATAGTGGGCCTTTAATGTAAACCAAAATAAAATACTTATATACTACTGAAAGGTCCAGTGGAGATATTATGTATTCACGAGAATTATATTACTGACTGTATATTTAAATAATACTACCATAAAGTTATAATGCTATGCTAATAAGAGTAATTGTGGCATAAATTGAGTAATAGTAACTTAACTAAAAAAAAGCACAGATCAAAATTACTTGAACAGAAATACATGTAAATGAAAAATTGAAAAAAATCTTATAAACTATAATGTTTCATCTACTTGAATAAAGCAATCGATTAAGTTACAGTAGCTAAAAATAGAGAGAAAAACAGAAATTACTTTAAAAAGGGAAAACACACGCTGATGTTGAGTCCTGGTTGTGAGTGTCCGGCCAGGCTGTGCTGAGCTGAGTCACGGCTGCAGGTGACCGCGGGTCCCTGAGTCCTCACGGCGGGATCCTACTCCTCCCCAGGGGGTCACGTGACCCAGGGGCTCCCCCGACCCCTCCGGGCCCCGGTGGGCTGCGGCGGGTGGAGCATGAAGGCCCCTCGGGGCGAGCTGGGAGTTGTACTCGACCTGCGCCAGCACCTGCCGGAGGCGGGCGTTCTCTCGGGCCAGCGCGCTGAGCTCTCTCTCCATCCGCACGGCCGCCTCCCAGCTTTCCCGAGCTCTTTCCTCGCAGACGCGCACCTCCTGCTGATGGAAGGCAGCGGTTCTCTCCAGCTCTTTGCGCACGTCTCCAGCTATCTTCTTGGAGAGGTTGCGGATCTGACACTCGGAGTTCAGCTCTCTACACACGCTGAAGAGCTGCTTCTTCGATTCCAAGCAGCGCGCTTCCTCCGCGAACAGTCTTCTGTGAAGCTCCATCAAGCAGCTGTCATGTAAATCAGGCAGGCCTTGGAGCTTCCGCTTCAGCAGCTGGATCTCACAGTCGAGCCGTGAATTTTCACACCGCAGGGACGCTTCCTCAATGTGGAGGCTTGTGGTTCGTCCTGGAAGCTCTTCCCTCCCTTGCTGATGTCCCCTCGGGTGTCTGGCCGTCGCTTGCTGTTCCCCTTCGGGACGTGGCAGGGACACCCCGCCGTCAGCATCGTCATTGACGCCCTGCAGGTCAGCCTCCGGCCCCTGGACAGGGGGATGGCCGTTTTCTGCTTCCTTCTTTTGCTGGACTTCTGGGGCCCCGTCACCCCGGCGGTCTCCAAGGAGCTCAGGGGAGGGGAGGGTGGTCAGCAGGTGTTCGGCTGTGGATCTTAGTCGGTTGACCCTGTCCTCCAGGACCCGCTCCTTGCGGGCCTCGGGCGGCTCCGGGCCTCCTCCCAGCCCCTCCTTTTCCTGAACTCGCTGCTCTTCTCTCTCGATTTCTTGGTCAGACGGTTCTGGACTTTCTGGAAAATCAACACTGTTGTTCAAATCACTCATTTCTTTCTTCTGAGGTTGTTCTCCATCATCCTCTGATGCTTGTAAGGTGTGTTTTCCATCAGTAACTTGGGAAAGTGGAGAAGACCGGCCGTGCCACACGTTCTCCAGGAAGTCCGCCAAGTCCTGAAACGAGGACCCGCTCAGGTCTGCGTTCATCGCCGACAAGCACAAGGTCTGTAAGGCGGGAGGGCTGGCCTCCACCCGAGGCGGCTTGAGGTCTCCATCAGCCTGAGCCCGTGGTCCAACATCCTCACTACACTTCCCGCAGACTTCCTTACGGGCAGAAGACCTTTTCCCTCGCAGCTTCACACTTCTGAAATCGTGCCATCTCCTTACGGTGAGAACCAGCACCACAGCACATGCCAGGATCTCCCAGGGAAACTCAGGGAGACCCGAGACGTGTGTCCAGCTCTCAGAAACCACCAGCAGAGTGCCCCATAGATGCTGCAGCATCAGCTGGAAGGCAGGCCCCAGGGCAGGCAGCAGGCTCTCCATGTCTGCGAGGGCTCCACTGCTCTGCCTCTGAGATCCAGGGGCCTCAACTGACCACCCAGAACCCTGCGAAGTGTTCCATCTCCAAGGTAAACAGGTGCCTGACAACCAGGGCTGGTCAGTTAGGCGGGGGAGGGGAGGCCAGCCAGGTTCTAGGAAGCAGTTCTCCCCAAGTGCTCTGAAAGAGAGATCTAATCACCTACACAGGCCCTGGGGGGGGGTGCAAACAGCTGATCTCAGCTTGAATCTGGGCCGTCTAGGTGCACCTGGCCCTATAGTGAACCTTGGGGGTCAGAGCAGGGCCAGGCTACACCCCTTTCTGTGAACAAGCGCACATTAGGGGCAGAGTGGTGGGGCCTCTTCCCTGGGTGAGGCCTGTTCTCTGGACTCAAAGTTTCCTCCTGCTGCAGAGGACGCTGGGCCTGTCCCCAAAGCCCAGGGGCCTGCCCTCCTCTGAGGCTCTCTCTCCTGTGTGTGGTCACCACGCAGGCACAGCCCAGGACTGGACCAGTACAGGCAGAGTATTCCAGAAAAGGTTCTGGGTTGGTTGTTCTTCTCCAGCCCCTTCTGTGGGGTGACATTTAAAGAAGCAGGAGGAGTATTTCCCCTCCCCTCCCAACCCCCCAGACCTTCCCACCTCCTTCCTCCTCTCCCCTCTTTGCTCTTTTATCCTCTCTTTACCTCTATTGCCTCTCCTGTTTTTCTATCCTCTTATTTCCTCCCTCTTTTGTGCTTTAAAAAAACCCGTATTTATAAAAATTCTAAATTGTTCATATAAATAGATATGATGTGTAACTCTGAACTGACACGTTCCATGTGTCCAGGTTGGGACTGGTCACCAGGCCCTGCACAGCCTCCTGAGGCCTGCCCCGTTGTCTCCAGGAGGTGAGCTGCTCCTTCCTGCTTCCTCTGCTCCCGATGCTCAGACAGAAGCATCAGGTCTCTGAGGAGCCTGGAGCTCTTGCTGGTCAGCGCTCAGAGCCCAGGCTTCGTTTCTTCCCTGAGTCTTCACTTATTCGGCTCCCAGAGTTCTCTTCCCATGCAGAGTGATGTCAACCTTTCCACTGCAGGGTCACCTTTGAGCTGCCCCACCCTGGTGTATGTGTATTTGTCTGTGTGTAGTGGTGTGTGTGTGTATGTGTTTGTCCTCAAGGGAAAGTTTTTATTCTGACTGCCAAATATTAGAGACATTTAAACAAAACAGTATTTTAAGCAAAACAACTGTGGATGAAAAATGTCACCTGCCATATGAGTAAACAAAAAGTTGCTGCAGCCATCAAGCTGTCAGTCATTGAATCCACCCTGGACTGTGCACCCTGAGGGGATTCAGGATGGAAAAAAGCCAGCTACCAGCCCTAGAAAGTTAAATTACATCATAGTGGCAATTTCAATGAACCCAGACCCCTGCATCTTCTACAAGGAAAAATCGCTAAATTTGACAGGTTCAGTTAACAGATTCAAACAGTTGTTAATTATGGAAGGGAGGGGATGGGAGACCAGGAAGAATCAATCAGGAGCAGCCCTGGGGCAAGGTCCTGGTTCCCTACCAATGGACACACACAACATCTTTGAGCTACTTTGCAGATACTGAAACCCCCTCCAGGTGGGAGAAGTTAACAGTTAACAATGGTAGGCTGCCCACAAGCAAGTAGACCCCAGATCAGTTGAACTGAAGATTGACAATGGGGACTCTTACTTACCACCAATGCATCAGAACAATGTCCATGAGCTGATCACACCCTGTTTTTGTTCGGTTGCTAAGCCATGTCCAACTCTGCAACTTTATGGACTGCAGAACGCCAGGCTTCCCTGTCCTTCATTGACTCCCAGAGTTGGCTCAAACTCCTGTCCCTTGAGTCGGTGATGCCATCCAACCGTCTCATCCTCTGTCACCCCCTTCTCCTCTTGCCCTCAATCCTCATCAGGATTTTTTTCTAATGAGTTGGCTTTTAGCATCAGGTAGCCAAACTATTGGAACTTCAGCTTCAGCATCATAGGCCTTTCCAATGAATATTCAGGGTTAACTTCCTTTAGGATGGACTGATTTGATCTCCTTGCAGTCCAAGGGACTCTGAAGAGTCTTCTCCAGCACCACAGTTTGAAAGCATAAATTCTTCGGTGCTCAGCCTTCTTTAAGGTCCAACTCTCACATCTGCCCTCTTTTACTATAAAACTTGTCACTCTCTTCTCCAAGTTGGGACACTTGGTTTTGAGGGAATTAACCCACTGTGTCCCCCTTTGCCTGGCAAAGCATTTGAACTATTCTTTTCTGCTTCTCCCAAAACTCTATCTCTGAGATTCGATTTGGTACTGGTGTACAGAGAAGCTTTTGGCTTCAAAGTCTTTAACTCGAGACATTTCTTTAATAAGCAGTTACCTTTTGATGTTCCCGCTATCTGGTATTTATTGCAAAGCCCCCTCTATCCTGGCTTCTCCCTTACCTCCTCAGAGCAGTCCCTCAGGCTTAAGTTCTCAGAAAACCCACCAAATAAAACATAATTCTCAGCTTTTAAGCTGTGAACTTTTTTCAGTTGACACAACAAAACTTTTTTTTAAAAGGTATTAAATAAAAAAACCAACTGTTAAATATCAACTCCCTTACATTAATCAATGGATTTAGAGCCAAGCTAATAGAAACACTTAAAAATTTGAATGTTGTATTGTTAAGGGTTTGGGGGCATCATTTTTTAAAAATCTAATAAAAATTCCTCCCTGCAAATATTAAATTATTTGTACAGATTTCTAATAACAGAAAGGGTCTACATTGTTCCAAATGTCAAAATTTGGGGTTGGCATAAATCGTAGTGGACATTCATTTAAGCCAAAATACAGTACTTATACTAATTCTGAAAGGTCCACTGATGGAGAGGTAATGTATTCATGAGAATTAGATTAACAATCTTATATTTTTAAAATAGTAACTTAAAATTATATACCAAATTCCAATAAGAGTAATCATGCTATCGGTTAGATTGCAGTAGCTAAACTAAATAGAAATACGTCAAAATTACTATAAGACAGAAGCACATAGAAATGTTGTGTCCTGGTTGTGTGTGTCCAGACCTGGCTGCCGTGAGCTGAGTCAAACCTGCAGGTGACCCCGGGTTTCTGAACCCTCATGATGGGGTCCTTCTCCTGCTTGGGGGGCTTCATGACCCAGGGGCTCCCCTGGCAGCTCCAGGCCTCTGTGGGCTCTGGGTGGAGCAACAGGGGCACAAGAGTCCTTTGGGAAAGGCTGGAAGTTGGATTCAACCTTGGCCAACATTTGCCTTTTGCAGTCCTGCTCCTTGAGCTTTCTCTCTATGGCTGCAGCCATCACTCGGCTTTCTTGAGCTCTTTTCTCATAGAATCATGTCTCCTGGTGATGGTAGGAAGTGGTTCTTTCCAATTCTTTGCCCATGTCTTCAGCTATCTTCTTGGAAACATTGTGAATCTGACATGGGGAGTTCATGTCTCTACACACATTGGTTTCTTCTTGATTTCTGAGCAGTAGTGTAGAAGCTAACGTAGTACAAATCCTCTTGAGTAGTGATGAAAGTTTACAGGAATAATATCGGGGCAAGACAACAGCATGTGTCTTCAGATGTGATGCACTGAAAGGAATGTGATAATATTTCTTTGGTTGTCCTGCAAAAATGCAGAGCTGGAATCAAATCATGAAGAAATATCACACAAACCTGAAATGAGGAACATTCCACAAAATTACTGCACATGTGCTTCAAAACAGAGCTTCCCTGGTGTCTCAGATGCTAAAGAAACCACCCGCAGTGCAGGAGGCCTGGGTTCAACCCCTGGGTTGGAAAGCTCCCCTGGAGAAGGGAGTGGAAACCCACTCCAGTATTCTTACCTGGAGAATCCCATGGACAGAGGAGCCTGGTGGGCTACAGTCCACGGGGTCACAAACAATCAGATCCAGTTGAGTGACTAAGCAAGCACATGCTTCAAGACAGTAAAGGTCTGTTTAGTTCTTTGGCCCATGCACTGCAATGTTCATCACAGCACTATTTATAATAGCCAGGACATGGAAGCAACCTAGATGCCCATCAGCAGACGAATGGATAAGGAAGCTGTGGTACATATACACCATGGAGTATTACTCAGCCATTAAAAAGAATTCATTTGAATCAGTTCTAATGAGATGGATGAAACTGGAGTGAAGTAAGAGTGAACAGAGTGAAGTAAGCCAGAAAGATAAAGACCAATACAGTATACTAACGCATATATATGGAATTTAGAAAGATGGTAACGATAACCCTATATGCAAAACAGAAAAAGAGACACAGATGTACAGAACAGACTTTTGGACTCTGTGGGAGAAAGCAAGGGCGGGATGTTTTGACAGAACAGCATCAAAACATGTATATTATCTAGGGTGAAACATCACCAGCCCAGGCTGGATGCATGAGACAAGTGCTCGGGCCTGGTACACTGGGAAGACCCAGAGGAATCGGGTGGAGAGGGAGGTGGGAGGGAGGATCGGGATGGGGAATACATGTAAATCCATGGCTGATTCATGTCAATGTATGACAAAAACCACTACAATATTGTAAAGTAATTAGCCTCCAATTAATAAAAATAAATGGAAAAAAAAACCAGTAAAGGTCACGAAAGACTGAGAAAGAACTGAGACATTGTTTCAGAGGCATTTAACAATTGAGGCATTGTTAAAGAGATCCAGGGAACATGACATTTTAATGTGCTGATCCTGGATTAGAACCTGGGCCAGAGGGGGAGAAATAGAGATGAGAGTATTTGAGAAATTGACAAAATTCTAATACGGATGATGGATTAGATAAATGTTATGTCAATGTTAAATTCTAATTTTGGTCACTGTACTATGGTCAGGAAATACTTAACAGGGTTTTAATGGCTTTAGTTTTTGTCAAGAGTTGTCAGAGTTACCAATAATTTCTCAACTGTATCCACTTAATGCCATTTATACCCAAACAATGGCTCTTGCTATTTAGATCTTTCCTCATTTTCTGGGTGGGAATATTTTCGTAGTAAGAAAGATAGCATATAAAATCATAATAATACCCTATGGAGGTCTAAATCAGCTTTGAACCTCTTAGTGTCTGAAAGACATTATACATTATACATGTTCCAGTCTGGAACATGTATTCCTGCCTGGAACGTGCAGGCAAACTTCTCCAGTTGAGTTTATCTTCAAATTCTCCCTTCGGCCTTCCTTCCTGCCATTATAAAGTCTGAACTGGTTCAGTGCTTGAAAAGCTTCTGGTTCCCAGGTTCCCTCTGACTCCTATGAAAAGCTGTTTCTAAATTCTCATAGCTGGTGTCTTAAAACAACCAACATGCATTCTCTTATAATGCTACGGGCCAGAACTATGAAATCAAGGTGTCAGCAAGCAGTCCTTGCTGTTCCCTGGCTTGTAGCTGCATCACGCTGGTCTCTGCCTCCACCCCCCTGTGACTTTCTCTCTGTCTGTCTCTATCTTCTCTCTGCTCCATCAGTATCAGATTTAGGGTCAGCACTAACCCAGCTTGTTCTCATTTCCATCCTAAATTACATCTGCCAAGACCCTGTTTCCAAATAAGGGCATATTCTTATTTGGTTCCAATTTGACATGAACTTTTTTGGGGATGCTATTCAACCCATGGGCTTCCTGGTAGCTCAGTGGGAAAGAATCTACCTGCCAATGCAGGAGATGCAGGTTCAATCCCCGAGTCGGGAAGATCCCCTGGAGAAGAAATGGCTATCCACTCTAGTATTCTTGCCTGGAGAATCCCATGGACACAGAGCCTGACCCATAACAGTCTATGGGATTGCCAAAGAGGCAGACACAACTTAGCATCTAAACAACACCAAATTCAATGGGTATACCAATACCAATAGCTGGTATTCGTGCCTCAGTTCCCATGGGGTTTCTGCGTAGCTTGAAAACCCTCAGCTTGGCCTTTTCTCTTCCTAATTCTTGATTTTATCTTTGCATACGACTTTCTCCTTCCACCCACCTTTCAGAGTTCCTGAAACTCTCTTTTGCCTTCCTTTGTCTTTATTCTGCAACCCCACTGAGACTGTATGCCCCTCCCAAAGCCACCCCTGGCTCCCAGAATCCAGGCCTATTAAACATGTGTCCCACGTGTGAATTCTACACAGGAAGCCGAAAAATGAAAGGTGCACAAGGCTCTGTTTGTCAAGACATTTGTCTAGGATGTGGCTGTACACTTACAGACGTGGGCTGCCTCCTGCCAGGTTCTCTGGTCCACGTGGAGGACTATGGCTTGTCGAGTATCTCAGAACCACCGAATTTTTTCCTGTTAAACCTCATTCCAGTTATTTTGGCTCTAAGATAAAGAAAAGTTAATTACTTGCATATTTGATGAACTGAAAAAATCCAGACTGTATATTTTGAATCTTGACCATTTAGGACTACACCCCCAAAGGAACCAAATTAATGATTTCCTTCACTTTTAAGTTGTGTAGAAATCCTGACTGCCTTTTCCACTCTTCAGTTCGGTTCAGTTCTGCCGCTCAGTCATGTCTGACTCTTTGCGACCCCATGGACTGCAGCACACCAGGTTTCCCTGTCCATCACCAATTCCCAGAGTCTGCTCAAACTCATGTCCATTGAGTCAGTGATGCCATCCAACCATCTCATCCTCTATCGTCCCCTTCTCCTCCTGCCTTCAATCTTTCCCAGCATCAGGGTCTTTTACAATGAGTCAGTTCTTTGCATCAGGTAGTCAAAATATTGGAGTTTCAACTTCAGCATCAGTCCTTCCAATGAATATTCAGGACTGATTTCCTTTAGGATGGACTGGTTTGATCTCCTTGCAGTCCAAGGGGCTCTCAAGAGTCTTCTCCAACACCACAGTTCAAAAGCATCAATTCTTCAGTGCTCAGCTTTATTTCTGGTTCAACTCTCACATCCATACATGACTACTGGAAAAACCATAGCTTTGACTAGAAGGACCTTTGCTGGGCCATCAGAACAAGACCCAGCTTTCCCCACAGTCAGTCTCTTCCATCAGGAAGCTTCCATAAACCTCTTATCCTCTTATCCCTCAGAGGGCAGACAGAATGAAAACCACAATCACAGAAAACTAATCAAACTGATTGCATGGACCACGGCCTTGTCTAACTCAATGAAACTGTGAACCATGCCATGTAGGGCCACCCAAGATGGTCGAGTCATAGTGAAGAGTTCCGACAAAACGTGGTCCACTGGATAAGGCAGTGGCAAACCACTTCAGCATTCTTTTTTTTTTTAATTTATTTATTTTAATTGGAGGCTAATTACAATATTGTAGTGGTTTTTGCCATACATTGACATGAATCCGCCATGGGCACATGTGGTCTCCATCCTGAACCCCCCCTCCCACCTCCCTCCCCATCCCATCCCTCAGGGTCATCCCAGTGCACCAGCCCCAAGCACCCTGTCTCATGCATCAAACCTGGACTGGCGATCTGTTTCACATACGATAATATACATGTTTCAATGCTACTCTCTCAGATCATTCTACCCTTGCCTTCTCCCACAGAGTCCAAAAGACTGTTCTATACATCTGTATTCTTGCCTTGAGAACCCCATGAACAGTATGAAAAGGCTTTTCCACTGCACCTATGCAAAGGCCAGGCTCTGTAAAAATAATAGCGATGGTAATAATAACTCTGGAAGATTCCCTGGAGGAGGAAATGTCTACCCACTCCAGTATTCTTGCCTGAAAAATCCCATGGACAGAGGAGTCTGGCGGGCTACAGTCCATAGGGTCACAAAGAGTTGGACATGACTGAAGTGACTTAGCACACACATACGCATGGTACTTGGTAATCAGCAAATGCCTGATTCAGGCTTGATCTTGAGAGAACTCTGCAACATGAGGTAGGGACTGGACCATGCTTGTGTACAGAGGAGAAAACGATCTCATAGCTTCAACTCTTAGATTGGCCCTGTAGGGACATAGTCTGGTCATGGGTAGGACTCATTCATTCATGCTCTTGTTTAATGCTTTCAACTTTGAAAGGGCAAGGAGGAACCATCAGAATTTAATCTTTGCATGAGTGAAAACCTATCAGTCTTGGCAATTAGCTCATCCCTTGCCTGTTTAGACTTCTCTAGGGTTCCTTTTATTTCTATCTGAAAGGTAAGTTAAAACAAAACAAAACAAAGTATCACAGTATGTGGAAAATAACTCAGGCTTCAAAACAACCCTTTGGCGCTAATGGTAAAGAATCACCCACCAATTGTAGGAGAATCGAGAGATGTGGGCTCGATCCCTGGGTCAGGAAGATCCCTGGAGAAGGAAATGTCAACCCACTCCAGTATTCTTGCCTGGAAAATTCCCTACACAGAGGAGCCTGGCAGCCTACAGTCCATGGGGTCACAAAGAGTCGGACATGACTGAGAGACTAACGCTTCAAAACAACCCTCAGTTGAATCCCACCATTGCCACCTACAGACTTGACTTTGGGCTTCTCCCTTAACCTCTTTGAGTGTTGGTTTGTGCACCTGTAACGTCAATGACATATATCATGCACCCTGCATGAAACGCCCCCCTCACAGAACAGATACAGATTAAACCTGCAGCAGGCTTCCTCTTCACTCTTGGGAGACTCCGATCTTGGAACAAGACTGGTTTCCAGACTACAATGGCAAGGTTGACATTACAGTAACCTTGAGCCAGTGTGCAAACACTGAGATCTGACCACTTCAGGGTGGGTGGGTATGGGGTGGTAGGAATCAGTGCCTGGGTAGAGGAGGGTGGTCTGTTCTCTAATTGCTCAAGTTCATCCGGGCCTTGCCTCCTGGAAACTCATCTCTGTTTTCGTGCTTGGATTCACCCCCACCAGATGAGAAGATAATCATCTCCCTCATCATACTGCTATAAAGAATTGTTATAAAACAATTGTCTTAAATGAATTTTGAGAGAGAAAATGTTAAGCTGGAACTCTGAAAGCATTACAAAAATCAATGAGGAAGTCTGTTTTCAGTTAGCAAGATCCCTAACTAGGAGGGATTAAATAGCTCTTACCAAAGTGCACATTATATAATTTCATCACACACGGTGAGCCATCATCTCAGCATCAGGCCCTGAACCAACATCTGAAATACCTTTTCCCTTAATCCCCATCATCCGAGAATAAACACTCTTAATGAAAGTCTCAAGAGGAGGTGAAAGGAATTTGTTTTTTCAGTTGATTTTAACTCTCTTTCCTAGAGTAGGGGGCTGTCCTGGGTGGTGCCTTCCTTACAACACCTCAGTCAAATATGACCACAGCCGCTGCTTCTAGAAATTTCCCGGGCACCAAGAATCAGGACCTGGTACCTGGCGCAATGAACAGCCACCAGGATGTTTTGAGTTCCACTTTGCTAACTACTCTTTACTCTGTGGGTGAGCTCATATTTTAAATCTTGCCAAGAGAGACATACCCTTGAACTCTGCAATCCTGTCCCGCGATGTTGAAAGCTTAAAAGGAATCAAACATGTTCTTATTTCAAAACACAAAAGCAAGTATTTCTGAGGCTGTCTCAAAAAAGCTCCTTGGAATTAGCATCAATTACTCACTATATGTAGAGAAGGAAATGGCAACCCACTCCAGTATCTCTGCCTGGAAAATTCCATGGACAGAGGAGCCTGGCAGGCCACAGTCTACAGGGTTGCAAATAGTCAGACACGACTGAGCAACTTCACTTCACTTCTTCACTCACTATATGATGAAAGAACCACACACACATGAATGCTCTAGAGGAGTGTTTGCTGGGAATAGTGTAAAGAGAATTTGAGAGCCAGACCATTAGTAGGAACATAAAGACAGATCTGAAGGTGGGAAATGGTGTTTCTTGGCAATAGGAGTTTCTGGATCTTGAAAAACTCTGTTTATGGTTTTACCAGGAGCTTGTAACATCATCTAGAAAATAGGTTTACAAAGGTAATTAAGTAAAGTAAATAGGAAACCGCATGGAACATTTGGCAGTGAATTATATACTTTTTCTGACTAAGCTAGCAATACACATATTCTTTATGGAACATGTGAAAAATAAAAAATATGGCATGTAGAAGAAAACAAAAATCACCCATGCATTGCATGGAGTATTGGAGTTTCAGCCTCAGTATCAGTCCTTCCGATGAATATTCAGTATTGATTTCCTTTAGGATGGACTGGTTGGATCTCCTTGCAGTCCAAGGGACTCTCAAGAGTCTTCTCTAACACCACAGTTCAAAAACATCAATTCTTTGGTGCTCAGCTTTCTTTATAGTCCAACTCTCATAACCATACATGACTACTGGAAAAGCGATAGCTTTGACTAGACAGACCTTTATTGGCAAAGTAGTGTCTCTGCTTTTTTAATAAGCTGTCTAGGTTGGTCATACCTTTCCTTCCAAGGAGTAAGCATCTTTTAATTTCATGGCTGCAGTCACCATCTGCAGTGATTTTGGAGCCCCCCAAAATAAAGTCACTGTTTCCACTGTTTCCCCATCTATTTGCCATGAAGTGATGGGACCAGATGCCATGATCTTAGTTTTCTGAATGTTGAGCTTTAAGCCAACTTTTTCACTCTCATCTTTCCCTTTCATCAAGAGGCTCTTTAGTTCTTCTTCACTTTCTGCCATAAGGGTGTTGTCATCTGCATATCTGAGGTTATTGATATTTCTCCTGGAAATCTTGATTCCAGCTTGTGCTTCCTCCAGCCCAGCATTTCTCATGATGTACTCTGCATATAAGTTAAATAAGCAGGGTGACAATATACAGCCTTGATGTACTCTTTTCCCAATTTGGAACCAATCTGCTGTTCCATGTCCGGTTCTAACTCAGAGGAAATCAAAAAGAATATGATTATTAGCCCTCAGTGGGAGGTGAAATTTCCCAGTCATCTTAAATTACCTTATTTACTTCCCATGACCCTTACTCTTTATGTCTGAGAATACGGGACCCTCTTCAATCAGTCTTTCCAGTGGGATCACTTGATGAAGCCATTGGCTCCTTCAGCATCACATCTGTATGGGCACCGTGATGGATGTCGTCTGCTACCGCTCAACCTCCCGATAGGGAAAGGGGCCTGCTCTCACGGCTCCAGGACATTGCTGGTACATATTTGGCAGCAAGATATTAAGCAACAGAGATTAGGCTTAGGAATCTAATATTCAACTGTGTGCTTACTGTTGTCCAAACATTAGGAAACCATACCCGGAATCAGTGGCATTAGATATGTGCTCAAGGGCACATGCTGAAATGTGATGCTCTTCACTTGAGAGCTTTCTCCACTTGAAACACTCTTATGTTTGCTGGAAAGACGTGTTTCCAGGAAGTCAAGTCCATTTAGTCTGGTGCCAGGGAATGCCATACCTCTTTCTTATCCAGGCTGTGCTGTGTGTGTCTGTGTGTGTGAGCGCCCCTATGCACACACATTGCTGGAAGAAGACAGCCCTGGGTACAACCCAATTTTGTCTGGAAGTGACGCTTAGCTCTTGTTCTTCTGGACCATAAAAATCTTGGAAACAATCAAAACCTGGGTGATAATTAGAAAATAACTTGCCCTGAACTCTCCTGTGTCTTACCTTGGGGGTGAGCGACCTGAGTTGGGCAGGGAGTCCCAAGGGATCAGCTTGTGAAGCATCACTGCATCCTGGCACTACCCGAGGACATGGTCAAAGTCAAAAATGTCTTCTACAAAGCCAGGCAGCAAGTTTGGGTTTGGGAATGGGAAGTCTGCCCTAGACATCACGGAGAAGTCCATGACTTTGGCACATAAATCTGAAGTGATGATGACGTGAGAGAGACCTGACCGTTATCACGAGCTTTATATCTGGTCAGTCAAAATTTGCCCTTGTCTTGCAGCAGGATGTCCAGCCCATGGCCACCTTCAGTTATGAATGGAAGCCACTTCTGCAGGCTTAAGGGTCTGGCAGGTCTCAGAAAGGGCTCAACCTTGGTATTCAGAAGCTCTGAGATCAGTCCCAGCTCAGCTGCTCACAGCCTCTGGAACCTTGAGACAGTCACATGACTTGCTGAGTTTCCTTTTCCTAATCTGAAAAACCTGGGATGTAAAATCTCCCCCACAGGAGGTGAAAGGCTTCCGCATGAGAAAGTAAGTGGTACATATTAAACACATAATTCAGTTTTCCTTAAGTGAGTTTAGCTTTTAACTTTTGAGCTTTGAGGTGACCTAGAAAGATGCTTAAAAAGTCAGAGAGGATAAATCACAGCAAGATCCTCTATGACCCACCTCCCAGAATATTGGAAATAAAAGCAAAACTAAACAAATGGGACCTAATGAAACTTAAAAGCTTTTGCACTACAAAGGAAACTATAAGTAAGGTGAAAAGACAGCCCTCAGATTGGGAGAAAATAATAGCAAATGAAGAAACAGACAAAGGATTAATCTCAAAAATATACAAGCAACTCCTGCAGCTCAATTCCAGAAAAATAAATGACCTAATCAAAAAATGGGCCAAAGAACTAAACAGACATTTCTCCAAAGAAGACATACAGATGGCTAACAAACACATGAAAAGATGCTCAACATCACTCATTATTAGAGAAATGCAAATCAAAACCACAATGAGGTACCATTACACGCCAGTCAGGATGGCTGCTATCCAAAAGTCTACAAGCAATAAATGCTGGAGAGGGTGTGGAGAAAAGGGAACCCTCTTACACTGTTGGTGGGAATGCAAACTAGTACAGCCGCTATGGAAAACAGTGTGGAGATTTCTTAAAAAACTGGAAATAGAACTGCCATATGACCCAGCAATCCCACTTCTGGGCATACACACTGAGGAAACCAGATCTGAAAGAGACACGTGCACCCCAATGTTCATCGCGCACTGTTTATAATAGCCAGGACATGGAAGCAACCTAGATGCCCATCAGCAGATGAATGGATAAGGAAGCTGTGTACATATACACCATGGAAATATTACTCAGCCATTAAAAAGAATTCATTTGAACAGTCCTAATGAGATGGATGAAGCTGGAGCCCATTATACAGGGTGAAGTAAGCCAGAAAGATAAAGAACATTACAGCATACTAACACATATATATGGAATTTAGAAAAGGTGATAACGATAACCCTATATGCAAAACAGAAAAAGAGACACAAGAAATACAGAACAGACTTTTGAACTCTGTGGGAGAAGGTGAGGGTGGGATGTTTCAAAAGAACAGCATGTATATATCTATGGTGAAACAGATCACCAGCCCAGGTGGGATGCATGAGACAAGTGCTCGGGCCTGGTGCACTGGGAAGACCCAGAGGAATCGGGTGGAGAGGGAGGTGGGAGGGGGGATCGGGATGGGGAATACGTGTAAATCTATGGCTGATTCATATCAATGTATGACAAAACCCACTGGAAAAAAAAATAATAATAAAAAAAAAAAAGAAAAAAAAAAAGTCAGAGAGGGCGGGCATTGTACACTTATGAGTGTCTTGAATGTTTCTTGACTGACAATTTCACATTTCATATTTGCATATGAACAAATTTCTCTTTTCATGTAAAATTAATACTTTGTTTGTAAAAATATTATGGAAAAACAGGGGAAATACAGGACTTCTAAAGAAACATCACCCAAACCATCCATCTTGTGAAAATCACCATTTGGTTGAGATAGCTCCTTTCCATGTATATTTAATACTAATTAAGTTTGAAATGTTTCCTTATATCCATGTATTTAATACTGAATAGGTCTGAAATATTTCCTTATATCTATAAGATGGGATGATTTTTAAATATGTAAGAAGCATGTTGGAAAATAGTCCTAATTCTTTCTGCTGAGTCTACAAATTGTTTCACATGTACTGGAGAGCAATGTTGCAATATCTGGTAAAGTCTCAGGTCAGAGGACTGTAGGGTTATTCTTCTTATTGGCTTATACAATATAGAAACTTTCTATATGCCCAGGGAGACCAATTCAATTGTGTTCACTGCAGTGTGGTTTGCAATAACCCCAAACTGGAAACAATCCACGGGTGTATCAATGGTATACTGCATAAAAAAATTGTGCGAAGGCCACACAATGAAATAAATACATCAAAGTAAAATTCAGTCTGCACATATCAGCATGGGCAAAATAGAATGAAATATAATGTAATAAATGAAATATAATGTAACATCAAATGAAAAAAGCAAGTTGCAGAATTATACTTTAGTGGAGACTGGCTGAATGTACATAAAACCCACTTCCCTTCCCTGGCAGCCATCTTTGTAGCTAAATGAGGCCGTGATTCTGAGCTATGGCCCAGGGGATGTGGGCAGAGGGGATGAGTTCAGCTCTAGGCCTGCCCCTAGAGGCCAACCTCTAATTTAACCTCTCTAGCCCTCAGTTTCCCCATCTGTAAATGGGGATAATAGTAATAGTACCTTCCCCAAGTGGTTGTTTAAGGGGCTTCCCTTGTGGTTCAGCTGGTAAAGAATCCTCCTGCAATGTGGGAGACCCGGGTTCGATCCCTGGGTTGGGAAGAATCCCTGGAGAAGGGAGAAGCTACCTACTCTAGTATTCTGGCCTGGAGAATTCCATGGACTGTATAGTCCAGGGGGTTGCAAATAGTCGGACATGACCGACTTTCACTTCACCGCACTTCACTTAATGAGTTAGTTACTACACAGGAACTGCTTAGCATAGTATATAATATTCCAATAAATATAATAACAGTTGTTATTGTGGCTATTATTTTTAGCATTACAGATGACTGGAATTAACAGCTTTTGACTTTACAATAGCATAAAGACAATGTGCATTCAGTAAAATCACACTTCAAATTTTGAATTTTGATCTTTTCCAGGACTAACAATATATGGTACGAAAGTCTGCTATGATTATGGGCAGGTTCCCAGTCAGCCACACAATCACACAGGTAAAAAACAAAAAACAATAACACTGACATCCATTCTATACCCAGACAACCATTCTGTTTTTCCAATCACACAGGTAAAAAACAAAAAACAATAACACTGACATCCATTCTATACCCAGACAACCATTCTGTTTTTCATTTTCAGGACAGTATTCAAGGTACTGAAAGATTGAGGGCAAGAGGACAAGGGGCAACAGAGGATGAGATGGTTGAATGGCATCATCGACTCAATGGACGTGAGTCTGAGCAAACTCTGGGGGATACGGAGGACAGGGGAGCCTGGCGTGCTGCAGTCCGTGGGGTCTCAAAGAGCCAGACACGACTGAATGACTGAACAGCAACCAGGCTTAGCTAAGGTGTTCGTAGGTTAAGTATAATTAACCAAATTTCTGATTTACAATAGTTTCAATTTGGCATGTAACCCATTGTAAGTAAAGATCTGTATTTATTCAGGTTATTTATTTATTTACTATGGCTGCTCTTTCTACTCCTACTTTTATGGAAGGAAAGGAATGTGAATAATGCATACTGAGCACCAACTCGAACTGAGAATTTACCTCCGTGATTCCACTCAGAGCAATCCTCTGGGGAAAATGCCATTATTATTTTACTTTTATAGATGAGCATCTCAACTTGCAGAGAAGCTCACCAGCTGGCAAGAAATAGAACTAATATATGAACACAAGCATTGTTTGAAGCAATACAGATCACCTCATTAACTAATCTGTGGGTCTGAAGGATGCCACATGAGCATAAGTTGAGTTGAAAATTTTGTATATGGCTTTTATTTACTAACTGATAGCAAGTGGCATTATAAAAAGTTCTCTTACCATAGCTGTTACTATGGATACCTTTCAAATAAAACTACTGATAATATTGCAAAGGGAAAACAGAATAGTAGCAAGAATAAAGGATTGACTGTAAAAGTGCCTAGAATGGTAATAAGAAGAGGATACCATTCAGCTCTTGTGGTTGCTTTAATTGTGAAAGAAAAAGCCCTAAGATAAGAAAGATTCTTTGACATGCAGCTTGAAGCACTTGTCAAATTGTTGTCAGAGAAGAGAGCAGAGTCTAAATTCTAGACGTGCCCCACAGTAGAGGTCACTAAACCCATCAAGTTTCTCTTCAAGCACTTGGCTTATCGAGATAAACAATTTTTTCCCATTAATTTCTAAACTTATGGGGATTTCAAAGAAAACAAAACACAACTTCTAATTCATTACTGTGCCTGTTTAAAAACAAGTCTTTGTTTTTAGAAGTGTACTGAGCATATTCAATCAAAACAGGAGACTCCAGGGTACAGTGCAATCACTTTAAACAAAGAGCTCAAAAATTGAGGCCAGTCTAGTATAAAGAGATTTTCAAGAGTCAAGAGAAAAATTTGAAATATAATAAAGATACAATGAGGCTAAAGCTGAAACTCCAACACTTTGGTCACCAGATGTGAAAACCGAAAAGCCTCTGATGCTGGAAAAGACTGAAGGCAAAAGGAGAAGCCAGGATGTGTGTGAACGAGATATACATTTCAAGTCCACATGGTGGTGGTGTGGTCGCTAAGTTGTGTCTGACTCTTGCGACCCCATGGACTGTAGCCCGCCAGGCTTTTCTGTCCATGGGATACTCCGGGCAAGAATACTGGAGTGGACTGCCATTTCCTTCTCCAGGGGATCTTCCCGACCCAGGAGTCTCCTGCATTGCAGGCAGATTCTTTACTGACTGAGCCACGAGGGAAACCCATTCTAGTCTACATATTTCCTCTTAAATACTGTTACATTTGGGGGTATGGTATTTTTCTTTTCATTTATTTCTAACAATCTTTTCATTTTGATCTGTTCTGTGACTTATGTTTATTAGAAATGTGTTTTTAAACTTACAGAATGTTTTAAAACTCACGTTTTAAATTAACTTTAAATTGTTATTTTCTGTTTTCTAGAATACTATGCCAAAAGAACATAGCTCCATGATATAACTATTTTGATATTTAAAGATTTGTTTTATGGCTTATGAAGAGGTAATTTTTGTGTGCTCCATGGGTTTATAAAAACAATTTATTTATGCCCTCTAATGATGAGATAGGAGCTCCATAAATATTCACTGGATCAAGGTTGCCAGTTTTCTCACCTAAAATCCTACATACCTAATACTTTTTCTACTTGGTCAATTTTTCTGAGATATATGTGCTAACATTTTTAATTCTTCCTGTAGATTTTAAATTCTTTCTTGATAATTTTCTTACTTTTATTTCCTGTATCTTTAGGCTACAAAGTTAGATATATACACTTTCAGAATTTTTATATATTGAATTATTAGTCTTTCATGATATGGTGACCCTTTTTATTTCGAATGTTTTTTTGTTGTTGTTGTGTTTGTTTTGTTTTTACATTAAATACTATTTTTTTCTGACATTAATAGTAATGATATCCATTTGCTTCTGTCTTTGTTTACTTTTTAAAAATTTAAACAACATATAGCTGGATTTTTAAAAGTCTGATTTGAAAAATCCCAATCTTTTAATTAGTAAACACAGCCCATTGTAATTAGTCACTAAGAAAATTTGTACCATGCTATTTTCAGTTTTAGATGAAAATAGATGAGATGGTTAGATAGTATCCCTGATTCAATGGACATGAATCTGAGCAAACTTCCAGAGACAGCAGAGGACAGAGGGGCTCGGCATGCTGCAGTCCATGGGGTTGCAAAGCACTGGACATGACTTAGTGACTAAATAACCATAAGAACATATACTATATTTTTTTGCTTCTTTTCTTCTCCTCTTCTGATTTTTCTTTTAGAAATTACTTTTAAATTCCCTTTTCCCAGTCTTTTGTACATTGCATATTGTACTTCTTTTGGTCTTTAACTGGTGTCTTTTAATATTTAGCATACATACTTCAGTCTAATATTAATGAGCACCTCAGCCATTTTCTTGAAGTCCAATCACTCTCTCTCACCTTTTAGGCTATAGTTTCTTATTAGTTTAATCGAACCTCATTGTTTACGTTTTATATTTAGCTGCAACTTTTTTAAAGATCTCTTTTAAATGCTATGCAGCACTTTTAAATGTCTGTGGCGTGAGACTTGTAAGATTATGCAGGCTACCACAATGCTGGCCACTTACCCTGACATTTTAAGGTCATGTTTACAACCTGACCTGTTCAATCTGATCTCAAAGAAAATGCTTCTCTAGAATCAATGTAAAGAACTAAAACGTTAAAATATGGAACATATCCTCTTTAAAAATACTTCTAAAGAATAAAATTAACATCTGAGCTGTCCCTCCTGTTGTTCTAAATGATGAACTGTGTGTGTGTGTCTTAAGTTGTCCGTCAATGCATGGAAAAATGATACTCTAGGGCTGGCAGCGCAAATGCAGTTCCAGCAGCCCCCAGCAGGTGGCGCAAATGCCCTCAGCCTCCAGGAAACGGTCTAAGTGCTCCTCCAGAAGCAAGAATAAGCAAAGATGAGAACTGTTCATCATCTAAAGGAGCGTTTGGTCGGAGGGCTGGAGTTGTGTGAAGTCTGAGGCAGTCAGAAAAGCGGATATATCTTAATCTGGCCCCAACGACACAGGAACAAATCTCAGGCCAACACAACTCCATTTAATTTCATTCAACTTCCTCAAAAGAGGGGGAAAATTGGTTTTCCCAACAGCAGAGCAGGAGGAAGAGAAAAGTACTCAAAGAGGGGGGAAAGTCTGAATTTTATGGAATATTTTCACTGGGTGGTCCTTTCTTTGATGGTAAAACACCATTTTTTTCCCCCTTGGTTGATTAAAAAATGAACCCACCCTACCTCCCCCACCCCCAAATACAAACCAAACAGAAACTAACCCATGCTCAGCTGGTGTTGTGAACCCGTGTTTCTGTGACTTGGCAGCTCCAACGCTGATGGGAAGAGAGTCCTGCCCTTAGATTGCCCAGTGCGTGGGCTTGTCTGGGTCCTGTCAATTTCAGGGACGTGGGAGAAATCCCTCGCGAGACCAGGAAGTCTTTGGAGAAGAGCAGTCTTTAGAATCCCCAGCCTTGGCGCCTTGATTTAGAGGAACTGAAGGTCTCGTTACACCTCCCAGTCCGCACGTAGCGACAGGAAACACACAGGCGAGCGTGAACGCCCCAGTGAGCACACGCACCTACCTACCGGTGGGGGCGGGGAGGGGGGGTCGGGACCTCCTCCTCCTCTGGGATTTCCCAGAGGAGCAAAGCATGGGCCAATCCAAGGAGTCCGTGCTAAGGCAAGGAAGGATCCAGAACCGTTTCTCACATCAGCTCGGTGGCGAGAGCCCTTCCCATCTCCTTCACACGTGGCCAAGGTCGCCTGGGCTTTGCAGCCGGAGGCTCAGCGCCACGCCCGGGGCAGAGGTCCAGGATGAAAGAGTTTCGAGAAGAAGGAAGAGGGTGATGCGGAATATCCAGATCGGGGTGTGAATGTCGGGGAAAGGGCAGAGAGATGACTTTGACGGTGTGTGATACTGTGAATGGCATAGATTGGAAAACAAAAATAAGCACTGAGGAAGGCAGGAAAGCACCGTGAAACCCACCCAGGTTGAAAATATCCAGTTGTGGTTGGGGCTGGTCTGGGGCAAGGTGGAAAGGCAGAATGGGACCCTCAGACCACCTCCCACCTCCCACCCACCCCAGCCTATGGTCCTTTGTACAAATTTTGGAGGGCAAGGCAGGATGTTTCATCAGCGTGTAATCTCCGACCTGGAAATACGACTTTGTTGTGGGGGAAGCTGGTTAAATGAGGGTATGCCGGTGAGTATTACTATTCAGCGATAGCAATGTGTACATGAGCATGCATGTGTAAAACCCAAGTGTCTTCCCATTATATCGAGTAGGGCTTTCCTTGCTGTTTCTTGTTTTTTAATTGCTGAAACTCTGTAAAGCAGAGTTTTTATCAGTGACTGATTCCACACCCTCTTGTCACGTTTGTCACATTTTTCTCATTTTTTCCCTCTGCAGTCACAATTCTGCTTCTGCGTTCTCCTGGGGTTTCAACATGGTTAATTTTTCCTCATCCATTCCGTTTTAGCTTTTGTGTTACACAGAGGTAGAATACATCTCGGGCCAACTTCAGTGTTTTTCAGTCAGTCACTGGAGTTTTTATTGAACTCCTTGAATACAGATTGAGTAGCTCGATGGCTCATTTACCAGATCATGTAAATTCGAGAGAATTATTTTATTTAAACCCCCATAAAATCCTGCTTTTTTCTTACTTTGTATAAGCATTAATAGTATTTGTTCTATTACCAATCCAATATTGGTAAAAGATGAAGGTATTTTTTACCTTTCTAAATATTTTCTTATTTAGGGGAACTCTCTATTAAATGTGTGGTGAGCAAATTTTGTATTTTTTGGACAGTCACTAAAGTTATAATACCAAGTATGGCAGTTAAATAGTATACAGTGCAGTCCTTAATCTGTGGAAAGTTATAATTACACCTAGACCGTTTTCTTAACTGGGTTCCAAAATAATCTGTCCTTTAGTTTTACAGTGACTGATAAGGAATGAGTGTCTAAACTTCTAGAAATAGAAATTATTTTTAAGCCAGTTAATTGCTGCTATTAAGCACTGTATACAGCAGTTCTCACCAGGGGCTACTTTCCCCCTCTCCCCTAAGGGACATGTGCCAATGTCTAGAGACAGTTTTAGTTGTTATAACCAGGGTAAAGGATGCTCCTAGCATCTGAGGAGCAGAAGCCAAGGATGCAGCTAAACACCCAACAATGCATAGGACAGGGGGACCTGTCCTCCCACAACAGCAACGACTTGGCCCAAAATATCAAAAGTGACAGCATTAATAACTGTTACTGTATTAAATGATTTTACTTAAGAAACCAAACCTCACACTACATGACTTGCAAGTCTGTTAACTTTCTAACACCTTTGTTGTTGTTCAGTCGCTGAGTCGTGTCAGATGCTTGGCAACCCCATGGGCTGCGCTCCTCTGTCCTCCACCATCTCCTGGGCTTCACTCAGATTCATGTCCGTTTAGTCGGTGGTGCCATCCAACCATCTCATCCTCTGTCATCCCCTTCTCCTCCTGCCTTCAGTCTTTCCCAGCAAGAGGGTCTTCTCCAAAGAGTCAGCTCTTCGCATCAGATGGCCAAAGTATTGGAACCTCAGCTTTAGCATCAGTCCTTCCAGTGAATATTCAGGACTGATTTCCTTTAGGACGGTTGGATCTCCTTGGTATTCAAGGGACTCTCAAGAGTCTTCTCCAGCACCACAGTTCAAAAGCATCAATTCTTCAGTGCTCAGCTTTCTTTATGGTCCAACTCTCACATCTGTACATGACTACTGGAAAATGTATCTGTACATGACTACATAACTTTGACTCTAAGGACCTTTGTTGGCAAAGTGATGTCTATGCTTTTGAATATGCTAAGTTTGTTGTTGCTTTCCTTCCAAGGAGGACACATCTTTTAATTTCATGACTGCATTGAGATATAATTCACATACCAAACAATTTACATATTTGGAATAGACTATTCAATGGTTTTTGCATTTCATGGAACCGTGTAGTCACAGTTCAACTTTATATTTTTTATCACCCCCAAAAGAAACACATTACACTTTAGTTATAATCTCCCCACCCTCCCCCTCCCTCTCCCAAGACCTTGGCAAACACTAATCTACTCTGTATCTATGTAGATTTTCCTCTTCTGTATATTTTATATAAATGGAATTATACAATATGTGGGCTTCCTGGTGGCTCAGTTGGTAAAGAATCCACCTGCAATGCAGGAGACCTGGGTTTGATCCCTGAGTTGGGAAGATCCCCTGGAGAAGCAGAAAGCTACCGACTCCGATATTCTGGACTGGAGAATTCCATGGACTGTTTAGTTCGTGGGTTCACAGAGAATCAGTTGGACACGACTGAGTGACTTTCACATATAATATGTTCCTGTCTTTGTTCACTTAGCTCAGTGTTTTCAAAGTTCATCCATATCATGGCATGTTTCAGTACTTCCTTCCTTTTCACTGATGAATAATATGATATGTAAGTAAGCTATCTTATTTATGCATTCATCAGTTGAAGGACATTTGGGTTGCTTCCATTTCAGGCTTATTTTGAATAGTGTTGCTAAGTACGTTCATGAATAAGTTTTTGTGTCAATGTGTATTTTCTTTTAGGAATACCAGGAATAGAATTACTAGATCAGATAACCCCACATTTCACATTTTGATTTTACATCACCACCACTAACATATGAACGTTTCAAATTCTCCACATCCTCATCTTTTATCGTTATCTGTCTTTTATTCTTATTATCCTAGTGAGTGTGAAGCAGTACCTCGTTGTAGTTTCAATTTGCATTTCCCCAGTGAGGAATGATGTTGAGCATCTTTTCATGTGTTTATTAACCCGTTCTTCGGAGAAATGTCTATTCAGATCAGTCATCCATGTTTAATTCAGTTGCTTCTATTTTTATTATTGAGTGGTTAAAATTTTTTTACATAGACATAAGTTCTTTGTCTGATATATGATTTGCAAATACTTTCTGTCATCCTGTGGGTTGTCTTTTTGCTTTCTTGATGGTGTCATTTGCAGCATAAAATATTTTAATTTTGTTAAGTTCCAGTTTAATTTCTCTTTTGTCACTTGTGTTTTTTTTTTTTAGATTTCGTATGTAAGGCTTTGTCTAACTCTAGGTGACAAAAGCTTCCTTCCAGGTTTTCTCTCAAGAGTGTTGTAGTTTTAGCTCTTACATTTAGGTCTATGATCTATTCTGAGCTAATTTCTGAGTGTAAGGAAAGCATCCAACTTCATTCTTCTGCCTGTGGGTGTGCAATTGTTTCGTCCCCATTCATTGAAAAGACTTTTATGTCCCCATTGAATTGTCTTGCTGTCCTTCTGTTCTATTTTTTTCAAATAATTTATGAATAGTCACTATTAGTTCTCTTTTAATGTTTGGTAAATGCACTAGTGAAGTTATCCGGGCAAGGGCTTTTCTGTGTGCTAAGTTTTTAAATTAGTCACTCAATTTTTTAATTTTTTATAGACCTATTCAGATTTGTTAGGTGGAAAATATGTTTATATTTTTTTCTGATAGATTGACCCTTAGATCATGACAAAATATCTTGCTACTTCCAGTACCCATTTATTTAGCCTTAAAGTATATTTTTCCTGATATTAACAGCTCTCGTATGATTGCTATTTGCATGGCATATCTTTTTTCATTTTTAATTTTTCAACTTATTTTTATCTTTGAATCTAAAGTTAATGACCTATGGACAACATATAGTTGAATCATGTTTTCTTTTTTTTATCCAATCCAACAATTTCTGCTTTCATAGAAGCAACCTAAATGTCCATTGATAGAGGAATGACTAAAGAAGGTGTGGTACATATATACAATGGAATATTACTCGGGCATTAAAAAGAATGAAACAGTGCCATTTGCACCAACGTGGATGGACCCAGAGAGTGTCATACTGGTTAAGTAAGTCAGACAGAGAAGCAGACATTTTGTATGGCATCCTTTATATGTGGCGTATAAAAAGAAATGATACAAATGAACTTACTTACAAAACAGACTTACTGACTTAGGAAACAAACTATGGTTGTCAGGGGGAACGGATAGGTAGGGAGTTTGGGACGGTCATGTGCCCATTGCTATATTCAAAATAGATAACCAACAAGGACCTACTGTATCGCTCAGGAAACTTTGTTCAATATTTCATGGTAGCCTGGATGGGACAGGCGTTTGGGGGAGAATGGATACATGTATATGTATGGCTGAGTGTCTTCAATTTTCACCTGAAACTACCACCACATTATTAATAGTCTATACCCCAATAAAAGATAAGAAGTTTAAAGTTTGAAAAATAAAACAAAAAATTCTCCCCTTAACAATGTCTGCCTTTTGATCAGACTATTTAATCTATTCGTAATTAGTGCTGTTACTGATATGGTTGGATTCGTGTCTTCCATTTTACTTTTGCTTTCTATGTATCTTACGTCACATTTTATTCCTCTGTTCTCTTTTACTACTTTCTTTTGCATTGAGTGAACATTTTCAGTGTAATATATTAATTCTTCTAATAATTTTTGACTATATTTTTGAGTTGCTTTCTTACTGACTTAAAACAAGTTATTTTCTAAGGTTTATGGTATGCATCTTAATTTATCAGAATTGACTTTAGCCTTGTCCTGACTTAATACCAACCAGTGAGATATAGAAACTTTACTCTAACATGGTTCTATTCCACCGTCCTCCTTTTTTGTGATGTTACATATTGCTTCTCTCTCTCTTGCTCTGTGTGTGTCTATATATATATACATATATATATATGAAATAAAACCCACAATTCATTGCTATAACTATTTATCTCTTTGTGATATGATTGTTATACATGCTATCTCTCTCTTAACACACACACACACACACACACACACACACACACACACACATATATATATAGGGTTGGCCAAAGAGTTTGTTCCAATTTTTCCATAACATCTTACAGGAAGGCCCAAACAAACTTTTTGGCCAACCCAATACATGTTATCTCTCTCTGTCATATATATAATATATCCAACAATACATTGCTATAGTTAATATTTTATATAGTGTTATATCATTTAAGGAAGCTGAAATAAGAAAGGAGAGAAAATATATATCTAAAGATTTGTTTATCTCAATCTTCTTAGTTTTCATCTCTGGTACCCTACTTGATCCTACAGATTCAAGTTACCATCTGGTGTCATCGCTTTACTCCAAAATATCTTTATTCCCTCCCACCTCCTTTATGCTATTATTGTCAGATATATTACATTTCTATTATGTTTATATTCATCAGTTCAGTTCAGTTCAATTCAGTCACTCAGTTGTGTCTAACTCTTTGCGACTCCATGGACTGCAGCACGCCAGGCCTCCCTGTCCATCACCAACTCCCAGAGTTTACTATATATTATATATATTTATATGTATGAATCAAATTTTGAGTAAAAATTCTACACATAGTAAATGCGTTAGCTACTGCAGACCTGGGTCTTTTGTAGACCAAACACTCAAAGAAACAACTTTCTTCAAGCAAGATGTAATGATGGAAATTAAGGGACTTCATGACTTGTGGTCTGTTGGCGGGACCAACCAAGGCTGGGTCTAAAGATTCTCTCTGATTTATTAACAAAGGCTTCATAACTGGGAGCCCTTTCTGATCGGACCAACCAGGCAGTGAAAGAATTGCAACGTCTTCAGTGTCGAGTATTCCTGTAGCTATAGAGACCCAGCTTGAATGCTGGCAAAGGCATTACTACAGGTTCCTTTTAAACATTTCACTAAATGTGAGTTTATTTATAAAGGCATCTGTTATTTGGGGAATCTGAGTAATAAGCACATGCTTTTGACAACATTTTACATTTCTGAATTTTAAGACTTGCTTAGCATCTTAAGTCAGACAAGGCTAAGAACAAAATGAAATACAAACCTGGCAACAGAGGTGTTTTCTGACTCATGAGTAAACCATCCAGGCAGAGGCCATACCAGTCAAACAGGTTAGGTGTGTGGCTGGATCACTCTCTCCTTGCTCAGACAGCCTGTGAAGTCCAGACACCCTTGAAGGTAGTTTCCTGCTAAAATTAAGAAGAGCTGGGATTTCAACTGAGATCTTAACTCCTGAGAAAAAGCAGTACAGTCCATGTACAGTTTCAGTAGATTTTGTGGGTTTTTGACACAAGAATTCTTCTCTGCGGTCTTCCTTGAATCATATAAGACATTTCCTCCCTTTTCATTTTACTTCTGTTTGTTGAAAAATCTTTCAACAAACTGCATCAGATTTTGACTAAACTCCTCTTCTTTTGCTCAAAAAGCTGAACTAGAATTGAAGTTTTACCAGCTGTTCCCAGAGAAGGAGGTGCAGACCTCGCATTGCTACCCCAGGGAGGGCTGAGACGGGGGCCTAGGAAACGATTTGTTCTCCTGGTTTTCTGTGATTGTATTTTTACTGTGTGTGTTATTTACTCAGTCGTGTCTGACTCTTTGTGACCCCATGGACTGTAGCCCACCAGGCTCCTCTGTCCATGGGATTCTCCAGGCAAGAATACTGGAGTGGCTTGCCATTTCCTTCTCCAGGGGATCTTCCCGACCCAGGGATCGAACCTGGGTCTCCTGCATTGCAGGAAGATTCTTTAGTGTCTGAGCCACCAGGAAAGCCCTACTTTTACTCTATGAATAAAGTTCATACATTTTGTCTGAAACATGGACCACCAAACATACTAAGATACTGAGTACTTAAAACTACTTAAAAAACTACTTGAAGCCATTGGTGTCTACCAGTCTGTGAAGTGCTCTGGAAATTGTTAACTTTTATCGACAACAAGGAGAAATGTGAAGGTAAAACATTTGGGTCTTTGATGATCGCCAATCAAAGATGGTTTTCTCTGGAATAAGTTCATCTTTTTTTCAAAGATAGGTGATTTGGACTGTGCTAATATTTTTATTCTGCAATTGTATTGCTATTTCCTTTGGCCCATAATTTTTTAAACATTGAAATACAGTTGATTCACAATGCTGTGTTAGTTTCAGGTATAGAGCAATGTGATTCCATTATAAATATATACATACATATACTGACTCATTTGAAAAGACCCTGATGCTGGGAAAGATTGAGGGCGGGAGGAGAAGGGGACGACAGAGGATGAGATGGTTGGATGGCATCACCGACTCAATGGACATGAGTTGGGTGGACTCCAGGAGTTGGTGATGGACAGGGAGGCCTGGCGCGCTGCAGCTCATGGGGTCACAAGGAGTCGGACATGACTGAGCAACTGAACTGAACTGAACTGAGCATATATGTACACATAATTAGTATGTGTGTGTGTGCTCAGTCGTTCAGTCGTGGACTGCAGCCCACCAGGCTCTTCTGTCCTTGGAATTTTCCAGGCAAAAATACTGGAGTGGGTTGTCATTTCCTTCTCCAGGGGATCTTCTAACTCAGGGATCGAACCCATGTCTCCTGTGACTCCTGCGTTGGTGGGTGGATTCTTTACCGCTGAGCCACCTGGGAAGCCCACACAGTATATATATTCATAGATATAGATTTCTCTTTTTTACATTCTCTCCCATTATTGGTTATTGCAAGATTCTGAGTATAGTTCCAATACACTACGTCCAGGGATTTTGGTGGGGAAAGAGAGTGGATAGAGAAAAATGTTTCTCGCGTTTGGTTCTCTACATCTTTTCACGTGTGTTTCCCTCATACGGCATTTTCGTACTTAGAGGCTGTTCCCTGGTTAGACATGACTCTATAGCTGGGAGGCAAGTCACTTGGGGATGTCTGACAGTTAAAACCCTATGAGGAGGGTTACAGATGTGACAGGGGACATCTGGGCTGGTTCTGGATGAGGATCAACTTGCAGAAACAAGCCATTTTCCATTGCACAGTACAAGCTGGGGAGAAAAGACGTGTCCTCAGGAGCTAATGGAGAAGAACTCAAATCTAGCTATTTGATTTTGGTCTTTGATATTTCAAGCCGTCAGATGTCCCTAGAGGCGTGTTCATACTTACTAAAGATTCCAACCAGGACGCTGTTTCTCTGTTTGATGTGACATTTACTTTACAACTTTAACATTTGTAACATTGCTCAGTTCCCACAAGCTCGCTATCTGACCAGCCCAATGTCACAAAGCCACCCACCCAGAAAGTATATCAAATGAAATGTCACAGCCATGGAGGGTGCTCAGGGAAGACATGCAGTCTCCCTGGAGAATCCATGGGTGACCCGCAGGACTCTTTTGGCAGGGACTCTGAACACATGGGTTCTGATAAACCTCTTCTGGAGTCCTGATTTATTTTTATTTTTCCCCTTTCTCCTATTTTTCTTTTAAAAAGCTTCAAAAGAAATAATTTCCATTGTAGCTGGCAAAGCAGGAAAGCTATTTAACTTCAACCACATTTTTGGTACCCTATAAAAGCTAAATAGAAATAATAGTTAAATAGTGAACAAAGCACAGCATAGAAGTGCATGGTCTCTGCAGGCCAATGAGCAAACCAAAGATATGAAGAGAGTCGGCTCCTCCAACCTCATCTGAAAATAGAAATTAAGCTTACAAGGGAAATACAAGCCCTACCTCTCCCAGCATGGGGAACTCTGCTTGGACCCTCATCTCAGCTTTAAGTGGAAGCAGAAAGCATTTCTGTGTGTCTGCTTTTCTGTGACTTCCCTACAGTGGAAAAAATGGACATTTTTGCCATGACTTTATCATACGATGCAGATGTTTGGCTCAAGTTTCCTGATCTTGTCAACAAAATTGCCATTAAAAAATTAGAACAAGATTCTTGGCTTATTTATGTTTTCTTATGAGGTGTAAATTTGCATATATAAGCATTATTTTTACTGCAATCCCTTACAGAGCTTCTAGTTCTTCTCCTATTCTTTCTCCCTGCTACGAGTAGCTAGATATATTACTTAAATTTACTGGTAATTTCTATCTCTCCCCACTCTTGTATCTTCAAAAGTGAACAAGTGAAAGTGTTAGTCACCCAGTCATGTCTGACTCTTCGAGACACCATGGACTATAAGCCCCCCAAGCTTCTCTGTCCATGGAATTCTCCAGGCAGAAATACTGGAGTGGGTAGCCATTCCCTTCTCCAGGGGATCTTTCTGACCCAGGGATGGAACCTGGATCTCTTGCATTGCAAGCAGATTCTTTACCATTTGAGCCAGAAGGGAAGCTCAAACATTACAGTGATGGCATGTGTTTTCTAATGGCCATCACGAAACGTAAACTCCCACCATGGAATTGCAGATGCCTAACCCTCTCGTGACCCTTAGATTTTTCAAAGTCTGCGAAGAATAAAAATAATGGAGAACACTCAAATTTCATCACATCCTAGATCTTACTTAGTGGACCTACTGATTGAATTTGATGCACTCTGTCCAGTTTGCCTGATTGAAAATGGCTACAAAGGAGTTAGGAAGTACTGAAAAAGCAAAAGTGGTTATCATAACAAGTTAGGCATTAGTAAGGAAGTTTTTCTTGAGCGTGAGTCTTAAGGCATGGTCTGGGCTTTACGAGTAATCTTACACCGCTTGTCTGTTTTCCTTTTAGAGATGGATGGAAAGTTGCTCTCATAATGCATCTGAGTTGTTGAATATCCATTATGTTTCAGGGAAGTCATTCCTTCTTTCAAAACAATTTTAATTTTTATGGAGTCTAAGTTAAAACAGAAACTTTTTATCGGTAGAATACTTGGAATGCTTTATTATGAGGATTTCAGTCCATTTCTTGACCAAATAATGCTCAACCAAACATTGTTTTCACAATTGACATCTCTAAAAGAAAAAAAAAAAGGGATTTAAAAAGGCAGACATTCTGGACTATAAATTCAAGAATTTTCATGGAGCTCAGTTTCTCAAAATGCCCATCTCCCAGAAAAGATTTTCATAGTCAACAGGTGGTGCCAGCCACGAGTGCTCTGCTTAGAATAAAAATTGCACATGTGTATTATTACTGCTGCTGAATTTAATAAATGCACCCCGATCTGTTAATTTATTCAAATTTTGGATAGTTGGTGATTTACTGGGATTATTGACTAGGTGAATACAATTTTTAAAAAAAGTGTCCAGGACAAGGAGCATCACGGAACATATTGTACCTTATTGTAAAATAAAAATAGCCTTGGACAGCCCATGGAATGTGTTCTAGCAGCATAATCAGTTCTTTACTGTGGTTTTCCTGCCAGTCGGGGAGCCCTGCGTCACAGAGAGTGGGTGCCAAGTGTCTGGTTTGTGCTTTGGTAAGACATGTTTTTCTTGCTGAGAATTTTCAGGTCACCTTCCAATGCAGTGGGGGTACCGCTTTTGTTCCAGATAGCTCCCTGAAGGTTGGGGCATTAGCAATCAGCCTCAGTGAACAGCGGGTGCCCACGACCTCTGTGAAGAGCCCAGGTCTGGGTGGATGGTGGAGATTAGAGGCAACTCGGTGGATTTTCACCTTGTACAAATAATCTCACTGTCCAGATCAAAGTTCTCGGCTATGGATAGCAAGTTTGTGACAGTGTGTAGAGTTGAGGCCATTAGCTAAATAAATTTGGGCAAAATGTACTCTTGGAGCAATTTGGGATTTTTGTCTTCCATGAATTATCCCACTTTTCAGTCTAAACTTTTCAAGAAGGACTTTGTTGTTGTTGTTCAGTCACTAGGTTGTGTCTGGCTCTTTGCGACTCCATGGACTGCAGCAGGCCAGGCCTCCCCGTCCTTCACTGTCTCTCGGAGTTTGCTCAGACTCATGTCCATCGAGTCGGTGAGGCGTGACTGGGTCTCTCCTTTTTCTTTGTTCACAAAGGCCCAGCATTGGTGTGGGTAACCCTCTTTCCTCTGTCCAGGGAGGGCCTGGTTTTCCTTAACACACGCGTGGGTGCCTGGAGCCTCGGCTGCCTTCGGTACTCTGGTTCTCCCTGCCGCACGCCGTGTCCACTGGTCATTTTGTTTGGTGCGGCCGAGACCTGGATGGTTCATTTTCCACTCTCTGCATTGGCTACTTACCCAGACAGAAAATGTGACCGGGGAGTTGGCAAGATGGTGGTTACGTGCGTCGCAGGTGGACTCCCAGCTGTTCCTATCTGTATATTGTTCTCTGATGTGCGTTTCTGCCCCTTTGACTGTAGTCTGGGGTTACCTGAATGCCAGGATTGCACATGGGGCTGTGTGTGGGAGAGACCCCTTCTCCTGCACACACACCCGAGTGTACACCCTTTGAGACCAAACCAAACCAAAACCAAGGACAAGGGGTATAAAGAGAGAGGGCCTCATCCAACATTTAAGTCATATAAAATGCTCAAGTAGAGAAAAAGGCTTCCTAGGTGGCTCAGTGGTAAAGATTGCCCCTGCAATGCTGGAGACACAGGTTTGATCCCTGGGTGGGGAAGATCCCCTGGAGAAGGAAATGGCAACCCACTCCAGTATTCTTGCCTGGAGAATCCCATGGACAGAGGAGCCCAGTGGGCTACAGTCCGTGGGGTCGCAAACAGCTGGACACGACTTAAGTGCCTGAGCCCAGCACACAGAGAAGGGAGCCACGCGTGGTGCTGCTAGAGTGAAAACCGGGGTCGCCACCGTGGAAAACAGTATGGAGGCTCTGCAAAAAATTAAAATCAGAGTTGCCATATGATCCTGCAGCTCCACTCCCAGGCAAATATCTGAAATTAAAAAACTCAAAAAGCTACATGCACCTCAAGGTTCACAGCGGCACTGTTTATGACAGTCAAGACACGGAAGCAATCTGCATGTCCATTAGCAGATGAATGGATAGAGAAGATGTGGTACGTGTATACAATGGAATATTACTCAGCCATAAAAAGGAATGGCATTTTGCCATTTGCAGCATCACGGATGGACTTGGAGGGCATTGCTTTAAGTGAAATAGGTCAGACAGAGGAAGACAAACGCTGTATGAAATCATTACATGTGGTATCTAAAAAATACAACATGCTAGTGAATACAACATAAAAGAAGTAGGCTCACAGATATAGAAAACAAACTAGTGGTTATCAGTGGGAAGAGGGAAAGGGGGAGGGACAGTATAGGGGTTGGAGAGTGGGAGTTACAAACTACAGTATAAGAGAGACTCAAGGATGTATAAAGAAAGGCTGAGCACTGTAGAATTGATGCTTTAGAACTGTGGTGTTGGAGAAGACTCTTGAGAGTCCCATGGACAGCAAGGAGATACAACTAGTCCATCCTAAAGGAAATCAGCCCTTCATATTCATTGGAAGGACTGATGCTGAAGCTGAAACCCCAATCCTTTGGCCACCTGATGTGAAGAGCTGACTTATTAGGAAAGACCCTAGTGCTGGGAAAGATTAAAGGCAGGATGAGAAGGGGACGACAGAGGATGAGATGGTTGGATGGCGTTATGGACTCAATGGACATGAGTTTAAGCAAACTCCAGGAGATGGTGAAGGACAGGGAGGTTTGGCGTGCTGCAGTCCATGGGGTCGCAAAGAGTCGGACATGACTGAGCAACTGAACAACAAGGATGTATCATGCAACTTGGGGAATACAGCCAGGATTTTGCAATAAGTAAATGGAAAATAACCTTTAAAATTATATAAAAATTAAAATAAATAAATGCAGTGTCCAAGTAGCTTCATTTCCGACTCTTTAGGAAGGTCTCAAGGCTCTGCAAGATTTTCTTCCCAAGCCCGCAGCCCTGGGCCTCTTCTACCACACGGGCAACCCAGCTCCTCTCCTGGGGCACACCCGGGCTGTCCTCCTCCTCGTGGGCTCTTTCTGTCTGTTTGGCTAGCTTCTCCATCTCCACCGGGCTCTGTCCCAAAGTAACCTTGTAAGTGGCACTGTCCTGGCCTTCCAACCACCTCCTTATTTTCCATCGGCCTCACCTGCTTTCTTTTCCTCCATCGTCACCTGATAAGCTGCGTGCTTATATGCTTGCTTACACACTCACGGCGAAGATAAAGGAAACGGGAGTGGGTGGAGGGCCTGTTAGGTTTCCTGCTGTCGCCAACGCCTATAGAAGAGTGCCCGGTTCATAGTTGAGCTGCTTAATTTACTTGGTGAGTGTCGACTAACCGAAATTATCAAGCCGAATGGTGCGGTGAACAAGGAGGAAACTTCACAGAGAAGAGATTCACCTTCCTGCCTGTCCACCGGCTGCGTGACCTCAGTCCAGTTTAAAAGTGAAATAAGCAAGGATTCAAGCTTGAGCGTCACTTTGCAAGTGTTTATTTAAGTAACAAATGGCCGGTGATAGGAATGCAACTCAAATCATTTCACCTAGCTTATGTCTAATTCAGAAACATTGAACTTCTAGGGTCCTTGTCTGTACCATTATTGAGATGAGGGCTGAGTTTTTAGAAAGGTCAAACTTTGGATGGCTTTTCAAGCTTATAATGTTTTAGGAATATTTTCTCTCTAAAGGAAGAAATTCTCTTGACTTTTTCTATTGGACTATAGATTTCTGAAGGGCAGGTTTATAAAATGCACCTCATTTTATTCTCTGGTAGTCACAGGACAAACCCTGCACTTAATTGCTGCTACTGCTGCTAAGTCGCTCAGTCGTGTCTGACTCTTTGTGACCCCATGGACTGCAGCCTACCAGGCTCCTCTGTCCATGGGCTTCTCCAGGCAAGAGTACTGGAGTGGGCTGCCATTGCCTTCTCCACTGCACTTAATTAGTACTTAATAATTACTTATTGGGAAGAACCTCTTTTACTTCTGGAGACTTCTACTCACTGTGACCAGGAAGATGGTTTCACAAGATAAATTTTATATTGTTTGCTCTGCTAGAGTTGGCAAAGTTTTTCTGAAAAAGACCAGATAGAAAGCATTTTCAGTTTTGTGGGCTCTGCTTCTCACTTTTTGGTCACTGCCCTACAGTTCTGCCATTCTAGCGTGAAAGCAGACACACAAAATTTGTAAACAAATGGCATGGCTCTAGTGCAGTAACACTTGATTTACAGAAACAAATGGTAGGTCATACGTGACCTCTAGGTTGTAGTTTGTTGGTCCCTGTGCTAGGCTATACTTGCCATGAAAGAACTATTCCTGAAAACAACTGTTTGGATCTGTTATTTTTCTGAATTGGACATGAGCTGTGTGAGATAATTTTAGTTTCATTTCTACTGTTGTCTTTTGGTTAATTGAATAAAGACTTGCTAAATAACTCCCAAGTTTGAGTCCTTATTTAATTTTTAGATTATACAAAGCTTGACCCACTTCAGAAATGTACCAGAGCACTGCCTTTCTTCTTTCTTTCCTTTTTTTTTTTTTCACACAACGCCCATCTTTGTGACCCTCTTGTTTACATAAACTAAACCTGAGACAAGGCTTCTAGCGCTGGCTTGCTAAGCTGTTTGTGGTTAAACTGGTTTCTCACCCACCACACTCTGGAAGAGGGAAAGAAATGCCAGATTAGACATGTTTTAAAGAGGGATCAATATGTAATATAAACCAGATTGTACCTCCTTCACTCTCCCCAGGCCCAATTACAAGCACTCCTCATACACAAGTGGGAACTAAAGGGTGGGCTTTGGTCATTTACTTGAGACTTTAAAAATCCCAGGGAAGCAGAGAAGAGTCTACATTCTATGCTTGGGGTGGAAACTCGACCTAACCTGGGTCTAGGACTGCATATGCAGCTATTGTCTTTCCTCATCCAGTGGTGACCAAACCAGCTTCTGCATAGGTATGCCTTCTCTCACATAAACACTGCCTACATTAGTCTAAGGTGGGTCAGAGATTGTCCCTGAAACTGTCCCCTCTGCTGGCAGGAAGGGAAACCCAGAGCCCCTTGGTCGCTGAAGGCCCCTTCTAAGCAGAACGAAGGCCTCGGCAGTTAGATCCTGATCTCTGACTCTACCCCAGTCCCTGCACACCCGTGAGTTCCAAATGACTTCAAGTTCCAGACCTCTGGAAAGCTAGGTCTCACCCCAGGCCCTCAGGGCAAGAGCACTGGCGGCTAATGAGACAGTAGGAGATGGTCTTGGTAGTTTTACAGCATTTATTCTGCAGAAATAATGGGAACCAGTGGGTCCTATGGACTAAGAAGAGCTTCTTTTCTTCCTGAGATGCCATCATCAAAGTCACCAGCATTGTGGACTGGAAGCAGACCAATGGACCAGCTAAGGGAGCTGGGCTCATCCTGAGGTCAATGATCACATGGACACCGTGGGTCTAAGATGCTCTCTGGGGGGCTGGTGACTCATCCATAGTGTGCAGGGAAAGACACAACCCCTTCCTGACCACAGGCACCATCTTGACAACGTCTGACAACAGGGTCAGACTCAGTGGGAGGAGATGGAGGACCGGAGACCGAAAGCCAAGTTTATCGCCTCCTCGTTCCCAGCGTTCTCTCTCTGTGTCCAGCCTCCTATTCTCAACTCTGGTTTTATCCAAGCCATCTCAGTTTCTTAAACCCCAATCTGATGTCAAGACCTCACCCCAGTCCCCCTAAACTAGACATTTTAAAAGTCTCTCTGGGTGATTTTAATGTGTAGGCAGGGTTGGGGACCACTGTTCTAATTCATTATCACCTTGATGTTGAAATACTACAGGAAGGAAATCAGGAAGGCTGTCAGCTACCCTGAAATCTTTTCATTTGAGGACCTGCTCAGGTAGCACTTGAAGATCAATTTCAGATAAGGTTGCAGCTGAAACTAGGCTGTGAGGTCGCCTTATGAATAATTCCATTTATTAATACTTTTTGGAAAGATGAAAGAGGCCTATAGCTGGAAATCAAATAGAACTTGGGCCAGACATCGTGTGTTCATTTTTGGCCATTTCAGCCTTCTTCATGGTGTGGTCCATTGCTGCAGCTCAGTTAAGCCTGAGAAGACCCATGTGGGCTGTGAATTTATGGGTAAGTGTAAAATGCAGTGACTCAGAGTGTGGTCTTGGAATGGAGGTGGAGATCTGAATCTCCATGCTTCAAATTGCTAACTATCTGACCTTGGGCAAATGACTTAATTTAAGACTTAGTTTTCTCACCTATAAAGTGGGAAGAATAATCTCTGTCGCAAAGATAGATTTGTTAATATGATGTCGTCCATAAATGTCATCCATGTGTTAGTTGCTCAGTCATGTCCAACTCTTTGTGACTCCATGAACTGTATGTAGCTCACCAGACTCCTCTGTCTAGGGAATTCTCCAGGCAAGGATACTGGAGTGGATACTGTTCCTTTCTCCAGGGGATTTTCTTGACCCAGGGATTGACCAGGTATGAAACTAGAATAAATAACTTAATAATCAATAATAATTAAACAGGGTAGTGGATATAAAACACTTAAATCAAATTCTTGACACTTTCTAGTCCTTCAACAAATGACAGTTATTATTATTAGAACTAAAATGAATTGTGTGTCAGAGTCTTGGTTCCTTGTGTTATGGAATAATGACTCAAGAATAAGAATTGAAGCCACTAATGCTAAAGTCTTAATTTTTCTTGAAACAATGAGCTCACTAGAGTTTCCTTGTGTTGCCAAGTTCAATGTAATCCAGGAGTATCGGTTGCTGTCAGCGTACAATGAAGACAAACTTTTGGAGGAATCTTACTGTGAGATGTGGGCCAAAAATAAAAACTCCAGGGCTACCTCTGATTTCCTTTAAAGTCACAGAAGCTCACATGAGAGGTGAAGATATTTCCACATTCCCTTCTATCTGCTGGAGGTCAACAGATGACCTGAAAGAGGTGTTTTTGAAATCTTGTTTAGAGCTTATGTTAAGCATTTAGGTAAAGCATGAATATTGCCAATGCATGATTTCAATTCTTTCAATGCTTGATTTAAATTTAAATTTTAAAAAATAAAGAATAAATATACTATAAAGAAAGCAGAATTCCAACATAAACTTTAGGAGTTAATTATGCTTCCTGTGTGCTACATTATGACCATAATCCTTGCTCCCCGACCATTATGGGGTGTATGTGTGTGTATGTGTGTGGGTGTGAATGTTGGTATGAGTGCATATGTGTTGTGTGTGTGTGTGTGAGCATGGGTGGGTGTGTGAGTGTGTGAGTATGTGAGTGCATGTGTCTTGTGTGTGTGTGAGTATGTGTGTGTTAAAGGGGTATGTATTACCTACTTAGCTATCACACTGGTAGTACCAGTCCTTCTCCACAAATTCTAACATTTGGGAGTTGCTGTTCACAATAATATAAATGCATGTTTGAGAACCAGACTTGAACTTAGCCCTTTTGACAGGAGACCTCTGTAGTTGAAAATTACCCTGAGCTTCAATTTCAAGAAAAAGACAAAGTTGAAAAAAAGAAAGAAAGAAAAAGAAAATAAAAATAGAGAAAGAAAAACACAAAAGAAGAAAAAGGCAATGTTTACATTATAAAATCAGAAAGCGAAGGGCAGATGACTGGCCAGATAGATGTGTAAGTTATTGGATAGAAGAGTTTAATGAAACACTTGAGTTACTCTGTATGCCTGCCTGTTCTCCAAGGCCCCTTGAACAGTGAGCCTTCTGGTGGAAGAGTGGTATTACAGTCTTCTTGTTTCGCTTGTGCCTGGGTCCCATGTTTTCCCAGATTTCTTATAAACACACATATGGTTTAGCATGTTCAACTGGAAAGAAGCTTTCCATTGCCTGCCTTTGTGATTCCTACAGTTCAGGTGGAAGTTTTCATTGTATGTTTATCACCCGCAAAAGCACATTACTTCACAAGGAACAGCCAATACCGTACATAAACTGCCCCCCTTAACCTTGCCCCTCCAGACTTGCACACATCAGCAAATTAGCTGTATCTGTCTTTGGTTCAGGGTTGGCTGGTGTAAGCACCTAATAGCAAATGAGGAACAGAAGCAGTTTCTGAGCAGCATCAAATATTATTTTAGGTTCTACAACCAAAATAGGAGATACATTCTCGTTCTCAATTGCTGGTAATACTAAGGGCCTGTAAAAGTCAAGAAATAATGTTTAACTAAGTGGCCTAAAGCTTATAGCTTATCATTGCAATACAATGCACTTCAGGAAAATTGGCACAAGAAAACTCAATTTCCTAGGAACAATCTAACTGAGTTCTGTTTATTCAAAACTAGTTGACTACTCAAATGGCTTGCAATAAAAGAGGCTCAGAAAACCCTCCTACCTCAGGCTCTCCTTGGAAGAACCAGCAGGGGGTTCTTGTTGCAGTTCAGTTGGGGGCTTCTAGGGACCACAAATCACTTAAAGGATTTTAAACCAGCTCAGGGTCTCTACAGAAGGACTAGTGGATAGAGCAGATCATAAGGATCCGGAATAGCCAGTTTATCTGTCCTACAGCTCAAATACAGAAGAAGAGAGGAGAATCTGGGTGTTAGAACAAGAATTTGCCTGTGACCATCGTTGGATGAGAGTTCTGGGCTTCCTGTCCCAGCAGCAGACCACAGTGGGCAGGAAGAGTGTCTTTCTAGACCCTGGCCACCGTCACCACTCCCTACAGTCCTCTGATAGAATCCCCATGGCACTGGACTCTTCCTACACACACCCTCAAGTAAGCTCCATTAGAACCCTGGGAGGTATATTTGTTTTCCTAAGTTCATTAGTGCAAAAACCAGCTCAGAGTCATCAATGAACTTTCCCCAGGCCATGCATTTGTGTTAGTATTCAATACATAGCCATTCTGGAATTAAATCCATGTCTATCTAAGACGAAACATACACTTTTACTTATACTGTGTAGCTTATGAGAAAAAAAATAGTATAACAAGTTAGTGTTCTGAGGCAAGGATAAAGTGAGAGTTGGCTAATAAGATAAGTGATACCATTAAGAAATTTGAAAAACAAGACAACGATGTTTGCCTAAGAGATTGCCCTGAGTCAAAGCTGATAATCCAAGCACTCTTGCTGGAGTGCATGCTTCACTGGGTGATAAGTGGTATTTACTGACTGAAAATAGTAATGCTGTACTTTTACAATCACTGCAGCTTGTTAGGTACACACAGATTTCAGGAAAGAAGTGAGCAAAGGCAAGTTTGCAAGGACTAGAAGTTCACCCATGAAAGCAGTTTGAAGAAGAGCAAGTCTTAAGTCAGCACTTTGGGTTCTTGTGACCACCCACCAAACCCAGGCTGGTGGGATGGAGCAAATAACAGAGACAGGAAATACTGTTTAGAATGTGATCAAAAATAAATTCACGAAGGTGCAATAATCTTAGCAGTATTTCTTAAAGGGGGAATAAAGAAAATTTAGTCACTCCTTTTCCAGTGTGCATAGATCAAGAATCAACGAAGTGGAATCTTGTATCACTTGGTTTCAGGAGCCCAACCCTGCCTCCTATGTCTCTTTATATTCTTCAGGTTGGACCATCGAGAAGGAGAACAATAAGGGGAAAAGTATTCTTTTATTGGAATTCTTTTTTTTTTTTTTTTGGAATTCTCTATCATCTCTTTGTTCTGCTGGTGACTCAGCTATCTCTACAAGTGCACTTGATAAGGCAAACAAGAATGACTGTGGACGGTTTTCCTTTTGAGGTCATTCTTTTTTTTTTTGTTTTTTTCCTTTAACAAATGTGTGTAGCCTTGGGTAAAGCAACAAGTTCTCCAGGCAGTGTTTGCTCAATGAGCACCTGCACTTGGTAAGGAAGACCAAGATTTGCTGGGGTTTGGTGCTGTAGTTTGAGTACCTAACACCATCTTTCCACGCCCAGACTATTGTTTCAGTACGAAGTCCTCTGGAGTTTATGACAACTCGGCTAGGACCTCCATTGTACATAATTAGCCAATTTTCTTTGCTCAGTTTTTCCACAATAACTAGAGTGTTTGGCAAAAAGATACAGTTTTGCAATGGGAAGGATCTCAAAGTAAAATCCTAGTTGTTTACCCAGTTCTGCTAATAATAAGTACCTAAACTGAGTCCTGAGAATTCTCCGAGGCTCTCTGCATTTACACCATGGGGGAACTGATGGAGAATCAGGGTTTTAATTACTTTCTTCTGCATGGTTACTAGAGGTAGAAATTATATATGTATATATATGGATGCATAAAGAAGTGTTCTGGAACATTATAGATGAATTATCTCATAATAGCACCACTGAATGCTAAACCAAATAAAAAGCAAGAAAACATACAATGTGAACCCACTGGACTGTACCAGAGGCCAGGGACTGAACTTAGGAAAAGTGGGAAAGAGGCTTTATGAGTGCTCAGGATCCAAAATATTATGGCAAGAAACTTTGAAGCAATGAAACCTGTAAAGGGGACAGTTTGATGGAACTCGGTGATGCTTTAAAAATAATGCCTGTGTCCGGCAGATAAAATCAAACACGTTGCCTGTACTTTGATATCTCCAATCCAAGAAGAAAGATACTCTTCCATTGACTGGATGAGGCTTTTAAAGCTAAAGTATGTAGTTCACCTGTGTGTGTGTGCACACGCGCATGCTCAGTTGTGTCCAACTCTTTGCAACCTCATGGACTGTGGCCTGCCAGATTCCTTTGCCCATGAAATTTTCCAGCAAGGATACTGGAGTGGGTTGCCATAACCTTCTCCAGGAGATCTTCCCGACCTAAGGATTGAACCTGCATCTCTTAAACACCACCTGCATTGGCCAGTAGATTCTTTGCCACTAGTGCCACCCGGGAAGCTAAAATATGAAAACCAAAGGTAAAGGGGCTCTGGGGGCTCAGATGGTAAAGAATCTGCCTGCAGAGCAGGAGACCTGAGTTCAATCCCTGGGTCAGGAAGATCCCTTGGAGAAGGGAGTCGAAACCCGCTCCAGTATTCTTGCCAGGAAAATCCCATGGACAGAGAAGCCTGGCGGGCTACAGTCCATGGAGTCAGAGTCGGATACAACTGAGTGACTAAGCACAAAGAAAAAGGTAGAATCATCCACTACTTTTGTGTTCTCCGATTAATCGTTGAAATTATTGGGGGCTTATAACAGCACTTTCTGTAGTATTATACTATTTTTTTTTTTTTTTTTTTGGCTGCACCAGATCTTTGTTGTACAGGCTTGTTTGCCTTGGGGCATGCGGGATCTTAGTTCCCTCACTAGGTATCTTCTGCGTCCCCTGCATTGCAAAGCAGATTCTTAACCACTGGACCACCAGGGAAGTCCCTGCACTACTGTATTTTAAATAATCTAAATGTGACTCTGAGTTTTGTACTCAGACTCAAACTACTGTGTATAGATTGGCCACTCAATGGAGATGGGGTCCATGACCACAGACATCTCACTGTATGGCCTAGAAGGTCACTCGTGTAGCTGATTTAGAGTTAACAGCCATAAGACAGCAATAGAGGAGGAGAGTTATTCAATCCAGCAGGTAGCACGTGGCCAGATGAATGATAGACTTTGTAAGGAAGGTGGGATCATTCCCATTGCAGTAGCCTGGAAGTGGAAACTGTACTATAGGGATTGCATTCCTATTTACCATCCATGTGTCAGGAGTGAAAAACAGTCGTTACCATACGCCTTTCTTTGATGGAAATTGCCACAGAACAGGTCACTTACTAAGGTGGGTCTGAAGTGAACCAGGAACAAAATGTGTGTATTTAACATGCAGTGTAAGTCTGCACCAACAAGGGCTAAAGCAACAAAGTCCAATTTGAAAAAGGCACGAGGAAACTGGATCACCATTGGGTTCATGTCTGTAGTGCTTTGCAACTCACTGACTTTCAAGTCACGCTGTGACAGGGACCTGGAACTAACAACAATACCTGCGGGGGGGGGGGTGGGGGTTAAAGGAATGTGATCAGACTCTATGCAGTTCAGTTCAGTTCAGTTCAGTTCAGTCGCTCAGTCGTGTCCGACTCTTTGAGACCCCATGGACTGCAGCACGCCAGGCTTCTCTGTCCATCACCAACTCCCGGAGTTTACTCAAACTCATGTCCATTGAGCTGGTGATGCCATCCAACCATCTCATCCTCTGTCGTCCCCTTCTCTTCCTGCCTGCAATCTTTCCCAGCATCAGGGTCTTTTCAAATGACTGAGTTCTTTGCATCAGGTGGCCAAAGTACTGGAGCTTCAACTTCAGCATCAGTTCTTCCAATGGATATTCAGGGTTGATTTCCTCTTGGGTGAACTGGTTTGATCTCCTTGCAATCCAAAAGACTCTCAAGAGTCTTCACCAACACCACAGTTCAAAAGCATCAATTCTTCAGGGCTCAGCTTTCTTTATGGTCCAACTCTCACATCCATACATGACTACTGGAAAAACCACAGCTTTGACTAAATGGACCTTTGTTGGCAAAGTAATGTCTCTGCTTTTTAATATGCTGTCTAGGTTGGTCATAGCTTCTCTTCCAGGGAGCTTTTCTTCCAAAAGCAACTGTCTTTTAATTTCATGGCTGCAGTCACCATCTGCAGTGATTTTGGAGCCCAAGAAAATAAAGTCTGTCACTATGCAGAGTGCCTCTGTGCAGATTTTTGGGCATTTCCTGTGTCTGCTGCTAAGTCTAACTGGGTATATATCTTCCCTTCTGACAAAACTGGGTTTTACAAATGCCCTAGGAAATGTCCAGTTGGTGCTAACAGATTAGGAAATTGTGCCTATATTTACATTAAAAATGTTTTTTTTTAATTATGTGTTAAAGTTTGACAATTGCCTACAAAAGAGCTGGAGACAGAGAAATGGGGTGATCAACTATCACAGTTTGTCTTGGATCAGGCAAAGTTCCAGCACATGAGATTTTCAGGGCTGATGCTGGGACAGGCATGGAAAGCCAGGCTGACTCGTCTACAGAGGATTCACCTGGAGGAAACACTTTTGGTAAGTGACATTTCCATTTGGGTATAATTTTTGTGCTGTCCCACTAAAGAAGAATGTGGGAAAGCCCAGCAAGGGCCTCAGTGCTTTTCAGAGGAACTCTGTTTTGTTGGGAATGCTGGTGGAAAGCTGGAGAAACCTCCAGCAGGTGATGGCCTGGGAACCCTGAGGAGCAAGAGGAGGCAGGGAACTTGGGACTTGCTCGAAGAGCCCGCAGGCAGACGACCTGCCAGCCAGAGGCTGGGCTTTGTTCCATAGGACCCGGTTTAAAAACCAAGACGTGGACACAAGTTTAAGAGCATGTGCATTTTGTTGTATCCTAAAATGACTTATTTTTAATTGAAGTATAGTTGTTTTACGATACTGTGTTCGTTTTAGGTATACAGGGAGGTGATTTGGTTATATATTTTCTAAGATTATAATTGTGATTAGCAGATATGGACTACCATATATAAAACAGATAAGCAACAAGGACCCACTGCATAGCAGAGGGACTACCCTCGATATCTCATAATAACCTGAAATGACTTTACAATTTCATTGTTCAAATGCTATTTAACAAATGCACCCATGGTGATTAAATTTGATATTCATTGGAGTATAGCTATTTTACGGTGTTGTATTAGTTTCTGGGGTATAGCATAGTGTACCAGCCATGTGTGTATATATATATATATGTGTGTGTGTGTGTATCTCCTCATATATATATATATATAAACACACATGTGTGTGTATGCGTGTGTACATACATATATATATATGCATCTCCCCTCGTTTTGGATTTCATTCCCATTTAGGTCACCATAGAACACTGAGTGGGATTTCCTGGTGGCTCAGATGGTAAAGAATCTGCCTGCAATGCAGGACATGTGGGTTCAATCCCTGGGTCAGGAAGATCCCCTGGAGAAGGGAATGGCTACCCACTCCAGTATTCCTGCCTGGAGGATCTCACGGACAGAGGAGCCTGGTGGGCTATAGTGCATGATATCACAAAGGGTCATGCAGTTGAGCGACTTTCATACACACACAGAGCATTGCATAGAGTTCCCTGTGCTACACCATAGGTTCTCCTTAGTTATCTGTTTTATACCTGAAAGTGTTAGTCACTCAGTCATGTCTGACTCTTTGTGACCCCATGGACAGTAGGCCACCAGGCTCCTCTGTCCATGGAATTCTCGAGGCAAGAATACAGGAGTGGGTTGCTATTTCCTTCTCCAGGGGATCTTCCCAAGCCGGGGATCGAACACACTACAGGCAGACTCTTTACCCACGGAGCCAGCAGGGAAGCCCTTTTATACCTAGCAGTATGCAAATGTCAATTCCATCCTCCCAATTCATCCCACCCCCTCTTTCCCACTTGATGCCCATATATTTGTCTATGTATATGTCTCTATTGTTACTTTGCAAAATGAAGCAACTGAAAAGGATTAATTTCTGAAATATACAAATAACTCATGCAGTTCAATATCAAAAAACAAACAACCCAATCACATGCATTTTTAAGCCATTCAGGGAGGGTGATTCTCTGTTCTTTTCCAGAGCTCTTCCTTCAGCCCAACAGAAGTAACTGGCCTTGTCACAAGGGCTGTGGACAATTTTAAAAGTCAGCTCACCCACAGGGCCAACTTCGCTATTAGGATCCTGGAAAAACAGTTACTTGGCCTTATGTGTTCAGCACTGTGACTTAAAGTAATTGGTTTCTTAAGCTCCTAGTCAGACTTTGTTGTTGATAGCTTCAAAATTTCTCAGGTCTTTCAAAGAATAGCCACATTCCTCACCCTAAATAATGCCTTAAAACTTAGCATCTGAGGCCATGATTGTAACAGCAGAGGACCACACTTATGTATCTGAACCTTCAGTTAGGAAAAAATGTTAAGTGGCCTTTGAGTTCTGAGTTGGGGCAAACTGACAGGGGAAGAAGTGAACCCATTAAGGATGGTGTTTTGGCCACAAGACATGTGAAGAGAAGCGGGGCGCAGAGGGACAGGGAATGCTGGCACCCATCAACATCCTCACCAGGCAAAATGAAATGGTCCTGGGAGTGAGTTTTCACAGTCATCAGAAATGTTCTGTGTCTTCAACGATCAGCCACGGAGGCACCAAAAGGAAAGACAGACAGCCCTGGAGGCAGGGGCCAGCATCTGCTTCCACTCTGAGTTAAATGCCTGGGGACACTGTTGTGTTTCTGATCTAATCTGGTGCAGTGTCCACTAGGAGGGCTTCTCATGCCTGGGTCTTTGAAATAGAAACTGGGACAGACTTTATTTACTTGGGCTCCAAAATTACTGTGGAATGTGCCTGCAGCCACAAAATGAAAAGACACTTACTTGCTCCTTGGAAGAAAAGCTATGACAAACCTAGATAGCATATGAAAAAGCAGAGACAGCACTCTGCTGACAAAGGTCCATGTAGTCAAAACTATGGTTTTCCCAGTGGTCATGTATGGATGGGAGAGTTGGACCATCCCTCAGGAGGCTGAGCCCTGAGGAATTGATCCTTTTGAACTGTGGTGTTGGAAGAGACTCTTGAGAGTCCCTTGGACTTCAAGGAGATCCAACCAGTCCATCCTAAAGGGGATCAGTCCTGGGTGTTCATTGGAAGGACTGATGCTGAAGCTGAAACTCCAATCCTTTGACCACCTGATGTGAAGAGCTGATTCATTGGAAAACTCCCTACTGCTGGGAAAGATTGAAGGCAGCAGGAAAAGGGGACAACAGAGGATGAGATGGTTGGATGACATCACTGAATCAATGGATATAAGTTTGAGCAATCTCTGGGAGATAGTGAGAGACAGGGTAGTCTGGCCTGCTGCAGTCCATGGGATCGTAGAGTCTGACACGAGAGAGACAGAAGAGCAGCTACAATTCTTACTATTTTTCTAAAGCTTCATCTTCTTAAGCCCACCAGCCAAATCTTGAGAAGACAGTGAGCCAGCCAGATAGCTTATAGTCACATCCTGACAGCCCCAAACTGATGCTCACAGCTCTTTCTACATCAATACAAACATTTACACAGGTTTCTAGCACTTGATATGAGTACACATGTGTCAATGGAGGGACTAGCTTAGCAGAGAGAATGGTGCAGTGTATGAAAACCTTCTGTGAGATTTCAATTTGGATCATGGGTTCCAGGATCTGTAGATGTTGTGAAAGTCACTCTCTAGCTGTCAGTGTCTTAACTAGAAATGTTGAAAAACTGGACAGGAGTATTTCTAGACTCCTTCAAGGTTTAACCAAGGCTTTGTGATTCTTCTTTCTCCTTGCTTTCTGGAACACATCCCTTAGTGAAAGTTTCCACCTCCCTCAGAGCCAAGCCAAGCAGAGGAGAAGCTGAGTGGGAAGAAGTTGTTGAGTGCAGGAGGCAAGGCTGCCAGTGGGAGAGAGGAGCCACTTATATGTATGGAGGTGGCAAGAAAAACTGGTGAGTTGCCTTGATGAAAAGAAATGAAATTTGCCTTGATGAAATTTCTGCTCGGTGACTTAAAAGTCTGATTGGAAGATAGAAATGAGACAGAACACATTTTGATTCTTCTGTTCAAAAATGAATACTATTTACAGACTCTTGAGAGTCCCTTGGACTTCAAGGAGATCCAACCAGTCCTAAAGGAAATCAGTCCTGAATATTCATTGGAAGGACTGATGCTGAACCTGAAACTCCAATACTTGGACCACCTGATGCGAAGAGCTGACTCATTTGAAAAGACCCTGATGCTGGGAAAGATTGAGGGCAGTAGGAGAAGGGGACGACAGAGGATGAGATGGATGGATGGCATCACCGACTCAATGGCCATGGATTTGGGTGGACTCCGGGAGTTGGTGATGGGCAGGGAGGCCTGGCGTTCTACAGTTCATGGGGTCGCAAAGAATCGGATACAACTGAGCGATTGAACTGAAATGAATGTTAATAATGTTAATGTTATGGCAGAAAGTGGAGAACTAAAGAGCCTCTTGATGAAAGTGAAAGAGGAGAGTGAAAAAGTTGGCTTAAAGCTCAACATTCAGAAAACTAAGATCATGGCACCTGGTCCCATCACTTCATGGCAAATAGATGGGGAAACAGTGGAAACAGTGGCTGACTTTATTTTTTTTTGGGGGGGGGCTCCAAAATCACTGTAGATGGTGACTGCAGCCATGAAATTAAGATGCTTACTCCTTGGAAGAAAAATTATGACCAACCTAGACAGCATATTAAAAAGCGGAGACATTACTTTGCCAACAAAGGTCCATCTAGTCAAGGCTATGGTTTTTCCAGTAGTCATGTAGGGATGTGAGAGTTGGACTGTAAAGAACGCTGAGCGCCAAATAATTGATGCTTTTGAACTGTGGTGTTGGAGAAGACTCTTGAGAGTCCCTTGGACTGCAAGGAGATCCAACCACTGCATCCTAAAGGAAATCAGTCCTGGGTGTTCATTGGAAGGATTGATGTTGAAGCTGAAACTCCAATACTTTGGCCATCTGATCTGAAGAACTGAGTCATTGGAAAAGTCACTGATGCTGGGAAAGATTGAGGGCAGGAGAAGAAGGGGATGACAGAGGATGAGATATTTGGATGGCATCACTGACTCAATGGACATGAGTTTGAGTAAACTCCGGGAGTTGGTGATGGACAGGGAGGCCTGGAGTGCCACAGCCCATGGTGTCGCAAGGAGTCGGACATGACTGAACGACTGAACTGAACTGAATGTTAATAAATAAAATGTGACTATTTTTCATCTGATATTATTAAGAAAAGAGTAACTTTCGGTTCCGTGTGGCCATACTAAGACTAATTTGACCTGTATTCTTTCATGCTTAATGAAACATGCTTAATGGCTCTGTGCTTGAACCATTTTTCTTGATTCGTGCTGTCTAAGGGTAAAGCTGCAACATTAGGCTCCACCATTGTTCAACTGACCCAGAGTTCAGATTTATTGGCTCCTTCCTCTTCACCATTATTTGTTCTGTTTCTTTGTCTTGGAAAGTGTACAACTCTTCTTTGACTCCACCTATGGAAATCTTGTCAGTTGAATTCATTCCCTCTTCTGAAAGCCAATCTTAGAACTCCCAAGCAGTGTTCACTGCCCTTCCCATGGGAATATTTTGATCATACACACTTATGACACTGCAGTTTAGTCAGCTATTTGCCCATCTTTCTGCTAACTGCCAGGGCAATGAAAGTGTTAGTCACTCAGTCATGTCTGACTCTTCGAAACCCCATGACTGTAGCCCGCCAGGTTCCTGTGTCCTTGGGATTTTCCAGGCAAGGATACTGGAGTGAGTAGCCATTTCCTTCTCCAGGGGAATCCTCCCAACCCAAGGATCGAACTCAGGTCTCCTGCATTGCAGGCAGATTCTTTACCATCTGAGCCATCAAGGAAGAGACTGTGGCGAAAAGAAGGCACCCATCTTAGGTACTAATCAAATTAAATTGATGTGACATTCATCACAGCAGGTTCTACTAGTAACAGATGACTCTGCTGGGGACCTCCCTGGACTTTGAATAACTGACCGTCAGCACAGAAAGGCTACGTGCATCTAAGTCAAATTCCAGAGTTAGTGCTGAGATTCCCCAATTTTGTCTTGGTCAGAAAACTGCTGTCACAGAAGAGGCGGGAGAGGCTTCGGGAGTGAGGGAGCCATGATAAGGGGATGGAGCTGTGCCAATGGAAGGGAGTCATTCCAGAATAGCAGGATTAGTGACTTTGGCCAATGTGGTGGTCTGCCCACATCCCCTTGGCCTGGAGCACCTGCTGCCATCTCCGCAAGCCTCCCCTTGGGCCACGGGAGCCCTTTCTTGGCAGATGCAGGATTCCAGAGCTCTTGGGAGCTTGCATGCCCTGGCGCTCTTACTCTTAGCAAAGGCTGATTGGGGCAAGAACATGAAAGCCCTGTTACCTAATCACCCAGTACCCGATAAGTACCCTTAACTAAGATGCTACCTTCACTCCAGAACCCCCTCCAGAATCAGACAGGGAACTGGCCGCGACCTGAAATCTCACCGATACGTGACTTCTTCCCTTCCCCCAACTGGCTTCCCCCACTCCCTGGATTCCTCGGAGGAATCCTGCTTTAGTAAATTGCATGTGTAACGGTGTCTCATCATCTGCTTCAGGAGCATCTTCTTCAAGACAGGATTCCAACTGATGGTTTTCTAAGGGAAGCTTCTCGCTGGAAAGGTGAAAGGCAAGTAGGACCCTGCCTGTAGCCTGCAGAGCCCTGAAATGCTGTTTATGGGTGCCCTCCACCCTGCGCCACCCCTGCCTTCCGAGGGCACTTTCCACCAATCTCTCATGGGGATTGTGGGTGCAAACTGGAGGCGGCCACCCAAGTCCCGCCTAGGCTGAGGAGGGTGCTTTAAGCGGGCGGTGCCATAGGAGGTTTCCAGGAGTTTCAAAAACTGACAGAGTCCTCCATAAATAGTTCCACATCTAACTCAACTGAAATAGATTTAGTCAAAGGTAAAAATTTTTCCTCTCATCACACTTCAAGGTTTTTTTTATGTCTCGATTCAAGCCAAGATGAAAATTGGAAGCACTACAGCCTTTTTTTTTTTCTTTCTTTTTAGGAAATTATTCTTGGGAAATGGTTTGCTTGAAAAAGCTGGTTCTTGTGATTTTTTTTTTCCTGCCCAGTTTTCAGACATCCCTTTAGAACTTTGGATAAAAGTCCAGACTCTAGATGTATATTCTTTTCAAACTGGACAACATAAGAGTCTTGCTTTTGGTGAAGTGAGAAGAAAGAGAGAAGGAAAGAAGACAGATGACTTGCTGAAGAGTGACTCATGTTATTTTTTATTTTAGGCTAAAGGATCAATAACATCGACCATCTGCCATTACAAATTAGCTGTGTTCTTCGAGGAAATCTCAAAAGGTAGATTGCAGAATCTACTCCGTAGAACCAGATTGTGAAAAAAGCATTTGTTCACTGGATGAGAAGGAGCTGAGGTGACAAAAAACATGTTTTGTCAAGACTAGTGGTTTGCCCTAGTCCCCTCTTTTGCATGCATGCTAAGTTGTTTCAGTCATGTCCAACTCTTTGCAACACCCTGGTCTGTAGCCTGCCAGGCTCCTCTGTCCATGGGATTCTCCAGGCAAGAATACTAGAGTGGGGTGCCTTGCCCTCCTCCAGAGGATCTTCCCCATCCCAGGATTGAATCCAAGTCTCCTGTGGCTCCTGCATGGCAGGCGGATTCTTTACCTCTGAGCTACCGGATAAGCCCCACTCTCCCATTTACCCTCAGAAATTTCCAGAAATGCTTAGATCATCCACTTATTGAAATATGCAGAATAAAGTCTGTCCCCTATGACAGAAATCTCATGGATGCTGATTCTAGAATTTTTGTTCTCACCTGTCAGCTTTTTAATTATGTCTTTATGATGCCTCACCTTCTCTTGTGAATTCTATCAGATCTGCAACATCATCTGGTCAGTGATATTTCCCCAAATGAAAAAAAAAAACAAAAACGAAAACAGGTTAACATCACCAAAGTGAAAAGTATTGTCTTAAAATTTAAATTATTTCATGTGTTCGTACTCTTTTGGACTCATTTTCTTCTTTCACCATTTTTAAAGACTGAATGAATGATTTCGAGCTCTGTTGTGTATGGTCCTGCAAGAGTATCAGCCTGTGATTAAATTTATGGAGTGTATTACTTGATACTCATGTACATCTATGCCCACAGTAGACTAACTTGAGAAAAATGTAGCCTAATGAAAAATGCATGGACTGAGCATGTGAAGAGCTCTGTTGAGACTCAACCCACCTCTTTCTAGCTCTGAGGCTTTGAGAAAATCACTCACCCTCTCTGGCTTCCACTTCCTCAAACTTAAGGTGCAACTAATTATGCGTTTAGGCTCTGAGCATCCAGTTAATCACATTTCTGAAGAGCTTTGTAAGCTGAGAAGTGTTAGTGTTCGCCTCTCAGTCGTGTCTGACTCCTCTGTGACCCCGTGGACTGTAGCCCACCAGGCTCCTCTGCCCATGGAATTCTCCAGGCAAGAATACTGGAGCGGGTTGCCATTCCCTTCTCCAGGGGATCTTCCCGACCCAGGGATGGAACCAGCATCTCCTCACTGCAAGTGAATTCTTTACTATCTGAGCCACCAGGGAAGCCCTGTGAGCTGAGAAAGAACATTCAAATATTAATTTACTAGTAAGAGCTGAGGCTGGAAATATGCATTAAAATAATAAGAATTAAAGTTCACTTGTAACAGACATACCATCCATTTATAATCTTTCATAGATCTACCTGAGAATTAATTTTTTGAGGGGCTATGATGCGTCAGGTGTCCCCCCCAGAAACTTGTGGTGAACCAGACAGGTGTGATCGAGCTCTGCAGTGAAGCGCAGACAGTAACTGATAAAACATGAGGATTCACGTAACTTATCAATTTAGACCGTGCTAAATGACATACAAAGTGAGAGGGAATGAAATGATACCATTTGGGCTAAACCTAGACCGTGATGGTGGATGGTCCAGCTGGTGGATGAAGACCTGAAGGAAAAGTCTCCAGGCATAGTGAACAGCTCATGCCGACCCTCAGGGTGGATACGGTCAGGTCTTGAAGGCTGCATTTTCCCTTGTTCACTTTTCTCCATCTTTGAGTTTATCCGTTTTAATAGGGGGTTTTTATATCCACCCTCCTGGGTGATCTATCTGATTCTACCCACCTGGAGGAAGACCATCAGCTTGAAGAGGTCTGGACCTTATGTGGCTTCTTCGTTGTCTCAAGTCCTGAGTCCCTGGAGCCCAGGGTCTTTTCTCGGGGGGTCCACATACTCTTCTGGTGGTGGAAGGAAGGAAAGCTTCCACCTCTTCTGGTGGAAGAGGAAAGCTTTGCTTCACGGGAAAGAGGAACACGGAAGGATGGAGACAGACGCTTGTTCCCACTGGGGAAGTGATCAGGGAATGATTATGCCTCGGCTCGGAATCAAGGGGGAAAGTAGGAGAAAATGGGGAGGTCTCAGACCTTTCCTGCCAAAAGCAGAATAACTCCTCACCCTTTACTGCCTTCATTGAGTTCAAGACCCCCGAACAGTGACAGCTGAACCCAGGGTCAAGGAGAGGAGCCTGGAACCCAAAACTCAGGAAAAGTTAACACATCATTTTTTTCCATCAAATCAAGTCACTCCATGGTGTTTCCAACGTGAAGCAGCTGCAGTGCCCCAGGCTCTGCCCAGGTTCCGGGGTAGGAGACTGTGTGAGTGTATCAGTGTCTCCATGGTGACAGATTGTCTTTGCATCCCACCCGGGTGTTGCCTCTGGACCAGCATGGGGGGATCTCACTGGGGAAAGTGGCTGTGGGAATCTTATCCCTTAGGATTTACCAGGGTCCACATGGCAGAAAAGCCTGGTGGGCTGCAATCCATAGGGTCACAAAGAGTCTGACATGACTGCAGGGACTTAGCACAAATGCATGCCCTCGGGCCACTGGATGGGGGTAACTGACAAGAACCATGAACTGGCCTCCCTAGGTGTGATGACTACGAGAAACCGGTTGGGGTAGGAAGGACACAAATATATTCCAGGAAGAAGCCCACTGCTTCCATTGCCAGAGGCTGAGATCGCCCCTTAGACCTTGGCTTCAAGGACGGAGTTCTGACCATTTCTCACAGAAGCATGAAACCCTGTGGACCGAGGCTGGCCGATTCCAACAATGAACCTCAAGCCCAACTTCATGCTATGGGAGAAATTGGTTTTACCCGTGTCTATCCACTTTTATGCTTTTTGATCAAGGAAAACAAAGGCTATAGAAACAAATCCATATGGCCATAAGAGGGGCTGAGTTAAAAACACAGTGTCCCTCTGCCACACTTGCATATATGTATGTCTGATAAAGACTGAGGGCATCAGAGGATGAGATGGCTGGATGGCATCACCAATACAGCGGACTTGAACTTGGGCAAACTCCGGGAGATGGTGAGGGACAGGGAGGCCTGGCGTGCTGCAGTCCATGCATGGGGTCTCAAAGAGGCAGACATGCCCGGGCGACTGAATAGAAGTGACATGTTTGATACTTGCATGTGTCTATATGGGTTCATTCTGATTTTCCCAGGAGAGAGGATTTTTGCTACTCTTCACCTAGAGGGGAAAGAGAGAAGAGGAGGGGAGAACAGGGGTGAAGGAGAGCTTGTGAGAAAAGATAACCTGGTTATTTATTTATGGTTTATTTCCGCAAAGGAACCTTTGGAAAGGCTTTGATAAGAGGGGCCAGAGTTTCTTAACGATTAACCGGCATCCTTTAAAAGGGCATTAGCTTTCTTTCATGCAGGTGTCTGGAGGATGCAGGACTGGGTGGCCCTCAGAACCTCACTGGTCTGTAGATCCCCTTAAGACACACTGCTGACATCATGGCCTCCTTTCTCAGATTCCCCTCTCTCTCTCTCACTTTTCTCTTCTTCCCTCCCTCCCTCCCTCCTTGCCTGATCCTCCCTCCCTTCGCCCAATCTCCCCCAATCTCCTTCTCTCTCTCTTCAGCTCCTTCAGGTAAATCCTACTCCAACTTGCACCAACTTGTTTTTGACTGACAGTGAACAGCGAAGAGAGTTTTCTTCATTTGGAGATCTCCTAAGGACCTAGCCTTCCCCAGGCAGCTGGTGTGGACGGCCCCTTCCCTGGCCTTGTCCTAGCTCCACATCTAGCCAGGCGTCTACATTCACCCGTCCTTGCAGGTAAGAGGTGCAGGCTTGTCGGTCAGTACTGGATCATGCTGCACCCTGAAGGAATTTCTGCAAAAAAAACTTTCCTTCGAAAGGTAATGAAAAAAGCATGACTCTGTTGAAACTGACTGAAATCATTCAAGACGTCCAAGCTTATCTGAGGGAATTTACAAGTGTTGTTTGCCTGTGGAAAACGGGTTTTTACTTAATGATGGGGCTAAAAAAAAAAAAAAAAAGGCTTTATTTGTGCCTGTAAAACAATATCCAGATGTTATCTTATATGCTGTGGGTGGAAGCGCTCTAGATGGAGGGAGAAGGCTTACTCTCTTTGCAAGGTTTTTGTGTTTTTTTTTCCTCTCCTAGTGTCTGTGAGAGCAAGTTTGTTATGGATTTTCAGTGATTATATAGTTGTTTGTGTTTTTGTTTTGTTTTTTTTTGCATCGTTCTTTGGTGGTTATTTTCCTTTGTCGGTGGAGAAATCAGTTTAAGTTGGCGTAAGGGGAAACCTCGCTGTAATATTTTAAAATCTGTTACCTATCCTTACGAGAAAAATGTTATGTAAGTTTTCCCTGGTAGGTATGAGGAATGTAAACAGTTCTGACTCTGGAAATATTAGGAACCTGGTTCACAACCCATGGCTAATGCGTTTTATAATCTGTGTGTAATTTCACGGGCGTCTAGACTGTTCTCGGCTAATCAATGTTATACTGGGTGAAATTTCCATATTGTTCCCTTGTATCTGGTTTTTTATCTCCTCTTTCCACTTCCGCATTTAGTTGCCCGAAGGAAATAAGGACTTGTTGTTCAATAGATGTCTCTTGACCTCACGAGTTCTTTAAGTCACAGGTTAGGAAGCTTACAACAAATGCAATGTTCCACTCAGTAAAACCAAGGACCAAAATTTGTCCCACTCAATTCAAACCTTCAGGTTGATTTCTTCTTATCAGAAAATATCTTAATCTCTCTTTTTTTTTTAACCTATAAGAAAGATTTTGAAAAGAAGTGATGAGTGACTCTTGAAGTTCTTTTTTTGAGACTTCAAAATCACACTGACACACACACAGTTAATCCTAGATCCTATTCCATTCTGCGCTTTCTCATAAATGTTTAAACAAATATGTAACATCAGCAGCAGCCTTAAGTGATCAATTCTTTCACAAAATTGCCCTAAAAATCAAAAGAGAAGAGTCAAATGCAATCATCATGCATATTCAAATGCCATCATTTTATGAAAATTAAGAGTTCCAGTTGAACAACTAAGCTCTTACCTTGCACACAGTTCCCCTTGGTGCTGTTCTTGCCCCAGGTTTTATTCTGTAGCAGTTTTCCTCCTTCCCTGGTGATAATTATAATAAAGGGCCAGGCAAGGAGTGACCCAGAGGTCGTATGACAAGTCTTTTTAAAAGTCTAGAAGGTAGAAGAGTTTCACCAAATCCCTGGTAGTTGTGTCTCAGAAATACTAATGAAATCACGGGGCTAACAGGTCCTGACTGAGTGAAATAAATGCCCACGTCGTTTGGGGGTTTCCTAGAAGTAGACTTAGCTGAATTTGGTGATTCTGGTTGCTTAAGGAAAACATAACTTTAAAAAGTCCTCCCTCCCTCTCATCCATCCCTCCTTCCCCCCGTCAACCGTTGTGGTCATTTTCCAGAAAGTGCTCTTTCCCCCTGTTTCCTCTCCTGACACTTAGAGCCAGTGCAGACAGCCAGTGTTTGAGGGGGAAAGAGACGGAGCAAGACCCCAGGCTTCCCACGCCCACCGTCCAGAAGAGCCAACAAAAGCAGGGCTGTTGGCTCCTTCCTCTCGCTCTGCCCTTGCATGGAGGAAATCTTAAAGGGATTGAACTTTCTTGTTTGGGGGTGTGAGCGTGTGTAATTATATACCTGAATGACAACATGCTTGCTACAAGAAAAACCACCAATGTGTGGCTTGAGGCAGCTGAGAGAGGGGAGGTAAACTTTTTCAGACTTTGTCACTAAATGTCAAGACTCTGAAACCTCCTTTCCTGCCACACCTCCCCTCTCATCTCTCAGAGACACGGGGCAGCCACTGACTTTACTTCCTGACTCTGCTTCAGGGTTGTTTGTCGAGTGTGTTTGCCTGGTGGACGCATCAGAACCTTAGAGGCGGCACAAGAGGCCAGAGAATGAGGCATGAGCTTGCTAGAGTCGCCGACAACCAGCCCCTGGGGACGCTTGCTTAAGGCATATAAACCTCCCTGATCATTTCCTTCAGCCTTTACTCTGTAAGGAACTCAGCTCCCGTCTTCTCCCCTGCAACCTGTGAAGCACTTCACGCCAGAGTCGATCAGGTACTGCGCCGATCCTGCTGTTTCAATTCTTCTTTCAAGTAAAGAGAATTCTGCTCCTCAAATCGGCAGTTAGCTATGGCCAGGGTTAAGGTTGGCTTGTGCACTTGCAAAGCAGGGTGTGTTGCTTATTAATGGGTACATGCGATGCATATCAGAGAGAAGCGGTTCTTCGTTCTCCTCTCTCCTGCCCTTCACCTTCCTCAGATGGAAACACCTTGGGAGTGGGGCTAGGGTGCCTTGGGAGCGGCTGGGGGCTGGATACAGACAGGGAAGAGGCAGGAGTGGCTTGGAGTGATACAAGCGGGAGGGGAGCTAGCTCTGTGTCTCTCACGGAGCGGGCAGCGCTGTGGAAGCAGATTTGAGCCCAGACACCCTGCTCTTTGCTGCCATGCAGGTGGTTTCCTGCTGTCAGTTTTACTGACCAGGGAAAGCCTACGGTGGCCAGAAGTAGTAGCTCCAGAAGTGACAGACCCTCCCACAACTAAAGGAGCAAAGGGCAGCCTGCTTTGCCACCTGGAGTGGAGAATTGAGAGAAGAAAAAAATAACTTAGAATCTAAAAGCAAATGTCCCAGGAAAGACGTTTTCTTTGCTAAGTGTGACTTTGTTAGGATGAAAGGAGAAAAATGAGCACATACTAATTCCTGGTGAAAGACAAAGCAAGATAAGGGAGCCTGAGGGACGTCCCTGGTGGCCCGGTGGTGGAGATTTCACCCTTCCAATTCAGGGGGCCTGGGTTCGATCCCTGGTTGAGGAGCTAAGATCCTACATGCCCTGCAGCATGGCCAAATGATTTTTTTTTTTTTTTTGTAATTTTTTTAAAAAGTAGGGGAGGCTGAAAATCTGCCCTCCCTGCAAAATGCCGGTTGAGCCAATGCAGGCAGTGATGTGGGCAATTTTGCTCACAATGCAGCTGAGTCCGCATAGAGGTTCCCACCGTATCCACAAGGCTTTTTAACCAAAAACATTTCTGCTCTTCTCATAAACAAGGTCAGAGCTTGTGAGGAGCCTGTGTACCTGACTTCCCTTCAGCAGGTACTGTGAATTAACTGGTGAAGGCATCCGTTAAACAAGAGTCACCACAATCCAACTGGACTCTAGAAGTTCGCACCTGGCCTAATTCTAGAATAGTGCTTCCACACCTAAAACTCTATAGCATGGAACTCTAGGTATTTCTCTCATGCTCCCAAGATGAGCCAGGGTTGCCTGATCAGGGCTCACAGTGTCAGAAGACACGCGAGAAGGACAAGGTGTTGATTTGCAGCACTAAAACCTACCTGTCTGTAGGAACACACCTGTCCACAGGGAACAGTGAAGTCGAAGAGCATGTCTGTGCTACCTGAGGGCTGAGGACTCAGAGGACTTCAGTAATCCCTCTTAAAAGGGATTAGCTAGCAATAGAATAGGGCTTCCCAGGCAGTGCTAATGGTAAAGAACCTACCCGCCAATGCAGGAGACATAAAAGACAGTGGGTTCTATCCCTGGGTCAGGAAGATCCCCTGGAGGAGGAAATGACAACCCACTCCAGTATTCTTGCCTGGGAAATTCCATGAACAGAGGAGCCTGGCAGGTTACAGTCCATGGGGTTGCAAAGAGTCGGAAACGACTAAAGCAACTTAGCACGTCATGATAAAAGAAACCCAGTTTGGTTCTGTTCTTCCCCATGACCCTACAGCTCAGATTCAGAGCAATCTAGAAGCATATTGATCCACATTAAACAAGGCAAGCCGTTCCTTTCCTGCAGGACTGGTCTGTAGCCACATGGCTGCATTGACGATGTAGCCCCCATTCAGGGTTCTGAGTTCAGGAAAATGACAGCCAGGGTCTGACCCTTTCCCTCTGGTTACAAATCACACTAATCCTCAGAGTCACCATCAGGGCTGTCGGAATACAGAGGAGCTGGCTCTGAGGAGGAAGAGTGCAGAAAAGGATCCAGCGTTTGGGGTGTTTTGAGGGTCCAGGTGGCTGGCTTTGGGTTTCAATCCACAACCTGTTTCAGCAGAAATTACACTGCTGTGGGGCTGATAACTATGAACTTCTTGTGAGTTTTCTCCACTGCCGGGACCAGAGCCTGATCAAGACTTTATGGATCTTCAAGATTATACAATTTTGAGGGCCCTCTTCAAGAAAAAGGAATGCAAGATTATGACTATAAAATTAGACACAAAGCTTTGGAGAAAGTTGGTGCAAGGGAGGAGCCCTGAAGCTTGCATTTTAGACTGTGTCAGTCACTCAGTCATGTCCAACTCTTTGTGACCCTATGGACACTAACCTGCTAGGCTCCTCTGACCGTAGGATTCCGCAGGCAAGAATACTGATGTGGGTTGCCATTTCCTCCTCCAGGGGATCTTCCCAACCCAGGGATGGGACCCGTGTGTTTTGCATTGGCAGACGGATTCTTTACCCCTGCACCACCTGGAAAGAAAGATCTTTTGTTGTTGTTGTTGTTCAGTTGCTAAGTTGTGTCCGACTCTTTGTGACCCCATGAACTGCAGGATGCCAGCCCTCCATGTCCCTCACTATCTCCTGGAGTTTGCCCAAGTTTATGTCCATTGAGTCGGTGATGCTATCCAACCATTCATCCTCTGAAAGGCATCAATAAAACACTTCCAACAGGCTGGAGGCTTTGCCTAGCAAAAATATCTCTGTGTCTGGCCAGGGACAGCCTCTTCTATTTCTATGAATGCTGTGTTCGGTTCAAATAGCAGTTATCAGTGTCATTTCTCAGCGTGAATGCTAGCTAAACCCAGGCCTGCCAGCCCAGATAATGCTCTTACTCAGTGATGTTTCCGTCTCCAAATATTTGCAGATATGTATCTTGTTCATCCTCGTATCCTTTGCCAAAGAATGCAAGGCTGGCTCCCCGAATGAATCTGGCTTTCTGACTTCCTGAGTTATTCTTTGTCTACCTTTCAGGAATATATTTGAGAAGCTTATCATTAGCTTTGAAATACCATGAAATTTGACATCATCTCTACTCCTCCTACCAACCTCATCCCCAAATACTTGCAACAAGTTAAAGAAAATATATGAGCACAAGTTAAAGAAAATATATGAACAAGTTAAAGAAAAAAAAGGAGCCCCTGGCTCCTTTGTCAAGAGTTGTCTAAAAACTAAGGAATGTCTTCTTCCTATTTTCAAAAGTCCAAAGGAATGGAACAAATGGAAGGAATCTATGTATAAACGAAAAGTGAGCTATGTCACTTGCAGACATATACTTGCAACTGACAAAGGCAGTGTGGGTGTGTATTTCGCCATGGTGGCTCAGATGGTAAAGAATCTGCCTGCAATGTGGGAAACCCAGATTCATCCCCTGGGTCGAGAAGATCCCCTGGAGAAAGGAACCCACTCCAGTATTTTTGCCTGGAGAATTCCATGGAGAGAGGATCCTGGTGGGCTACAGTCCATGGGGTCACAAAGAATCAGACATGACTGGGCAACTAACACTTAATAATGAAACTGATGGTGAGATATAGAGGTAATATTCAAGTGCCAACAGTGTCACAATGCAATGGGGCTTTACTTTCAACATTTTGTCTTGCTTAGTAAATTTCAAATCTATAATTGGATTAAGTGTTTAAAAATTGCCCTCTAAACAGTGCTGCCATAGTGACATTGGTCTTAGCATCCCTCTTTAACAAAAGAGGTGATATCATGTCCTGTGACTCAATTCTTGTTGACATGGGTGGCATGCTAATCTGACCAAGAAACACTCAGGGTTCCAGCTCTTGAATTCACAGCCGCTTTGACTCCTACTGCCTCGGGGAGATGAAGGGAGTGAAGGCTTCTCTCCGATGCCTTCGTGACTCAGTCTCTGGGAACTTGAGAAAGATCCCTCAGAAGCTGGCTGTCTATTTCTTGTCTTAGGAGTCTAGGGGCAGGAAAATTCCCTAGCCAGAAGGCTGGAGAGAGCATCCCAAAACACAATCAACAACAGTAAGGCAGCAGCTCTCCTCGTAAGCTCCCAGTCAGTCAGTCAGTTCAGTCTCTCAGTCGTGTCCACCTCTTTACGACCCCATGAACCGCAGCCTCCCTGTCCATCACCAACTCCCGGACTCCACCCAAACCCATGCCCATTGTGTTGGTGATGCCATCCAACCATCTCATCCTCTGTCGTCCCCTTCTCCTCCTGCCCTCAATCTATCCCAGCATCAGGGTCTTGTCAAATGAGTCAGCTCTTCACATCAGGTGGCCAATCTATTGGAGTTTCAGCTTCAACATCAGTCCTTCCAATGAATATTCAGGACTGATTTTCTTTAGAACTGACTGGTTGGATCTCCTTGTAGTCCAAGGGACTCTCAAGAGTCTTCTCCAACACCACAGTTCAAAAGCATCAATTCTTCAGCACTCAGCTTTCTTTATAGTCCAACTCTCACATCCATACATGACCACTGGAAAAACCATAGCCTTGACTAGACAGACCTTTATTGGCAAGGTAATGTCTTTGCTTTTTAATGTGCTGTCTATGTTGGTCATAACTTTTCTTCCAAGGAGTAAGCATCTTTTAATTTCATGGCTGCAGTCACCATCTGCAGTGATTTTGGAGCTCCCAAAAATAAAGTCTCTCACTTTTTCCACTGTTTCCCCATTTATTTGCCATGTAGTGATGGGACCAGATACCATGATCTTAGTTTTCTGAATGTTGAGCTTTAAGCCAACTTTTTCACTCTCCTCTTTCACTTTCATCAAGAGAGTCTTTAGTTCTTCTTCACTTTCTGCCATAAGGGTGGTGTCATCTGCTTGTCTGAGGTTATTGATATTTCTTATGGCAATCTTGATTCCAGCTTGTGATTCTTCCAGCCCAGTGTTTCTCATGATGTACTCTGCATATAAGTTAAATAAGCAGGGTGACAGTATTCAGCCTTGATGTACTCCTTTTCCTATTTGAAACCAGTTTGTTGTCCCATGTCCAGTTATAACTGTTGCTTCCTAACCTGCATACAGGTTTCTCAAGAGGCAGGTCAGGTGGTCTGGTATTCCCATCTCTTTCAGAATTTTCCACCATTTGTTGTGATCCACGCGGTCAAAGGCTTTAGTGGAGTCATTGAAGCAGAAGTAGATGTTTTTCTGGAATTCCCTTGTTTTTTCTATGATCCAACGGATGTTGGCAATTTGACCCCTGGTTCCTCTGCCTTTACTAAAATCAACTTGAACATCTGGAATTTCATGGTTCACGTATTGCTAAAGCCTGACTTGGAGAATTTTGAGCATTACTTTACTAGCATGTAAGATGAGTGCAATTGTGCCGTAGTTTGAGAATTCTTTAGGATTGCCTTTCTTTGGGATTGGAATGAAAACTGACCTCTTCGAGTCCCATGGCCACTGCTGAGTTTTCCAAATTTGCTGGCATGTTGAGTGCAGCACTTTCACAGCATCATCTTTCAGGATCTGAAATAGCTCAACTGGAATTCCATCACCTCCACTAGTTTTGTTTGTAGTGATACTTCCTAAGGCCCACTTGACTTCACATTCCAGGATGTCTGTCCCTAGGTGAGTGATCATACCATCATAATTAACTGGGTCATGAAGATCTTTTTTGTATAGTTCTACTGTGTATTCTTGCCACCTCTTCTTAATATCTGTTGATTCTGTTAGGTCCCTACCATTTCTGTCCCTTATTGAGCCCATCTTTGCATGAAATGTTCCCTTGGTGTCTCTAATTTTCTTGAAGAGATCTCTAGTCTTTCCCATTCTATTGTTTTCCTCTATTTCTTTGCATTGATCACTGAAAAAGACTTTCTTATCTCTCCTTGTTATTCTTTGGAACTCTGCATTCAGATGGGAATATCTTTCCTTTTCTCCTTTGTTTTTCACTTCTTTTCTTTTCACAGCTATTTGTAAGGTCTCCTCAAACAACCATTTTGCTTTTTTGCATTCCTTTTTCCTGGGGATGGTCTTGACCTCTGTCTCCTGTACAATGTCATGAACCTCTGTCCGTAGTTCATCAGGCACTCTGTCTACCAGATCTAGTCCTTTAAATCTATTTGCCACTTCCACTGTATAATCGTATAATCATAAGGGATTTGATTTAGGTCATACCTGAATGGTCTAGTGGTTTTCCCCACTTTCTTCAATCCAAGTCTGAATTTGGCAATAAGGAGTTCATTATCTGAGCCACAGTTGGCTACTGGTATTGTTTTTGCTGACTGTATAGAGCTTCTCCACCTTGGCTGCAAAGAATATAATCAATCTGATTTCGGTATTGACCATCTGGTGATGTTTATGTGTAGAGTCTTCTCTTGTGTTGTTGGAAGAGGGTGTTTGCTATGACCAGTGCGTTCTCTTGGCAAAACTCTTAGCCTTTGCCCTGCTTCATTCAGTACTCTGAGGCCAAATTTGTCTGTTACTCCAGGTGTTTCCTGACTTCCTACTTTTGCATTCCAGTCCCCTATAATGAAAAGGACATCTTTTTTGGGGTGTTAGTTGTAAAAGGTAAGCTCTACTGGTCAGCAAAGGGTCCTGGGGAGAGTTCTGTGTGCTCCTTGCCCTGTAGGAAATAAGAAGGTCTATACTCAGATTGGGCTTCCCTGGTGGCTCAGTCAGTAAGTAATCCACCTGAAATGTGGGAGACCTGGGTTTGATTCTTGGGTTGAGAAGAAGTGCTGGGGGAGGGCGTGGCAACCCACTCCAGTATTCTTTCCTGGAGAATGGACAGAGGAGCCTGGCAGGCTACAGTCCATGGGGTCACAAAGAGCTGGACACGTCTGAGCGACTAAGCACATACTCTGATAAGGGAGAGGCTCCCGACTCCGGTATTCTGGTCTAGCAAATTCCATGGACTGTATAGTCCATGGGGTCGCAAAGAGTAGGACAAGACTGAGCAACTTTCACTTTCATTCTTTCTGATAAGTTTGGGAAATCCATCATAGTCTATAAAGTTCGCTCTTGGAATGTCCCAGTTACCATTATCATAATAAAAAGTCTAAGAAATCTGGCAGCAAAGACATCCTTTAACTTTGAATCCCAAGATGTTTAACCATTCTGGACTACAAAGCTGCCTGCCACCTCCTCCCACCTCCTTGCAACTCCTATTCAGTCCTCTGACTAATATTTCGCATGACCCCATCAAGGACACTTCTGCAGACTCTGATTGGTGTGGGGTGGAAAGGTTCCACGTGCTCCAAGAAAAAAACATGTTATGACTTTCATACTCCACTTGGCTGTGAGTTGTACTTTGGGGATGTGCAGGTGACTGGCCAGCCTTTGGGATTTCAAAGTGGCCTCAAGGAGTCAGCCACAAAAAAAAAGGATTTCCTTTTTGCTTCTTTGAAGTGAAGTGTTAGTCATTCAGTCATGCCCAACTCTTTGTGACCCCATAGACTGTAGGCTCTTCTGTTCATGGAATTCTCCAAAGAATATTGGAGCGGATTGCCCTTCCTTCCTCCAGGGGATCTTCCCAACCCAGGGATTGAACCCTGGTCTCCTATACTGCAGGCAGTTTCTTTACCCCTGGGCAACTCATTCCCAAAAGGGTTAGGATGAGTTTGCAGAGATATATCCACACACCCTCACACAAATGAATATGAATTAAAAGTAGATGGAAAAGAAAAATAAGGGTAAGTCTCAAAGAAGTAGTTTGATGAAATCATTTACTTAAATGAGTTTTCATCTATTTTTAGAAACCACAAACTAAATGTACACAGACCCACAGTCACAGAATCTTGTTTGTGCTTCAGAATTAAATGTATGTTTTAAAATATGTTTCATGTTTGACCCTGGAAATCAATTAGGCTCTCCCTGAATCTAGTTTTACTCACACCATGTTTTATAATTCTTTTGAAAGAATTATAATGACAATTATAATTAAAAGAATTATAGTTAACAATATTAATTCTGCCTATTGAGATCTCTTTCTTCTTTCCTGTTGCTCATTAGGGCTATGATTAACTGCCCATAGGTGAGTTTATAAGCTTTCTTCATCCAGAATGTAGCTGACAGATCCCACTTCGCCCCACTTTACAATGGTCTGTCTATTTGTCTCTCTCCCCTACCAGGCGGTAAGCTCAACATCAGTGGAGATTTTACCTTATTCCTTCTCTGTGCTCCCAGAGCTGAGTCTAAGTAATTCCTCTGGCAATGCTTTTGAATCAACATGCATTGACATGAAGGCACGATTTCTGCTGTAATTACACCTTCAGTTGAACCATGATTTACATCCACCCCATCCTGCAAACATAGAGGACAGAACCCCGTACCTGAGGTGTTTTGAAAATACATTTCTCTGAAAACTCCTGATTAGAGTATTTTCTCCCTTAATGACATCTGCAAAGTGATAGATTGGCTGTTAGAGTTGCTTAACGGGGGCCATTAAAGAGGAAAACGTATTTGTATGAGTGAGAAGGAACAGGCCGCCAGTAGCTGTTGCAGCAGTGGGGTGAACCCATGGATCGGAAATAGGAAACATGCACGCAGTGTATTTTGGAAAGAAGAAAATTGAAATAAAGCAGAAAAAATAAATATGGAGCCAGCGGTGCTCTGTGTGGGCTGAAAGTTTGATCCTGGGGAAGAGAATAATGGAAAGGAAGGAGAGAAAGAATTTACTGCGATCTTAGTAGGGAAGAAAGGGTGATTTGATCCGTGGCGAGACCCATCCAGGAGACAGGGAATTCACATCATTTCAGGCTCCCTCAAATGCTATGTTTAGATACGGTCTGTGTTAGCATACCTGTGGCAATGAGGGTATTTGGCTCGCAATGTGTTTTGAATTTTAAGATGAAGAGAATTTCCTAAGATTTGCCCATTTTAAAGATGAAATATTATAGGACTAAAATTGAGAAGAGCCACTTTTCTGTGATTACAATCTAATGCGTATCATTCCGACTGGGAGTAGTGGATGCCTGTACATGGTGTTTCAGAGTCCGCGCGAGGGTATGGGTAGTTAAACCTATGTTTTGTAACTGTGGGTATTAACTTGTCTAAAGTCCAATATCCTGGGGATGCTCTCTTAACTAGCCCTTTGGCACAGCACTTTGCTTTGGTTTCAATATCTGAAGAAATGATCCGTGACATCCCAGCGCTGTGGTGGGTCGAAATATACATTTAATGAGTTTCTTCACCAACGCCCATCAGGATTTTGGTTGGTTAGGCTCTGACACTCAGTTCTCTCCACCTTGTACACATGTGCTGGCAACTCGCTCTGCAGGAGGCTGGGTGATGGTGTCTCTGATGATACAGGAGGAGGAGACTGTCTTTGATCTCGAGGAATCTGCATTCCGCTGCCGAGAGGCCACGTGGATGGGGATGGCGGGGGGAAATAGTAAAAAACTGATAATAACATTCATACTTAAAACAACTGTGGTGCCAGGCAGAATGTGATGAGTGATAAGTGAGGCCTTAACAAACAGCTGAGAGGGCTGAGGTGAGTCCAAGAAGGAAAGACTAGGTCCATTCGGGGAGCTGCGAAATGCCTTGGGCATTGGAGAGAAACCTGGAGAATGAATAGGACTTTAATGTCAGGATGGGGAGGAGCAGCCTTCAGAGGTCAGGAGCATGGCAGACACAGGGGTGCACCCGAAGGGAAGGGTGAAGAGGCCCAAAGTGGGCAGAGGGGTTGAGTCTGTCAATGGGGAGGGGGAAGCTGGAGAGATGACCAGAGTCCAGGTGATACTGATGATGGAAGACACTTCTGAGCACTCACCAAAGGCTGAGTCAGTCTAGGTGCCTCTTAGTTCTCATAACTACTGGCTCTCCAGTAAGCTTTCTTATTCACCTTGTTTGAGAAATAGGTGTGTAGGGTTAAAGCTATGGTTTTTCTAGTAGGCAAGTACAGATGTGAGAGTTGGACTGTAAAGAAGGCCGAGCGCCAAAGAGTTGATGCTTTCAAACTGTGGGGCTGGAGAAGACTCTTGAGAGTCCCTTGGACTGTAAGGAGATCAAACCAGTCAATCCTACAGGAAATCAATGCTGAATATTCATGGGAAAGACTGATGCTGAAGTTCCAATCTTTTGGCCACCTGATGTGAAGAGCCGACTCATTGGAAGAGACCCTGATGCTGGGAAAGACTGAGAATTGGAAGAAAAGGAGATCACAGAGGATGAGCCGACTGTGGCTCAGATCATGAATTCCTTATTGTCAAAATCAGACTTGAAGAAAGTAAGGAAAACCACTAGACCATTCAGGTATGACCTAAATCAAATCCCTACCATTGTACAGTGGAAATGACAAATAGATTCAAGGGATTAGATCTGAAGAACTATGGACGGAGGTTCATGACATTATACATGGCATCAAGACCATCCCCAAGAAAAAGAAATGCCAAAAGGCAGAACGGTTGTCTGAAGAGGCCTTACAGATAGCTGAGAAAAGAAGAGAAGCGAAAGGCAAAGGACAAAAGGAAAGGTACACCCATTCGAATGCAGTGTTCCAATGAATAGCAAGGAGACATAAGAAAGCCTTTCTGAGGGATGGGATGGGGAGGGAGGTGGGAGGGAGGGTCAGGACGGGGAACACATGTACACCCATGGCTGATTCATGTCAATGTATGGCAAAAACCACCACAATGTTGTAAAGTAATTAGCCTCCAATTAAAATTTAAAAGAAAGAAAGAAAGAAAGCCTTACTCAGTGATCAATGCAAAGAAATAGAGGAAAACAATAGAATGGGAAAGACTAGAGATCTCTTCAAGAAAATTAGAGATACCAAGGGAACATTTCATGCAAAGATGGGCTCAATAAAGGACAGAAATGGTAGGGACCTAACAGAATCAGCAGATATTAAGAAGAGGTGGCAAGAATACACAGAAGAACTATACAAAAAAGATCTTCACAACCCAGATAATCATGATGGTGTGATCACTCACCTAGAGCCTGACATCCTGGAGTGTGAAGTCAAGTGGGCCTTAGGAAGCATCACTATGATAAACAAAGCTAGTGGATGTGATGGAATTCCAGTTGAGCTATTTCAGATCCTGAAAGATGATGCTGTGAAAGTGCTGCACTCAATATGCCAGCAAATTTGGAATACTCAGCAGTGGCTACAGGACTGGAAAAGGTCAGTTTTCATTCCAATTCCTAAGAAAGGCAATGCAAAGAATGCTCAAACTACTGCACAATTGCACTCATCTCACACACTAGCAAAGTAATGCTCAAAATTCTCCAAGCCAGGCTTCAACAGTATGTGAACCATGAATTTCTAGATGTTCAAGCTGAATTTAGAAAAAGCAGAGGAACCAGAGATCAAAATGCCAACATCCTCTGGATCATCAAAAAAGAGAGAGTTCCAGAAAAACATCTACTTCTGCTTTATTGATTACGCCAAAGCCTTTGACTGTGTGGATCACAACAAATGGTGGAAAATTCTTCAAGAGATGGGAATACCAGACCACCTGAACTGCCTCCTCCAAAATCTGTATACAGATCAAGAAGCAAAAATTAGAACTGGACATGGAACAACAGACTGGTTCCAGATCGGGAAAGGAGTATGTCAAGGCTACACATTGTAACCCTGCTTATTTAACTTATATGCAGAGTACATCATGAGAAATGCTGGGCTGGAAGAAGCACAAGCTGGAATCAAGATTGCCATAAGAAATATCAATAACCTCAGACAAGCAGATGACACCACCCTTATGGCAGAAAGCAAAGAAGAACTAAAGAGCCTCTTGATGAAAGTGAAAGAGGAGAGTGAAAAAGTTGGCTTAAAGCTCAACATTCAGAAAACTAAGATCATGGCATCTGGTCTCATCAGTTCATAGCAAATAGATGGGGAAACAATGGAAACAGTGACAGATTTTATTTTGGGGGGATCCGAAATCACTGCAGATGGTGACTGCAGCCATGAAATTAAAAGATGCTTACTCCTTGGAAGAAAAGTTATGACCAACATAGACAGCACATTAAAAAGCAAAGACATTACCTTGCCAACAAAGGTCCATCTAGTCAAGGCTATGGTTTTTCCAGTAGCCATGTATGGATGTGAGAGTTGGACTATAAAGAAAGCTGAGTGCTGAAGAGTTGGTACTTTTGAACTATGGTGTTGGAGAAGACTCTTGAGAGTCCCTTGGACAGCAAGGAGATCCAACCAGTCTATCCTAAAGGAATTCAGTCTTGAATGTTCATGGGGAGGGCTGATGCTGAAGCTGAAACTCCAATACTTTGGCCACCTGATCTGAAGAATTGACTCATTGGAAAAGACCCTGATGCTGGGAAAGATTGAAGGTGGGAGGAGAAGGGGATGACAGAGGATGAGATGGCTGGATGGCATCACTGACTCAATGGACATGAGTTTGAGTAAACTCCAGGAGTTGGTGTGGACAGGGAGGCCTGGCATGCTGCGGCCCATGGGGTTGCAAAGAGTCAGATCCAACTTAGCGACTAAACACCAACAAAGCAATGAGGAGTCGCTGGAGGTTTTGCTTGAGATGCACTTAAATACCACCCCAGCAGGAAAGTCATCTGACTTGTCAGAAGGGTATTTTGAGAGTCTGGGAGAGGGAATGGGGATCTGGGGCAGAGCAGGGGCAGGAGAGAGGGAAAGGGACACACAGGAGATGCAATATGAAGGTAGACACCTGGGCTGGCCCTAGATTAGGCAGGAGTGAGGGGCTGTCCAGACAGGCGGGTGGGAGAAGGGGACACCATTGTTTGGAACCAAAAATCAGAAGCAGTTTGATATATGGAGAACAATGGGAGTGAAGTTTTGGACTAGTGTGTTCTGAGCAGTTCTCCGATGGAGGTGAACAAGGGGATGTTGGAAACATGGACTGAATCTCAGAGGAGCCACAGGTAAAGAAATGGGACCAGGGATGGTCAAAGAGTAAGACAAAGGATGCTGAGAGAGAATAAAGAGAAATAAAAGAGGATACAAGTAAGTCCTTGGGGGATATGACTGGGGGAGGGAAGGGGAAGAACAAAAGTCCACCAAGCAGAAAGTGAGTGGATAATCAGGGCAGCCGATGAAAGACCATAAAATCTTCTGACCCAGTAGCAACAGGTAGAAAGAACTTTCTGAAGACACTGCCACAAATAGCCCCCTGACCCACATGTCAGAGGACAGAAGAACATGTTTGGAAGCTGAAGGAGAGAAGCTGCAGAGAGTCTGAAGAAAAGATGGGGGAGAAGGGCTGTGTAGCTCCCTCCCAACTCACCCTCCACATAAAAAGTCAGAGGAATTGAAATTATCATTTGACTGGTAAATCAGAGTCTCAGAGGCTTGGAGGATGAGGGAGTGAGTGAGTGAGTGAAAGTCACTCAGCTGTGTTGGATTCTTTGTGATCCCATGGACTATACAGTCCATGGAATTCTCCAGGCAAGAATACTGGAGTGGGTAGCCTTTCCCTTCTCCAGGGGATCTTCCTAACCCAGGGATTGAACCCAGGCCTCCAGCATTGTAGGCAGATTCTTTACCAGTTGAGCCACAAGGGAAGCCCAAGAATACTGGAGTGGGTAACCTATTCCTTCCCCAGCGAGCTTCCAAACCCAGGAATTGAACTGGGGTCTCCTGCATTGCAGATGCATTCTTTACCAACTGAGTTAGGGCTTGGAGGGTGACTACATCTAAATCTGTTAATGGCACAAGTTTCTTTTCCTTCATTTCCCAGTTTAAGTGTGGTTAACCCATTCCCTTTCCTTTTAAAGTCAATCAAGTTATTCCATAATTTAACATACATCATGATTTTAAAGTGTGTTAGTTGGTCAGTCATGTCTAACTCTTTGCTATGTTCCTCCCTCCCGCCAGGCTCCTCTGTCCACAGGATTCTCCAGGCAAGAATACTGGAGTGGGTTGTCACGCCCTTCTCCAGGGAATCCTCCCAACCTAGAAATTGAATTCGGGTCTCCTGCACTGCAGGCAGATTCTTTACCATCTGAGTCTACGCTTAGCTCAGAGGCTGGTTATATGTGTTCCCAAAGGAAGATTCCAGCAACTCAGGGTCCCTGGGAACTGGATGAATACCTCATCTTTGCAAGTTCCGTGATTTAGCTCTCTGTGACACTCTGGATAAAGTACAAGTCCTTTCTTGAACGTGTTTCCAGTAAAAAAGGAAAGATAATGCAGTGTCCAGATTTGCTAATTACGGCCATGATTAAAGCAAGACTTTTCAAGTTGATTTTTTTGTAAGATCGGCAACCTTTCAAGACCTGGCAGATAGTGTTAACGATGCAGAGAGAGCAAGAAAACAAGGCCAGGTCCTTCAGAACAAGTCCTTGCCGCTGGCTTCAAACTTACAGTTTCAAGTTTGTTTTGCTGGGCAGATCTTCTACTTTTTTTGGTGCTATAATAGGATTAAGCAAAACTTGTGTGTGTGTTAGTCACTCCATCGTGTCCAACTCTTTGCGACTTCATGGGCTGTAGCCCGCCAGGTTCCTCTGTCCTTCGAATTTTCCAGGGAAGAACACTGGAGTGAGTAGTCATTTCCTTCTCCAGGGAATCTTCCTGACTCAGGGATCAAACTTGGGTCTCCTATATTGCAGGCAGATTCTTTACCATCTGAGCCATCAGGGAAACCCCAAGCAAAACTTAAGCAACACCTAAAATGCTACTTTATAGTAGTTTTGAAAAATATGTGAATAGAGCTTTTAAAAAAATCAAAGTCCTAATTTGTTTAGAAAACAATCAAGTGAGTAATCTTTTGGAAACTTCTAGATAAGACAATATGAATATCTGATAACTGTTCTTTTTTTCCAACTTTTTGTTGAGTTATATCTGATAAGTATATTGAACAGTAAAAGCATAAACATGAAGATGTAAAAGAGGACCTCAAAATCATAAAATGTGGGGGAGGGGAGTGAGAAAATGTAGATTTTTTTCCCCCCCAGAGTGTGTTTGAGAAGAGTTCTTGAAGCCCTAGAGAAAAAATGATGAGAGGGAAATGAGAAAAGCCTCAAGGCAAATAAGGGTGGAAACCTGACAAACACAGGGCCATCTGTGAAGAGGGGCAGGTGGTCTCAGGAAGAGATTTTGAACTTGGTACTGACATTCTTGGATGTGAATTTCAGGTGTGCAAACTCCCTTGGGTGAGGTGCCCTGACCGTCAAAGCCTCAGTGTATATAATGTGGCTATGGGAAGCAATCAACAGAGGCTGGTCCCTTCTCCCCCCATTCCTGGTTCCCGCCCTCCTCTACTCATCCGTTACCATCACTCCCCACCCCAAAGGCAACACAAGGTTTTTCTTTAAGGCAGCTGGTGAAAAAATACATAAATAAAAGTTAGACTTGAAAGTGGAATCCCTGCATTAGAGTCTTCACTTCTGCTCTGTGTCATCCTCTGAAAGTTACCTAACCTCTTAGTTTCTCATCGGTAAACTGGGAGAAATTCCGACTCACAAGAAGAAAACAGGAGAGCCAGATGAGCTGGTTTTTGTAAAAATGTGGGGAAACCACGTCTGGTTCTATGAATTAGTAGGGAACTGGCATTCTCAAAATGACCCCCTGTTCCTCCCTGAGGACCTAATTCCCTTTTTACACAATTATGCTTTTGAAAAACTTGCTTTATAAAGAAACTCACAATTCCACAGTCAAGGTTACCCCCCGTACAAAATCTGCAGGCAGCTTTTTAATTTTTTTTAATTTTTAAAAGGGATTATACCCCTGTAATGACTCAAACTTTGATGGAGAAGAGTTATTTATGGCAACACTCGTTTACTGTGCTTCCCTCTAGAAATGACTGTAGTTCTCAATGCAAAGTGAATCAGAAATTACTCTTGTAACTTTTTTGGAGGCCCTTCTTTCTTTTCTTTTAAAAATACATAGAGGCATTCAAAAGGTAACTTTCTCCTAGGTTTTACAAGCAGAGGAGAGTGACAGAGAGAAAGTCTATGAACGTGGCATATCATTGAACTATGCTCTGGAATTTGGGTGGGTCTAGGAAAAAGTACAGACTTCAGTGGAAAACATGTATGGGTGTGGGTGAAACCTCTGTAAACTATAAATTGACTACATACTGCATAGGCTGAAATGGAAAGAAACCGCAAGGCTCCCAAAATCCGAAAAGAGACAGAGTGAATTGGCACCAGAGTAATACCAGGTGCCTTGGGAGTTGGGGATGTTCACAATTAGCAGCAGTCTTTACTGGCTCCATGGGACCTGGTAGTCAAAAGCATCTACGATGGTGTCCGGCAGTTACCTGTTCCAGGACCTGCTTATCAGGTTCTCCAACTCCTGACTTCACGCCCCCATTTTGGTGCTTCTAGATTCATCCCACCTTGTTGCCTTTGTCTGCAGGGTCTCTTCCCCGAAAACTCTCGTTTCTTTCCTTTTTTGATCAGAATTTCATTATCCATCCTTCAAGACTCTACAAGGCCTGTTAGGCTCAGGTTTTCCCTTCCCCCTCGAGCCTGACCACTGCATGCTTCCTAAATTTCATTTTCTTGAGGCTGAGTCAAACCAAGAATGTGTTTCTGCCACTTAGAACTAATCACATGTCGATGTCCTGATGCGGACATTTGTTAGGTGCTGTTCCTGCCTCTTTCCCCATCAGATTGCCAGCCCCTGGACCGTGGAGGTCACGTCACACTTGACTGAGTGACAGCCAGCTGACTACCCTCTGCAGAGTCCCATTTTTCACCTTGAGTTGGGCACATTCAGCTCACTGTTTGCCATCCCAGTCTGAGGCCAGGTGACTTTATCATCTCTCTTTTGTAAAAGAAGGAAGCTGAAAATCAAGGAGACTAAGCCCCTTGTTCAAAGTCACCAGCCCAACCACTTTTCATAAGGCATCTCACTTCCTCGCCAAGGTGACCCTGTTAGGTTGACACTGACTCCGGCTTTCAGTAATTTGCCCTTCCCCGCCACTGTTGTAACCAGAAGACCTGAGATTTGAACCCAGGTCTGTGTGTGGCTCCGAGCCTACGCATTTACACTTGATCATGTAGCTTCCCTGTCACAGAATGCTCAAGACAAATGGGGTATGAAATAATAATAAATGGATACGCAATGAATGATCAATCTCATTTTGTCAAAACTAAGGGACTATGACAAAACCCTGAAATGTGACCAGAGAAGTAGTATTCCCTCACCCTCTCTCCACCTTTCCTTATATAAAGTTATAAATACATATATATAGAGAGTGTATATGTAGAGTGTATGTATATATATGTGTGTGTGTATAAAAAAAAATATATATATATATATAGAAGGCAAAGGAGAAAGGGCTGGCAGAAGATGAGATGGTTGGATGAAGTCACCAACTCAATGGACACGAACTTGAGCAAACTCCAGGAGACAGTGGGGGACAGAGGAGCCTGTCATGCTGCAGTCCATGGGGTTGCAAAGAGTCAGACATGACTTTGTGACTGAACAATAATATGAACATATATAAAAATAAAATTAAAAAATATAAATACTAAAGGTATATATATTATTTTCTCGATACCTTTTTTTTCGTTTATTTATATTAGTTGGAGGCTAATTACTTTACAATATTGTAGTGGTTTTTGCCATATATTGATATGAATCAGCCATGGATTTACATGTGTTCCCCATCCTGAAACCCCCTCCCACCTCCCTCCTCTCCTGATACCTTTTTTAGAGCAGCTGTAGGTTTACTACAGAATTGAGAGGGAAGTTCAGAGGTTTCTCGTTCACCACCTGCTCCCACACAAGCACAGACTTCCACATAATCAACATCATGCACCAGATGGTAGATCTTTTTTTTTTTTTAACCAAGGATGAACATACACTGATCCACCCTAACCATCCCAAATCCATAGATGGTCATAGGGCTCACCCTTGGGTTAGGACACACGTGTAATGGTGTGTATCCATCATTATAATATCATGTAGAGTGTTTTCCAGAGAAGGGAAAGGCTACCCACTCCAGTATGCTTGTCTGGGAAATCCCACCGACAGAGGAGCCTGGTGGGCTACAGTCCATGGGTTGCAAAGAGTCAGACATGACTTAGCGACTAAACCACCACTACCAGAGTATTTTCACTGCCCTAAAAATCCTTCATACTTCTCTATTCATTCTTCCCTTCCCTAATTTCTGGCAACTACTGATCTTTTTCTGTTTCCATAATTTTTCCTGTTTCAGAATGTCATGCAGTTGGAATCATTCAGTAAGCAGCCTTTTCAGATTGGCTTCTTACACTTAGTACTATATACACTGAAGTCTTCTTCGTGTCTTTGCTTGGCTTGATAGCTCATTCTCCCTGTATATTTATGAGAGAATCAAGACAATACTTGACTCTTCGCTTTAAAGTAACAGGCTAAAAGAATTTATAAACATGTTAATGTTTAAGAGAGTGACTATTTTATCACCTGAGTCACCTACGCTTCCATAACTGCCCTGTGCCTCATAAAGAATTTCAAATATACCAGATATGTTTCTAGTACAATTTCTTGAATAGCCGAAGATGTTTCTGAGTTGCAGCATGGCTCTCATCTCATGGAGCCAAGTTCCCAGCGGCCCCAGGAAACAGCAGAAGCAGCAGGTGTCTTAGCTGCAAGAACTTCCATCTTTCTAAATCTTCTCAGTGCAAAACTGAGCAGAACATCTTCCCAGATGAGTGTTCTTATAAAACTACTGTGCCTGCTTAAATAAGCTCATGTTTGGAGTTCAGGCTCTCTTTGCTTTATCTTGAAAATTCACTTCATGGAAAGTTAAAGCTTCAGCGGTATCAGAGAAATCAGTGTGAACCCCTGTCCTATTACAGATGAGGAAACCAAAGCCTGGGGGGCCATGCGACTCACCTGGGGTTTTGCAGCACATAGTGGAGCTGATGAAGCCTGAGACCTGTCACCAGGGATCCTCTTAGCCCAGGAGGAACCCAAAAGGAAAGAGTGAACCTGAACTCAGAGGGATGCCAAATAACGGAACTGTCTTATAATTTGGAAACAGAGGAGAGGAGTGAATGGAAATAATCAAAAAATCAGTTAAACATTTACAGTTTTTCTATAAAAAGATAGAGGAGTCCTACTTTTCCTAAACTGTTGACATTTGTCAACATGTCCTTCTCTGAACTCTCATTCCGAACAGAAGTCCTATAGACATTTTTTTTGTCATTGTTCAGTTGCTAAGCTGTGTCCAACTCCTTGCAACCCCATGGACTGCAGCATAACAGGCTTCCCTGTCCTTCACCATCTACTGGATTTTTCTCAAACTCAAGTCCATTGAGTCGGTGATGCCATCCAACCATCTCATCCTCTGTTGTCTCCTTTTCCTCCTGCCTTCAATCTTTTCCAGCATCAGGGTCTTTTCCAATGAGTCAGTTCTTTGCATCAGGTGGCCGGAGTATTGGAGCTTCAGCTTCAGCATCAGTCCTTCCAATGAATACTCAGGGTTGATTTCCTTTAGGATTGTCTGGTTTGATCTCCTTGCAGTCCAAGGGACTCTCAAAATTCTACACCACAGTTCAAAAGCATCAATTCTTTGGCGCTCAGCATTCTTAATGGTCCAACTCTCACATCCATATGTGACTACTGGAAAAACCACAGCTTTGACTATAAGACATGTTAGTCTCTTTTCTAATCAGGAAGTGGTGAGCCTGTGTGCCGTGGCCCTGGCTGCTATGGCCCGGTCATTGTTACCATGTGCAGATTGTCCACATCCTGTCCTGAGGTGACTGTGGGAATGGACTGTGCAGGGAAGAAACGTCTATAGACATGAACTGGGAGGTCCCAGTAAAGAAGGTGCACAAGATCCAGCCAAAATCATGGGAAATTTCTAGCATGTTATCATTTGTTTGAAATATTTATCCACCACAAGCGTCTGTGTAGTTACCTGACATTTTAAAAACCGACCGCAAGACCTGTGGCTTAGTGCCAGGATCAGACCCAGGAGGGAAAGTATGAAGCCCTAGGACAGCTCTGAGAGCTGCTAAAATGTGAGGTTTTCCCAAGTAATTTCCCAAGGTCCCAAAACCCTCTGGATATAAATCAAGAGAGAGCAAGAACTCCTGGTGTCCCCTGGCACCTCTGACGAATAAGATAACCCTGTGCTGCCTCCCAGGCCTTGGTGCTAGTGCTGTTCGGCAGTTATTTTTGTCAAATAGGGCTTCCCTGGTGGCTCAGATGGTCAAGAATCCACCGGCAATGTGAGAGACCCAGGTTCAACCCCCGAGTCAGGAAGATCCCCTGGAGAAGGGAATGGCTACCCACTCCAGTGGTCTTATCTGAAAATTTTCATGGACAGATGAGCCTGGTGGGCTACAGTTCATGGGATTGCAAAGAGTAGGATATGACTGAGTGACTCACACTTTCAGTATTTCAGCTTAAAAAAAAATCTGGGGCTGTATCAGATACAATTATCTTATGACGCAAGGGGACAGTATTTTATGCATACAAACCAAGCCTTGTGCTAGATGCATTCCTGGCCCAAGGGCTCTGTCCTTGGAGGTGGGCAGGGGCTGCTGGGGTGGGGACAGAGGCCCCTGCTTCACGTCCAGGTTCTGCCTCCAGGGTGGAGGGCACTTGCGGTCCACACCCTGGGCTCTGATGTGAGCACAAAGCCTAGAGGTGTGGATCACAAACCAGCCTCCCAGCACCTCACGCTTCCTCTCTGCAGAGCCAGGCTTCTTCATCACTTCCCCAGATGGCTGGGATCTTCAGCTGAGCTGAGACCAGAACCTAGACGCCAGGTAAGACCCCAGAGCCTTTCCACTGATCACCAGGGTAGTAGAAAAGGAAGGGAAAATAAAACACCCTCAAAGGACCAGGGGATTTCTGGAAGATCCAACCAGAGTGATGGACCTCAGGCACGCTTTTTTTCCCTTACTCTCTTTAACTTGTATATATCTTACTGATTTGAAGAAAACTTTCACTTTGGAAACTTCCAGTGCTTAAAAATGAATAAGCACTATTGTGCATGCTTGCTCAGTAGCTTCAGTTGTGTCTGACTCCTTTGAAACCCCAAGGACTGTAGCCCGCCAGACTCCTCTGTCCTCGGGATCTTCCAGGCAAGAATAGTGGAGTGGGTTGCCATGCTCTCCTCCAGGGGATCTTCCTGATTCAGCGATTGAACCCGCGTCTCCTGCATTGTGGGCAGATTCTTTACCCATTGAGAAACCTGGGAAGCCCAAGTGCTACTCTGTGACGCTGTAAATAAAATATTCATTTTGTCAGAAAAGCTAGCAATTAAGACTACTACCCTATATTATAAAACTGAAATCTCAATTTATTTGCATAAACAAAGATTTTGGTATATAAAACTAAAATAGAATTGTCAGGCCAAAGCCTCCCTTCAACAGTACTTCACTGAACATGCTTCCATAAAGAACAATTAGCTATTAATCCAGATTAAATTTATAAGTAAATAATTTGGATTAATAGATAATTGTTCTTTATGGAAAAATTAGTTGGAGTTTTGACCCTTAAAGTTGAATTTTGACCCTTAAAGACCTTGATTTCAGTGAGAAGATGTATAAAAATGCAACTCTTTGAAAAAGCACAGATACTTAGGCTTATTTCTTTCAAGATCATGTATATTATTATTTGCAAGTCACATCACGTGAGATTTTTTTAAATATTAAAAGATAGTAGTTCACCAGCACCCTAGTGATCACATTTTAAGTTTTCAGAATCCACTCAAGGTCTCAGTTCAGTTCAGTCTCTCAGTCGTGTCTGACTCTGCGACCCCATGGACTGCAGCATGCCAGGACTCCCTGTCCATCACCAACTCCTGGAGTTTACTCAAACTCATGTCCATTGAGTCGGTGATGCCACCCAACCATCTCATCCTCTGTCGTCCCCTTCTCCCACCTTCAATCTTCCCAGCATGAGGGTCTTTTCAAGTGAGTCAGTTCTTTGCATCAGGTGGCCAAAGTATTGGAGTTTCAGCTTCAGCATCAGTCCTTCCAATGAATATTCAGGGTTGATTTCTTTTAGGATGAACTGGTTGGATCTCCTTGCTGTCCAAGGGACTCTCTCAAGAGTCTTCTGCAACACCACAGTTCAAAAGCATCAACTCTTTGGCACTTAGCTTTCTTTATAGTCCAACTCTCACATCCATGCATGACTCCTGGAAAAACCATAACTTTGACTAGATAGTCCTTTGTTGGGGAAGTAATGTCTCTGTGTTTTAATATGCTGTCTAGGTTGGTCATAACTTTTCTTCCAAGGAGCAAGTGTCTTTTAATTTCATGGCTGCAGTCACCATCTGCAGTTATTTTGGAGCCCCCTAAAATAAAGTCCATTACTGTTTTCATTGTTTTCCCATCTATTTGCCATGAAGTGATGGGACTAGATGCCATGATCTTAGTTTTCTGAATGTTGAGTTTTTAGTCAACTTTTCACTCTCCTCTTTCACTTTCATCATTAAAGATTATTAAAGATTTATCTTTAATATTGATTATTTTTATTTATTATTATTATTTATTATTAAAGATTAAAGATTTGCTCAAGGTCTGGCTAACTCTTATTCATAAATTTTGAGAGGGATTAAAAAGGTCCTACATATGGCACTGGGAACTATATTCATCATTTGGTGATAAAACACAGTGGAAGAGTATGGAAAAGAATGTGTGTGTGTGTGTGTGTGTGTGTGTGTAACATATATATGTATACACACATGAATCATTTTGCTATACAGCAAAAATTAACACAATCTTGTAAATCAACTATACTTCAATTAAATAGATCTTTAAAATAAGATCCTACAGATATTACTGTAAATTAATCTTAGTTCTGAGAGACAAATCACATTTGCATCACTTTATCTAGTATTCCTACCTATTATCACCCTAATATTTGAAAAGATCCTTCTCTCTCGCTCTCTCTCAATACCTTTTGACCAATATTTCTCTCTTTTCTCCCATCACTCACAAAGCAATTTCCCAGGTTTGCAAATATTAGAACTCATTCATTTCTAATCATTTGCTAGTCAGTCCTATCAATGTCCTTTAAAAAACCTACCAATTACACTGTTCAACTACCCATGACACTCGAGATGTCTCCCACCACTCCTGAGTTGTGTATTTTCACAGATCAGCTTATCTTAAAGCCAAGATGGCCCGAAGGGTTTTGTGTGCCCAGACCTAACCGAGTCCTGTTTGCTCAGCCGCCGCATTTCCGAACACTAACAGTTAAACATCAGACGTAGACGTTAAGGGAGGGAATCAACTCAGAGCTTCACATGTGCTCTCAGGATCAGCACTGACCGTGCTGGGAGAGAACTCTGAGGTCATTTCGTCCGAACCTCTCATTTTACAGATGAGGAAAACAGGACTAATTGATAGCTAGCAATACCAAATTACAGCTCTCCTAAAACTCGATAGCAGAGTTCGTAGGCTTCTTAATGTGCTCAATTACTATCTGGATTCCATAAGCTGATGAGTCTGCTCTGACCTTGAGCATTTCCATTCTGCGGGTTTCCAATGTTTATGTTTCTAACGTGGTTTATTTGTCATCCCGAGTCCCAGGCACCACTGGAGATCTTTCCAATACCTAACTCAGAGCACCCCACCTCTTCCCATACCTCAGCCAACACTTCCAGGCTGCAAAGTCGTCACAAGTGTTATGGAAGATGCCAGCCTCATGCTTGGGCAGCTTCTAGGGCCTTTGCGGCTGGTTGAACGTCTTTCTTCAGTCCTTATCACTCCCCCTGTGCTTCTCAGGAGGCAGCCCAGGTCTGTTCGACATTTTTCAGCCTTGTCCCTCCTACACCAAAGAACTGAAGCATCAGTGCTTGGACTAAGGGTTTAATTCCCCAAATTTCATTCTCCACTGCTCAAAAAATTCTTATAACTTTCTCATCTTTTTTCTTCTTCTCTACACCTGGACTAGAAGCTTCATGGAACAAGCATCTTGTCTGTACTCTATCCCCAGCATCTAGGTGAGTCCGGAAAATAATAAGGGCTCTTGACATGTACATGTGTAATGAATGTAACCTTTCCCCTTCCTTCCTCTCTTAGGGAAGCAGGTAGTCTTCCCCTCCAGTCTAAGACCTAACCCCCGAGGAGCATCAGTGCCTCCTTGTTCACCTTGAAATCTCTGACCTCTGGATCACGTCTTCATTCTTGAAATTGTGCCTCCTTAGTCATCCCCTCTGATGAGTTTCCAGAACTGTCCCACCAGCTGGTGCTCTTCCTCCAGATGCTTTGCTAGAAAGTTCTCCCTGTCTTCAGTACAGGCAGTCCCCAAGAGTCTAAGCTCAGCTGCTTTCTTGTATTGGTTTCTTTTGCAGAGCTCATTGACTCACAGGTGGTCAATGTCTATATCTTATACAGTAATCTCCAAGTCTCCATTGCCAGCCCCCAATTTCTAGGGATGGACTCCTCAAAGCAAACGTGCTCAGAGCCAACCTCGTCATGTTGCCTCCAACACCCTCTGCTTCTCAGGCAGGGCTACCTCTTCATCCAGAGGCCAAACTCAAGTCATCTCAGCTCTTGGTCCCCACCTCCACTTCACATCTAATAGAGGTGTGAGGCTTACCTGCTGGCGAGCATAGGTGGTGATACCTCCAGATTCGTGCATTGCTTCATGAATTCAACAGCCTCCTAAATAATCTCTTTATAGCTATTCTCTCCTTTTCAATCTATTTAGCTAGATGTGCCTGGCTTCTTTTTGCCTGTTGAAAGGTCAAATTTTTCAGTTTGATCTCCATGGCCTTTTAAAATCTGTGGCCCGTATAGCTTTCAATCTGCCTGCATACTACCTTTCTATAGGTACTAGAGTGATTCTCAACTATGGTCACACATTAGGAGCAAATGAGGAGCTTGGAAAAAGTACCCAAATTGCAGCTCCTACTCACATCTCCCCACCCCCCCCCCCACCTCCCTGAAATAGTCTGATTCAACTGACCTATGGTGGGGCCCAATATTTTAGTGCCTTTTACAATTTCCCATGTGTTTCTTACATGCTGTGATAGTTGGTAGTCAGGATATACCTTTTGATCCAATCCAGTGAGGGCAATTAAGAAAGTACTTTGCTACAACCCCGTATTTTGCCTGGGAAATTCTCCTTGAAGGTAATTCTCTTTGCTCTCTTCTTCCTACAGAAAATGCATAAAGACTTCTGTGATTCTTCTCATTGGAGTCCATCCTTTTCCTGGAAATCTTTAGTACGTTTCCTGGAAGATTCTGTGTCAGATAAGGCCAAAATGTAGTGTTAGAATAAGACAAGATCTCTGTCTTTTCACAGCTTCCCATCTTCTGGGATGAAGGAAACAAGAAACATATAAAACAGCAAGTATCATAAATTTCATATAGAAATATGGAGGTGTCCGTGAGATAGTGTTTAGGCATAAAGGCCTCTAACAATTTATGTGCAATAAATGTTGCATGATCCTTGCCCTCAAATGTACACTGATGACATATACATAAATTGCTATTGTTGTTCAGTCATGAAGCTGTGTCTCTTTGTGACTCCGTGGCTTGTTGCATGCCAGGCTCCCCTGTCCTGCATTGTCTCCTGGAGTTGGCTCAAATTCATGTCCATTGTGTTGGTGATGCTCTCTAACCATCTCATCCTCTGTGGCCCCCTTCTCCTTTTGCCTTCAGTCTTTCCCAGCATCAAGGTCTTTTCCAATGAGTCTACTCTTTGCATCAGGTGACCAAATTATTGGAGCTTCAGCATCAGTGCTTCCATCAAATATTCAGGGTTGATTTCCTCTAGGATTGATTTATTTCTTTGTAATCCAAAGATGTATTTGAGATGTATTTCAAAGACTACCTTTTTTCTTAAAATAGTGTAAATGTCTGCTGAATCAATGAATGGGTGAGTGAGTGAGTGAATGAATGAATTAATAATATGTTAGTGATTAGGAGTCATTGGGAAATACTGGCAGCTTCAAGAAAAACAGTGCCATAGTTCAGAGCCTGCCCAGGGTGGAGGGTGTCCCACAGGAGTTCAAAGACTCACGTCATCATTTTCAGTCCTAAGCTATGTGTGGGTTTAGCAATTTCCCTCAACCATTCATTCCATGCTGCTGCTGCTGCTGCTGCTGCTAAGTCGCTTCAGTCATGTCTGACTCTCTGTGACCCCATAGACGGCAGCCCACCAGGCTCCCCTGTCCCTGGGATTCTCAAGGCAAGAACACTGGAGTGGGTTGCCATTTCCTTCTCCAATGCATGAAAGCGAAAAGTGAAAGTGAAGTTGCTCAGTCGTGTCTAGCTTTTAGCGACCCCATGGACTGCAGCCTACCAGGCTCCTCTGTCCATGGGATTTTCCAGGCAAGAGTACTGGAGTGGGTTGCTATTGCCTTCTCTGATTCATTCCATAGTCTATTTTAAATGGTAATAAGAATAGCATAGTAGAAACTAGGTCCATTCTCTTATGACTAGAATGTGGTAATGATCTGTCCTAAACAATACTTAACCTCTTTGAATTTAATAAGCAAATCCTAGAGATCAAATGTGATAATTTGATGGCTAATGGGAAGAACTGGGGTGGAGGTGGGTGGAAGAAACACCTGCCCAGCCTATAGGTCCGTGAGAATTCCTCCTTCCTTTTGACCTTGCTACGGTCTTCAAGTTAAGTCCTTGTGTCTCTTAAAGATGTTGTTGAGAAAGCTGCTAAAAATGGACACCAAACGAAGGACTTCCTTGGCTGTCCAGTGTTTAAGACTCTGTGATTCCAATGCAAGGGCTGTGGGTTCAATCCCTGGTCAGAGAGCTAAGATCCCACATGTCATGCAGTGTGACAATAAAAAGTGTCCAAATAAAAAGAAATAGCCACCGAATGAATGAAATCAAATCAGTCAGTTCAGTTGCTCAGTTGTGTCTGACTCTGCGACCCCATGGACTGCAGCATGCCAGGCTTCCCTGTCCATCGCCAACTCCTGAAGCTTGCTCAAAATCATGTCCATCAAGTTGGTGATGCCATCCAGCCATCCCATCCTCTCTGTCCCCTCCTTCTTCTGCCTTCAATCTTTCCTAACATCAGGGTCTTTTCCAATGAGTCAGTTCTTCACATCAGGTGGCCAAAGAATTAGAGCTTCAGTGTCAGTCCTTCCAGTGAACACCCAGGACTGATCTCCTTTAGGATGGACTGGTTGGATCTCCTTGCAGTTCAAGGGACTCTCAAGAGTCTTCTCCAACACCACAGTTCAAAAGCATTGATTCCTTGGCACTCAGCCTTCTTTACAGTCTAACTCTCACATCCATACATAATTATGAGAAAAACTCAAAATGAAGACAAATAGGACCCTGCAATAATTTTCAGGCTAATTGGAGGTGGGGTGGGGCACAGAATTAAACAAGTGAGGAACCAGTGCACATGTGAAAGTCATTGTGCTTCTCCAGTGGAAACCTCTAATCCTTCAAGTAATTAATCATACTCTAAGAAGTAAATCATCCTTGGGGAGAAATCCGTATCTGAACATCCATGTGCTCTGAGGATGCTAGTGAACTGTAGCATCAAGAGTCATTGACTGAGTGAGCTGAAAGGGTTAGCCCAGCTTCCGGGAGAGTCTGACTCAGATAAAAGGAAATGTTTCTTAATCCAGAGGATTTCAACACTATGGAAACATTTCCCACAAAGTTACAACAATGTGCAAATATAAATCACTTCAAAGAAGCCATTTAAAAAACTTTGCCTGGCATGATACATGCGACGAAACTGCTCACATGTTCTGGGCCCTGTCTTTGACATTTATTCATCCTGTAATTTATGGATACACTATTAATCCACTTATTTATTCGTTGACTCATTTATAGAGTCATGAGTATGAGTTATCATTTTTTCTTGGTTTGAGCATCTGCTATATGCCAGGGGCTGTGTTACTGAGGGTAAAACGATGACTGTGGGCCAATCCATGCCTGCATGTAGAAGGGAAGAAGAAACTCGGAGAGGAAGCCACGATGCTGTGGTGAGTGTATTCATATGACACTTTACAGTGGTAAAGGAGAAGCGGGATCTTAAATGAAGATGCGGTAGGGGAGTTAGCCAAGGGGAAAACCCAAGGGACCAATGAGGGATCTGGTTCTAGGACAGACTTTGCAGGCAGGAGGGACATTGGGAGCCGACACAGCTGTAAAACGGTGGGGCGGCTTACCGCATGGTTAGAAGGGAAAGTCACTCATCATTGTCAAAGCCCGGACCACAGAGGGAACATCCAGAGATGTGAGCAACATGGTAGCCGGAAGATTCAGACACTGGGTAAACAGATTACAGACTTTAACACGTGAGACAGGAAGACTGCCTGAGGACTGGCACAGGGAACTGACTTGGAAAAGTTCTCCTCCTTGCAAGGTTCTGGTTGCGGCTACAGAGGGGCGGGCTCTGAGTGGCAGGCAGCTTGGAGAGGTGGCAGGAGGAGCCACGGGGGTGCTGAAAAGCTGTGAAAGGGCAGGGGAGCAGGAGGGGGAAGCAGGGATCACTCAGGAGATAAAACAGCACACCGTGTGGCCATGGAGGAAGGGGGTGGGGAGGCAGATGCCAGCATCCGGGGTTGGGGTCTGAGGATGCGCTCACAGAGGTAAACAACACAGGGTGAGGAGCCCTTCCAGGTGAGGTTGCGGCAAGGCGGGGCAATGCGGCTTAGGGAGCACTGACTCTGTAGGTACACCACCATCCGTGTCTTCCAAGGGTAAACATTGGACTGCGCAACAACGGACTGCGGCAAAGTTGTTTTCCCTCCACTTAGCTCATCAATTCAACCGATAGATAGGAACTTTTTTTTTTTTTTTTTGAGACCCCCAAGCTGCTTTTCCAGAACTGGAAGATTCCAAGCTCCCTTTGTTTCCGTTCATGCATTCACTCATTCATACATTTGCAAACACTAACCTCAGAAAACTAAGATCATGGCATCTGGTCCCATTACTTCATGGGAAATAGATGGGGAAACAGTGTAAACAGTGTCAGACTTTATTTTTTTGAGCTCCAAAATCACTGCAGATGGTGATTGCAGCCATGAAATTAAAAGACGCTTACTGCTTGGAAGGAAAGTTATGACAAACCTAGATAGCATATTAAAAAGCAGAGACATTACTTTGCCAACAAAGGTCCGTCTAGTCAAGGCTATTGTTTTTCCAGTGGTCATGTATGGATGTGAGAGTTGGACTCTCACAAAGCTGAACACTGAAGAATTGATGCTTTTGAACTATGGTGTTGGAGAAGACTTTTGAGAGTCCCTTGGACTGCAAGGAGATCCAACCAGTCCATCCTAAAGGAGATCAGTCCTGGGTGTTCACTGGAAGGACTGATGCTGAAGCTGAAACTTCAATACTTTGGCCACCTGATGCAAAGAGTTGACTCATTGGAAAAGACCCTGATGCTGGGAGGGATTGGGGGCAGGAGGAGAAGGGGACGACAGAGGATGAGATGGTTGGATGGCATCACCGACTCAATGGACACGAGTTTGAGTAAACTCCAGGAGTTGGTGATGGACAGGGAGGCCTGGCATGCTGCGATTCATGGGGTCGCAAAGAGTCAGACACGACTGAGTGACTGAACTGAGCTGAACTGAAGCCCCTGCCAGAACCTAGGCACCGGCATAAATCAGGTAACATACGGTAGCTCACATTCCAGGGAGAGGCAGTGGGGTGTGATGGATAGCCAGCTGGCTTTTGAGTCACAGACCAAGATCTGGATGTTGTCACCACTACTAACTAGTTGTGTGACTTTAGGCAAACTCTCTAACTTACTAGAGTCTCCATTTACTTATTTTGACCAGAGTTTTACCAGAGTTGCTCAGAAGTTTAAGTAAATGAACTGCCGACACCTATGTTCTCCGCTACTGGTAGCTATTAGTTTGATAATTATTGTTGCAACTAGACATATGCATGGGTCCATGCTCAGTTGCTTCAGCCGTGTCCAAGTCTTTGCCACCCCATGGACTGTAGTCCACCAGGCTTCTCTGTCCATGGGATTCTCCAGGCAAAAATACTGGAGTGGGTTGCCGTGCCCTTCTCCAGGGGATCTTCCCAATCCAGGGATCGAACCTGAGTCTGTTACATCTCCTGCATTGGAGGTGGGTTCTTTACCACTAGTGCCACCTGCAAAGCCTTAATTAGACTTCATATCTGACTCTTTGCGACCCCAGGGACAGCCAGCCAGGCTCCTCTGTCCATGGAATTCTTCAAGCAAGAATACTGGAGTGGGTTTCCATTCCCTTCTCCAGAATTAGACATATACAAGTAAGCAATTCCACTACACTGAGATAAATACTCTGGGAGGCAAAACCACAAAGTAAGCACCTAACCCATGGGAACAGGTAGGGAAAGCACCTACCTAGAATCAGCAATGTCTCAAAAAAAAAAAAAAAAGATGTGACTTGTTAATAGTGCTGCGATGAACACTGGGATGAATGTGTCTTTTAGAATTGCGGTTTTCTCAGGGTACGTGCCCAGTAGTGGGATTGCTGGGCTGTATGGTAGTTTTATTCCTGGTTTTTAAAGAAATCTCCATTCCCTTCTCCATAGTGCCTGTATCGATCTACATTCCCACCAACAATGCAGGAGGGTTCTGTTGCCATACTTAGAGAACAGACTTGTGGACACATCGGGGGGGAAAAGAAGGTGGGGTGAATAGAGAGAGTAGCATTGACGTATACACCATGTGGAAAATAAATAGCTAGTGAGGACCTGCTCTGGGGAGCCCAGGCTGGTGCTCTGGGATGACCTGGGTGGGGCGGGATAGGGGTTTGTGGGAGGGAGGCTCCACAGACAATGAGTGTATATATATATATATATAATTCTGGCTGATTCGCATTGTTGTACGGCAGAAAGCAATACAACATTGTAAAGCAGTTATCTTCCAATTAAAATAAAATTTTAATTTATAAATAAATGCATATGAGAAAGCAGAGGGGGACAGGATGGGGGCTTTCAGCAGGTGGCCCTGTATGATCCAACGCACTGAATCTGTCAATAGAGGACCAACCCATGGGGACAATGGAAAGCCATTCAGCAGGGAGCAGGCTGCAGACTGACTGGTGTCCAGGCTAATACGTGGGCGGGGCCAATTCCTAAGGGTTTCCTATGCTCTGTTCACGAGGTCGGGAGCTGAGGCTTTGGTTTGTACGTTAGCAGTCCCCAACCTTTTTGGCATCAGGGACCAATTTCGTGGAGGATAATCTTTCCATGGACCATAAGTGGCGGGGAATGCTTTGGGGATGATTCAAAGTGCTTTCCATGTATTGGTTACCTTCTCTCTTTATTTTTTCTTTTTGTATAATTACATTTTATTTAAAAGCCTCTGGAAGGACATATATCAAACTGTTGACTGAACTGAACTGAATTATTTCTCTCTCTCTAAATATATATATATATATATATATATATATATATATTTTTTTTTTTTTTTCCCACATAGAAGCTCGTTGGAATACAACTCACATCAGTTCAGTTCGGTCGCTCAGTCATGTCGGACGTACTCTTTGAGATCCCCTGGACTGCAACTTACATACCTGTGTTACTTTTATGTATCTTTAAAAACCCTTTTTATCTTGTATTGAGGTATAGCTGATTAACAAACAATTGTTGTCATATTTTAAGCGAAGGGACTCAGTCATACATATATCCATTCCGCCCCAAATTCCCCTCCCATCCAGGCTGCCACATAACGTCGAGCAGAGTTCCCTGTTTGCATCTGTTTTCTAATCTAATGCTGCCGCTAATCTGGCAGGACGTACCCATCCACGCCCAGAGTTCCTCTTCCTCTTTGCTCTTCCTCACTTTCTGCCTTTAAGGTGGTGTCACCTGTGTCTGTGAGGTTATTGATACTTCTCTAGCAATCTTGATTCCAGCTTGTGCTTCATCCAGCCTGGCATTTTGCATGATGTACTCTGCATAGAAGCTAAATAAGCAGGGTGACAATATACAGCCTTGAAGTATTCCTTTCCCAATTTGGAACCAGTCTGTTGTTCCATGCCCAGTCCTAATTCTTGCTTCCTGACCTGCATACAGGTTTTGCAGGAGTCTGGTAAGGTGGTCTGGTATTCCCATCTCTTTAAGAATTTTCCACCATTTGTTGTGATCTATGCAGTCAAAGGCTTTAGCGTAGTCATTGAAGAAGAAGTAGATGTTTTTCTGGAATTCCCTTGCTTTTTCTATGATCCAGTGGATGTTGGCAATTTGACCTCTGGTTCCTCTGCCTTTGCTAAATCCAGCTTGTACAACTGGAAGTTCTCAATTCACATACTGTTGAAGCCTAGCTTGAAGGATTTTGAGCATTACCTTGCTAGCATGTGCAATGAGTGCAATTGTATGGTACTTTGAACTTTCTTTGGCATTGCCTTTCTTTGGAATTGGAATGAAAACTGACCTTTTCCAGCCCTGTAGCCACTGCTGAGTTTCCCAAATTTGCTGGCATATTGAGTGCAGCACTTTCACAGCATCATCTTTTAGGATTTGAGAAAGCTCAGCTGTAATTCCATCACTTCCACTAGCTTTGTTTGTAGTAATGCTTCCTAAGGCCTACTTGAGTTCACACTCCAGCATGTCTGGCTTTAGGTAAGTGACCACACCATTGTGGTTATCTGGGTCATTGAGACTTTTTTGTACAGTGCTTCTGTGTATTCTTGCCACCTCTTCTTAATCTTTTCTGCTTCTGTTAGGTCCCTACCATTTCTGTCCTTTATTGTGCCCAACTTTGTGTGAAATGTTCCCTTGGTATCTCTAATTTTCTTGAATAGTTCTCTAGTCTTTCCCATTCTATTGTTTTCCTCTATTTCTTTGCACTGATCACTTAAGAAGGCTTTCTTATCTCTCCTTGCTCTTCTTTGGAACTCTGCATTCATCTATACCACTTTTTTCAGATTCCACATAAAAGTGACTTTATATGATATTCGTCTTTCTCCTTCTGACTTACTTCACTCTGTATGATAGGCTCTAGGTCCATCCATGTCTCTACAAATGACCCAGTTCCATTCCTTTTTATGGCTAAGTAATATTCCATCATATATATATATATATATGTATATATATATATATACACATATATATATATATGACACACACCATATCTTTTTGATCCATTCCTCTGTTGATGGACATTTAGGTTGTGTCTATGTCCTGGCTATTGTAAATAGAACTGCAATGAACATTGGCTTGCATGTGTCTTTTTTGAATTATGGATTTGCCTGGGTATATGCCCAGTAATGGGATTGCTGGGTCACGTGGTAGATCTAGTTTTAGCTTTTTAAGGAAACTCCATACTATTCTCTGTAATGACTGTAGCAATATACATTCCCACTAACAGTGCAAGATGGTTCCCTTTCCCCCACACCCGCTCTAGCACTTGTTTGTAGATTTTGTGAGGATGGCCATTCTGACCAGTGTGAGGTGATATCTCATTGTAGTTTTGATTTGTATTTCTCTGATAATTAATGATGTCAAACATCTCTTCATGTACTTGTTGCTCTGTATGTCTTCTTTTGAGAAATGTCTATTTAGATTTTCTGCCCATTATTTGATTGGGCTGCTTTTTTTAAAATATCAAGCTGCATGAGCCATTTGGCTCACATCCCAAAGAGAGGTGGTTTGGCCTTTTTCATTTCATGAATTTTATTACCAATGATTAAGAGGAAACAAAAGATGTCAGCCAGGACAAACAAGAGGGCCATGCCCAGGTCTTTCAACCAGGGCCCCTTAAAATGTCAGCTCTCAAAATTGACTCTCTCAGCTGAAAACAGGACTGAAGATGGATTCAGAGTAAAATATTAAGAATTGGCCAAGCAGGTCTGAATTTAGGGCCCAACTCATCTCAAGTGGACAACATAAAGGCCCCTTGGAATGTCCTCTTCATTCTTGTGTCTCCATTTTCGTGGTTAATCTTGAACACGTACACTTTTGTGTCGATGTGGTCAGAGGCTGAGTCCTGTTAGGATGCCTTACATTTGTATGGATGGCAGACCTAGTCAGAAGAAGCATTTCTCTAATTTAGTGATACATCACCTTTTGTGGACACCAGTTACACAGTGGAGATGTTAGACATTCGAAAATGTATTTGTAACCACTTTTGCATAGAGTAAACCAGCTCAGAAATCAAGCTAAGGCATATGGTTCACATTAGACTGAAGTAGTCTTAAGAAAATCATATGGGACACACAAACATGAATTGCTGGGTAGACTTTGCGAACTAAGGGAATCAATTATTTATGAATAATGTGTATGCACGAGTGTGAGAGTGTGTACGCGTGTGTGCCCAGTTGCTCAGTCATGTCTGACTCTTTGCAACACTACGGACTGTACCTGCCAGGACCCCTGTCCATGAGATTCTCCAGGCAAGAATACAGGAGTGGGTTGCCATTTCCTCTTCCAGGGGATCTTCTTGACTCAGGCACTGAACCCGCGTCTACTCCGTCTCCTGCATTAGCAGATGGATTCTTTACCACTTACCTGGGAAGCCTGTGAGTGTGTATATTCACTCACAAATATTCATTGGGGGACTATATGTGTATCTGTGTCATTTTTCTCCTCTTCTTTTGGATGGAGAGTGTCTGTAACACGCTGATTCAACATCAGGGTTAATACCCTGAGTGAGGGTATATGGAGGTGGCCCTGATTAGTCAGAAACTCCAGACTTAGTGCTCTGCCACTTAAGTTAGCACCCCAGGGTCTCTGACCATCAGAAGTGGTCAAGACCTTGGTTTCCAGCTATGCTTCTCATAAAGGAAGTTGCACATAGAAGCCAAATACTGAGCAAGAAATGCTGGCCCCAGGACTGTTTTATAAAACTGATGGTCATTTTAAACAGTGCTTTTTTTTTTCTTTTTCAATGAAGTCAGCTAGTGCCTGAACTTTCTCCAGTAGGTAGAGCCATGAGCTGGCGTGCTGTGGTTATGAGGTTGCAAAGAGTCAGACATGACTGAGCGACTGAACTGAACTGAAAAGCCATGTGCCAGCATGCTTCTCAGAGGCTCCTTTCTCCTAAATCAGCCTTCGTGGCCCCGGGGCTTCCTCTGCTTAGAATGAGTTACTGTCTCTCCTCTGCTCTCAAGTGACGCTAGCTACGGCTCCCCGTGGGAGTCACCAGAAGACAGTGCGGGCACCCCTACCTGTGTTCTGTGCTGAGTAGTTCAGAGGAGGACCTAGGGGTGCAAAAGGCTGACTGCCACTCCAGGTGGAGCTGCCTCCAGCCTCAGCAGCACATCACTTGGGAGCTTATTGGACATGCCAATTCTAGACCTCAGTCCAGACCTTCTAAATGAGAATCTGCATTTTAACACGCTCCACGGGGAATCTGCCTGCACGTTACAGTTTAATATGCACTGGTCTAAAGCAATGGATGGGACTCCCCAGGTGGGGCTAGTGGTAAAGACTCACCTGCCCATGCAGGAGACAAAGGAGATTCAGTTCAATCCCTGGGTCGGGAAGGTCCCCTGAAGGAGGGCATGGCAACCCACTCCAGTATTCTTGCCCGGGGAATCCCATGGAGAGAGGAGCCTGGAGGGCTATAGTCCATGGGGTTGCAAAGAGTTGGACACGACTGAAGTGACCTAGCACACAAGGCAATGGATTCAAAAATGCACAATCACACACACACACACACACACACACTCACTCATGAACACTTTGAGACATACATGTACCATATATAAATTTTTTGTTCTTACTAGTATATAATGTACGATTTAAAGTATGCACAAAATACAAACATTTCAAAGGGTAAATCAGAAGCTAAATTTGGATAATTCAATTGCTTTCTTAATGTACCCTCTTAGGTTACTGGGGTATAATACTTTGGAGACCCCTGTTCTAAGGAAGAAAACACAGAGCTGAAGGGAATCTTAGAACACTTTATAAATGATGGTCAGGGTGCTGAAGGCTGCAGGGAACACAAAACACACGTAGAAAATAATTTGTTGGGCTAAATTTGAATATATTTATGCCGCCCGTAGGTAAACCCATATGCCCAGCACATGCATTTACATTTGTGAAGTGAAGTGTTGAAGTGTTAAAATGTTAGTTGCTCAGTCATGCCTGACTCTTTGCACTCCCATGGACAGTAGCCTGCCAGGCTCTTCTGTCCATGGGGTTCTCCAGGCAAGAATACTGGAGTGGGTTGCCATTTCCTTCTCCAGGGGATCTTCCCAGCCCAGGGACTGAACTCAGGTCTCCCACATTGCAGGCAGATTCTTTATCATCTGAGCCACCAGACGTTTCACACATTCATATTTAGTGCTTATCAATTTCATGAGTTGAGAAATGCAAAACTCATTTTTCTTTTCAAGGTAAGATGTTATAGGATATTTTTTGGGCTATGAGTCAAAATAGGAAGTCTAAATCTTTATTTCTAGTTCAGTCATTCAAGTTGATAACATATTTGGTCTCCCCTCTTCTCCAACGTACCTTGCTTTGCTGAGGTTCCCTGTGACCTAGAACATAACTGATGAGCTACATCAGTTATTAAATCTGGATGGCTCGAAGTTCACTTGAACATCATCTCTGCCCACCCTCTTCCTTCCTCACACAGTGAGTCCTTCCCATGTGGCAAGTCTTGTGTTGACATCGGGATTATAAGACAATTTGCCCACCCACCCCACAGAACTTGGTTTAAGGAGAAAAAGAAGTTTCAAAACAGATCATTATGGCAACACATAAGTATTGCCATCAGGTGTGGACACCTTACAAAAGGCATTGGAGAGAAGTAAGAGGAACTCCCTCTGAAAGCTGGAGGAGGTGACCTTTGAGCTGGGCTTTAAGGCATGCATAGGAGTTTGTCAGACACAGGGCACAGAGAAGGAGTCTGAGGTAAAGGGACCTTGCTGAGCAAAAGCATTAGGCAGGAAACCTGCTTTATCAGCATTCCTCTTGGGTGAAGGGCAAGGTCTTCTAACTCAGTCATTTAAATGAGGTAATTTAAATTGATGTGAAATAATAACCCCATGCACTTACTGAACAGTAGGCTCTTGGGTTTGTACATTCAGAACGGCTCTGAGAGTAAATTATTTCGTATGGTTTGGCCACGACAGTGTGTGGAAACTTTCTCAGCAGAACACAGTGAGTACTTCTCATTTACAGTAAAATCTGGAATGTTTGGGAATGGTCTGGGTTAGGAAAATTGAATTTTCAGATTAGCTGCATAAAAATGGAAAGTCTGGTTTTAAAAAAGACCTTCCTAATTTTGTTTTCCTTTGAAGAGATTAACTGCTGTTTGTTAACATGTTAATCTTATCTAGCGACAGAGAAAAGTATCCTGTCTTTTCAGCTTTACCAAGTGCTTTTCTAAAATTTAACCTGGTTAGCGTTTTGCCATGACTTTTAAAGACTACATAGTATTTCAGCTTATAAATATTTTATACATTTAAAATCGGGTCCATGTTACTGATAATCCAGGTTGGCTTGGAGGTTTCAATATTATAAATAATGTAGAGAGCACACTTGTACATAATCCCAATGCATATTTTATTAATTCTTAGAAGTAAATTGACTGGGTCAGAGATTATAAATAAGTAGTTTTAAACTTTGGTTATGCACTGTCAAGTTGTTGCCAGAAAAAAAGCCATGCCAAATGACTCAATCTGAGGCTGTGTACAAAGCCATTTATCTCTGTACGCTTGTGGATGATAAGCACTTGTGATGCATCTTTTAAAATCTCTGATTATTTGATCAGTGAAAAGCTGTGTTTCTTGGATCCCTGGCTCCTTCTTGGTCTCATTTGCCAATATCTTCCCCTCTGCCTGGCCCCTGGGCTGCTCACGACTCAGTCTGGGACTACTTCTTCCACACCCTAGGTCTAGGAGAATCTCATCCATTTCCATGTCTCACTCTATTTGTAGACTTAAACAATAGTGGCATCCATCTGGCCCAGCCCTCTCTGTTGAACATCAGGTCCATCAGCTCAGACCCCAGTTCTCATCAGAGCCTGCCCTAGTGCACCCGCTCAAACCTCACCTCCAGATCAGGATCCTGTTTCTATACTGAGATTTTGTACCAGAGTGAGCTCCACATCGATCAGTATCAAAACTTTCTAACAATGTGGGCATCTGATAACACAGTAGTGATTTTAGCTACAGGTGAAGATCCTGTGTCCTCTGAATCAGCAGCTCACCCACATCCAATCCACTCTTCCTCATGTCAGGAGTCATCTCTGAGACCTTGCCTACCTCTCTACTCATGCCCCAGCACCCAGCTGTCAGAGACACCTATTGATTCTACCTGGAATGTGTGACTCTGAGCTCCTGGCTCCTCTTGGTCCACTGACACCATCCTTGTCCGAACACACATCAGTGATTTTAGCTTGGTTTATAGAAAGTGCCTGATAACCAGACTTCCAGCATCTATGCTTGCCTCTTGATGATTTTGGAAAGCAAGTCCGATCCTCTTTCTTCCTCGAATGAAACCCGGAAATGTTTCTTGTTCAGCTAGGAAGATGCTGATGGTCCTCAAGGCACCCACCAAGCCCTGCATGGCGTGGTTCAGCCCTAAGTTCCTTCCCACACCCCCTCCACCTCCCCAACTCACTTCCTGGAAGATGCAGACTCCAAGCCTTGGCAAATGCCAAGTGGCCCTCTGCCCAAACACTCATCCTTTTCCCAGCCTGCCTGCTAACTTGCCAAGTGCTCATCCTTCTTGATGTCTCCACCTTAATGCCACCTCCCCAAGGAAGTCTTCCTGGAACCACAGGCTAGGACATGTTGTACACCCCATGTTCTAGTCTAACAACTTATTTAGTACTTTCTTTCCTGCTCTGTTGGAAGCTACATGAAAGTGAGGACCAAGTCAGTCTTTTTCCCTGCTGGATCTCCAGTCCCCTCCACAGTACCGCACATAGTAGGTACTCGATACACTCTTGGTGACTGAATGAATGAATAACTGTTGAAATAGCTTCAAGTACATTTATTTGGAATTGTTTATTTGTACATGTTACTATTTTGGGGAAAAGGATTTCTACTGATTTACAAGAACTCTGTCCTCGGTAGTAAATTTTCTTTGGGTAAGTCACATTTTGGGTGTTTTGTTTATTGCAAACATATAACAGTAACAGCTAACTCATATCATCATTAGTGTGAACAGGTGGAGTTTTAAGGTGCGTTTTATGTTTAACCTCACACCACCCTAGCATAAACCAGCATGATTATTAGCACTACTGTGCAGAGGAGGAAACTGAATTTCAGAGGGCTTAATTAAGTTGTTGAAAGTCACACAGCAACTTTTAGCAGAAGCAGGACCCTAACCTCTTTCATATGGTTTTCTCTTTTTTTAAGCTTTTTATTTTCTGTTCGGAGGCAGTCAGTTAACAATGTGGCTATCGTTTCAGGTGAGCAGTGAAGGGACTCAGTCCTACATGCACATGTACCCATTCTCCTCCAAACTCCCCTCCCATCCAGGCTGCCACATACAATTGAGCGGAGTGCCCTGTGCTATACAGTGGGTCCTTGTTGGTTGGGCATTTTAAATAGAGCAGTGTGGACAGATGACCCTGTCCTCTTCACCTTTACACTACGCTGCCTCTGAAGAAGGGTTTATTTATTTATTTATTTTAAGTACAGAGGAGGTAATAATCAACCTGCCATTTGAAGAACAGGTAGAGTTTGACAGAGAAGGAGAGAGCAGGACAAGCACCCTTAGGAGGGAGCAGCTGCCGGTCATGGAGCCGTGAATGTGCTGAGCGGTCAGGTAAGGGCAAGGACACACTCAGGCTACATTCTGGAGGCAACAAAGCTGAAGAAGGTAGAGAGTCAGGGCTTAGAAGAGCTTTCTGCTTTGCAAAGGTGATCAGGATTTATCCTGTTAGCAGTAGAGGCTGCTGGAGGATTTATGAAGGCATCTATTGTCTACATTATCCTTTAGATAAGTAAGCTTTCTTTTTTCCTGGTAAGAATTGTGATGAAATCATGCTAGCATAAAGTTGCATGCAACCAAATAGTGTTTTAAGGGTAAAAATTCACTTTTCCAGTTCTGAGAAGTCAGCCCAGGATGCTGTGAAGACAGCATCACGTGTGTACCTGAGATGCTACTTCCTTCTGTAAGAAACTGTACCATGAGTTCCAGAGGAGGGGGTGTTGGACTGTCTTCCTGGGGGTTATGGTTGCTCCAATGATGTGAGCACCAGAGTAAAGGTCACTGCCTACGCTATTGCCCACAGAGATGTCTTACCGGAAAAGGAGTCCACGGTGATTTCAGCTGTGAAATATCCCAACTCCTCTTCCAGAAGAAACAGCATCTATCTGAAAAAAGGAGAAAGTGAAAAAAAGTGTTAGTCACTCAGTTGTGTCTGACTCTTTTGCAACCCCGTGGACTAGAGTCTGCCAGGCTCCTCTGTCCATGGGATTCCTCAGGCAAGAATCCTGGAGTTGATTGCCATTCCCTCCTCTAGGGGGTCTTCTTGACTTAGGGATTGAACCTGGGTCTCCTGCATTGCAGGTAGATTCTTTACGGTCTGAGCCACCAGGGAAGCTATCTATCTGAAAGGCTAGTCATTATCAATGGCAAGAGGGTGTTTACAGGAAATTAATCAATAAGGATTCAATAGGTTGGCCCCACTGACATTATCAGATGTTAACATTATCAAATGTGACATTATTGGCGTTATCAGAATTACTGTCTCACCCACAGCAAGGCTTACACCCAGGTCCACGGAACCTGGAGAAATGAGGGATACAGTCAAGCATGTCTGTGACCTGGGATGCTGGGGAGGGATGAGATAGGACAGGGGAAGTTCACCTGTAACTAAAATCTATACTTTTTCTTTTACTATGAATGTGTAACACACCACCATCATTTTAGTCCCAGGTATGATTTCATCATAGTGGAAGTCACAGTATTTCAACACGTAGTTGCTTCAGAGGTCTTGAAATAACATTTCAGCTCACCACCCCTTCGCTGGAATTCTCCAGGCCAGAATACTGGAGTGGGTGGCTGTTCCCTTCTCCAGCGGATCTTCCTGACCCAGGAATTGAACCAGGGTCTCCTGAATTGCAGGCAGATTCTTTACCAGCTGAACTACCAGGGAAGCCCTTCAATATGACTAGCTCTTCGTAATTAATACTTGCAAAAGAAGTGCAACTTTGTTTTAAAATATTTTATTATTATTTATGTCTTTTGTAGTCATATATTTTTAATTTTTATGTATGTAAACACATTCTGAGAAGGCAGTCTTAGGTCTTACCTGTCTGCCACAAAGGACTATAATGCAAAAAAGGTTAAAAATCCCTGAGCCATATAGAAAACACACTTGTGGTTGCCATGAGGGAGGGGGAGGAATGAAGTGGGGGCTTGGGGTTACCAGATGCAAACTATTATATACAGAATGGATAAACAACTTATCTATAAGATCCGACTGTATAGCACAGGGAACCATATTCAACATCCTGTGATAAACCATAATAGAAAAGTATATGAAAAAGAATACACACACACACACACACATATATATATCTGTGTAGCCGAATCACTTTGCTATGCAGCAGAAATGAACACAACATTGCAAATCCACTATACTTCTATAAAAGATATTTTTAAAAGAGTCCCTGAGCTGAAATATTAAAAACAAGGCCAGCTTACTAGATTTACTAGACTTCCTGACACCCTCTGGTGCACCACGCATGATAAAGCTTTCCTCCCATGAATGTCCGAGTTGTTTCCAGGATTCCCAGTACTAGGAAAGTATGGGTTGCTCTTCTTCTAAGAAAGTTGTCTGCACTTTGAATCTTGTCTGAGTTTTTTTTTTTTTCCTACTTTCTGAGCTACTCTTGAACATTGATCTGCTCTAACCTAGGGTTCCCTGGTTTAGCAAATAAAAATATAGGACTCTTTTTTACTCTATCTATATGGTACACATATGTGGATTTCAAATAAACAATGACTAATTTTGAGAATAAGTATATATCAAGTACTGAATAACATATTTAAACTAAAAATCATTTGTTGTCCATTTGAAATTCAGTTTTAACTCACCATTTCATATTCTATCTGGCAACCCTAAAAACACTAAAATTGGGCCAATATCCCCCAGCTAATAAGCTACAGATGATTAGAACGTGTTTTCTTACACTGTTTACTCAGGGAGGTTAGTTAATCGCCAATAATCTCAGACTAAATGTGATGCTATTAATATTTTGAAGTCTGAAATTTTCTTATTATTACTCAGTGATCACAAACACCTATGTCTTCAACTTTGGGAAAAGCAGACAACTCAGAAATATTGCCAGACCTTAAAGTATCTTGACCACCGTCCAAGAATTTTAGTTTTGACTGTGTCTCCTTGAGATCTCATGATAATTCATTTTCTATATCAGAGAAATGTGGTCAAAGTTTAGACTGACAGTGAAACTGAATTTCAAAACCTCTTGACACTCATCCTATTGTTAAATAACTCCTTGGTTCTAAATCAAGGAATAGTCATAATTTCCTTTGTCTGGGATGAGATTTCAATCATGAGAATGAAGAGCATAGACATGACCGAGGAGAATTTCACTCTTGCGTCCAGGGGAATCACACCAAAACCCATTAATCATCAATTGATCGAGGCCAAGAAGTCCAAATTTACTTTGGACAGAAGAAACTGTAGTCAACATGAAGCCAGAAAAACAAGCCAGCCCAAATTCAGTACATATATTTATAATACAATACTCTTTCTATCAGTGGTGACTCAGTGGTTAGAGAATCCACTTGCAACGCAGAAGATGCAAGAGACATGGGTTTGATCCCTGGGTCAGGAAGATCCCCTGAGGTAGGAAATGGCAACCCACTCCAGTATTCTTGCCTGGAGAATCTATTAGACAGAGGAGCCTGTGGGCTACAGCTCACAGGTTGCAAAGAATTGAACATGACTGAGTGTCTGAGAATACACACACGCACACACTCTTTCTGTAAATCTATGCCTTCATCATAGTAACAAATATATTACAAATGTGAGACAAAGACAGACAGACATGAATTGTTAAAGGCGGTGGGTTCAATGGCTTAGTGAGTGAGAGATTTTAGGGAAAAGCCAGTCTGGGTACTGCAAATTATATAATGATGCAATGTAAAAACGCAATGATCTAGCCTCAAGCAACTTCTGAAGGACAAAGATGGGGGCTTGAGGAAACAAACTTGCACTTTTGCTTTCCATTTTTTTCTTCGTCTTTTAGTGCTCTGACGATACCCAGTTTGAAGTTTCATTGACTAGAATACACTAAATAAAATATTTGTTTCTCTACAAGTATCATCTGAAGAAAAAAAAAAAAAAACGAGATACCTTCTGTCCTGAATTATTTCCAGGTTACAGGTTACAATCAGACACACCTGAACACCCTATATTTTCACCTCTTTATCTCAAGTTTGGAGCCATCTCCCCTGTGGCACATTTGGATGAATCCAGACAAGAATAGAAAGTAAGATTCCGCGGGCTAGTTAAATCTCTTCCCTAAAGACAAAGTTGGGGGCAGTGCATTAGGGCGTCTAGTGCAATCCAATCGGCCTTGTTTTTTTTTCCTATCAGACATAAATTTTCCTGTTTGGCCAGTCATCTTACAACAATGCATGTCCAAACCATGCTGTGATTAGAAGGGAGTATACGCTTATTACCCAAGTTCTTCACATGTTGGAGCATAGAGAGACCAAGGGTGGTAAACCAAAGGAAATTTCCATTTGCTTTTTAGCTGCTGCACATTTTTACTCTATAGGAAAGTTAACTATTATTAAGTAATGATGTTCAGCTGAAGTTGGTCACTCGTAACAACAGACAGATGTATAATGTTTTATTTGGGTTAGCCAGCTCTCTCCCAAAATAAAGGGCCTGAAATTAAACTGTCTTTAGAAAAATATTCAGCAAATGATACCTTATTCCAGGGCTTGGATTCTTTGCCATGGAAAATGGAAAATGAGTCTGCTAGTGAACTCAGTATCTGTTTAAACTTGACTTTATCCAGAGAAAGCTTGATATTCTACAGAATGAAAAAAATTTTTAGAAGAGCCTATGCTGAGGGGCAAAGAGCATAACTATGCAAACCGCATGGAGAGATGGAAAAGGATTTTTTAGTTACTTATGGAATTTGAAACAATAATAATGGAATGGAAACATAGGAAAAAAGCTAAATATGTGACCACAGAGGCAAATTGGATCATTAGAGGCTCACATGCAATGTCAAATGTGGGATTTGTCTTTAAAGCAGTACTTGATGCTTTTCCAACATACAATAAGGCGCAAAAGACTTTGCCAGTTCTCCAAGCGAGAACCTCTAGCCACATAATCCTTTCGGAAGTCGGGTATTTTTAAGATACTGGTTCTGATTTAGCGGCCCGAGGTCAGGACCACTTTAGCTGGTGCTTCTGATGAACATTTCCAAGTGATGCTGGTGCTTCAGACCTTCTTTTATATGCTGCCCTGTCTTCAGGGTCCAGGGTGATGGATAGCTCATCTCAGGATATTTCATGTCCACAAAGACAGCTAGACATCTCCCATTCAAATGGACTAAGACTCACAAAGCCTTGTTTCCAGCCCTATTCCTGCCACTGACTCAATGACCTTGAATAAATAACTCAACCTTTGTGGTCCTCTTTTTCCCTGGATACAAAGTGCAAAGTTTAAACCAGATCGGCCCTCCTCAGGGTACTCTCAAATGTTGGGCAAGTGGCGAATTTAGAGTTAAGCATGTTTCTTTGCTGCAGAACTCTCAGACCCTGTAATACACAAATGTGCAGCGTGAGTCTAGAGTAGGTGGAGAGAGTGGGGTACTTGAGGGTTCAGGATGCAAGACATCCCCAAATTACCCAACCATGAATCACTTTATTTGTGGAACACCTCTATCACTTATTTGTGTTAGTCGCTTAGTCCTGTTTGGTTTTTTTGACCCCATTGACAGTAGCCCGCCAAGTTTCTCTGTCTATTGGATTCTCCAGGCAAGAATACTGGAGTGGATAGCTATTCCCTTTTCCAGGGGATCTTCCCAGGGATCGAACCCATGTCTCTTGCGTTGAAGGCGGATTCTTTACCTTCTGAACCACACACTTAGGGGAAGCCTGAGCAAGAGGACTGCTAAGGTCCTTCTAGCTTCAGCTGTCTCAGTCCTAAGCTCCACGATCTTTCCTCCAGCCTCTGATGTTCTTAACTAGTGAACCCTCAAATCTACTGTAAGATGGTATCCATCATCCTAGAAAGAAAACTTGGAGAAATTTTAAACCAGTTGCTTGCCTTTTCCCCCAAATTCTCATTTTCCCCCTCAAGACAATGCATCTGAACTTATAAGCCCTAGGAGGCCCTTTTCTGGCTAACTGAAAATGCCACCCAACAGCTATCATATATTTGTATTCTTGGCCCCTTTAACTTGCTATTCCTTCTCACACCCAAGGGCCCGCTCCTTTGCTTGAAAGCAACGGGACTGAACTTTTAGGCAACCTACTTTATGTGCTTGTGAATTTCCTGCAGATTCTATATAACTCTAATCTCAAAGTATCGTCTCTAGATGAGCAGCCTCAGCATCACCTGGGAGCTCACTAGAAATGCAGATTTCTAGGCTCCCCTTTAATCTGATGGGCTTCCCAGGTGGCTCAGTGGTAAAGAGTCTGCCTGCCAAGGCAGGAGATGCAGGAGACACGGGTTCCATCCCTGGGTCAGAAAGATCCCATGGAGGAGGAAATGGCAATCCACTCCAGTATTCTTGCCTGGGAAATTCCATGGGCAGACAAGCCTGGAGGGCCACAGCCCATAGAGTCACAAAGAGTCAGACACGACTGAGTGATTGAGTACTGTAAATCTACCGAATCACTCTAAACCTACTGGGCAGAGCCATGTGTATTTCAAGACCTTCGGGTAATTCTGACACTTGCTGAAGTTCTAGAACTCATGTTACAGAGATGAGAAACAGGGATTAAAGACTCAAACAGACCTTGTGCTGGATCTATTTCTTTACCTGGAAGCCGGGAATAATGGTATTAATCCTTTCTGAATCTAAGTGAGAGTTAAGTTAATATACGGCTCCTTAAATAAGGTGTGCACAGGATAAGCAATAAATCAATTATAGCTGTTGATTCTCTAAGGGCTATTAACATGTAATGAGCCAGAACTCATTTTACAATGTGCTACACAGCATTCCTCAACAGTGAGAGATGTCCTGTATGAGTTAGTTTTGAGGACAGAGGTTAGTTTTGAGGAGAGTTAGTTTTGGTTAGACAGAAGCACAGGCGTGAAGACAGGTCTGGCTTGCCAACGGGGCCCTTTAACTTTATGAACACGTATAAATGATTGAATCTCTCAAAGTTTAGTTTCCTCATTTAGAAAATCAAGAAAACACTTTTCTTCACAAGGTAAAGAGAAGGATTAAATAAAATACTATCAGTGTGTATATGTTAGTTTCTCAGTCATGTCCAGCTCTTTGCGACCCCATGGACTATAGCCCGCCAGGCTCCTCTGTCCATGGAATTCTCCAGGCAAGGATATTGGGGTGGGTTGCCATTTCCTTCTCCAGGGGATCTTCCCGACCCAGGGATCGAACCTGGGTCACCCATACTGCAGGCACATTCCTTACCGTCTGAGACACCAGGGTTTGAAAAGGGCCCAGTCCCTTTTGTAGCAGCCCCCAGCCCGCATGAAGGCTATCAACGACATAAGCCCTGGTGTGCTGGTCATCACAGATCATGATGCTACATGATCCTTAAACAAGGGCTTCTTGCTCCACAGAAATAAGAACAACGGGACCTGAGGCTCTTATATCTTACCATGAAAAACTGCTTTTTCCTGAGAAATTTAAGTAACGATTTCAAAGTAATGGAATGAGAAGAATTTTTCACTTTTTCTATGCTGTCCTTAGGGATCAGGCAAATCTTTCCTCCCATTGAAATCTTACGAGGTTTATATTTCTTTTATTTATTTTTTAATTGGAGGAAAATTACCATGTTGTATTGGTCTCTACATTACTACAATGAAAATCAGCCATGAGTATACATGTGTCCCCTCCCTCTTGAGCTTCCCTCCCACCCCACATCATCCCTCTAGGTCATCACAGACAGCCAGGCTGGGCTCCCTGTGTTATATAGCTACTTCTCCCCAGCTATCTACTTTACACGTGGTAGCATATATATTCTTTTCCTATTCTGTGTTTAGCCATAGACCAACATTCAAAGTTCACACTGAGGGCTATTTCAAGACTTCACCTCTTTTCTTTAAATACAGTACCTTTTAGATCAGACACTTAGTCCTAAAATACAAAAATATGTAGTAAGAGCTTCGCTGTGATCAGACTCACTGGTTGTGTCTCAGTATCAGACAAGGGGCTTCCCTTGTAGCCCAGTCAGTAAAGAATCTGCCTGCAGTGCAGGAGACCTGGGTTCGATCCCTAGGTTGGGAAGATCCCCTAGAGAAGGAAATGGCGACCCACTCCAGTATCCTTGCCTGGAAAATCTCATGGACAGAGGAGCCTGGTGGGCTACAGTCCATTGGTTCACAAAGAGTCGGGCATGGCTGAGCGACTAACACTTACTTACACTTACAGTATCAGACAAGTCCAAGAAATCAACAAGGTCACAGGACTCTTTTCTCTCCCGTGTTACAAGTCAGCCTGGGTGCAGCTACAGCTCACTTCCGAGGGTCTCCCTCATCCCACCTCAGCCCCCATCACTGTCTAGAGGAGGAAACAGTCCACTCCTAGCCTCCCCTGAGAGCAGGGGCAGAACCAGAACTGAGCCATCCTTACTCAATTCAGGTGAGGCTTGGGTCACCGCAGCGACATGCCATTGGAAGAGGCGGTCACATGACCACATCCGACCCAGAGGGTGAACACACATCCCCCAGCAGGGATCGACCCGGGGAAGGAGGCTCATGGACGGATGATGGGCCCCCCAGAGGTTGGAAGCCACAACCACCACAAGGAAAGGTGACCATGGCTCCCCCAACGAGGTTGCAAGTTCCTATTTTCAAAGACAGCTCATTAAGATACAGGACACCGGGTGATGAATTTGTTGTAACCTTAACCAGACCCCCATATTCCTCATGGAGAACAATGTCCAATGCCACAGCCTCTCAAACTTGCTAGTCCTGCCAGCCACCCTTAGTCCTCAGAAGGGTTTGCAGGAGGAAAGAGTCATTTCCCCGGCAGATGACAACCAAAGGGCCCTGCCTTGGGAACCTGTTGAGGGGCCACTCGGGGCACCTTGTTCTCCTTAATGAGCACGCCCAGTTCTGAGGCCACCTGGGCAAAGCCGTCCGTGTCCTCAGCTGCCACGGAGGGAGCCAAGAAGCGGATTCAGGGCAGGAGGCGCCGCCGCTGGAGCGAGGCTGCCGCTGCTCCGAAGAGCGGGGGGAAGATGGCGGGAGGCCAGCGCCGAAGGCCCCCGTGCGTGTGTTTATGTGACCACAGTCACAGGACCCAGAGACAGGATAGCTAAGCCTCGCTGAGTTTATTTTCCATTACTTTTAAACCTTTGGAGTGCAGTGAACCCCAACTACATTCTTGTCAAGCATTCTTAAAAAAAAAAAAAAATTCAGCACTTAATATTTAAACCCATATACCCTTCAAGTGAAATATCAGCCAGGTGTTTCAGATTCCTAGCAAAGAGAGAGATCATCAAAAGACTGCTTTGTCAGAAATATTTGACACCTGAGAAAGCTTTTTAAGCAACTTTTCTTACAGACAGGCAGCTGTTTTGCCAGAGTTCTCAAGTCAGAGTCCCTCAGATTCCAATTCTAGTCGGGAAGTTATGGTTGGATATGAATTTCACTTTAAACCTCGCCACCCCGTTTGAAGGTATGTAGAATGAGATCACTGGAGGCGTGATTGAGAAGCTCCAGGTTTAGGGAGCCACTGTCTCCCCATTTTTTAATTATTTTTTTCTGCAAGTGCATGCATTCTGTCAGCCCACCATGGAACACAGAATTTTATCCCAGGACGGGAAAACTGAAAATTTCCAAAATTTGACTCAGCAGAGTTCTAAATTCTTAGAAGTTTACAGTGTTGTACTACGAGGAAGGAAAAATCATTCTTAAACCATAGTTTCTTTTCCCAGCCAAGCATTATGTGAAAGTTAGCACAGTTATCCCATTTTTGAGAGTCAGATACCCTGTAAAGACAGGTTAGTTAGTAAAAGTGGTGGGTGAAAGTCTATTGTGGAAATGAAAGACTTGCCTGTGCTTAATGTTGGCTGATATTTCTACTAGCATTATTTGTATTACATTACATATTTAATGTAATATAAATATCTATATATGTTTACTGTAAATATTATAGAACACAAATTTTATTGCATATAATGCTTACATATTCTGTAACATAATATTTATATGATAAATATAGATAATATGTTATAGTTTTGATCAGATTCTCCATATATTGCTCCTTTAAAAAAATAATTTTATTTATTTATCTGTCTTATTTTTGGCTGCGCGAGGTCTTTGTTGCTGAGCAAGCTCTTCTCTGGCTGTGAAGAGTGGAGGTGACTCTCCAGTTGCGGCATGCAGGCCCCTCACTGTGGCGGCTTCTCTGGCTGTGGACACAGGCCCTAGACACGCCGGCTCCAGTGGTTGCAGGTCCTGGGCTCTGGAGCACAGGCCGTTTGTGGTACCCGGGCTCAGCTGTTCTGTGACACGCAGGATCTTCCCTAATCAGGGATGTAACCCGTGTCTCCTGCATTGGCAAGCAGATTCTTTAGCACTGAACCACCAGGGAAGCCCTTCTGCTCCTTTAAAGAATTAGTACTTAGCCTTGGGCCACCAGGTCACTGGCTTTCATTTATTTATAAGGATGGTGGAGACTGGGCATTTCTGAAAAGCAATAAACAGATGTTCTCCACGTCTATATGCGATAGTGTTACTTTAGAACTCTAAGGACGAGTGGGAGATAGGATATTCACCAGGCGGGGGAGAGCTGTTAAGATGTTGATACGATTCAGCTTCTGTATCCAGTGTGCTGGTTCTCAAAGTGTGTTTCTGGAGCAGCAGCATCACCTGGGAACTCCTTAGACCTGCAAATTTTCGGGCTCCATCCCAAACCTACCGAATCGGAAACGCCAAACCTGCCGGGAGGTTCTCATGCACTTAGGGTCCGAGCGTCTTCGCCAGGGTGGTCAAGAGTGTGGGCACAGGGGCTTCACGGGGACCCTCCTGCCGGGTGCCCGCTGCTGAGAGCTTGGATTCTCTATGGCCCCGTTTCCTCCTCGTGGGATGCTCTGAGGGCTAATTATGGCCACCCGTGAAAAGCACCTAGAAGAGTGGCTGGTCCCTGGCTATCGTGTTATCTATTTATGATGATGAGTACTGTAATTGGTGATCTGAAGCTTTAGTGTTGTTCTCACTCACCTGAATCTTTATTACTGTCCTTTTATTTTCTGTACCTTTCCCACTTTGGGCTGGGCTTCCCTGATGGCTTAGATGGTAAACAACCTGCCCACAATGCAGGAGGCCTGAATTTGATCCCTGGGCCAGGAAGAGCCCCTGGAGAAGGGAATGGCAACCCACTGCAGTATTCTTGCCAGGAGAATTCCACGGACAGAGTCTACAGTCCATGGAATCACACAGTCAGATATGACTGTGACTAACACGTCCCACTTTGGACCATTTCTGGCTCCGTCCTTCCTCTGTTCCTGCTTAGTGTTTGCATATGTATTTCTCCTAATTGGTCAGGGTCTCTCTGTCCATTTACAGGTTGGTTTCTCTCTGATGGGATGGTGTGCTCCAGCTCACAGTAGTTAATTTCTTTGATCTTCCATTCTTACCGTATATATATGTATGTATAGTTAGTAAGAAGTATTTCAGAAAAGGAGCATGCCAAAGAGCCTAGTGACATCAGAACAAATTGCATTCAACTTCAGAGATTTAAGAGGGTTTGTGTGCTGACAAGAACTCTGGTCTAGCTCCCAAAGACTTGTTCTTTCTGCCATGGGCAAGACAAGTCACTGCAACCTCCCAGGTCTCCTCATTTGAAAACCGTGTGTCAGATGCCTTGGTTCTGACATTCTTTTAAACTCTAATGTTCTATGACTCAACAGTAATAATGCATTTCCACAGGCGGTAAAAATATTCTAGACTCTTCCCTTCCAATTCTCACTGTTTACTTCCTCTGCACTTCCCCTTCCTGCCTCCCTGTTTGCCGGTCAGTCGATAGTGGGCTTCAGTGGGGGTGAGTTAACCCACTCTTTCCAGGGTGTTTTACTACCGAGCTCCCTCCAGAGGGTGGGAATTCTACAGTGAGGGTTGTGGCTGGGGCTTCAGTTTCATTCCTGAAACACTCCTTGAGCCTTGATCTATTCCAGGCACCCTGCCAGATCGCCGGGGGGGCGGGGGTGGAAGGTGAACGCTGAGGGTCAGTTTCACCGGGTCAGTTTCTTAGTAAACACCTGTGAGCTCCACGTGGCCCTCTTTCTTTCAGGAAGTAGCAGAGTCCCATGGTAGCCAGGTGGGCGAAGGGGAGTGAGGACGATCCACCTGCCTTGGAGAAGACGCCATCTGACCCGCCGGCCGAGTGAGCCCCCAGGTACCACACGGTTCTGGGGGCGTGGGGTGTTGGGAGGGAGGGAGTGGGTGTTTAGCTTTGGGTTGCTGTCCACCAGCCCCTCTTTTCCACAGCGAGAGGCTGATCCCAAGGCCCTCATCCCCATCCATCTAGGTTTTCTTCCCTGTGTATGACCCCCATCCTCTGATGGCCATCGGGGTCATTGATTCCAACAACAGTTGTGGAAAACTGCAGCACAAGAGCTTTGGGGAGAAAGAGGAGACAGAGTCAGCTCATCCCTCGCCTGGCCCTCTGCCCCTTTGAAAGAGAGGTTAAAACAGAAGTGTCGTGGCCCTGCCTTCGTGAAAACAGGCCAAGTCTCCCAGCATCTGGCAGAAGGCTGAGCTGGGAGCTTCATTTGTGCCGCAGGACAGTTGTGTGTCTTGCGCACAAGAAAACTTAAGCCTCTGTTTTCACTTCAGTGGGTTGAATGGCATGCACTTTCCCCTAAGAGTTTTGTTTTATTTTAAGCGCATGCAATTACTTGTCCATAAGCTGAGTTTGTCTTTGCCAGCGCCCGTGTTCTGAGCTTGACTAGGCACTTAGGCATGCCAGCCTGGCATTATGTTTCCAAACTTCCACTGTGGTCTCTTTCCTCTTGATTCCTGAGAGGGGCTGCTGGGGGTCTGACAAAGCCCACGCTAAATTATATCCTGTACTTTTCATCTAAGTGTTCATCACTTAGTCGTGTCCAACTATTTGCCAACCCATGGACTGTACTCCACAAGGCTTCTCTGTCCATGGGGGTTCTCCAGGCAAGAATACTGGAGTGGATTGCCATGGCCTTCTCCAGGGGAGCTTCCCAACCCAGGGCTTGAACCCGAGTGTCCTGCATTGCAGGAAGATTCTTTACTGTCTAGATCACCAGGGAAGTCTACTTTTCATCTAGACTGGTCCCCAAATTAGTGGAATAGGCTTCAACAAGAAAAATAAATTCTGGATAACATAGGACCCTTCTTTGCAAGGAAAATGAAAAAGAGACTCCGCTTTCTGAGGGGAAAAAAAAAAAGATCATCTCAAGGGGCAGGCAGTAAATGGCACACTCTTAACAGTACAAGAGGAAAATTAAAAAGCCCGACAGATTTACCGCATCCTCAACAGGTATTAGCCTTTAATGGATACAGTTTCAGATTCCTTGAAGGGATTTGCCCAGAGGATTATTTCAGAAACGTCTACTGAGAAAACATTACTCCAACAGCACAGATTACGGCATGAATCACAGACCACTGTATACCAGTGTCCTTTTAAAGGGAGAATTTTTTTTTTATTGTTATTATTCTTAAAATGCCACTGAGATGGAAAATCATGCCAACCAGGTAGTTACCCTGTAATCACTCACATTATCTTTTCCAAGGAATGTCGGGGTAACTTATCTCAGTCACGAGGCAGGCATTATGAGATGCTGGGTGGCCTCACCCCAGCTTTTCCCTGTCTGTAAACGCAGGGCATTCTCTGCGGCACAGCGTGGCAGCCTAGCACCTCTTCCAGGTGAGTCTGTTCTGCTACAATTTCAGATGTCTGTACTTATGTACTTGTTCACTAGCTCTTTAAAATAGACTCTTAGGTTGATTCTACTTAGCTCAAAAGAAGTAAGGCAGAATTTTTGTGCCATACCTAAATGCCACACCTAATATTTTATATTGATAACTTGTATCTCAGCATAACCAGCCTATTGATCAAGCCATTAATAAAGCTTGATTATTTGCTCTAAGTTTGTTTTTGGTTGTTGGGTAGCTTGATCTTTCCCACTGTAATCAAGAACTGGGACAGATCAAGGATTCCAAATAATTCATCAGACTATGGGAGGAAATGAATGGCTATTAATGGCTATTGCTATATCATGCAAAAGAATAACTTTTAAAAATTTAATGAATACTACCCAAGGTTTTAAAATTTGTGCTAACATATTCCATTGCTATATCAATAAGTATCTTATGGATGGTGCATTTCAGTTATATCAGTACTGGCCCTATGCTAAGTCAACTTATTTTTAAATTTTCTATACTTGAAAACCCTTGAGAGCTGAATATACATAAATATTCATAATACTCTGTGGGGTGGATGCTAGTGAGTATGATATCAGAAAGAGAAGATTAGCATCATTTTTTGAGTGTGAAGTTCTGTTTTGATACTTTACAGCCGTTATCTCATTCAACCATTCCAAAAACTCTGAGAAGTAGACTGTATTCCTAGTTCACAGATTAGGTAGCTGGGGTCCAGAGAGGTTAAATACCTTGCCCCAGGTCACACAGTGAATAAGTTGGAAAGTCAGAATTTAACTCCAGTCTCCTGGTCTCCAGTCTATGCTCTGCACTCTACCCTACCACCATCCTCAGGTACACGTCGATGAATCTGGCCTTCGGTCTTCACCTTTCTCGTGAACTTTCGTGTACGTTCACTTTTATCTCGCAGGAGTATCTTGTTTCTACTATATGGACATATGGCAGTAAGGGGACGTCTTTCTTTGTCCTTTCCTTAGGTGGCCTCGTGAGCCGGACCATGGACCCGATTCACATCAGCATGGCCAGCGCGCCCCTGGTGAAGCACACCGCTGGCGCTGGCCTCAAGGCCAGCAGACCCCGAGTCATGTCCAAGAGCGGGCACAGCAACGTGAGAATTGACAAAGTGGATGGCATATACTTGCTCTACCTCCAAGACTTGTGGACCACCGTCATCGACATGAAGTGGAGATACAAGCTCACCCTGTTTGCCGCCACATTTGTGATGACCTGGTTTCTGTTCGGAGTGATCTACTACGCCATTGCCTTTGTCCACGGGGACCTGGAGCCCAATGAGCCCCCTTCCAATCACACCCCATGCATCATGAGAGTGGACTCCCTCACTGGGGCATTCCTGTTTTCCCTGGAATCCCAGACGACCATCGGCTATGGAGTCCGTTCTATCACCGAGGAATGCCCTCACGCCATCTTCCTCTTGGTGGCCCAGCTGGTCATCACCACCTTGATTGAGATCTTCATCACGGGCACCTTCCTGGCCAAAATCGCCAGACCCAAAAAGCGGGCGGAGACCATCAAGTTCAGCCACTGCGCCGTCATCACCAAGCAGAACGGGAAGCTGTGCTTGGTGATCCAGGTGGCCAACATGAGGAAGAGTCTCCTGATCCAGTGCCAGCTCTCGGGGAAGCTCCTGCAGACCCACGTCACCAAGGAGGGCGAGCAGATCCTCCTGAACCAGGCCACCGTCAAGTTCCACGTGGACTCCTCTTCCGAGAGCCCCTTCCTCATCCTGCCCATGACGTTCTACCACGTGCTGGACGAGACAAGCCCCCTGCGGGATCTCACCCCCCAGAACCTGAAGGAGAAGGAGTTTGAGCTGGTGGTCCTCCTCAACGCCACCGTGGAGTCCACCAGCGCCGTCTGCCAGAGCCGCACGTCTTACATCCCGGAGGAGATCTACTGGGGCTTCGAGTTTGTGCCTGTCGTTTCTCTCTCGAAAACCGGCAAGTACGTGGCTGACTTCAGTCAGTTTGAACAGATCCGGAAGAGCCCGGATTGTACCTTTTACTGCGCGGATGCTGAGAAGCAGAAACTCGAAGAGAAGTATAGGCAGGAGGATCAGAGGGAAAGAGAGCTGAGAACGCTTTTGCTGCAGCAGAGCAATGTCTGACGGCAGTGGTGTTGCCTCGGCCTATCTCCGAGCAACTTTCGCATCTGAGCTACCTTCCAATGCAGAGATCACCAGGAAACTGAAAATGTGTGGATGTGCCCTGAAACACTATGCAGACTTACAGACCTGTTCCTCTGACCTGATGGCTTTAAACAATCTTTGCCACCTCTGAGAGGGTTCCTTTCTTCAATGCTCTGTCTGAAGCAAACTCCCCAAATTCAAATTTTCCAAAAGGGGGCTGTATTTCAAAAAAGCTGGTGGAGGGCTATGGGAACAATGTCCTACTGAGCGGACAGACATTTCAGGATGCTGATACTGAAAGGAATGCACTTCTTATACAAGGACGTCAGCTATAATATAAGGTATTTATTCAGTCCAAGTATGAAAGACATCACAACCGAGAGCTGAAATGTGGTTCGGTATCCACTTACATCGTTGCTTTAAAACACACTCATTTTTTCAAGCAGAGAAAACAGTATTTATAATGGAGGCTATCTGGTCATACATAAACTGGGGCAAAGGGACTCTGTATTCACAAAGTATAATAATTCCATTTTTACCTTTTTCAGTGCATGTTGTTGTACAGAGTGAAATTGACCAAATTAGGAATGAACTGTTGTAAAAACATGCAAATGGAGATGATGTAATTGTTCACATTAAATTTTTTGTTGAAATGTACTAGCCCCTTTCTGTTTAAACTGACGTTCACAGGTTAGTAGCACCCATCAGCATCATCCAGGAGCTTTATTAGTAACTTAGTCCCATATGGGCTTAATCTGTCATAGTCTGTATCTTAACAGGATCGCCAAGTGATTCATGCAAAAATGAAAGTTTGCAAAGCTTCTCTCCCGACAAAGTTTCCAAAGTAACTTTCTGAATCCAGGGGACTCTGCTCATCCCTCATCCCCTGTTCTTTATTGTGGACTGATATTCCTTTCAGGGGTTTCCTTCCTTATCTATTAAAATACCTTATCCACAGAGGAACTGCCATGGACATTTCAAGAGCAAAATAACACTCTTGATAGTAATGGTTGTCTCTCTCAAGTCAAGTACATGCTTGCTGATTACAATCAGCACAAGAGAAAATTTCAACCGCATAACAATCAAAAATTTGCTCCTACATTGAAGTCCAGGAGATTGGCTGGGGCCGTGAAGAACAGGAGGAGCCAAGGCGAAGGAGTTCAAATGCAGATGACTCCTTGAAGCATGAACAAAGCTTGATACCCCGATAGCATGTAAAGGGTGCCCTCAGTATTGAAATAAATCTCATACAACTCAGTGTTCCAGAGTAACATTTGGATTTTGGCAGGATTTAGAGCATTTCTTTGGGGGCGGAGAATCAATGTGCTAGGATTGGCTAAATGTGCAAAAGGTGAACTCTCATATCATTCAGACCAGGACAGATTTGAACATTCATTGTTCAAATGAAGAATGGATGTGCACGTGACCCCATGTGTATGCATATGCTGACCTGCACACACATAGACCTGAACACACACACACACACACAGAGGCATGCTCCTCCTGGCTCTTCCGTCATGGTTGTGGAAATTATCCGCAAAGACATTTGTGATGAAGACAGCAAGTCTTCGACAAATGTGCTCATGTTTATTTTGTTCTTTAAGAATGGGAGCACTGGGACTCAGAGCAAACAAGGCCTGTGATCTGGATTCAGGCTATCTGTGAAATGGTGTCATATCATGATGTTACCATAATCCCAAGTCTCCTGCCATTAAACAGAAAATGTGCCTGAAACCTCTGACCCAGAACTGAACATTTAACACAGGTATAAAAACAATGGAGTTGAAGTTGTGAAAGTTTAAGAAACAATCCTAGTGCACAAGAAATTATTGTCTTCAGTTATTCAGGAAGTTTTTTTGTTTGTTTCTGTTGATCATTTTATGGCAGTTTGTTTTAGATCTTCATTCTCTTTAAAAAGTCACATTAGTGTAGTTAGATATTAGCCCTTTCAATTATTAAACTTTTTAATTGCATAATGTAGTGAAATCATAGGAAGATAATGCCTCGGCATGTTTACAATTTTTCGCTTGTACCATAAAGTTTATTCACAGATTTATATCAGTGCTAATTTAAGTGTGATCAAGATTGGGAATCTTACATACTTATATTGTATATGGTACAATGATATAGCATAAGATTGAAAAGTCTTTCTTTGTGTTCATTTTGCATATCTATTTTGGCCAAATTTGGAAGACTTGATCATCTGATCTATTGCAATACACACAAAATAAATGTGTAGTTTCTCAGAACCCAATATTTGTACCAGTCAATAAATCATGTTATAACAAACTATTCAATAAATAGCACTAAAGTTGTGTCTGATTTGAAACTTAGTATTTTCTAAGCACACTTACTTATTATTACTTTGTACAAAATCCTTTCGTGCTAACATGCTCACAAAAGGATTCAGGTGGCAAAATTATTTGATTGTACCTGGACATGAATCTGACTGAAACAGACTCATACTCAACATCCAACCAAGAACAGTCAAACTAATAGAGCGTTTTGACCCATAAAAAGGGTTTTTGCATTGTGAAAGATTTCCAGGGCATCAAGCCTTCTCAGTGCAATTGTTCAAAACGATTCTGTTCCATTTGAGAAATCAGAATGTAAACAGCATCAAGTCAGTGTAATCTGCAGCCGTGTCTTATTTATGTGATAAAATACGCTGTGATGGTAACCCACTGCAGTATTCTTGCTATGGGTGGAGGAACCTGGCAGGCTTCAGTCCATGGGTGGCCAAAGAGTCAGACACAACTTTGAAACTAAACAGCAACAGCATTGTACTGACGGGGCACCCAGTAGGCATTGCCCGAAACAGCCTAGTAGAGATTCACTCAGTGATCAAGACAAACCATCTTTGGTTTTCTTTCTTACTTATCAGGAAATTACAGCCCAGAAATGACTCCAGGAACCTAAAAGAACTGGTTAAAAGTAAAAAATGCCATGCATGAGTGGACTAGATATTTAATTATTTTGTCTGATTTTTCTCTGAATTCACTGATTTCAATCCCATAAAAAAGTACATTTTGTTGTAGTTATTCAGTCTCTCAGTCATGTTTGACTCCTTGTGACCCCAAGGACTGCAGCATGCCAGGCTTCCCTATCCTTTGCTGTCTCCTGGGGTTTGCTCAAACTCATGTCCATTGAATCAGTGATGCCATCCAACCATCTCATCCTCTGTCACCCCCCTTCTCCTCCTGACGTCAAACTTTCCCAGCATCAGGGTCTTTTCCAAGGAGTCAGCTTTTCGTATCAGGCGGTCAAAGTATTGGAGATCCAGCATCAATCCTTCCACTGAATATTCAGGGTTGATTAAATAAGACAGATTTTTTTTTTTTAAAGGGACACTTCTACTGCAGGATGACTTTCTTCCTTCTTGAACCTTCAGGACTCGGACATCATCTGGAAGAAAGAAGAAAAGAAAAAAGCAAAGTCAGGAAGAGCAGAAGCCTCTGCCCTGGTAGCTCAGTAGAGGAGCAGCCTCATCTTTAGGAATGGTTCTGAACCCGGTCTCTGGTCAAAGAGTTAGACATCGGATGGCGTGACAATAGCAAAGCCTTCCAGCCTCTTACTCTTGGCTTTCATGTGTGCTATATATTTTGTTCTGTTAAATATTTGAAATAGCTAGTTTTGAATGCAGGCTATTTTACTATAGCCTTCTGGAAGGGACTTTTTTTCAAGTGAAAGGTAGTGGCATTTCAAGTCTTAATTTCCAAGTTCTTCATTGTGCATATTTCAGCATTTGACCCTGCATAAGTCCAAGGTGCACTTAATTTTCTTCCCTTAGGAAGACTTACCCCTCCCTGAAGGTCTAAAGCTTAACATTTCACTTCTAATTGATTAACTATTAATACATATACTTTGCCTTTTGTGAATTTCAGTTTATCTTTAATCAGAATGTCCTGCCAACCAGTCTTTGGGTCTCTGGGCAGCCAAGAGTGGCTTTTGCTCTTCAGAGTAAGGTGTCTTGTAAGAAGAGTTTGAGTCTCCAGAGTAAGAATTTGCAATGAAAAAGTATAATTGGAATTTAATTTTAGAATTAGAATTAGATTTTAAAAAATAAAGCAGTTACTTAACTTCTCGAGGCATTTGTATATTCTTTGGTAGACTTTTTTTTAATTGCTGCTCTGTTGTTTTGATTTTTTAAAAGAAATCAGAAACAACGTCTTTGTCCTCAGAGTAAGGAAGGCAGTGAGAAAGGTGTAAAAAGATAAAAGCTAATAGTTGACCAGTTAGGCTTCCGTGTAAACAGACTTCTACCAGTGAAAAAAAAAACTTCAGAGAAAATATTGGTCATTCAGTCTCACATTACAACAAACCATCATCATATCCTCTGGCTTCCCAGGAGTAGCAATTTTCCTAACTCTTAAGAAACACTGATGAATTAAGTCCAACTTTTTTCCCAAAAACTTTCCATTAGACACATAATGAGAGAGAAACATGAGGCAAAAATAAAGCTCCAGGCATTTCACTTCATCTTCATCCTCTGTCAGTTCTCCTGAGTCAGTTTCCTCCCAGGTCCCCATGTGCTTGGTTGATTATGCCTTATCTTTGCCAACCATTCTAGCAAGCCAAATAAACCCATGGGTTAAAAATAATCAATCCAAATTAGTAGTAATAACTTGCGGACATTTAGATGCCTAAAAACTGGGGATAGGCACTCTCATCTTTCAATGAGTACGTTGCTAGTATGTTAAAATGGAAGACAGAGAAAAAGCTGCTGATTGGAGTGGATAATTAATTCCTAATAAAATTACAAGAATTGATTATGGAAGTCGTAAGACATAATGGGTACATGAGCATAAATGCCGAAGGTGTCATACATGTAGATAAAGGGCCACATGACTAGTAAAGGGAGTGCAGTGTACCCATGCTCAGTCATGTCTGACTCTTTGCGACCCCAAGGACTATAGCCCACCGCCCTCCTCTGTCCATGGGATTCTCCAGACAAGAATACTGGAGTGGGTTGCATTTCCTCCTTCAGGAGATCTTCACGACTCAGGAATTGTACGCACGTCTCCTGCATTTGTAGGCAGATTCTTTACCACTGTGCCACCTAGAGAGACCCCTAGTAAAGATAATTTCAGCCAAACACAGGGGCCTTTGGTAAATTCTGGGCATGTTCTTTGTCACAGAAAGGCTGGGAACAGTGGGCTCATCATTTTGTATTACTAACCACCGCTAGATGGGTAAAACCAAAGATAAAGGCATCCGTCTAAAAGCCCGTTACCACATTTTTTGTTTAGCAGCTCCAACCTTGTAATGTACTTAGCTATGATCTCATCTTTCCTCAAGGCTAAATCTTATCTACTATCCATGCCTTCACAACAACCTAAGATATCTAATTTCACCCCTCAAAAATATTCATGTTAGACGTAGAACCTACTCAAAATTAGACTCCAAGGGAGCTACTACAATTGATTACATAGTACCCATTCTCTTAGAAAAAAAATCAGAGGCTGTTGATTTTCAGCTAAGAAATATGACCTTTTAGCTTATTATTCTTATGATTGTTATTATTGCTAATACCTTTAATATTGCTGAAAAAGTAAAGAGTTCCAAGAGCATGATTGGATGGGAGTTCAAAGGAATGACTTTTTTTTTGACCCTTTGCTATAAGGTAACCATATTCTTTCATCGGCAATCAAATCTTAAGACTAAGGATGTTGTATGAAATAAAATCATTACAGGAAGTATGACGATATCAGGGACTTTTTACAAAAACAAACTTCTGATCACAAGAGGAAGCTGTGTTTGTGTGCTGACAGAAAGTATTTAACAGCAGTCAGGAGAGGAAGGCAGGATGACAGCCAACTTGGATCTATTTTTGAAGAATTATTTCTGTAGAGTGTCATGGAATTGTAAGTTACAAAAAAGAATGCTTTGGTAAACAGTCCTCTCCATTCCAAAAGAACTCACTCCAAAATACCACTTAATGAAATTCACGGGAATGTTATGAAGATGGAAATCCCAAATGACATGCAGACTTTACAAGCGAACAGTCCTACTTTTTGTAAATCCTGGCAGTGTGCATTCACCAAAATCTCTGTCACACCATGCTCTCTTGCTATATATAGCACTCCATCTGATCTGATCACTATACCATGCGGCAAGATGCATGTCCTTGCTTTCTTCTAATTTTTAACTAGTCTTAAATTTGTCTTAGCATAACAGTGACTCCTGCTTCTCAAGGTTGAGCTACTATTTGGTACATTTTAGAAATCTCAAACTAACATGTGTGTAGTCAGTCACCACTGAACCCAATGACCAATCAGCTTTAAATATGTCTTTTTATGTTCTATGAATTCATCCCTCTATTTATCAAACCATTTCTTGTTTTCATATGTAACTCTATCACCTTTCTTTTATTATATATGTGGAATCTCTCTCATCTGTAAAATAATAGCAAATACAATAAAGCTAATTTTGAAGTCTTGAGCTACTTCTCATTTTATGGGAAGGGTTATGATGTTACAGTTCATGCTCTGATGGACAGGGATTTAATATTTTCTTAGAGAGCTCAGAAGAAAATTCTTATTTGAAACATCTTTTTCTGATGATGGTAATTATAATTATTTGGGGATGACTAGGTACTTATTAAGATGGTATTTTCTACCAGTGCCTAAAGTAATGTATCAATTTGTTCCTTTTCTAATCAAAGAAAAGAAAATGAAATTTCTACCTCATGTCTTTCTTTTGCCATGATGTTCTACTTGCTTGTTTTATTTTAGTCAATGATTAAAGATCAAGTTAACAATTTAACAACATCCTTTCTGCACCTTATTTCTTACTAAAGTTTCTTGCACTCCATTGCCATTTTACTTTTATGGGTAAAAAGAAAGAAAACCCATACTTATATAAGCCTTAAAGGCATCAGTATGGGTGTGAGTGCAGAGCAACACAGCTGTTTAAGATCCACGCTGTAGAGATTTGTACCCAAGAAACAGCCATGGTCCTCCTATGGGGGAACCACACACACACACACAACAAAGTGGCTGCCACAGCTCCAAACTTTTAACAGGTGTTTCTTTTGGAACCTGCTCTTTTGAAATCTTGGCTGATTCATTGTGACATTTTCAGTGATGGCAAGATATGGTTCTTTTAGTGAGCATGTGACATGTGGAAATATAAAAGGCTGCTGCATATGGTAGGAAGTCACATTGGAGGATGCTGTTTGGGCAAAAAAAAAAAAAAAAATTTTTTTCCAGAAAGTGCACAGTAATCTGGAACACAGTAAGTAGTAAGGCTCATCAGTTGGGATACATTTTATTAATTTCAATTTGCACGAAATTTCTCAGACACATATCATCTTCTACTCCATTATCTCAAGCATCTGCTTGCCCTTGTGGGATGACTTTGGCCAAGAACTGAGCTGTCCATGTCCAAGACATGAAAGAGCTTTGCCTCCACCACACCATGTTTTTGGGGTGGTGAATGTATGGGACTTTGTCACAGCAGCATGGGAGCTTTGCTCTGGGCTGGAAACACAGCATCCTGGCAGCCATAGTTTCTCTTCTCAGAAATCCTTGATTTCATCCACCTGCCTACAAAAAGTCAGATAAACAAGTTTTGTGGTTTAATTTTTCATGCAAAAGCCCATATTCTTTCCAGAAACTTCTATTTCATTTGAGGTTTTAGTCCTCACATTTTCTATCCCTTAACTTGAATTTTACACTTCCACTATAGTACCTCATGCTCTTGGTCAGTTGCTAAAGTTACATCTGACTCTTTGTGACCCCATGGACTATGTAGCCCACCAGCCTCCTCTGTCCATGGGATTTTCCAGGCAAGAATACTGGAGGGGGTTGCCATTTCTTTCTTCAGGGAATCTTCCCAACCCAGGGATCAAACCTGTGTCTCCATTGGCAGGCAGATTCTTACTGAACCACCAGAAAAGCTTATCTGAATGTCCCACATGTGTTCACACCAGTCTCTAGAGCTGTTTTCTGTATCTTTCCTGGTTTACCTCTATTGAGTCTGTCAGATCTCAGTTTATATGTGGTTTGAAGATCTGCATGTGATTTAAAGATCTACCATAAGTCTGCTATAAACAACAGACACTCCATTCTATACCAACACAGAACAACATGTGCTTTTCCTAACCCTCAATCCCAATATCAGTTGGGTTGACCTGGTACATGGGAAGCATGTTGTAGCGTGTTCTATTGCAACATGCCTCTTCTACTCATATAAGACACACACACACACACACACACATGCACACAAGTCCCAAGCCTTCCAGTCCCAACTTGGATTTGCAGAGAGCAAATAACACACACACTCTACTCTTGCCTGGAAAATCCTAGGGATGGAGGAGCCTGGTGGGCTGCCATCTATGGGGTCGCACAGAGTCAGACACAACTGAAGCGACTTAGCAGCAGCAGCAGCAGCAGCATAGGTTCTTAGTTCTTCAACACACTTAATGGTCCATTTTATAGCCAATGAAGGAGGTATAGCATGTCTAGTTTCTATACGTTACAGAAGACCCCACAGCTAACTGAGGTTCAATGCCTCATCCAGTGTCACCCAACAAACCAGTGCAGTGGTGTAGGTCTCTCTCTTCTTGGTCTAATATTCCATCCCCTATATTTACAACATGGGAATTTCACCATGAAGCTGGTTTCTGAACGTGATGGGTCAAAACCAGAGTTTGGTGATGATAGAATAGATCACCCAGGGAAAGCATGAATCTGGGAGCCTGAAATAATTATATGGAGGCCCTGCACGCTACCAGGGGTCTGTTACTCAGGGGCTGAGCACATGAGAAAAGTATTCAGAAGGTGGAAATGATATTAATCTGTCAGGTGAAAGAAAAGAGCAGAAGAATATGAATGCCACTCACCAAGATTTAAACAAAGCTAACAAACCGACTGTTTATCCAAGTAGGGATGAAGAGTTGGCCAAAAAAATCGACAGAGACCAGAATTAAGAAATCCCAGAGGAAGATCTTGTTGGCCAAGCCTATGTATTTAGTTTGCTTCTAAGTTCCTTACATTCATTATGATTGGGTCGTAGCTCCTTAAATCAGCTAAGTATTGTTGTTGCTGTTAAGTCACTAAACCATGTCTGACTCTTTCATGACTCCATGGACTCTAGCCCGTCAGGCTCCTCGGTCCATGGGATTTCCCAGGCAAGAATAGTGGAGCGGGTTGCCATTTCCTTCTCCTGGGTATCTTCCTGACCTGGGGATTGAATCCACATCTCCTGCATTAGCAGGCAGATTCTTTACCACTGAGCCACCAGGGAAGCAAGCGTGTTATCATCCTCATTTTACAGATGATAAAACTGAGGTTCAGAGAAGTTAAGCAACTTGGCTAAAGTGACATAGCTAAGAAGTGACAGAGCTGGGAGGAAAACCCAGGACTGACCAAAGTGAAAGTCGGTCTTCCTTCCTAAGCTCTTTTCCTACAAAGGAGCCTGGAGGATTTGGTGGTTGATATTCTTGGAACAAAGGAGCCTGGAGGATTTGGTAGTTGATGTTCTTGGAACAAAGAAGCCATTGTTCAGCTTTCATGTTTTCTTGTCAAGTGAAAGCAAACCACAGTTGAGTTGCTATGTTGCCACAAACCTGGCCCCTGGAAGCTAAATTAATACTGAAGAATAGCAAGGCAAATAGTAAGGGATTTGGTCAAGTGCTGCCAATACAGTTGGAGTGGTAAGTTTCCAAGGGGTTATTTTGCTGAGTTCTGAAAACCTGACTTGCAAGAATTTATACTGGGCTCTTCAGAGAACCTCCAAGAGAGATTTGAAGATCATTCTAAGATCTTGGCTGATGGAGAGACAAAGAGTGCTGTGTAGAGATGAGCAATCACTACAGAACCAATAGAGCACCCTAGAATTTGACCCTGGGTATAGGGGACCTAGTGGAAACAAGTGAGTGGCCCTGGAAGATGCAGTCACTGCTACCATAATGACCAGGGCTAAGCAGGAAGGCTCAGAACCCAGACACCAAGAAAAGCTAGAAACACAGGGCAGACACACCAGGGGAGCTGACTGTGGAGTGAGGCTCTGACAGAAACATCCTGATGCCCAGGAAGACCAAGCTGAAAATCTCCCCATTTCACAGGCAGGTGGGTAAAGAGAGAGGCAAGTGAGAGAGACATAGTGAATGAACCCACCACAGAGAGTGGAGATCAAGGGAGTGAACTTCAGGGCCCAAACCCATGGCAGCCAAATCAGAGGCAGGACCCTACTCCCAGGAGGAGTCAGTGAAGAAAGGAAACAAGCAAAACCTTGTTTCTGGGTCTAAAATCTAAGGGTGGAAGTCAGGCATAAAAAGGCTGACCACGGCAGGTGTTGTTCACTCAGTTGTGTCTGACATTTTGCGACCCCATTGACATGCCAGCCTCCTCTGTCCTCTACTATCTCCTGAAGTTTGCTCAAATTCACGTCTATTGTGGTGAAGATGCTATTCAACCACCTCATCCTCTGCCACCCCCTTCTCCTCCTGCTCTCAATCTTTCCCAGCAACAGGGTCTTTTCCAATGAATCAGCTCTTCTCATCAGGTGGCCAAAGTATTGGAGCTTCAACATCAGAATCAGTTCTTCCAAGGAAGATTCAGGGTTGATTTCCTTTAGGATTGACTGATTTGATCTTGTTGTCTGAGGGTCTCTCCAGAGTCTTCTCCAGCACCACAATTCGAAAGCATCAATTCTTTGGTGCTCAGCCTTCCTTATGGTCCAACTCTCACATCCGTACATGACTACTTGATAAACCATAGCTTTCACTCTACAGACCTTTGTCGGCTAAGGGATATCTCTGCTTTTTAATATGCTGTCTAGGTTTATCATAGCTTTCCTTCCAAGGAGCAAGCCTCATTAAATTTCATGGCTGCAGTCACTATTATTGCATTAGGGGATAAAAGCAGATTCCTGGGAGGGCCATGCTATTTGTATTCTTTCCCTAGGGCTGCTGTATGCTTTCCCTAAACTTGATGATTTAAAATAGTGGAAATTTGTTATCTTAAATTTCTGGAGGCAAGAAGTCTGAAGTCATCATAGGCAGGGTTGCGGCCCTCTGAGACCTTTAGGATATGACTTTCCTGGCCTCCTTCAGCTTCTGGTAGCCCCAGAAGCTCCTTAGCTTGAGGCAGCATCACTACGACCTCTGCCTCCATGTTCCCATGGTCTTTTCCCTGTGTCTTCACACTGTTTGCTCTCTCTGTGTGTCTGTCTCTGTGTTCAAATTTCCTCCTTTTTTTACAAGGACAAAAGTTAGATGAGGGACCACTCAACGAGTTCATTTTATCTTTGTAAGAGACTTATTTCCAAATAAGGTCCCATTCCAAGGCACTGGGAATTAGGACTTCCTCATGTTTCTTTGAGGGGACACAATCCAACCTATAACACTTTTCTTCCCTTTCTACTTCCTCACCAGCTTGGTTATGCTAACCCTCCTTTTGTTCTCCCTGGAAGAGATGAAGGGTCCCTCTGGTGATGGTGACTGTCCTTGGTTTCCCAGTTTTTCAGAATGGACAGACGAAGCAAACTTCCAGCAGACGGTCTGTTGTTAAAAGCTATGCCCGTGGATGCTTTTAGATACTGCTGAGAGGGCTTTCCGTTCTCAGTGTAGAGAACAAAGTGTCTTCTTCCTCGGATGTTCTGTCCACTATTTCTGTACACAGGAAGACTTTTTAACCCTAGTTTTCAAATAGTCAGAGGCTAGTTTTAGCCTCCACAAGTTAATCATACACTGGGCTTCCTCTTCCAAGTGCTATCCACCAAGAGTTTGCTGATTTCCCAAGACATGAAAGTACTTGACTTTTAAATGCATTTCATAATTCTGTGTCTGTCATTTTGGGGCACTTCATGTCTCCTCCTGCAGAGGTTACTAAAAACCCTTCCTTCAACCAAGACATGCTTCTTGGAGGCGGCTCTGTAGCCATTGCCAGTTCACATGCTGTAGTATCCTGGTGGGCGCCCGTGCTTGCATCATGCTACTGAATCAGTTAGCACCACGTCATTCAGGGAACAATGCTCTTATACCCTGTTATCTTGCCCGAAGCATCTCCTCCTCCAGCGCAGGAAACCTGAGACCCTCACTTGTCTTCTGCTCCCTCATCACCAGTATCTAAAGCATCACCCACCACTGTCTTTACCACCCCTGAAATGGCTCTCAAACCAGTTTCTTTGCTTTCATTCTAATCACTTCTCCCTTAGCTCAGGCCACCATCCTCTCTTACCTGTGTCTTTGAAAAGTTTTACACTGGCTGTACCACCTCTAGTCTTTCTCCCTCCCACTCCATCACACTGTGCCCATGCTAAAATTCATCATATTAAAATCCAATTATATGATTTCCTCACTCAAAACCTTATCCTTCAAAATGAAAGTCACGTGTCCTAAAAGTCAATGATTTAAGCTCTAGCTTCAAGAAGTGTAAAAAAAAAAAAAAAACCACTGAATTCAAAATGAATTATAAAGAACAATGAAATAGAAAAGTCCATATATAGCAGTTTTGCTTCTGGTAACAAACTTATCCTCCACAGATAACAGCTGTATGCACTGGATGTGTGTGTGGTGGATGGGGGTGGGGAACACATTAAATCAACTACTCAACTCTTTGGAGTGAACAAAGGCAAGGAAACATTTGAGGAGAGTTGAAACTCATAGGAAGCAGCGAGCGTCGGGGACATCCCCATCTTTCCAGCCTTGCCCGAAGGAAAATTGCAATTGTGGTGTGCCGTGGGTCAACTAAAACGCCAATGGAAAGTCGACAAGTTTCTGGCTCAGGAGAAAAGGGAAGGTGCCCAGGGCAACCAGAGGTACTGGAGGATGGGAGCAATCCAAGAAAGAAAAGAGCACATACTGTGAATCCTATGTGAATCCTAAGTGAATCCTAAGTCTGTACATAAACTCCAGAAAAGTCTGTGGGTGACCATTGAACCATACATATGTGAGGCAGACTGCAAAGTCTAAATTGAGAACATAGCTACTATATAACCACAGGTGAAATCAAGTTTGAATTTTAACTCTGACCAAGTTGATTGCCTGCTCAAAGAAAGAAACAGCACACTGTGTAAGAAGAGAACTGAATTCAGATGATCTACAACATGACTTAGATAATGTTTAGGATTCATTTCCAAATTAAATGACATATGAAGAACCAAGAAAATGTGACCTAGTCTCAAGAGAAAAGACAATTAACAGAGGCCAACCCTAAGATGACAATCACTAAAACTATGGTCAATGAGGTAGAGAAAATATGACAATGAATGAAAAAAAAAAGATAAACCTTATTACAAGTATGTAATATATAAATAAGGACTGAGTTGAAATTTTGGAACTGAAAAATGAAATATTTGAAATTTAAAAATTCACTAGATAGGTTGAATAGGAGAATGGATATGAAAAGGAAAGGGTGAGTGATCTTGAATATACATCGGTAGAGTTATCCAAACTAAAGAAGAAAAAGAAAAAAGACTTCAAATAGGTAATAAGTCCCAGGGATCTGCAGGATAATGTCAAATATCTAATGCACAATTAAGCTGAGAAACAGCCGTTCCATTCTTAGGAATTATCCAAGTGAAATGAAAACATATATCCACTCAAAGGCTTATTCTTAATTGTTCATGGAAGTTTGATTTGTAATAGCCAGAAAATCTGTGAACAGCCAAAATGTTCATCAGTAGGTGAATGGATAAGAAAATGTGATCCACCCATTTTTTCCGTCATTTAGTCACCTAGTCATGTCTGACTCTCTGCGACCCCATAGACTACAGCACGACAGGCTTCTCTGTCCCTCACATCTCCTGGAGTTTGCCCAAGTTCATGTCTATTGTGTCAATGATGCCACTCAGTCATCTCATCTTCTGACACCCTCTTCTTCTGCCCTCAATCTTTCCCAGCATCAGAGACTTTTCCAATGAGTCAGCTGTTCATATCAGGTGACCAAAATACTGGAGTTTCAGCTTCAGCATCAGTCCTTCCAATGAGTATTCAGGGTTGATTTCCTTTAAGATTGACTGATTTGATCTCCTCGCTGTTCAAAGGACTCTCAAGAGTTTTCTCCAGGACCACAGTTCAAGGACATCAATTCACTGGGGCTCTGCCTTCTTTATGGTCCAGCTCTCACAGCCATACATGACCACTGGGAAGACCACAGCCTTGACTCTCTGAACCTTTGTTGGCAGAGTGATGTCTCTGCTTTTCAACACACTGTGTCTAGGTTTGTCATAGCTTTCCTTCCAAGAAGCAATTGTCTTCTGATTTTATGGCTGCAGTCACCATCTGCAGTGATTTTAGAGCCCAAGTAGAGGAAATCTGTCACTACTTCCACCTTCTCCCTTTCTATTTGCCACAAAGTAATGGGGCCGGATGCCATGATCTTAATTTTTAAAATATTGAGTTTTAAGCTGGCTTTTGAACTCTCCTCCATCACCCTCATCAAGAAGTTCTTTAGTTCCTCTTCACTTTCTGCCACTAGAGTGATATCATCCACATATCTGAGGTTGTTGATGTTTCTCCCACCTATCTTTCTTTCAGCTTGTAACTCATCCAGTGGGGCATTTCTCATGATGTGCTCAGTGTATAAATTAAGCAAACAGGGTGACAACAGACAGCAGATTTACCCATACAATGGAATAAATAAAAATTAATGATATACTATTAGTTAATGAAGACAATGCAGGTGAATCTTAAAACAAACAAACAAAAAATATAAACAAAAGAAGCTAAACTAAAAGGGTGCATACTGCATGATTTCATTCATAGAAAATTCTAAAATATTCTAAGTAATCTACAGTAACAGAAAACTAATCATCAGTTTACTGGATTCAGGGATGGAAAGAGAAATGGACCACAAAAAGGCATGAGAAATCTCTTGAGAGTGATGGTTGTTGTTCAGTTGCTAAGTCGTGTCCAACTCTTTGCAACCCCATAGACAGGCTTCCCTGTCTTTTAGTATCTCCTGGAGTTTGCTCAAATTCATGTCCAGTGAGTTGGTGATGTCATCCAACCACCTCATCCTCTCTTGCCCTCTTCTTCTCCTGTCCTCAGTCTTTCCCAGAATCAAAGCGATTGGAGATCTTGTTTATTATGATGATGGCTCATAGGTCTATACATCACAAAACTGAATTCTAAAGGTCTACTCTGCGATATGGGCTTCCCTGATAGCTCAGTTGGTAAAGAATCCATCTGCAATGCAGGAGACCCTGGTTCAATTCTGGATCGGGAAGATCCGCTGGAGAAGGGATAGGCTAGCCACTCCAGTATTCTTGGGCTTCCGTGGTGGCTCAGCTGGTAAAGAATCTGCCTGCAATGCGGGAGACCTGGGTAGCTATAGTTAACAATACAGTACAGTGCACTTTCAACTACATTAAGAGGATATATCTCATGCCAGGTCTTCCAAACATACACTGCACAATCACACAGTAGAACATAAGGACATTCTGGAAGTGATGGGTAATTTTAGTACTTGGTTGTGGTGATAGCATTTTTAATATGCATACTTATCAAGATGTGTACATTAATGTGTGTGCAATTTTTGTATATCAATTATGCCTCAATAAGCTAAACACAAATCAGTCAGGATCATCTAAACACACAGTTATTATTTCTTAATATAATAAAATTGGATTAAATAATTGACATAAGTGGTAATCACCAAGGAGCTATTTATTTATTTATTTTTCCATTTATTTTTATTAGTTGGAGGCTAATTACTTTACAATATTGTAGTGGTTTTTGCCATACATTGACGTGAATCAGCCACGGATTTACATGTGTTCCCCATCCCGATCCCCCCTCCCACCTCCCTCTCCATCCCATCCCTCTGGGTCTTCCCAGTGCACCAGCCCTGAGCACTTGTCTCATGCATCCAACCTGGGCTGGTGGTCTGTTTCACCCTTGATAGTATACTTGTTTCAATGCTGTTCTCTCAGATCATCCCACCGTTGCCTTCTCCCACAGAGTCCAAAAGTCTGTTATGTACATCTGTGTCTCTTTTTCTGTTTTGCATATAGGGTTATCGTTACCATCTTTTAAAATTCCATATATATGTATTAGTATACTGTATTGGTCTTTATCTTTCTGGCTTACTTCACTCTGTATAATGGGCTCCAATTTCATTGATCTCAATAGAACTGATTCAAATGAATTCTTTTTAATGGCTGAGTAATATTCCATTGTGTATATGTACCATAGCTCCCTTATCCATTCGTCTGCTGATGGGCATCTAGGTTGCTTCCATGTCCTGGCTATTATAAACAGCGCTGCGATGAACATTGGGGTGCATGTGTCTCTTTCAGATCTGGTTTCCTCAGTGTGTATGCCCAGGAGTGGACAGCCTTCAGAATGGGAGAAAATAATAGCAAATGAAGAAACAGACCAAGGAGCAATTTAAAATGAAGGGTCTGATTCATTAAATTTGGGATACCCCTTGAGATTCTGTATTTTGTACAAGCTTCCAGTGACACCCAAGAGATGGTCTAAGTTCCACACTTAAAGGAGCCTGAGACTAAACTATTCAATCTAGATAAGATACAGCCGAAGAGCATTTTCTAAATTCTCTCTCCATGTGTGATTAGCGTCACTGCTCTCATTCTTATAGAGTTGTGTCATGTCCCACAACTTCCTCTACAGCGTTATCCAGCCACGAGACTTCTAAGGATGATAACCATCACATCTGGTATTTATTAAACACACATGAGTGTTGGACATTGTTCTCACAGCTGCGTAAGAATTTATTCGTTTAATCCTCAATGCAAAGGCAGGTAGTACTATTTATCCCTACTATTTTAGCAAATGTCAAAAACCAAAGCACAGAAGATGTAAAGGACTTGCCCAAGGTCGTGATTGAAACCAAGAAGAGGCAGATTCAGTCCCAAGCATCACACACTTAACCACTGTGCTCTTTGGCTTCTCCTCAGAGCAATCGTCATGTTCCAAATGTGGCGGGTTCTGGCCCCGAATTCAGAACCACTAATCTGCATCCAAGAATCTTCCAACTTTGCTGCTCTTTATGGAGGACTTGACTGTTTCAACGTCTAATATGTACTCAGCACTTGCCCGGTATCAGGCCGTGCCCACAAGATGGGCCAGCTCTTTGTACGTTCTCCTGACCGCATACTGTGCTGTGTGCTTAGTCACTCAGTCGTGTCCAACTCTTTGTGACTCCACAGACTGTAGCCCACCAGGCTCCTCTGTCCATGGGGATTCTCCAGGCAAGAATTCCAGAGTGGGTTGCCAATGCCTTCCTCCAGGGGATCTTCCCAAATCAGGGATCGAACCCAGGTCTCCCTCTTTGCAGGCAGATTCTTTACCGTTTGAGCCACCTGTCCCAGCATCCAAGCAGTGTCTGTTTATCAAGAATGTGGACTGGTGCGCCCTACACCCTCCTCTGTTCGAGGTGTCCTGTTCCATCAGAATCAGCCCCATGCATTGCCCCGGTGTCTCCTCAAACCAGAGAACCCCCACCATGAGCGATGCATGCCATGAGCCTCTGGGGACTTGGGCTGCCATTTCAATCTCTGGCTCCCAAAGGAAGGGAGTATTGTTCAGATATCCCTGCAACTTGCAGAAATTCACTAAGACTCTTAAATGTAGGGCAGAGATGACTCTGGCATTCCATCCTATTGGCACGTCAAACATTCCCATCAGTCTGTCTCTGGGGAGACAGCTGGTTCCCTGGGTTCATCATCCATCCTCCAAGAGGACACTGACTGGCAGGGTAAAGTTTAAATCTTCCTGTTTTCCAGTGGCCTCAGCATCCCCATGAACAGGCTGTGAGCATCCCATCCAGGTGACCAGGTGTACCAGTATGATAAGGTTTGCCCCTGACACACACTCCCTCCTTGCCCTCCCCTGATAGTGACCTGGTGACATTCAAACACACCAGTGAAACCCCTTCATGCCCTTTGCTTGTGTATTCCACCTGACCCCTGTAAAGGCATTGGCCCAGGTCCTCCCTCACTCTTTCCCGCCTGCCTGGTTGAGCCCACTCCCTGGGTGCTCTGCCCCTAAGGCCCCTGCATGCCAAGCTGTGCCTCCCTCCTCTAGGACCTGTGAATATAACAAGTCATTTTCATTTCCATATGCTTCTCTGTGGTGTTATTCCTGCCCATACCAGACTGGTCATTAAAAAAAAAAATCAGTAACATAATTGTTCCTTACAGTACATGATTCCTCTCCTAAGCTTAGGGTAAGAAACTTTCAGGACCCCTGGGGAAGCCTCTGGCAGAAACGTTTGCCCAAGTTGGGAGATGAGGACAGAAAGCTGGTAAAAAAGATATCCAAAAAATAGGCATGTAAAAAGATGCTCAACATCGCCAATTGTTTGAGAAATGTAAATTGTAAGTAAAAGGAGATACCACCTCATACCAATCAGAATGGCCATCATCAAAATTTTTCCAAATAATAAATGCTAGAGAGGCTTCAGAGAAAAGGGAACCATACTATAGTGTTGGTAGAAATGTAAATTGGTGCAGCCACTCTGGAAAACAGTATGGAGGTTTCTTAAAAAAAACTAAAAATAGAGCTACCATTTGATCCAGCAGTCCCACTGGGCATATGTTCAGAACAGGCAAAAACTCTAATTCAAATAGATACATGCACCGCAATGTTCACAGAGGCACGATTCACAATAGCCAAGACATGGAAGCAACCTAAATGTCCATCCACAGATGAACGGATAAAGAAGGTGTACTGTATATGTACACAAAGGAACATTACTCAGCCATAAAAATAATAATGAAGTAATGAAATTTGCAGCAATGTGGATGGAGCCAGAGATGATCATATTAAGTAAAATAAGTCAGACAAAAAAAGACAAATATTGTACGATACGACTTCTATGAGGAATCTAAAAAAAAACTATACAAGTGAACTTATAAAACAGAAATAAGCTCATAGACATAAAATAAATCTATGGTTACCAAAGGGGAAAGAGGAAGGGGTAAATTAGGAGTTTGGGATTAACAGGTACATATCCCTGTATGTAAAATAGATAAACAAGGACCTGCAGTGTATGTATGTAGGTGTACATATGTGCTATGCTAAGTCACTTCAGTCATGTCTGAGTCTTTGCGACCCCATGGACTGTAGCCTGCCAGACTCCTCTGTCCTTAGGATTCTCCAAGAAAGAATATTGAAGTGGGTTTCCATGGCTTCCTCCAGGGGGTCTTTCCAGCCCAGGGATTGAACCCGCATCTCTTATGTCTCTTGCATTGGCAGGCAGGTTCTTACCACTAGCACCACCTGGGAAGCCCAGTGTATGTGTGTGTGTGGGGGGGGGGGGCGGTTGTGTATCTGAATCACTTTGCTTACACTTGAAACTAACACAGTATTGTGAATGAACTGTACTTCAGTTTAAAAAAAGATGTCCAAGGATCTCTGAGTAGTGCATTAACAGTGTCCACACAGTCCACAAGCCTTGCAGGGCAGCTAGAAGGAGATACTTCCTGAAAGGAAGGGTTGTTGATGACAAGAATGGATTAACAAAGAAAACAGAGCTAAACAGGGCTCTCAACGCAGACCTGCCCCGAGGCAGGGACTGGACCATTGACCTCTCAGCCCGCACATGTCTGTGAGCCTACCGCAAGCAGTGTCCAGTCGGTCAGGACTCTGTGGGTTTCATGTTGAAGATCAACCACCCGCGAAGCTGATGGCCCTTGGCCAAGCCCACTTCCCAACTGAGGACAACACAGCTGAAAACAGCCTGGGCAGCTTCCTGGGCAGCCCATTGCTCTTACCGAATTGCATTTTGATGAGCTGAGTGTAAATGAATGAGAAACACATGAATTTAATTTCCCTTGAAATTAGGGATGGGTGAGCCCAGCCACAGTTTGGAATTGCTGAAAGTCTCCAACTTTTTCTTTTTTCAAGTACTTTTGGTTCAGAAAATCCAAAACCAGTGTTCTGCAAAGCACATGTCCCCTCATTTGTATGAGGCTTCAACTTCTTTAAAGGGAATTTGATCTGCATATTTCAACTTCTTTACACCTCACTTATCAAGATGTTTAATGCAATTCCCTGGAAGTGTGAGAAATATTTTATAACTATTTTCAATCTTTTTCATTTAGGGAAAGGAAACAATGGAGAGGGTTGAAAACTGTATATGCCAGAAAATGTGGGTTCTAGGGCCCAGAATTACATACATATGAGGTATGCAGTCAAAAAAGTGCTAAAGGAATGTATTTGAAAATCTCTTGAAAAGTGAGGGAAAGATGGGTCCTTTCAATAAGGATAGGCTAGGGAGAAATCTGGAAAATACAACATCGTTTTAAATACATGGTCCAGATTTTCTCATCTCTCTCAGGCAGAGGAACTCTAGTAGCCACTGGAACGTAGGGGAGAATTATAGCATCCTAACATCATCTGCCAGCATGGATCTCCATCATTTTCCAAGTATCTCTACTTTTTATAAGACATATGATGAAGGCTGCTGTGGAATGCTTAATGATCAGAGAGGGCAGAAGAAATGTGTCACAGGAGGTGGGCGAGTGTGGGGTGGGGGAACCCTCGGGGCTGTCTTTGTTTCAGAGATGTGGCTCAGAACACAGATTAACTTGTGAGTTCCAAAGAACCGTTTTCACTTAAAGGTTATCCTGAGGTTCCAGGGGACAAAGTGAGACATAAACAGGAAAGCAGCAGTTGTCCCCAACCCTGGGACAGTCTGTTTGCCTTGTCCAGGAAGCACAAAACTCATCAACCCTAATGGCCCCACTTCTGTGTAGAGTGGGATGGGGAGTTAGTGGAGCAGTGGACGCTGCCCAGCAGGAGAAAAGAAGGAAATGGTGGACTCTTCGGGAATCTGATCAAGTTTGTCTCAAGTGCCTGAGAGACATACCCTGGGAATTCCCAGGAAAACAATTTGTAGTGGGAAGTTTATGCAGGAAGCAATAACAGAATAGGGTTTATTATGATTAGTATAGTCTCCATTTTAATCCCCAGGCTGGTGTACAAAGAGCAAACATAGACTACACATCTCTTTAGAACTACTGATTTAACTGTTAATTTTGATAAAAATTTCTGGCTTTGAAAGTAGAAGACTAAAAGTAGGGCCATTGTAGGAACAGGGACAATAGCAATGATCAATATTCCTTGGACACTTGACATTGCCCAGTCTCCTTTGTAGTTAGGCTGAGGGCGTGTGATTGGTTCTGGCCAATAGAGTTCAAAGAAGAGCTAAACCTCTGTTCTGTTAAGCAGCTGGGATTTGTGGGTGGAGGGAAACTTGTTTATTATGCTAGCTAGTGGTAACCAGCCCAATTAACACACACTGTAAACTTTGAGTTGCTGATTTAAAACACATTATTGTGATGCTCTGATAGTAATAAAACTGGTGATTTTAGGCTAGACTCTTAGAAGTTTTTGAGACTGTAATGGTACCTTGTATTAGTTTTCTTATTGCTGCATAACAAATGACCTTGAAAGGTGCTGTTTTATAGCAACAAGCATTTCTTATCTTAATGTTTTGAAGGTCAGGAGTGTACGAGTGGCTTAGTTAGGTGATTCTGACTCAGCATTTTTATGGTATGCAAGCAAGGTGTTGGCAGGAGCTTTAGTCATTTGAAGGCTTGTTTGGGGCTGGAGGATCCACTGATAATAGGAAGACTTGATTTCTCACTGGTTATTGGCTGGAGTTTTCAGTCTTCTTGACATGGGCCTCTCCATAGTCATTCTCATGATATGAAAGCCAGAATCTTCCAGAGAGAGTGATCCAAGAAAGAAAGCAAGCAGGAATCCACTGTGCCTTCTTTTGCTTAGCCTCTGATGTTGCACTCTGTCACTTTTGCTTTTTTTCCCCCTGTTCATTATTTATAAGTCACTAAATTCAAGAGAAGGGGAATAGACCTTCAAGAGAGTGTCATAGAATTTATGGATGCATTTCAAATGACACATATGCTATTATTCCAGAACAGGCTTGTAGGAAGCTGATGGGGATGGAATGATTGATTACACCTAAGATTGGGAAGAGGGGTTTCAATGATCCATCATAGAGCAGGTTGATGGAGTGTAATGATATAACTGCTCTGTTCTTACAATGCTCCCTGGTCTCACGAATGAATAAAAGGAGCCTAACCTGTTCTATTAAAACTAAGTGGACCAGACCCCTGTCCTGAGGCTGCATACTGAGATGGCAAGGAGAGCATGAAAGCCTTCCTGCTTCCCTGGTCATTTACTGCAGTAAGTCACAGGGGGCATTCTACATGATGCAGAGTAAATTTCTCCTCATGAAACAGGGGCCCTGGCAGCGTAGGTGGAGATGCAGCATCCTCCTCTGATGTAACCACCACCTGCTGACCTCCTGGTTTGCCCAGGTGGCACAGCATGCCAATTGTTGGTACTCACTCTGGGCATTTGCATAGAAGAATAGGAGTTGGACCATAAAGAAGGCTGAGCACCAAAGAATTGATGTTGTTGAACTGTGGTGCTGGAGAAGACTCTTGAGAGTCCCTTGGACTGCAAAGACATCCAACTAGTCCATCCTAAAAGAAATCAACCCTGAATATTCACTGGAAGGACTGACGCTGAAGCTGGAGCTCCAATACTTTGGCCAGCCCGATGAGAAGAGCCAACTCAATGGAAAAGACCTTGACCCCAGGCAAGATTGAGAGCTAGAGGAGAAAGGAGAAAGAGGATGAGACGGTTAGATGGCATCATTGCCTCAATGGACATGAGCTTGAGCAAATTCCAGGAGATGGTAAAGGGCAGGGAAGCCTGGTGTGCTGCAGTCCATGGGGTTACCCAGAGTCAGACACAACTCAGCAACTGAACAACAATAGGATAAAATAGGGTAGAATAGAAAAGAGAGAAACTCTTCCCTCCGTATAAGACACAGTGGGCAGATGAAGCAGATCTTGATTTAAGCCAAATTTCAGGAAATGTCAATAGCACTGTAAATATTGGCTCTGAGGCCTGGGATTTTTTTTTTCTCCTGTTTCCATAGTGTCTATAAAAGCTTTATATGCTTATACAATAAGCTCCTTGCTGAATAATTTTCTTTAATTTATTGGATGAATCAGTACCATGGAAAACTAGAGGGTGGTGGGAATTCAAGATTTGTTAGGTTTCTGATTCTAGAAATGTCCATCCCTGCCACAGTGATGACAGGCTTGCACCCTGAGGAAATGGTTGTGTGAATGTCTATAAAGGTCTGTCGGGGTCCAGTCCAATTCACGGCTAAGCCCACAGTGGGACCTATGCCAACAGGCAGAGCAATGGTCAGAGATGAAGGCTCAGTCAAGCCACATAGTCTCAGGCTGGTGATGTTTCAGGAAGCAGACGCCATACTTCTTGCTTCATCATCCATAGAAAGCAGCCACCGGAGACGGCTGGAGAGTGTGGTCAAGCTGAACATGTCACGGCAGCCTGCCAGAAACATACAGGTAGGGAGCCAGGGGAGGGGTCAACTTCCTTCTCATCTGGGTGTGACTTCTGGGTGAAGTAGGACATCCCCACCGAGCCACAGCTTTACTCTAACTTAAAAAGGACTTTTATTAATTTTTTAAATTTTATTTTGGACACCAAGAGGAGAATAAAATACAGTGAATGTCACAGAAACCAAGATCAGGGTTAGCAAATGGAACTGAAAAAAAAAAAAAAAAACAAGAAAATGAGGACAAAATATGCCCTTCGAATTCACTGTTACAGAATTTACTGAGGATCATGGGAGAACAGTGCTGATGAAGAAATTGATGGGTGGGGTGGGTTGAGTAGAAAATTCAGGCTAGGAAATGGGACTAATGATTTTAGACAACACTTTCAACAAATTATGCTATAAAGAAGAGCAGAGAGGGATCTGAGTAGCTGGAGAATTTAATAGGTTGTTGAAAAAAGGTTTTGCTTTATTTATTCATCTATCCCTCTATTCATTTGTCCATTCACTTATAATTTCCATTTGTTTTTGTTCTTAATATACATATATATAACAATTTTGAATATGATTCAAAATTTCTATGTCTGTTTTGCATCGACTTCTTTTTGTTTTTACTTTTTACCTTTCAATCTCCTTCCTCCATTTCTCTCACCTCTCCATCCCCACCTCTGGCAACCATCAGTCTCTTCTCTGTACCTATGAGCTTATTTTCTTGTTTGTTTGGTTTTTTAAAATTTCACATGTAATGGATATCATATAATATTTGTCTTTCTCTGTATGACTTATTTTAGTTAGCCTATGTCCTTGAGGTGCATCCATATTGTCACATGGAGATATATGTGCCTCCGTGTTTATTGAAGTAACATATACATCAGCCAAGATATGAAAACTACCTAAGTGTTCATCAATAGATGAATGGACAAAAAAGATGTTAAGGGAGGGATCCTACCCTAGAGTTATGGGAATGGTCAAACACAGAAAATCCAACAATAGGCAAATGAGACCAACGGCAGTTTATCGAACATATACACTCATCCCCTGTCCTTCATTATGTCCCAGTGGAGGACGATAGGGCTTGAACTGGGGCACAGAAGGAGCAAGCTGGCTTTGTAGTAACAACAGGGTAGGGTAACCCCTGGTTCCTATAGGCCTGAGGATGTCATCAACCTGCTTGAATAATTCTGTAGGCTGGCAGGGAACCAAATAAAACCCACTAGCCAGGGATGAGCAAGAACCACCCTTGGCCTGTTTGATAAGGAGGGTTGCTTGGCTAGGGGACCTTACCTGCAGCAGCAACATTCAAAAGGAACTAGAAGCAAAGGCTAGGCTATTTGGGGCCCTTCTGATGGGAATAGTTATCACTTGTTGCTGTTCAGGCATTAAGCTGTGTTTGACTCTTTGTGACCCCATGGACTGCAGCACACCAGGCTCCCCTGTCCTTCATTATCTCCCAGAGTTTGCTCAAATTCTTGTCCATTGAGTCAGTGATGCTATCTAACCATCTCATCCTCTGCCGTCCCCTTCTCCTCCTGCTTTCACTCTTTCCCAGCATCAGGGTCTTTTCCAGTGAGTCAGATCTTCACAGCAGGTGGCCAAAGGATTGAAGCTTCAGCTTCAGCATCCTTCCAATGAATATTCAGTGTTGATTTCCTTTAGGATTGACTAGTTTGATCTCCTTGCTGTCCAAGGGACTCTCAAGAGTCTTCTCAATCACCACAATTCAAAGCATCAGTTCTTCAGCACTCAGCCTTCTTTATGTCCAGTGCTCACATTTGTACAAGACTACTGCAAAAACCACAGCTTTGACTATACGGCCATTATTACTATTTGTAGTCTTACAATCCATACTTTAAAGAGACAGTAACAGGGTCTTGGGGTGGTTAACAGGAATATTGCCCAAGAATGCACAGCCAGGAACTCATGAAGCCAGAATCTCACCTTCTTTTTACTTCTAGAAAGAGGGTTAGGAAAGTATCAGCCCAATCTTTTTCTTTAGTGCCTCCTCCATCTCACTGGCATACAGTGCGGTGTGAAGATAGGGGTTTCTGATTAAAAGAGCGGACAACTGAGATCTTTGAGTTCAGTCTGCCCCTACCCTCCCTCTGCCAAACTATGTGCTTGCGCACCAAGAGCCCTGAGTCAATACCAGCCTTTAATGGTCCTGGGATTTTAAATCTATTCAGCAGGCAGCACCCAGGGTATGGTTTCCAATACTTGGAGATATCTACATATGCAAATCTCATGCTGTATAGTCTCTTAAGACAGTGTGTGATTGGGAATAGATTTTAGGTGATGTGTTTGGTATGCATGCATGCGTGCTCAGCCGCCTCAGTCATGTCTGACTCTGCGACTCTGTGGACCATAGCCCACCAAGTTCGTCAGTCCATATGCTGTCTAGGTCTGTCACAGCCTTTCTTTCAAGGAGCAAGCAACTCTAGAAGTTCCTAGTTCCCAGAGTGGGAAAGTGCTTCTCCCAGGGGGAAAGATCGAGTCTCATTGGAACTTATGCAACGGCTGTCTTCCAGTGACTTCAGGCTCCTTATGCCCAAGAGACTTGTGGGTGAGGAAAGGGGTGGCCACGCTGTCAGTGGTGAGTGACTTGATCTTTGGAAGGTGGTCAAGCTGCTATTACACCAAGGACACAGGATAGAATAGGTTTGACACTTGGGAAAAGGCTTGGGCAGCTCTTCATTCTCTCATGCCCAAATCAAACAATGAAAATAATCATAGCTTAAAAGGGTGTTGGAAACAGAGACTCAGATTCCTCACAGATGAGAGTTTGAATCAGCCTATCAGACTGACCACCCCTGCAGAGATGGGCCAAGGATAAGGTAATCAATACAGGATAGTTGATAAGGGAGATGAGAAGTATGAGTTCAAGACCAACCAAAGCAGCAGAAGTGGTAATGGTTCTAAAAGTGCTTCTCATGTAATTGCCCAGGAAACAGGCACACACAGAAGCCTATGAAAGTTCTTTCCACACTGGGCAAACCTACTGTAAGAAGAAAGTAGATCTGGACAGCGCAAGGGGTAATGACGGTCTTAGTCCATTTGAGATATGACAAACTTAGATAGCATATTAAAAAACAGAGACATCACTTTGCTGACAAAGGTCCATAGAGTCAAAGCTATGGTTTTTCCAGTAGTCATGTACAGATGTGAGACCTGGACCATAAAGAAGCCTGAGCACCAAAGAATTGATGCTTTCAATCTTTGGTGCTGGAGAAGACTCTTGAGAGTCCCTTGGACAGCAAAGAGATCAAACCAGTCAATCCTAAAGGAAACCAACCCTGAATATGCATAGGAACAACTGATGCTGAAGCTCAACACTTTGGCCACCGGATGAGAAGATCCAACTTACTGGGAAAGACCCTGAGGCTGGGAAAGATTGAGGGCAGGAGGAGAAGTGGGCAACAGAGAATGAGATGGTTGAATGGCATCACTGACTCGATGGACGTGAGTTAGAGCAAACTCTGGGAGATGGTGAAGGACAGAAAAGAGTGGTATGTTACCGTCCATGAGGTCTCAAAGAGGCAGACACAAGTGAGTGACTGAACAGCAACAATAACAGAAAACCTTAAACTAGGTGATTTCTAAACAATGGAAATTAATTTCTCACACTTATGGAGGTTGAAAGTCCAAGACAAAGTTGCCAAATGGTCAGGTTCTGATAAGAATCCTCCTCCAGGTTGCAGATGCCCAATACTTTCTCTCTGTGCCCCCAGATGGTGGAAAAGTGCTGAGAGCAATATGAGGTCTCTGTTACAAGGGCACTAATTCCATTCCCGAAGGCTACACTCTCATGACCTAATTACCTACCTCCTCTCTCTCTCTCTCTACACACACACACACACATATGTTAACCACTCAGTCGTGTCCAACTCTTTGCGACCCCCTGGACTGTAGCCCACCAGGCTCCTCTGTCCATGGGATTCTCCAGGCAAGAGTACTGGAGTGGGTTGCTATTTTCTTCTCCAGGGGATCTTCCCAACCCAGGGATTGAACCCAGGTCTCCCGCATTGCACAAAAAGCCTATTTCTTTGGTTAAACAGAGGCATTGAACCATGGGCTTCCTGTCTTTCCCTATCTGATAGAATTTCCTGTTACCTGATGAATCTTGGTATTAGAAATAGTGTATCTGGACCTATACTGTGATATTTTGGATACAGAAGAGTCAAAGTGGTTTAGGTCCTTGTTACTTGTTCTTATAATGTAAACAGAATGCTTTGTGAATGTTGAATTCCTCAAGATACAGTATGCAAAGTGTGCACATAAAATTTTTATGAGATTCCTTTTAGAGTTTGTGTGTTTTACTCAATAAAACAGTTAACACTTATCAAGTCACATCACATTTATTCTAATCACCATCCATCAACACCTAACTTCATCATATAGAATATTGTATATTCTTATTTATTATCAAGAAATAGACTTTTTCAAGTCTATGATGAAAACATTTAGATGCTAACTTACAAAACACATACTTGAAGTAGATATATTTCTCATCCTTTTTTAGAGATGTATATGAACAATATAAAATGTAACTATCAATAGAAAAAAATAATACCACTCTTAGTTGCCCATGTTCTCAAGCCTTTAGTAAATAAAGACAAATAGGAGGTCAAATTGTGTAATGAATATCCCTCCACATGGGGCAGAGAAGAAGCCTCACCTCCCCCCAGACATGACAGCCACATAATTTAGATTTTCTGGGTAGACTCCAGATCCCAATACTCTGATCTGTTATCCTTAGATTAGCATGTAGGGCTGTCAGATGACTTGTCCTCTTTGGGGGAGGAGCATGGAAATAAGCACCTTCTTGCGCAACCTACAGAGCCTCGAAGCAGAGAGGCTGCAGTGTCCTTGACTTCCTGGCCAGGTGCTCCTGGCTGGCCCTTTCCCTGGCAGTTCCCAGCAGACCTGGTTCCTGGCAGTTACGCCTTCGCTTTCCTTCCAGGTCTATTTTTGCCCAGAGTTGCAGATTCCCCACCACAAGTCTCCATTCTTTTCCCCCTAGGACCCTATCAGTTTTCATAAAGGAGGGTTTTCCTTGCCCACTCCTGGTGCCTCTGAGTCACAACCAGCATCCTTGCCTGTGGGCCATCAGCCCACTTTCTTAACTAACCAACAACCCTGTTTTTGCCTCAGAGAAAAGTCCCTCGTGTGATCATCAGAACTTCAGCCAGAGGACACATGTGGGCAGAGCCTAGAGCGAGGGCCAAAGACAACAAGCCCCAGGCAAAAACAGAGATGTGAAGTCATCTCCAGTGCCTGCTGTGCCTCCAGACACACCCCTGGTAGAACCTGTGCTCTCCCTGGGGGGACCAAGAGTTCTCATTCCCCTGATACAGCGAAGTCAAGTGTCTCAGCCTTGGAGAAGTCAGGAGGCTTAAATGGACATTTTCTCTGTTGAGTCTTCATCCATGTATCTTGATCCTTGAGGTTATACAAATAGTGAAGCATGAGACCTTTGATGCTGAGATCTCATATGTTCTACATCAAAAGGAATGAAGCCTGATAGGGTTCTAGGAAAATGCATACCATTGTCTGTGGTAGCCGTGCCTTCAATTCATTTCTGCCATGTTGTTCCAGAGAATAGCATTTTAACTCAGTGAGGGCGGGGACATCACTCTTTTATCCCTGATGCATAGCTCACACTGTTGATATCTACACAAATACTGATAGAATGAATGATCAGTCTGATTTGAAAGGGCATTTATCAAACTTTTACTCCATCAAACATAAGAAATCATTGATGATGACCCCTTTTGCTCTAACTTTTCAGAGTTTGCAGAGATTTCTTTTCAAGACTTCATCACCACCGCAACAGGATAAGGTGGTCACCTTCATCTAACTCCTCTATATTACCTTTCATCCCAGGCACTTGTGCTCTCCAGTGCTTCTAAGAGAAGACTCTTTTCAAGGTCAGGTAGACCAGAAGGATTAGAAAATCCCACACTCCATTAGGTGAACCTATTTCTACTAGGTTCATGAAAGGATGAACTTATATTCATCCTTTGAACTGTGGTGTTGGAGAAGACTCTTGATAGTTCCTTGGACTGCAAGGAGATCCAATCAGTCCATCCTAAAGGAAATCAGTCCTGAATATTCATTGAAAGGACTGATGCTGAAGCTGAAACTCCAATACTTTGGCCACCTGATGCGAAGAACTGACTCATTGGAAAAGACCCTGATGCTGGGAAAGATTGAAGGTGGGAGGAAGATGGTTGGATGGCAACACTGACTCAATGGACATGAGTTTGAGTAAACTCTGGGAGCTGGTGATGGACAGGGAGGCCTGGAATGCTGCAGTCCATGGGGTCTCAAAGAGTAGGGCACAACTGAGCGACTGAACTGAAATTTTTCTTTCTAACTGCCCCCTACATTCTGACAAGCCAGCCTCAGAATATCTCCAAGAGCAAATGGTGCCAGGTCTTCACCCAAGGAGAAAACTTCAACTCTTTACCACCAAGAGTTGGGTCTCTGAGTATGCTACTCATTAACCAACTCACTCTCTCGTATCCACTTGTAGCACACAGGTGGGAGATTTTCTAGTATCTTTGCCAGTTGATCTCCAAGTGTGAACAAGAATACGGGGAGAGGTTCAGCCCTGGAAACCCGAAGCTGGTAAGGAGCAAAAAATACCTCTGCAACCATCTGCTCAAATTCCTTTTCATTTCTCTCCCTTCATCCTCCTCATTTCCCCAAAACGATCGTAGAATAGAACCACAATTGAGGATGAAAAGGGCTCTGCAGAAACTAACGCAACATTGTAAAGCATCTCTGTGTGTACTTAATTGCTTAGTTGTGTTCAACTCTGTGACCTTTGAACTGTAGCCCTCCAGGCTCCTCTGACAATGGGATTTTCACTTTCTTCTCCATGGAATTTCCAGTGGGTGAAGCTTTAAATTGGCTCTTGTTTTTACTCCACTCCTCTCTGCTCTCCTGGGCTCCTCGTCTGAAAGGCTAAGTATACGCCCCATGCCCCAGTCCATGGTTTTCAGACAGAGGATTATGTCAACTGGACTCGAGACTGATCTTCATTTTCCACAAATAGATGCAGCTCCCATCAGCTGGGCACCCTGGCAACCTCTGTGACTCGGGCTCTTCTGTGAGTCTCGGTTTTCCTGCCAGCAGGCTCCTGATCTCTCCTGTAATCAGGGTTCAGTCTCTTGCTGGGGGACCCGCACCAGTGGACACCACCCAACCAAAGTCACCCTGAGATGGGTCAAATTTGGTGAAGCCAAATTACAGCTTCACCCAATGGGTTGCCACTTCCTTCTCCAGGGGATCTTCCCGACCCAGGGTTCAAACCCGCATCTCCAGTGACTCTTGCATTATAGGCAGATTCTTCACCCGCTGAGCCATCGGGAAGCCCAAGGCAGCTCTAGCCCAAATTTTAAAAATAGAAGGTCTCTGAAGCACCCAGGCTGTCAACATAATATATTCATAATCATATGTATAACTATAGAGTTTTGGTCTTGCGTTTTCTTCCAAGATGCTGACCATACAAATGCCCCCAAAGCCTCACAGTAGGCTAGAGAGAAGTAGGTCTTCTGAGGATGGCAGGGATGGTGTGAAGCTGAAAGAAGCAGTCCCTTTCATCTGACGGCCTCAATAACTGGGACTGTGAGAGAATCATTTTGTTCAGGCTTTCCCACTTCGTAACAAATAGTCCTCAGCCTCCATGAAGTCAAACTCAAAAGCTTCACATGAGGCAAAGGCCGCCGTTGACTCAGGTTAGCAATGCCCTATCCCATTGTCTGTGCAGGCAAACCCAGGAGCAGACTGGAAACCTACCACCCCTGATGCTAGAGCGGTGATTTCTGCTGACACTGCAGTGACCCTGTCTCCCCAGCACACTTCCTCTGCTGTGTTATCAAGTAGAGCGAAGCCAGGAAAAAGTCAGTGAATCAAGTGTTTACTTGGCTGGTGAGTGTTGATAAGCAGTTGGCCTCTGTGTAGTTCTGGACCCGGCACACACTCCACAACCCCGCCAGCTCCGGGCTCCAGAGCATGCTGAAGAGCAGGTGGCGGTTCTGAAACAATACCCACTTCCGGTTTTCAGCCCAGCCCCGGCTCGCTTCTCCCAGGAGCTGGACTCAGCCCTGTTTATGCTGAGTCCGTCTCAGGGTCACTGTGGTTGAGTGGTGTCCACTGGTGCGGGTGCCCCAGCAAGAGACTGAACCCTGATTACAGGAGAGATTAGGAGCCTGCTGGCAGGAAAGCCGAGCTCAGAGAAGAGCCCGAGTCACAGAGGCTGCCAGGGTGCCCAGCTGATGGGAGCTGCATCTATTTGTGGAAGATTAAAGTCTTTTTGAGTCCAGTCTAGAGTCCAGTTGACATAATCTTCTGACTGAAAACCATGGACTGGGGCGTGGAGATATACTCAACCTTTCAGATGGGGAGCCCAGGAGAGCAGAGAGGAGCGGAGTAAAAACAAGAGCCAATTTAAAGCTTCACCCAGCTGAGACTCTTGTTGTTGCTCTTGCTTGATGTTTCGTCATTCAGTCCTATCTGACCCTTGTGACCCCATGGACTGTAGCCCCACCAGGCTCCTCTGTCCATGGAATTTTCCAGGCAAGAATACTGGGTTGCCATTTCCTCCTCCAGGGCATCTTCCTGACCCAGGGATTGAACCCGGGTCACCTGCATTGGCAAGCAGAGTCTTTACCACTTAGCCACCCAGGAAGTCCCTGTTAAGACGAGAGCCCATCTTTCCAGAGTGGCAAATAATAATAATAATAATGGTGATCATGATCATAATTATTGTTATTATTATAATGACAGTACATTAAATGAACATCCACTGAGCTGTTTGCTCACTTCTGCTTATGCTGATACTTCCTTGAGGTTCACGGGAGCGATATGGCAAAAACAGATTCTTGCCCCTTCTGACTCCAGAAAGAAAGCAAATTATCTCGAGTTTTACAGCCTGAGTAATCTAATTGGACCATGAAGAGAATTTAGATACATGCACCAAGATTAAGCCATCACACCAAAGGAGATTCTCCTTGTGACTGACCTTTAAAACCAGAGGGGTGAAAAGACCTGGGTGTTGAGAAGTCCGTGTTTTCCTCCGGCTCTGCGGTGAGTTGGCACCATGGCCTTGAGCAAGACCCTGGCCTTTGTGCATCCTCTTAGGTCCAGGAAGGTGCTGCTACCTGCTAAGCCCGCCCTGATAGGGGAGCTCAAGCAGGTGGGGAAGCCCTCTGAGAAGGACAACGTGCAGAACTGAAGCCAGGCCCCTGGGGATGTGGTTCCTATCACTGCTGGGTCTTTTGCAAGGATTTGCATTATGTCGTCATTCAGCTGTGGGAAAATGAGACTTAACGGAATAGGACCTGTAGGTTGGAAGAAGAATGATTCTGGTGGAAAAGGCTGCGGCAATTCCTTTGACCTTTGCTTTTGATTTTTAATTACTTAGACCCCACAATCACTCTAGTGCCAAAAGGTATCATGGATGAAGAATTCCACACCCTCAAATGCACAGCTCTTCTGGATCATTTGGCTACATAATGATAGAACGCATTTAGGAAAAGTCTTTCCTGACTACTCAGTGACCTAAGAATCCACCTGCCAAGGCAGGAGACGCAGGAGATGCAGATTCAATCCCTGAATTGGGAAGATCCCCTGGAGGAGGAAATGGCAACCCACTCAGTATTCTTGCCTGGGAAATTACATAGACAGAGGAGCCTGGCGGGTTACAGTCCATGGGGTCACAAAAGAGTTGGACACGACTGAGTGACTAAGCCTCACGATCTAATAAGCAGGGAAGAGGTAGGCGCAAGGGTGGAGCCATCATCAGCTAGGCAAGGAAGGCAGGAGCCCCAGAGGAGCTTGGCAGACACAATGCTGCCTGCCCACATTTCTCCTAATGAAGGACACTTTGCCCCTCTGCCAGGAGGCCACCAGCCCCTTCTTGGGTGGCCTCAGATGCAGAGAGAGGCCTAACCAGGGTACCCACCACCAATGACAGGTGGAGGAGGGAATACAGAAGCCTAGTGTTTGGCCATTTTAACCCCCAGCATCCCCATAGGGTCAACTGATGCTGTCTCCCATCATCCCATGCATGCATTTCTTCTCCCTTGACAGGTGTCAATCTCCAAGGGCACTCGTTAATAAACACCCTATACTTGAAACTCCATTTCAGAGTCTGCCCCTGGGGACCCAATGTGTGGCAACTAGGAAATAGAACAGATGAAATTCCCTAAGACAAAGAGTGAGAATGAAAAGACAAAAGACCAGTGTGCTTTCTTTAGTACTGCCATCCCTTTTCCTGGCCTGGGTTTCTGCTGGGACAAGATGCCAAGGCAGAGTGGAAAGGATACAGGAGTTAGGATCCTAGGGCCTCATTCTCGTCTGAGTTGGGCCAGTCACTACTTGTATGATCTTAGATAAATCAGCCTGCCAGGGGCCCTGTTCGCTTATTGGCAAATGGTGAGACCAATGATGCTACCTGAGAGCTGATTCATCGTGAGGGTCTATGAAGATAATGGATGTGAACAGAAAGCCGTAAAATGCCATCTACTACTGACCACTTCTCTCCCCTCCAACCAAAGCTTGGAGAGCCAGTGGTAGCTTGAAAACAGCAGCCTGAAAGGAAGCGTTTCTACTTGACTCTTCTATCTGCAAGCTGGTGGAGAGATTGCAGGGAAGAGTTAAGAGCCAGAAGTGATGGAAAACAGAACATGTCTCATAAACCCTCACACAGCAGGTAATGTTGAGTGCCTGCTACACAACAAGCATCATGCCAGTCCCTGTCTTCAAGGGGCTCACAATGGAGGGGGGGGTGGGTCATGCACATTGACTAAAAATCCCTAAAAACATCCCACAAAGAAGTAAAACCTCCCATAGGGAAATGAGCCAAGTAAGAGCAGTCAGAGAAGGCCTCCCCAAGGAAGTGATGCTTGAACTGAGAAATGTATGATGGGTAGGATTTATGTCAATAAAGAGGAAGGGAAGGTGATTCTGAAATCTGAGAAAATGCAAGTGCAAAGAGGTCCCCGTGTTCACTTGTGATCAGTGAACACAAGGCCTGGAAAGCTTGAGGGTGACACCTGGAGAGTCAGGGGAGTGGGGGCTGGAGAGGGTTACAGAGGCGGGTGAGGGCCACAGTGATCAATGGCTGGCAGGTCAATTAAAGGCCATCGTCTTTGTTTTAAGTGCAACAGGGAGCCATGGATGGGCTCTGAGTAAAACAATCAGATGATTACTCAGGCTGCAGAGGGAACGAAAGATGGGAGGGAGGAAGGAATAGATAATATTAATGATAGCTTGTACTGATTGAGTTAGTATGTGCCTGGCACAGTTTTAAGTTTCAATGAAGTACAGGCACCCAGTAAGACAGGTACTCTGGTGATCCTCATTTTAACTAGGAAGAAACTAAAGCCCAGAAAAAATAACCAGGATCCCAACCAAGCTGTGTAGCTGAAAAACCATATACTTAACAACTACACAGTGCTATACTAGGGGTAGACCAGATGGTTGGTTATTTCAGTAACCTAATTTAGGTGGTAGCAGTGAAGCTGGGAAGCAATGGACACATTTCTGAAGATATGCAGGAGACTAAAAGACAAGGCAGAATCCATTGTAAATTGGTCATTGAATGTGGAGGAGATGGCCTCAGGGTTAATGCTGGGGTAGAAGCAAGAGAGGGGTACCACTCCCTGAGATGTGGGCCCTGGAAGAGAACTAGGGTCACATGTTTCCTGGCCGGGGCAGGGGGCTGCAGACAGCATGAGTCCACTTGGATCTGGAGAGAACCGAGATGCCTTGGGGACATACTGGGTTGTATTGAATTCTTGGAAGGAGACATTGTTCTGTCCTCCCAGGAGACTGCAGCTCTTTCTACTTGGTTCTGATCCATCTGGTACCTGCACGTGTTAACACAATATACCTCGTGAGCACACAGGGGAAGTGCCACTACCTCCCTTAAAGTCTCTTTCCAGAGGCCAGCAAGTCCCCCATCCCTCCACTTCAGTCCAGGAAATCAACACCAAATCGTCCTATAAAGCAAAAAGCATCTACCATGAGGACAGGCAAGTGTGAGGGATGGTTAAGAGCATAGATTGTCATCTGTGTGGCTTTGAAAGGTGAAAGTGAAAGTCGCTTACTCGTGTCTGACTCTTACAGTCCATGGAGTTCTCCAGGCCAGAATACTGGAGTGGGTAGCCTGATCCCTTCTCCAGGGTATCTTCCCAACCCAGGGACCCAACCCAGGTCTCCTGCATTGCAGGCAGATTCTTTACCAACTGAGCCACCAGGGAAACCTTTAATTAAGTTTATTTATTTAAAAAAAATTATTTCTTTTAAGGAGCATAGATTTTAAGTCAGATGCTGTAATAACAGTCTGTTCAGCCAGCCACGTGTGTGTGCATGCTCAATCACTCAGCCATATCTGACTCTTTGCAACCCCATGAACCGCAACTCTCCTTGCTATTCTTTGAAACTGCATTCAAATGGGTATGTTTCTCCTTTCCTCCTTTTCCTTTCGCTTCTCTTCTTTTCTCAGCTATTTGTAAGACCTCCTCAGACAACCATTTTGCCTTTTTGCATTTCTTTCTCTTGGGGATGGTCTTGATCACTGCCTTCTCTACAATTTGATGAACTTCCATCCAACCTGAGTGCTGAAGAATTGAAGCTTTTGAACTGTGGTGTTGGAGAAGACTCTGGAGAGTCCCATGAACTCAAGGAGATCAAACCATTCCATTCTAAAGGAAATCAGTCCTGAATATTCATTGAAAGGACTGATGCTGAAGCTGAAACTCCACTACTTTGGCCACCTGATGCAAAGAGCTGACTCACTGGAAAAGACCCTGATGCTGGGAAAGATTGAAGGTGGGAGGAGAAGGGGACGGCAGAGGATGAGATGGTTGGACGGCATCACCGACTGGATGGACATGAGTTTGAACAAGCTCTGGGAGTTGGTGATGGACAGGGGGGCCTGGTGTGCTGCAGTCCATGGGGTCGCAAAGATCAGAACATAGCTGAGTGACAACTGACTCTCTGACTGACTGACTGAACTGCAACTCACCAGGCTCCTCTGTCCATGGGATTTTCCAGGCAAGAAAACTAGAGTGGGTTTCCACATTCTAATCCAGAGGATCTTCCCTCCTCAGAGACTGAACTGGAGTCTCCTACATTGGCGGGTGGATTCTTTACCACTGTGCCACCTGGGAAGCCCTCGGCCAGCCATGACAAAATACCAAAGATCAGGTGGCTTAAACAATAAATATGTGCTTTCTGACAGTGTTGGAAGCTAACAGCCCAAGACCAGGGTGACTTCACGGTCAGTTTCTGGTGAGGCCTCTCTTTCTGGCTCGTAGATGGCTGTCTCCTCAATGTGTCCTCAAGGGGCCTTTTCTCTGTGTGCGTCATGGAAAGAAGAAAACCTCTACTGTCTTTTCCTCTTATTATAAGGACACAAGTCCTATCGGATTAGGGCTTTTCCCTTAGACCTCATTCAACCTTAATCACCTCCCCCAAAGGCCATACATCTGCACAGTCACTCTGGGGACTTAGGGCTTCAACATATATTCTGGGTTCCATCATTCGTGAGCTTGAGATTATGTCTTTGCACAATTCATTAATCTCTCTAAAGCTCAGGTTTTCTATCTGTAAGATATGGTTACTGGGAGAATGCAATGAGAAAATATATGTAAGACATATAAAGAATCAATGCCTTCAAACTGGGTGCTGAAGAAGACCCTTGAGAGTCCCTTGGATGGCTAGGAGATTAAACCAGTCCATCCTAAAGGAAATCAACCCTGAATATTCATTGGAAGGACTGATGCTGGAGCTGAAGCTCCAATACTTCGGCCACCTGATGTGAAGAGCCGACTCATTGGGAAAGCCCCTGATGCTGGGAAAGATTGAGGGCGGGAGGAGAAGGGGACAACAGAGGATGAGACTGTTAGATGGCATCACCAACTCAATGGACATGAGTTTGGGTAAACTCCAGGAGATAGTGAAGGACAGGGAAGCCTAGCGTGCTGCAGTCCAAGAAGTCACAAAGAGGCAGACACAACTGGATGACTGAACAACAAAACAGAGAGACCGGGAGCTGACACACAGCGGCCAAGTAGTGGTAACAATTATGATCTCTGGCGGAAGTCACAGTGGATGGTCACTCAACAGAGCTTGAATCCTTGAACCATAGGAACCCCCCCCCCAATTACTCCCATCCTTACTCTTTTCATCCTGAGGCCTGTCTTGCGCGGAGCATGGTTGTGAACTATGAGGACAGTGCCGAAACATCTCATACATCTCAAAGACGTTTTGTTCCTGTTCAGCTGCAGAAATGCTTGCCATTTGTTTCCTGGCACGAGAAGGAAGCCCCACCTATGAAGCTTGCTCAGTGAGAGCAAGAGGGAGGGGACAGGATAAGCAGTTTGTCTGAAGACTTGGATATCTAAAGGTAGGGTTTTTACACGTGAGTGATGGATGGAGCCATCCTCTCTGTAATAAATCCTTCTCTTTTTCTCATGGTTGGTTTCAAGGAAAAGAAAATGCCTGCACTCTCTGTGACCCTTGAAGAGCCTCTTCTTGAGATACAGGCAGAAGTGGTGGCTTGCCTCCACTTGGGAGCTTTCTTCACTGAGGCCTCCCAAAACACAACCTGACTCAGAAGGTTGTGGGTCCCACGTGCTGCAGCCTCTCGTGGGGTGATTGCAAAACAGGCAACTGAGCTACATTCTATAGCCACTCAGGACACAAGACCACCCCTCACCCCAAGGGTAGGACAGGAAATGGGACAGCTAAGTTTCAATAGTTTGGCCACTTCATACAAAGAGCTGATTCATTGGAGAAGACCCTGATGCTGGGAAAGATTGAAGGCAGGAGAAGGGGACGACAGAGGATGAGATGGTTGGATGGCATCACCGACTCAATGGACGTGAGTTTGAGCAAGCTCCAGGAGTTGGTGAAGGACAGGGAGGCCTGGCGTGCTGCAGTCCATGAGGTTGTGAAGAGTCACACATGACATAGCAACTGAACAGACCTTTAGACCTTGAATTCACAGTCTGATGTTTGGAGGAAAGAGGGTTCCTAGGTACTGCAGATCCTGAGGGGGAGAGGTCTCTGTATGAACACTTGTGGAGGCACAATTATGCGTGATTTGGAGACAGGAATTCTTGTGTAAAGGGTGACTTTCACAGACAGCTTTTGCCTTCTTCTCTGGCACCAGCAACCCACAGGGAAAACAGGCGGTGCCTTTGCTAAGATGCCTTGAGATTCTGTCACTGTTTGCATTAGAAATAAGTAGCTAAGTTTCCTAGCAATTATTGCCATCGACACTAAGAGGAGAAAATCTTGTGAGCACAGTTTTATTTTTTTTTAATAAAAGATAATAGTTTTCTTAAGAGAAAAGAAAAACAAGCAAAAAAGACTAAACTATTTTCATGTGTATGAAGAAGAGGAAAGGGAAGAAAGGAGAGGAAGAGGAGGGGAAGGAGAAGGAGAAAGAAAAAGTGCACCTGACCCCTAGGTACCCTTTCCCAGGATGGGAGGGTCATGTCTGGAATCTCAAAAGCTGGGGCTTCAGAAGGCACCCCATGCATCCTTGTTTCCTGGAATCTACTAAAAGAAAATGGCAAACCAGCCAAGATATTTGACTGAGGTTTGCTAAGAAAACACATCCTCGGTTTGGGTTGTTTTCTGAGAGGAGGGTCGGAGAGATGTGGTTTAACTACGAAAATTGCTCGTGGATGGTTATGGAAATAATGACTCTCTCCACAGCCCTGAGCACTGCTGGTTGCAGCTATAGGAAGCAACACAAGACAGTAGGCGAAAATCACCTGGGGACATGAGCGGGATGGGCCACTGATGGAGGTAGGACCCAGGAAAGCATCTTCTGTGTCAGTTGCCCAGAAAATTCTGTAGCCAGAACGTGTGTTTACTTATTTAAGTGGAGGGCAAGAAGCTTCTGATTTCTGGAGCCTGGCTAGACTGCGAAATGGAATAAGAGAATCTACTTCATGTGATTTGTGGTCCACACTCCCCAGAGAAGGCGCAGCTCAGGTCTCTGACGTCTCGCCTTCAGGAACCTCAGAGGACCCATTTTCATGTTCTTTTAATGTCAGTTTATGACACATTAACCAAAGTCTAAACTGTTTGACTTGACCTTGAAGATAGTTTTAGGCAATTACAGCCCACAGTATAAATGCATGAATGTTACCCAAAAGCTGGGTTAACCTCTTGGTGGGTGTCAAGCCAATAGACATAACCAAGCCAGAGATGAGAAGAAGGAAGGACTTAGTGTTATTTGCAACAAGTAAGGAGAATACCAAGGATCCTTCCCAAAGCATTGTGTGCCCCAACACCACAATTTTGGGGGATGTTTTAAGCTAAGGGTATATGCCTACTCATGAAAGGGCTTGAGCAGAGGAGAATTCAAGTTGAATTGGGGCAAAAGCTGACAGAGTCCAAGCTTTAGTTGATTGATGTCAGGAGGGTAAACATTCTACAATCCTCCACCCAGGTGGGAGTCTTAATTCCTGCAGAACTCAAAGACGTGTTGTGGTTGAGTTGCTAAGTTGTGTCTGACTTTTTGTGACCCTATGGATTGTAGCCCACCTGGCTCCTCTGTCCGTGGGATTTCCCAGGCAAGAACACTGGAGTGGGTTGCCATTCCCTCCTCCAGGGGATCTTCCAGACCCAGAGATTGAACCCACATCTCCTGTGTCTCCTGCATTGGATTCTTTACTACTGAGCCACCTAGGAAGACTCTCAAAGACATACTATTATGCATATACTAAATTCCTTGAGTTTAGTATACTAAACTCATATACTAAATACCTTGAGGAGGAACTAGGGCTCTGCTTTTTCATTGCACTGTTGTTTGCCTGCCTTTTCTCTGTTCCTGCTTACTTTGTTCCCTTAAAGTCATTAACTTCTGAGACCCGTTCAAGGGCAAGCACTGTGGCCAGGCTGAGATAAAATAGCTTAAGCCAAAAATGCCTTCTCTTATGTCAAGAAAGACATGCCTAGTTCTCTTTCTTCAGGAACCCCCTACCTTATCGGCTTACATGAACAGTTTCCATTGCTCTGACTCAATAAGATAAATAATAATAACAATTCTAAAGAGCAGATGATTTTGGTTGCTTGGCCATCAGAGTTAGTTCTTTCTCTTTGGTGTATCTTTGTGGTTACCCTTTATGGTGTCATGTGTCTATTACCCCCTATTTAGGGAAAGATAAACTAAAGTTGTGTTACACTTGATCTTACATTTGGAGTTAAGGATTCAAAAATTCTACCTAACTATCTCCAGTAATCAGTGAAAGGCCCTAAATTTCTAGATCATGGCGCTCACATGCCAGCTCAGTCATTTATATGTGGTCATTTGTTCAAGAATTCATCCATTCCCTCAGCCTATCAACACGTGGCCTGTACCTGCAGAATCCTGACTCTACTGTGAATACAAAGAACTTTCCAGGGACACAGCAACATTCTAACACCATGGGGAGCCAGGGGAGGGCATGGTTACTTCTCAGGGACATCCCCAGAGAGGGAGAGGGTTGCTGTTGGTCTACAAGGATGGGAAGGATTTGGGCAGGGAGAAAGAAAGGGCTTTTAAGAGGCTGTAGGTAGACGGTTTTCCAAGTTTGAGCAAACTAAGGAAGGAAGAAATGAGAAAAACTGAGTGATCAAACTGCCGGTTGCCAGTGTCGACTGAAAAATAAAAAGTCACAACCTAAAACTTGAGAATGTTTTGTTTGGCCAACTTGCTAAAGACTTTAGCCCAGGAGACGGCTTCTCAGATGGCTCTGATGGACTGCTTCTGAAGACATCAGGGAGAAGCCAGGATATACAGGAGTTTTTACAACAAAAACCAGGTCATCGAAACACCAAAAGATTGCTGCTAATTAAAGAAATCCAGACATCATCTCAAGGTGGAGAATTGAGTGCTCTTCTATGTATGGGAAGGGGAAGAGTCTGGGCCCACTGCACTCCTAACTATCTGGGGCCAGGATCCTTTTTCGCCTTCCGGAAGCCCCTCAGGGTACACAGCTGGGGGTGGTTTCATCAGCTGATGGCTTGACGGCTGCAACATTCCTTGTTTACTGATAAGGTAGATGACATTCTTCATCCACACCTGAAGATCCCGGGTGCAGTGGCAGATAAAGATGGTGACAAATGAGTGGATAACAAGACACAGTAGATTGAAGTTTGGATTTTTAAATTTTTTTGGTAGCAGCTGGGAACCACAGAAAATGTGTGAGTAGGAGCAGGAAAATTAAGGATCTGGGGAGAAAGTGCAGCCTGCTGTCAGTGCAAAGGACTAAAGAGGTGCATGAGAAATGCAGGGATCAGAGATGGGCCAGAGCAGGAGTCTCAGAGAGAAGCAGTGAGGAGCCAAGGGGAGTATCATGGGCGGAGAGAAAGAAGAGGTGGCTCTGAGTGAGTGAGGATGGCTTTAGACCAGGGATGCACAGCCCTGGGCTTAGTTCTGGTTCTGCATTTGGCACCTGGGCCACCAAGATGTAATGTATCCAGCCATCAGTTCCTCCAAAGTGAAGGCAAGAGATGGGAGGAATCCCAGCCTTCCGTACAGAAGTCTCTCCTGTGAGCCAGTGGAGACACTGTAGGGTGGAGAGCTTGACTGGTTAGGAAAAGAGAAAGTTTCAGAGCCAGGGGTGACCTTGGTGATGCTGGTTCTCAAACTTGAGCACAGTTCAGAATCACCTGGGTGATGTGTTAAGAGATCAGTCAGCCATCCCTGGAAGGAAAACTGTGAAAAACCTGGACAGTGTATTTAAAAAGCAGAGATACCACTTTGTATAGTCACAGCAAAGGTCTGTACAGTCAAAGGGACGGTTTTTCCAGTAGTCATGTACAGATGTGAGTTGGACCAAAAAGAAAGCTGAGCACCCGAGAACTGATGCTTTCAAACTCTGGTGTGGAGAAGACTCTGGAGAGTCCCTTGGCCTGCCAGGAGGTCAAACCCGTCCATCCTGAAGGAACATTCATTGGAAGGACTGATGCTGAAGCTGAAGCTCAGTCCTTCAGCCACCTGATGCAAAGAGCCGACTCATTTGAAAAGCCCCTGATGCTGGGAAAGATTGAAGGCAGGAGAAGGGGACGACAGAGGCTGAGATGGTTGGATGGCATCACCGACTCAATGGACATGGGTTTGAGCAAGCTCCGGGAGACAGTGAAGGACAGGGAGGTCCACGGAGTCACAGAGTTGGACACAACTGAGTGATTGAATGACAACAGCAATTTGAGGTTCCTTTCCCACTGCACAACACTGTGTGAAACTCTCCTCTCACGTCTGGAGTATTGCGGGGAATCTGAAGCCCAGAGGGGCTGAGTTGGTGTCCAGCCTCTAAGGGGCACACCCCCCAGTCTCTAGAGAGGGGACCCCCTCCAAGAGGCCACAACTTCTGGGGCTCTCTTTTTCCATCTAGTCCATCTCCCCAGGATGGGAAGAGAGCATGTTGAGCTCAGAAGATCCCAAGAGCCCAAACAAGAGGCTACAGATTTCAGAGCAGCTGGCCTGAGATGGCCCAGGGGCTGCGGTTCAGCTGCTACCAACTGCTTCACGCTTGTCAGACCTCATCACTCTCAGTCAGCAGCCCTCACTGGGCCTTCATCAGAGCTTTGAGACTTGGCCAGGGCACGGGCACGTTAAATTTTGACACCTCCTCACGCCTTGCTGTCCAGAACATCATTCAGGAGAGGCTTCTGAGCTTCCATGGTGGCTTAGACGGTAAAGCATCTGCCCACAATGCGGGAGACCTGGGTTCAGTCCCTGGGTCGGGAAGATCCCCTGGAGAAGGAAATGGCAACCCACTCCACTACTCTTGCCTGAAAAATTCCATGGACAGAGGAGCCTGGTGGGCTATAGTCCATGGGGTCACAGAGTTGGACACAACTGAGTGACTTCACACTCACCCACACTCACGCTGAGATGCTATTGGAAACGGACAATCTCGGGCTCACCCTCGACCCAGGACTCGGAGTCTGTATTTTCACAAGATCCTGAAGTGACGTATCTGTGCTGTGTGCATAGTGGAGTCTGAGAAGCTTTGGTTTCTGCCTCCTCTGCTGTCTGTACATTCCTCTCCCCCAGCCCCTACCTAAGATAAAGAAAGAAGAGAAGGAGAAGGGAGGTGAGAGAGAGGGGAAGGAGAGAAAAAAAGAAGGAAAAGAGGGGAGGGAGGGTGGGAGGAGACTGAGTGTTTGGGAGGGATGAATAGAGAGACGGGACATAAAGGAAGGGAGAGAGAGGTTTAGAATCATTTGTTGCTGCTCAGTCACTAATTTGTGCCCAACTCTTTGTGACCCCATGGATTGCAGCATGCCAGGCCTCCCTGTCCATCACCAACCCCTGGAGCTTGCTCAAACTCATCTCCATTGAGTCAGTGATGCCATCCAACCATCTCATCCTCTGTCGTCCCCTTCTCCTCCTGCCTTCAATCTTTCTCAGCATCAGGGTCTTTTCAAATGAGTCAGCTCTTTGCATGAGGTGGCCAAAGTATTGGAGTTTTAGCTTCAACATCAGTCCTTCCCATGAATATTCAGGGTTGTTTTCCTTTAGGATGGACTGGTTTGGTCTCCTTGCTGTCCAAGGGACTCTCAAGCGTCTTAACCAGAACTACAGTTCAAAAACATCAAGTCTTCGTCACTCAGTCCTCATTATGGTTCAACACTCACATTCATTGGGCTTCCCTGTGGCTCAGATGGTAAAGAATCTGCCCATAATGCAGGAGACCTGAGTTCGCTCCCTGGGTTGGGAAGATCCCCTGGAGAAGGGAAAGGGTACCCACTCCAGTGTTCTGGCCTAGAGAGTTCCATGGACTACAGTCCATGGGGGTCACAAAGAGTGGGACACGACTGAGCGACTTTCACTTCTCACATCCATACATGACTAACTACTGGAATAAACCATAGCTTTGACTCTAGGGGCCCTTGAGTCAGTGATATCTTAGAGCCGGCCTCCTAACATCAGTCCAGCTGCAGGACACACATTTATTTTTCCTCATGTGAGCTTTGTTGGTGCTGAGTAGGACCAGACAGTGAGTATTTTAAGAATGCTGAAATCAAAGACCTCTTCTAACCTCTTCTTGCTTTCCTCTCCTAATAAGGGAGGTTTTGGTCCCCATTCCTGTAAAAGATATTAAACCACGTGGATTATGGTTGATTCATCACACAGCCATCTGGAGCAGGAAGTACATTAAACCCGGAGCTTGTCTGCACATAGCTAATTGAAACCCTCAATTAATCGGATTAGCTTCCACCTTTAACAGAAAAGCAAATACTGGGAAAACAAAGCGGCACCTGGGATTAAGCCTTCCTTCTTGTAAGACTCAAAGGGGTGGCTCTCTGCACAGGCAGGCACAAACCGCGCCCATCATCCTCTGAGATGTGGTGGCTGGGAGGGAGTTGGCAGAGAAGCAGGGTTGGCATCCCAGCACCACCCTGCACAGGCCGCATCAGCTTGGCGAGTCAGCTCGGCTCCCCGAGGCTCGGGTTCGTGGCCTGTGCTTTGGGGATTAAACATTTTAAAAACCGACTCAGCGGGGTCATTGTCCAGGGGATTAGGAGCTTGTGGGACTGCTTACCTGGCAGCTTCTCAATAGGAATAAGTTCTCTGTCTTTTTTTAAATGTGTGTGTGTGTGTGGCTGAGTTACATCTGATTCTTTGTGACGCCATGGACTGTAGCCAGCCAGGCTCCTCTGTCCATGGGATTCCCAGGTAAGAAGACAGCCAGTGGGAATTTGCTATGTGACGCAGGGAGCCCACACTGGGGCTCTGTGACCACCTAGAGGGGTGGGAGGGCTGTTCAGGAGGGAGGGGACATAGGTAAACCTATGACTGATTCATGCTGATGTATGGCAGAAACCAGCACAATATTGTAAAGCAACTATCCTCCAATAAAAAATTTAAAACCAAAAAAGAATCCTGGAGTAGACTGCCATTTCCTCTTCCATGGGATCTTCCCGACCCAGGGATCATTGAACCCGAGTCCCCCGCATTGCAGGCAGATCCTTTATTACTGAGCCATATATACATGCTTCCCGGGTGGTGCTGGTGTTAAAGAACTCGCTTGCCAATGCAGGAGATGCAAGAGATGCGGGTTCGATCCCTGGGTTGGGAAGATCCCCTAGAGGAGCGCATGGCAACCCACTCCAGTATTCTTGCCTTAGAGACTCTCATGGACAGAGGAGCCTGGCAGGCTACAGCCCATGGGGTCACAAAGAGTCAGACACGACTAAAGCGACTTAGCAGGCACAGATATATATATAAATAATTAGAAACAGTGTACCTCAACTACGTCTGTAAAATAAGCCATGTTTCAAATTTAAGCTGAACAACCAAACCGTGAAAATTCAGTTCAGTTCAGTTGAGTTCAGTCGCTCAGTCGTGTCCGACTCTTTGCGACCCCATGGACTGCAGCATCCCAGGCCTCCCTGTCCATCACCAACTCCCGAAGTTTACCCAAACTCATGTCCATCGAGTTGGTGATGCCATCCAACCATGTCATCCTCTGTCGTCCCCTTCTCCTCCCACCTTCAATCATTCCCAGCATCAGGACTTTTTCATGAAAATCACCTCACTAATATTTGCTGTTATTGAGAGCACTGTACATACTGTCAATACTTTAAAAATGGATATCTATTCTTCACACCCTTCATCCCCTCCCCGCCAGGACTGGGTTCCCTGGCCTTCATCCCTGCATAGAGCAGCCCTGGTCCAACACAGAGGGGAGCCCCTGGGCTGGCCCCGCGGCATCACGGTCCTGCATGAAGCTGAGAAAGCTTTCATTAGGACCTGCTGACTGTGGTCTGGCTAACACCAGCAGAGACGGGTGCTTCCCACCGTGGGGAATCCCAGTCAAGGTCTCCCTTGTTTTGAAGCAACAAGACAAACAAAAGGGGAGCCTGCAGACAGAAGGGGGAGCCTTGCATGAAAAGCAGAGAGGAGATGCGCTGGGTCTCTTTTACGAAGCACCCACGCCATCTGCTGGCCGAGGGCGGGATTGGCGCGAGTCCCTGGTGGGGTTCAGTTCAGTTCTGTTCAGTCCAGCCGTTCAGTTGTGTCCGACTCTTTGCGACCCCGTGGACTGCAACACGCCAGGCCTCCCTGTCCATCAGTAACTCCCGGAGTTTACTCAAACTCATGTCCATCGAGTCGGTGATGCCATCCAACCAGCTCATCCTCTGTCGTCCCCATCTCCTCCCGCCTTCAATCTTTCCCAGCATCAGGGTCTTTTCCAAGGAGTCAGTTCTTTCCATCAGGTGGCCAAAGTATTGGAGCTTCAGCTTCAGCATCAGTCCTGCCAGTGAACACTCAGGACTGATTTATTTTAGGATGGACTGGTTGGATCTCCTTGCAGTCCAAGGGACTCTCAGCAGTCTTGTAGGTTTGGCGAGTCCTTTTCATTCCCTCAACTTTGGTTTCTAATTAGAACCCCAGGGCTTCTTCCCAGAGACACATTCTTCATTATTTCTTAGGAAGAATCTTGCATATCTTTATTCTCCTTTCTTCCATCCCAACATTTCTTTTGCTCTCGTTTCACCGGACCTTTGATCGGAATCTCCAAGTTGCCATCCTAGTTCCTAAATTTATACATCAGTCCAAACCTTCAAAGAAGGAATTCTCTAAGAGGATTAGGTTTATCCTCTCAACACAGAGAGCCTTCCTGCTTATGTCTTAGCAGAGGCAGTGGGGCACCGCAGCTCCGATCACAGGCTCTGCCACTGGACTGCCAGCATTAGGCAGTGTTAGACCCCCACCCTGGCTCAGACCTTGGGCCACTCACTGACGCTCTCTGTGCCTCCGACCCTCGTGTGGAATGTGAGGCGGATTGCAGAAACCACCTGGAATGCCTGTTCTAGCATTGTGAGTTAATACCCGAAGCACTGCTTTAGGACTGGTCCATGATCTAAAGAGCTGGGTGTTTGCCAACCTTGGTTTCAGGGCTATTCTTGCAGTACTTACCACACTGGGATGTGAGTTCACCACCGGGCCAGTGATTCTGCAGTGCGTGTGCGCGAGCAGATTATGTCTGGGCCAGACATCGTTAGCGCGCAGACACGGGGACGCCCATGCAGGTGGTCTGCCAGCTGTACTCACCTGAGCCCCAGGCAGTGACCGCTCCATCATCGGCCGCCCCGCCCCCGACACACACCTGTGTAGAGTGCGCACCTGGCCCCCCCGGAAATGCTCTGCTCACCGCGGCTTCCTTCTCCATCTCTCCTGCCAGCTGGTTTTGGAATGAACAAATGCCAGACCGGCTGGACACTGAGTTAAAACAACAGGACGTCTCAGAGCCCTTTAGAGTCTGAGTCTGCCCTTTGTATTCTCCATTCAAAACACACAGAAGCGGACTTCCCTGACGGCTCAGTGGTCAGGATTCCCCCACTCACCCTGCACGTGGGCAAGGGTTCGATCCCTGGTCTGGGAACTAAGATCCTACATGCCACATGGCCAAAATAAGTAAACAAAATATATTTTAGAAAAATTAAAAAAAAAAAAAAGAACACATGCTCCCTCTTAGATCTGAGCTGTTTTTATGAACGTTATCTGGAAAGTAGATGAAATAATAAATGAGTCTCTCAGGACACATATAAAAACAGATTATTGGTGAGAATAGCAAGGCTTCTGGCTCGGAATTTAATGATGCTTTTCTACAAAGGGATGCTCTTTCCCTGGCGCAGGAATCACCAAACACATCTTTAACTTAAGGACATCAGACGGAGAGGAGGAAACAGCAAAGCCTCCCTTCCCGGGTGTGTGTCGCTGAGTTGCAAACACCTCGCTTTTTGTGAAGGACTTGCAGGCAGTTACAGTGGGGCGGGGAGGGGAGCGTGTCCGCGCTCTTAGGGAAGGTTCATGGAGGGGAGGCGGCTCTATTTTCACTCGAGAACATGACTGCAGCCCTCACCCACACCCCTGGCCCGGCCGCCTCTTCCCTTGGCAGCTGACCCCTCACCCTGAGATGTTATGGAACCCAGGGCTGCTTGAAAGGGTTCCGAGGCTCCCAAGAGGAGCATGCCCAGGTTTTGGAAGTCAGAGCCAGGGCAGAGCCTGCAGGAGGCCCCAGGGGAGGTTGATTCTGATGTTCCCCCACCCGAGGGTCTTCAGTAACTCTGCTGACCCGAACCTTCCAACGCTGGCTCTTCTCTGGGGGACCGACCCCAGTGTTCTCCCCATCAGGAGGCACTGATGGAATGAGCGGACGAGGCAAGAGCGCTGAGTGTGCAGCCCGCAGAGCACACACACACACGCACATGCACACACACACACTCACACACATACACACGCACGCGCGCACACACGCGCGTGCACACACACACGCGCGCGAGGACTTTATTTATTTATTTATTTATTTTGCGCGAGGACTTTTAAAAGGAGAAGTATGTGCCGACTTGATTCAATCTCGAGATCTCTCCCTGAGCCCTTCCCAGGCTCGCCGGGGAGAACCGGCTCGAAGCACGGTGGAGCTGACCTCACAGCTGACCTCTGACTCCTCTAGAGAGCAGAGAGGCTTGAGGACCGCGGGGATGGAGGTGCAGAAGGCGAACCCCGGGGCAGAACCTGGGTGTCGCGTTCCTGGTCGCCGAGCGCCACCTCGTGGACGCACGGGAGGCTTCCGGCGCTTTCGCTGAGCCTCCCGGACTTCCCGCCCAGCCTGCCTGGCCGGAGGCCCTCTTGGCCCCGGGATCCCCAGGCGTGGTGACCGCGTGTTGTGCTCCAGAAACACTTCTACACTGGCTCTCCTTCGGGGCCCCTCCAGTCACGAGGGGCGCGGCTGCAAAAACTGCTCCAACATCGCTGTGAACTCACAGAAAGGAGGGATCGGAGCTCTGAGACGACAGCGAGCAGGGCACACACATGCAAAGATACACGCAGACACACACAGGGACACACACACACAGACACACACAGGGACACACACACAGGGGGACACACACACACACATGCAAGGACACAGACACACACAGACACACACAGGGACACACACACAGGGGGACACACACACACACATGCAAGGACACAGACACACACAGACACACACAGAGACACAGACACACACAGGGATACACACACACAGACTCACACACAGACACACACAGACACACACAGGGACACACACACACACACACGGACACACACAGGGACACACACACAGGGGGACACACACACAGACACACACACACGGACACACACACACAGACACACACACACAGACACACACACATGCAAGGACACACACAGACACACACAGACACACACAGGGACACACACAGACACACACACACACACAGACTCACACACAGACACACACACATGCAAGGACACACACAGACACACACAGACAGACACAGGGACACACACAGACACAGACACACACAGACACACACAGGGACACACACACACAGGCACACACACACAGACACACACACACAACAACACGCAGAGGCACAGACATTCAAAAGGAACCTGTGCTCAAGGCTTCTTGCCCCCAGGGCTCTGCACCCTGCCCACCTGCAGCACACGCCCCTGGGATCCCGTCCACCCCAGTGCGAGGAGGCACCGTCCAACCAGTGACCCTGGTGGCCAAAGCCACCTAATCAAGGTCTTGCCCCTGTTGTGTGTTTTCTTTTTTTAAGTCTCATTTTCTGCCCACCCCAGATAAGAATGCAGGTCTGGGCCTCCCAGGGAACAATGGAACAAGCCAGGAATCCGGGGGTGGGGGCAAGGCAGTGATCGTTCACCCTCTACACGCCCTGATCGCCGGCCCTCACCAGGGTGACTGACAGCCCGGGGCTCGGGTCACCCACCACCTGCCCTCTGTCCGGGGCGGTGGACCCGTCAGGTGGTGGAGACTTCCCTGGGGAGGGTTGGTGAATCAGGAGCTGATAACACAACTCAGAGGCTCCCAGCACCTTCCCTGGGGAGAAAGAGAGAAAGTCAGTGATGATCTGCGCTCCCGAGACACACAGGCCACCCTGCGGGAGCCGATGTAAAGTTAAGTTCCAAGCTGCCAGGGCCGGAGGGTTTAGAGACAAGGAAGGAAAACAAACAAACAGGCAGAAAGAGCCAAAAGGCTGCAGTCCTGGCAGCTGCAGGGGAGGAAATCGGGCTCCCTCCCGGCAGGAAACCTCGGCTCTCCAGCCTAGGGTGTGAATCTCAGGACTTCTGAGCTGTGTGACCTTAGGCAGAACCACTTAACCTCTCTGAGCCACAGCTTCCTCAACCATCAAGTGAAGATTCTGACAGCGTGAGCCTCGTGATGAAGACCCGACGGGTCAACAGTAGTGTTTACTTGAAGAAGAGTGGCTTCTCCTTTTAGAGTGGTCCTTCATGGTGATCCATCCAAAAGACCTGGAGTTGAATCCACGCTCTTTGAAAATTCACGGGTGGGTCTTTACTGACTGCATTAGAAGGGAGGTGGCGAGGCAGAGCCACAGAAAACACAAAAGTGCTGAAATTACTAAAACAAACCGACCGACTGAGCTTACTCACTTACCTTGCTGACATCCCGGGTGGCGGGCAGCCGTCCCAAATGCCTCCTCTCTCTTCAGCCCTGCTTCTGTCCCCGAAAAACGCCTCCAAAAATATTATTGCCCTTTCTAAGCACTCCCTTACGCTCATGGTTCCCACTCCTGGCTGCCCATTCAATGCACCTATGACTGAGTCCTTTTGCTCTACATCAGAAATTAACACAACATTGTAAAGCAACCATACTTCAATAAAATTACAAAGGAAAAACCTTTTTAAAGGGCCAACCCCCGGTCCCCACATCAAGATGAGTGAAACCTGAATTTCTGGAAGTTAGGTCTCGCTATCACTCATTTTTAGATGCTCTGAGTTGATTTCATTTGCATCTAGGGTAGAACTTGCTCTTCTAGATATTTTTAAAACTATTCCTTTTAAATTAGTCTGTTGACCACCTCTGGCTTCTGTCAATTCTCCTCTGTGTGTCTGTGATTGCTCAACCACTGTTATTTGCATGAAAATAGGTTGAAAACAATCATAATTCCTTCAACAGGGAACAAGTCAAATATAAATGGCACATCCAAGCAACAGAAACCACTATGCAGCTACGAGGAACCAGGAAGCTTTCTCTGAAATGATGTGGAACGTCTCTAGGGTACATTTTTAAGAGAAAAAAGCGACGTACACAGCAGTGCTCAGGGAACATACTCTGCCAGCATTCACATTGAAAGGGAAGAAGGTAGGTGTTTCTATTCATGTTGTCTTACATATGCGTTTTTAAAACTGTAGAAAGATACACAATTGAACAATAGTCATTATATGTCGAGGGGAGGCTGGGAAGGAGGAGACCAGAGGGAGAAATATTGTGTGCTATTTGGTATTTTCAAATGCCAAACATGAGATCCTGTTACTTATGCAAAAGTTGAGATAAAATGAATTAAACAAGAGAAGAAATCAAGGGAGGGGGCACGTCTGAAACTTGCTCTGGGCCTCCCTTCAGGTGGGAATAGCAAGCCAGAGAGTCTCTTCCCTGGCTGCGCTTCCCTTCTGGCGAGGGAGACACGGTAAACACACAAACAAGTAAACTCGGTGAAGGTGACATGTGCGATGGACGGGGCAACGCAGCAGGTTGTGGGGTCAGGGGTCAGGGGTGAGGGGGCGGGTGCCGGTTTTAGCAGGATGGACCTGAAGGAGCTGGTATTTGAGGAGCGCCCCAAGGAAGGGAGGGACTGGAGCCTTGAAGATACTCAGGCAGAGAGAACAGCACTTCAAAGGCCCTGAGGCGAGGGTGGGTTCTGAGGATCAGCAGGGTGGTCAGTTTCCCTGGAGTGGAGTGAACCAGCGGGTGGTGGGTGAGGAAGTCTCAGAAGCAATCGGAGGCTGGCGGTCAGGTTCTCCAGGGCCCTGCTGGTCACTATGAGGAGGCTGGTTTTCACTCTTACTCCAAGAGGACCAGGGAACAGAAGAGCGATGTGACTGGATGAAGGTTTTAAAAGGACTTTTCTAGCCACTGAGTTAAGAACGAAATTGTAGCGAGGCAGGGAGACTAGAAATAGGGAGATGGGTTTGGAGGGGATGGTAGATTGTGTATTGTCCCTTTATGGTCCCAGGAGTTTCCTTTCTGGGCTTACCTGCCTCCCACGTGCAGAGTAAACTCCCCCCAGCCTGTTGACATTGCACTTGCTTTGGCTCAAGGGCCATTGGTACATTCTAATTCTGTTTTCTGGAAGAATCCTAACTGATTCATAGCCCAAGTCCAATGTTGCTTTGCAGTGAATATTCTGGAGTTAGAGCATCTCCCTTTGACCAGAATAACCACACGTAGTGGAACAACATGAGACAAGGATGCTGATTTTCCTGATACTGTGGATGCCACACCAGCCCCAGACTATCTCCCCGCCTTTGGAGTTTGACATGGAGGAAACACAAACTTCTCCTTTGGTTAAACCATTGTTTTTCTTCTCCTATAGTCAAACTTAATTATAAGTGACTTTTATTTAACCAACAGAGAAGGAAAGACAACTTCTGAGACACTAAATTCTATAACCAAGTTCAAACAGCCATGAAACAGTAGGACTCAGTGTATGCCCAGGGAACTGGAAACCCTCTCTATTTCAACTACAATCTGCAAAACCCAGACTTTTAAGTGTCTACGTGCTAAGCTATGGTTTTTCCAGTAGTCATGTACAGATGTGAGAGTTGGGCCATAAAGAAGGAGAAAGGAGAAAGGGGTGACAGAGGATGAGAGGGTTAGAAGGCATTACCAACTCAGTGGGCAGAAGTTTGAGCAAACTCAGGGAGATAGTGAAGGACAGGGGAGCCTGGCGTGCTGCCATCCATGGGGTCACAAAGAGATGGACACAACTGAGCGACTGAACAACAACAAATATCCCTTTTGTATCTGTGGGGAAAGTATTTCTTTACGTGATATTATTTAATCCAGAAAGCCTAAGAGGGGACCCATAATTTGTCAACTGAGTGACAGAAGAACGAGCCAAAGATATTTTAGAAGCAGAGAGGTCACTAGATCTGAGGTCAGCTTGGACTAAATCAGCTCAGCCATTCTCACAGTCTAAGGCGAGACAGTAGGTCAGACAGAATCCACAGGCAGCAATGCTGAGAAAGTCAAACTGTTAGTCGCTCAGTCATGTCTAACTCTTTGCGACCCCATGGACTGTAGCCCACCAGGATCCTCTGTCCATGGGATTCTCCAGGCAGGAATGCTGGAGTGGGTTGCCATGTCCTTCTCCAGGGGATCTTCCTGACACAAGAGATCGAATCTGGGTCTCCTGCATTGCAGGCAGGCTCTTTACCATCTGAGCCACAAGTTGCATTCATTATCTACTGCAGTGTAATCAATTTCCCTGAAACATGGTGGCTTACAACAACACACATTTTTATACTGCACAGTTTGTGTGGGTCAGGAATTCAGAAGCGGCTTAGCTGGGTGGTTCTGAGACAGGGTCTCGCGTGAGATTTCGGGCAAAATGTTGACCAGGAATGAGCTCATCTGATGGCTTGACTGAGGCTGGAGGATTGGCTATGGGTGGGAGTCCTCAATTCCTCACCCCACGGCCTTACCGTTGGGTCATTTGGGTGTCTTCCTGGCATGCAGTTGGCTTTCCCTGGATTGAGTTATTCCAGGGAGAAGACAAGGAGAAGGTCAGCAGGCCTTTTACCACCTAATCTCAGAAAACACACTCTGTCACCTCTGCAACTTTCTATTGATTAGCAGGTCAGCCTACACTCAGAGGGTGGGTAATTAAACACTATCTCTTGAAAGGAGAGGGCCCACAGGAGATGCGTGTGAGTGACAGGCAGAGGGATGCGGAGACATTCAACAATAACTAACTATCAGAGAGCCTTTGGCAGAGGAAGTCAAACCTGGGGAATACCGAAACCTGCTGGACCGAAGGTGAACTCTCATTGCCCCTGGAAGAGGAAACAGCATTCTCTGCAGGGAGCGGTCGGAGGGCAGCACGCTTTGCTGCCCCCACAGCACGCTGCTGGCGAGCGGGGAACCGTGGCTTCCTGTGTGTTTATCCAAAGCCCTTAACAGCGGGGAACTGGGGCTTCCTATGTGTTTATCCATAGCCCTTAAAGGACATTTGCATTGGAAGATACACCATAGGTACAGAAGAGTCTGTGACGTGAACACACAGGGCAAGAAAAGAAACAGCTCCCACGATGGGAAAAAAGAACATGTCCTTAAAACACCTGAGCATCCTTCCTTGACCCCATCTCTCTTCTCGCCATTGAGAGGTAATCACTCTATTTGCTCTAAAATAATCAGCCCCTTGCTTTTGTTCCTAGTTTGGAACACTTTTGCATGACTTTTGAACAATATATTGTTTGTCCTTGCCTGCTTTTGAAATCTAAATAAATGAAACCACATTGTATATGTTTTCCTGATATTTATTTCTTTGGCTCAATATTAAGTTTATGAGTTTCATTTATGGTCGTCTGTATTTCCATGATGCGCAGGTACTAAAACTGGCTTATCTACTCTAACGTGGACGGATTCCTGGGTTGTTTCCGGTTGTTATTATTACAAGCATATTTGTAGGGACACTGTGGTTCATGTATCCCAGGGGACTTGTGGAGGCCTCCTGGTTTCCCCTGGAATTTCCCTAGCAGGGTTTTGGGTATACATTTTATCTGTTCTACCGTGAATGCCAAAGAAGGCCAAACTGTTTTCCAATGAAATTGTACCAATCTCTGCTCCTACCAGTAGTGCGTGAGAGCTCCCTTTGTTTTATATCATAACCATCACGTTCTTGATTGGGCTTTTTAATGTTGGCCAATATGGTGGGTATGAAACGGATATCATTTTGGTTTTAATTTGCATGTCCTTGATTACCATGAGCTTGATCACTGTCCATACATTTATTGTTCATCAGATTCCCACTCTTAAGAAGTGAGCTATTCAATCTTTTTACATATTATTCTATTGCTTTTTTCTTATTGATTTACAACAGTTATACAATCTAGATACTAATAATTTGCAGGTGATGTGGGTTACAAATGTCTTCTTCCAGAGTGTACTTTGTCTTTTCGCTTTCTTGAATGATGTCTATTATGAAAAAGTTCTTAATACAAAACAAAACTTTATCAATATTTCTTTAGTTCTTGTAGTTTTCTTTGGTTGTATTTAAAAATTGTTTTGTACTTCAAGGTCATGAAGGTATTTTTCTGGAGGATCTCTGAAAATCTTTATGCTTTTGAATTTTAAAGCTTAGTTAGTCCTTAACCACATTTCATTGATTTTTGTGTGTTATTATATGACACTCTATCATATTTTTCCCAATATAGATTTCTAATTGTTTTAGCTTCATTTATTAAAAAGTCTATACTTCCTGCACTGATCTTCAGTATCATTTATGATTATTTCAGATATTCATATATGTTGAATTTGTTCATGGACTTCTATCCCATTGATCTGTTTGTCTCTTTTTGAGCCATCTCACACTGTGGTTTTTAATTAACTATACTTTATAAGATTTAGTATCTGGATGGATGAAAACCACAAAACATAGACTGTTTTTCTTCAAGAGTGTCTTTGTTAATCAGGCCTTCTACATAAATTCTAGAATCAGCTTGTACAATTAAAAGGAAAAAAAACTTGGGAGTTTTTGATAGACAGTGCAGTGAATTTCCAGATTTTGCAAATTAACAGACATTTATAATGCTGAATCATAACAACCCCATGAATATGATTCATCTATTTATTTAGATCTTTGATATCTCTCAGTAAAGCATTATTACTTTCCTATAGTGATTTTGCATATCTTTAGTAGATTCATTCTTAGATACACATATTTCATGTTATTGTAAAAAATATTTTAATGTTTATTTTTCTAAGTGTAATTGTTAGTATGTAGAATGCCATGGACTTTTTTATTTCAACAGTTTTGCTAAGACTTTCATAAAGCCAAAAAATTAACCTTTAGGATTCATTTGGATTTTCTACATAAACAGCCATATTTTTTGTGATGAATGAAATACTTGTTTTTTTTCTTTCCAATATTACAACTTTTATTTCTTTTTTCTAGTTTGGTTCTAGTGAGAACCCAAAATTATGTTGAATATAAATGGTAATTGTAGGCATCTTTATCTTATTTTTGACATCAAGAAAAGGCTTTCAACTTTAAACCTTTCAGTCTGACATTTGCTATATGTTTTTACAGATAAACTTTAATAGATACACTTTCTATTCTTAATCTGCCAATACTTAATAATATATACCTGTTTTATTATGTTAAATAAATTTTGTGTCTATCAGATGATCATGTTTTGCTTCTATAGTATGCTCATGTGGGAGTTACACTAATTGATTTTCCAATATTAACCCAACTTTGCATTATTTTGATAAGTCCAACCTGGTTATAATATAAGTGCTTTCCTGTACATGGCTAAATTCTGTTAGCTAATATTTTGTTTAATATATTTGCATCTCACAGTCATAAGTGTAATTGTCCTTTTTGTACTACCTTTGTTAGCTTTTGCTATTTCGTACAATTTGTTATGCTACCATTACAGATTGTATTGGGGAGTGTTTCTTCTTTTTAAATTCTCCACAGTGCTGTGTGAGTGCTAAGTCGCCTCAGTTGTATCCGACACTTTGTGAATCCATGGACTGTAGTCTGCCAGGCTCTGCTGAACATCGGATTCCCCAAGCAAGAATACCGGAGTGGGTTGTCATTCCCTCCTCCAGGGGATCTTCCCAACCCAGCAATCAGCCCACATCTCTATGTCTCCTGCATTTGCAGGCGGATTCTTTACCACTAGTGCCGCCTGGGAAGCCCATTCTCCACAGTACTTTGGGTAACTGCGGGACTGTTCGTATCTTGAATATTTGGTTGATCTCACTGACGACGTTGGTTGGGCTTCCCTTGTGGCTCAGCTGGTAAACAATCTACCTGCGATGTGGGAGACCGGGGTTCGATCCCTGGGTTGGGAAGATCCCCTGGAGAAGGGAAAGGCTGCCCACTCCAGGATTCTGGCCTGGAGAATTCCATGGACTGTATAGTCCCTGGGGTCACAAAGAGTCGGACACGACTGAGCGACTTTCATTTTCACCAATGAAGCTATCTGTCTTGTAGTAGAAGCCATCTGACTTGTAGTAGAAGCCATCTGACTTTGTGGGAAGATTTTTTTTTTACTACTTATTCAATTTCTTTAATGACTGTAGACTATTTGAGTTTTCTATTTCTTCTTGAGTCATATGTGATAAGTTTTATATTGCACAAGTATTTGTCAACTTAATCTTCAAATGAATCAGCATAAATTGGTTTGCAATAACTTCTAATTTAAAAAAAATTCTCTGCAACCATAGTTTTATCCCTGTTTTCATTCTTCTTATTATTTTTTTGTGGCTCCTCTCTCCTTTTTTACCAATTTTACTAGAGATTTGTCAATCTTATTAATCTTTTCAGAGAACCAACTTCTTTTGTTAATTCTTTATATTTTAAATCTACTTTTCAATTCACTGATTTCTGCTTTCATGTTTATAATGTTCCACTTTGACCTTTCCTTTTTTGCTTGTTTTGCTGTTCTTGTACAATTTTTTAAAAATAGCATTTACTGTGGGCTTTCCTGGTGGCTCAGAGGTTAAAGCATCTGCCTGCAATGCGGGAGACCTGGGTTCGATCTCTGGGTTGGGAAGATCCCCTGGAGAAGGAAATGGCAACCCACTCCAGTATTCTTGCCTGGAGAATCCCATGGACGTAGGAGCCTGGTGCGCTATAGTCCACGGGTCTCAAAGAGTCGGACACGACTGAGCAACTTCACTTTTTCACTTTCACTAACTTCTATTCATTTTTCTATTTCAATATAAACATTTAAGATCACAAACTTTGCTCTCTGTTCTAACTACATGTCACAAATTTTGGTATGTATTGTTATTTCCTGTGTGTCATCAGTCACTCAGTCTTGTCTGACTCTTTGCAGCCCTTTGGACTGTAGCTTGCCAGCCTCCTTATTTTGCTAAGTCATAAATATGTTGTCAGTCAGCTCAGTTCAGTCGCTCAGTCCTGTCCAACTTTTTGCAACCCCATGGACTACAGCATGCCAGGCCTCCCTGTCCATCACTAGCTCCCAGAGTTTACCCAAACTCATGTCCATCAAGTCGGTGATGCCATCCAACCATCTCATCCTCTGTCATCCCCATCTCCTCCTGCCCTCAATCTTTCTCAGCATCAGGGTCTTTTCCGATGAGTCAGTTCTTCACATCAGGTGGCCAAAGGGTTGGAGTTTCAGCTTCAGCATCAGTCCTTCCAGTGAATATTCAGGACTAATTTCCTTTAGGATTAACTGGTTTGATCTCCTTGCAGACATGTTGTAGCTTCAATCATAATTTATTTGAAAATGCTAGTATGTTTCTTGAATACAATTTTTTTTGCTTTACTTTTGAGTTCTAGCATTGCATTGGGTCAGAGAAGGGACTGTGTCATTGTAATCCTTTAAATGTGCTGAGATTTGCCTAATTAGCCTATAAATGAAGATTTTTAAACAAATGACTCATACATGTTTGCCTCCAGTAATCACTGTTGTCCAGTCTCTTGCTGACTACCCCGCCCCCCCACACACATACACAACTGGGCATCGCATGCTAACATACAGTTTTACGTTTTTCCAACTGTCTTCCCCTCCTACTAGTTTCTTCCTGTCTCACCCATATTCCTGCCATCATATGAATAATAATTTATTTACCCATCCTATGGTCTTACTCTTAATTCAGTTTTCTCCAAGAGGTAGAACAGCATAGTGGCTAGACACAGAAACTTTGGAGTTCGACTCTGATTCAAATCCTGTCCCTGCCACTTAAACAGCAACATGAACTTGGATAAAATGACCTTAACAAGTGTCCAGTCTTCATTGAATGAATGATACAGAACATCTGTTAGCATTTCCTTCTTAATTGGAATAAGGCTGCTATGCTGAGCATGGACCAGACAGTGTGGGTTTGAAACCCAATGACCACTGCGCAATCCCACTTCATAATATGCCATATAATTGTGAATGGAAGGAGCGTAACTGGATGCAAAATCTCAGGCTAAGAAATATGATGAGAACAAGGATTTCTTGTAAGGAGAACTGTCATATTGACCAATCTAAGACAAGTCCCATTGTTAGGGAGGAGCCATTATTCCCCACTACACGTTTCCATGTGAGGGCCTTCCCCAAAGTCAGTCTTGCTCTCTCCCCACCCCTTCCAGTCTCTCCCACAAGAAGAGGTGGGACTTACCCTGCTGGAAAATGATTCAGACTGTTCTTTCCCTGGGTATCACCTTTTGTGAAGAAGGCAGTTTGCTTTGATCTCTGCTCACTTTCTGCCAACTTGTTGGAATATCCTGGCCTTCTAAACAAGAGACCTTACCAAATGGCTTCATAACTTCTTGCCCAAAATCTTTCTTACATTGTGGTTGTGGCTGTTCAGTCGCTTGGTCAAGTCTGACTCTGCGACCCCATGGACTGCAGCACGCCAGGCTTCCCTGTCCTTCACCATCTCCCGGAGCTTGCTCAAACTCATGTCCATTGAGTCGGTGATGCCATCCAACCATCTCATCCTCTACCGCCCCCTTTTCCTCATGCTCTCAATCTCCTCGTACCTTTCTGTTTAACCTCTGTTCCCATCCCCACTTAGCATCTGAAGTGGAAAGCCAGCCTTCTCCCAGCCTCTGATGCCTGCTGGGAGGTGGGAGCTGTTTTAGTCTGGAGCTAGGTTGGGTTGAGGCTCACTGGGGCTTCCCTATACTCTTTCAGCTGAGCCATGACTAATGCTGAGCAGGCTGTGACCAACAACCTCCATGATGCATGCCTTTATGGAAGAGTGTTGCAGTGGGGTGGTCTTCCTCTTAAGAAAATGTGGAGGGACCTCCAACAGTTCCACCAGCCAGTTGCCTCTTCCCAGTCCCCAGAACCCAGCAGTGTGGAACAGACACGATGCATTTTAACCTCCAAGCAAAGTGGGCTCAAGTCAATCTGGAGACCAAAGACACAGGACAAGCAAATTTGGGGGGATTCTAGCATCTAAATTTTTAACCCCAAAATGAGTTCCTACCCTTGGGACTGAGTGATACTGATCAAAAGTGAGGCTTTCAAGCCATCTGTGCATTTCAGATCCTTTTGCCTGATCTTCTAGGTACATCTGTATGACAGTTCATCATTTTGCAAAACCCAGATTGCAAAGAACTGGAAAAAGATCGAAATAGCTAAGTAGTCCACCTACTGACTGCTGCTGAATATCTGGTAATAATCACATGGTCTATACCTGAGTATCCAACATTCAGCAACTGCTGGGCAAAGGATTGGCCATTCCATACAAAGCACCTCTGTTAAAGAGTTCTTCATTGAGTCTGGCCAATGGGCATCCATACTGAGTCCACGTTTAGTCCAAACGGTTATCTTCTTGGATGTTCACTCATACTCACAGGCTTCCCAGGTGGCTCAGGGGTAAGGAATCTGCTTGCCAATTCAGGAGCCCCAGGGGACATCTAACAGGGTTAGATCCCCAGGTTAGGAAGATCGCCTGGAGAAGGAAATGGCAGCTCACTCCAGTATTCTTGCTTAGAGAATCCCATGGACAGAGGAGCCTGGCGGGCTACAGTCCATAGCATCACAAAGAGTCGGGCACTCACTACTTTGAAGTGACTTAGCATGCACGCACACATTCGTCCTCACAGCTGAAGACATTTAATCACAGCTGAATGCTGCCATTCACCATGTTGGGTCCTGGACTGACAGTGAATGTGATCCTGCTTCCAGCAGAAACACTGGACATCCCCTTCAGCTATTCCTCCATGCCATAATCTTGGGTTCCCCCCTCCTCTTCTCTATTAGGTTTGCTCTAGCTGGCCTATGTACCTCTGCAAGATTATATCCAGAATTGATGTTGGAGTCAGTTCAGAACAGTATACATAAGTTATCTTTCACAATCTTTTTGAAAAAAAGCAACTTACATTTAGATAGTCGTGTCTCTTTCCTATGTCCTGTCAACATGGACAACATATCTTATCATTAATAGAGGTTTGGGAGTCAGTACTGGGACAGCATCAGTTCACGCTCTTACCTTGGGTAAGGTGGATAAATTGCTTGGTCTAAATGTCAGGATTTTTTATTTTTAACTGTTATCACAAGGACAACTGGAAGGGGTAATGAGACAATGATTTTGAAGTGCTCAGTGCAGTGTCTGCCCCTGCCACTTAGCTCACTAAATATAGTATGTCCCACACGTCACTGCCATCATCTTCAAAACCAGGATGCTTTTCACATGTGCTTTTGTTCAGTCCAACTCTCAGGTGTTTGAATGATGCAGCTCCTAATATCATTAAGCTCCAGTAAGTCTATTATGTGTTTCCCTGGTGGCCCAATGATAAAGAATCTGCCTGCCAATGCAGGAGATGTGGGCTTAATTCCTGGGTGGGGAAGATTCCCTGGAGGAGGAAATGGCAACCCACTCCAGTATTCTTGCCTGGAAAATCCCATGGACAGAGGAGCCTGGTGGGCCACAGCTCATGGGGTCATGAAGAGTTGGACATGACTGAGTATATATGCACACGAAATCTGTTAAACTTGGCCCATCCCTTCAGTCAGCTCTTTTGGATCCTGAAATTGTCATGCAACCTATTTTTCTTTTGGCCCATGGCATTTGGAATTGTCCTTGGTGTACCTCCTATATCTTCACCTTAATAAGCTATGAATAAGGTCAAGGGCAGAGGCCTGAAGCCTGTCCTCATGACCTATCTTCCAGATGGGCATTGATCTTTTAATCATTACTCTTTGAATGTGCTCAACCAGTCATGACCTTGTAAAACCTTAAAACTGTTTTCTGATGTCCTTTCCTAATGAAATCCTAGCTACCATTTTTGTATTATTTTCTTCAGACAACATGCTATGTGTATCTATCCATGAGTCAGGAAAAACTATTTTTTTTTCCATAAAGTTCTTACATTTAACAAGTTTCCTGCAGGTAGGTGTTTTAATTCAACAAGTTCTGACACAAATGATAATCAGTTAATATTAGGACCTGCTTTAAAAAACATAATATTTGTTAAAATCTTTTATAAGAAAACAGATGAAGCCATTTCATTTTATAAAATTAATTTGAGATAAAAATAAGTTAGAAGAGCTTGCACAGTGATTTCCATACAGGATGGTATTGGGCTGCTTTTTCAATAGAATCAAAAGAATATGTAAATACTATGAAAAAGTTAGCATATGCCCCTACATTTTCAACATAAATGTTTTCAGACTGGCCAGATTAAGGTCTACAGCCTTATTCCAAGAAGTCTGTATCGCCAGTGGGAGAGGCTGCCACAGTGCCCATGGCTTCAGGTCCATAGTGCTGCTGAGAGGAGGTTGGCCTTTTGAGCAACGTGTGTTTTTGAGAGGTTTGATTGGCCAAAGGGTTTTAGAAAATGCTAGAAGACAGACAGAATATCTATGGTTTTAAGCAGAATTCTAAGGCAGCTCCTAAGATTCCCAACTCCCAGTATACATGCCTTATAGAATCCGCTCTATTTGAATGTGAGCAGGACCTATGAACATGACGAGTTATCACTCCCTTGATTAGGTTACATTCTATGGCAAAAGGAGTTTTGCAGATATAACTAAGACCCCTAATCAGTAGACTTGGAGTTAATAAAAAAGGAGATTCTCCTGGGTGGGCCTGATCTAGTCAAGGTGAGCACTTAAAAGCCAGAGATCTTTGAAGTGAGAGAGGTTTTCCTGCTGGCCTTGAAGAAGCAACTGCCTTGCAGAGAGGACCATGCAGCAAGGACCTCAAGTGGTCTATAAAACTTAAGGGTGGTCCCTGGTGATGGCCAGTAAGGAAACGGGACTTTAGTCCTACAACCACAAGGAACTAAATTCTGCTAGCAACCAGTGAACTTGGAAAAGGACCCCATCCCCAGAGAAGATCACAGTCCAGGCTGACTCCTTGATTTCAACCTGTTGAGACCCTGAGTGGAAGACCCAGCTAGGCTGTGCTTGTATGCCTGACCCATGGAAACTGTGAAGATAACAGACGTGTGTTATTTCAAACTGCTGAGTTTGCGGTACTATGTTACTCAGCAGTAGATAACTAATACACAAGGGCGAATTAACAATAGGGAGGAGAGTTGTTCAGAGGGAGCATAACTCTGGATGGCACTTCCAGAGTAAACTGAAGTTTCCCTGATGGTTGCTTTTCATGTGGCCACAGGGGGGGAAAAAAAAAAAAGTTATGGCATTGAGATTTCACACTGACCATCCCACACATAGACATAGATTATCTTTTTCTGTTGCAGTGACTCCCAAACTTCAACATGCTTCCAAATTACCTGTAAGGTGTGTTATACCTGATGGCTGAGCCCTACCACCAGAGTTTCCGATCCAGCATGTCTGCAGTGGGGCCTGAAAATTTGCTATTTTAACAAGTTCCAGGTGAGGCTCCTGCAGCCTCCTGGGACCCCACTTAGAGCACCGCTGCTCTATGCTAAGATGAAGACATTCTAGTTACTTTTAATACTTGATTTCTATAGCCAACCATTTCCCCATTTGACATGAAAACATTTCACCAATATTTTTTAAACCCAGGTTAAGATAAAAAGAAGGAATGGAAATGTGATGATACCTTTGAGTAATCCAAAGCGCTTTTCACTCTCCGAGTAGTCATCTCAGAACCTCTATTTGGGTGGCATGGTGGAAGACAGGTAAAAGTGATGGTGCTTCCTTTAAACACAGGTTAAAGGTCAATGCAGTGGCCCATGAGAACTCCATGTTTTCCCTATCTGCAATCACTGCCCACCTCCCAGGTGTTAGCAGTCCCTGCAGCTTCATCCGTTCATGTGATGCCGCTCCAGACCCTTGGACCCAGGTGGCAGAAGCCGTAGCAGTGCCAAGGAGATGTGAAAGAGGGGAAGGCACTCTACCTGTACCAGTTCTGACAAACTGCTTCATAGTGAACCCCTCTGACACTCGGTAAGGACATCCAACTGGGAGCAGAAATGAAGTCTTGACTGAGATTTGGGAATCTGCAGAGATTCCATCATACACAAATCCCAAAAGACTGACATTTAAAACAGGCAACAAGGGTCCCATCTCTTGCCAACAGAAGGGAAATTCTATAGCAATCGTGTGTGTACCTCAGGGCAAATGGAGAGATGGGGGAAGCAGAGGGAAAACGCTCTTGATGTCATCATGAATACCAACTGGAGACTACTTTGGATCTCAGTTTTACAGGAGCAGAGAGTGAATGTTATTTTAGGATATCATTGAGGAATTATTGGGGAGAACTCAGAATCATCATGTTATCTAAAATGATCCCAGTTGCTCATGCTGGTCATAAAGTTTGCTAATAATTTGGATGGGGGGGCGGGTGGGAGAGGGAGGTGGGGGAATCATAACTGAGAACATCTGTTAAAATTAAATATGAGAAGCCTGCCTTGTTTTTATTATTTTGCTCATGACACAATCCTGAAAGAGGGGAACTGAGTGATTATGGGAGTAAATGGCTATTTATATGCAGAATGTAGGTGTGCTTCGACTTTGCATTCCAACATAAAAATGAGTGATCTTTTCCATTAAAACAGTGTGGGTCACCCCCGGCTGCCAGCTTTTATGCTTTTACTTATTTATTTATCTTCCCCAAGGAGGCACAGGCACTTTGCAGGCCTTTCCCAAGCTGCCGTAATTGATGGATAGTTGGATTTCTTTTAATTCAAGTAATGCCGAGTGTCTGCAGCTTTGGTAATCGGATCCTACCAGCGTTAGAGCCCACTGCCAAAATATTCAGAGCACAGAGGTTTGGCAACGTCATTTAATCCTCGCGAAAGGATTACAGAGTGCAAAATAAGCCCCCAGACAGCTCGGAGATGGGCCAATTCAGAAACTGACTCGGGCTGGGGAACTGCTCAGGCTTGCTCCCTCTCACATGGCCTTGCATCCCCGCTCTCCTTCACCCTGGCTGAGGCTTCGCCTAACCGCTTTCACCCTGGCTGAGGCTCCATCCTCCGCGGCACACAGGAGAGAAAGGGAAGGAGTCAAGGGGGACGGACTTCGGATCAGAGAAATAAACAGTGTCTGAACACATGTCAGGCTCAGGACTGGTCAATCCCAGACCAGGGTACCCAGATTATCCTGGTGTGGGAAGGTCAAGGCCACAGGCTACCCGCTGAGAGCCTCTGATGCAGAAGCCAGATGGTGAATTTAGAAGCCGTCCCTGGTCTCATTCAAGTGAGACACTGCCGCTGTCTGTGATGCTTTATTTACCAACAGTAACACAGTCTGCGCCAAGAACAAGCATGTGTTCACCATGCAATAGACGCTTTCATGCAGGAAGGAAGGGTGATTTGTGACTGGATGGGGATCTGGAATCTGTCAATGACCACCCCAGCTTTAGAGGCCTCTTTCCACTCTGGGCCTAAGCCTGGAGGCTCCCAGGCTAAACCTTTGGTCTTCTTGCCCTAGACAGGGTGAGCTGGCAAGAAGGCCCCGGAGAGGCCCACGCCATTCAGGTGCCAAATGTGCTAAGTCCTTGGCACTCCCTTGCATGAGTTCCCGGACAAACAAAACCTCTAACACCAAACCCACCTCCACACAGCACAAGTTTCTATTAAACAACTTGAGTCACTTTAAAAAAAAAAAGTGCAAAGGTAGGCTCCTGTGTAAATCTGATTTGCCATGCTAGGCCAAGCTTATTTTATTACATACATTCTGCATTCTAAGAACTAGTAACTTCATATTGTAAACATTAAGCATACAGAGTTAAAGTTCAAGGCCACATTAGATCATTGATTGTCTCTTGTGTCGTGTATCTTTGGCTGGCCGAGATCAACTCGTAGTGTATAAATGCATAAGTTATATAATTATTATATAAAAAGAAAAAAAAAACAAAAAAACAAACCACTGACTTGCATACTTCATTCTGACAAACGCACAGCGTTCGCGACTCGAAAGCAAAACTGGAGGCTGCCTCGCCCCGACACCCAGGCGGTTTCAGACTGGGGTAGCCAAGAAGGCTAGCGCTTACCTGACCCCGTGGAGAGCAGAGCCCCCCGCCTAAGGATGAGGTCCTGAATGTTTCTTTTTAAATATCAGACAATTCCAGTTATGGGTTTTCTTTTGATAAACAAACAAACAAAACAAAACAAAAAAGAGATGCATGGTTTTGTTTCCGCGTTCTCCTACTGTACGTGCCCTGCCCCCATCACGCTGCATCCTTCCTCCTAACACTGGATTTGGTACAACACTGGCCGCACGAAGCCTCAAGCCTCCACGACGCAGTTCTCCGCAGAACCGACACCATCCCGAGTCCAGTCTGCACGGCTCGAGGAGCTCCCTTCCCAGTCCTTCCCTCCTCCTTCCCGTGTCTTCCTCTCCCGCCTCCTCCACCCACACCCACATGCTCTCTCTCCACACACTTGCTCAGTCCCACCCTCTGGCTCAGAGTTCCCGTCTTATCATCAAGGAGTTGGAAGCCTCGGGTTGTTCTTCACATCCAATGGCAAGAATCTGATTTCACCCAAGACAGCAGATGCCGATGAGTTCCGTTAACAGTGTCTATCGATGGGCCACTGGAGCCTCCCTCTCCTCTCTTTTCTGTGTTTGATATGTTTCTCTTTTTAAATACAGGTAGTTCTCCTTCCAATGACGTTAGAAATGGCATGTTAGGTCCAGACTGTGTGGTATCTATTGCTTGAGTTTAATCCCTGCTTAATGCACTAGCAGGATTCCCAAGGACTACTCTATTAAGGTTTATACACGTCTTCAGAATGTTTTCTTTGGCACTTTGTCCTTATGACGTCACGCTTCTACTTACAGTGTCTTTTACAAGGTCGGTCCACAGATTACCTGTCCGTGTACACCGGTAGCATCCTCTTGATCTCTGTAGTCATGGTTTAGTAAGTCCCTCCTGCTCAGAGTCTCTGGATCTCTCCCCCTGCCCCAGTCGAGCGTTCGCGTTTCCCTTGAGGCACTTCTGATTCGTGGTCTCGGATAAGAGTTTGTAGCAATGGATGGGTGTCTACACAGGTGCTGGGAAAGGCCTCTCCCGGGGGCTTTAGTAGTAAGTGCCCAGATGCGAAGGCATATGGCTGGCTGGGAGCCTGGTGCTGGGGTAGATGCCCCCCGTGGGTGAATTCCAGTACGGGTTCGGGGCGGCGAAAAAACTGGACGACGTCACGGGGAGGGCTGGGGGGTGGGGGGCCACAAAGTTCATCTTCTGCGGGTGGGCGTGATAGGAGCCCATGTAAGGGAGGTCCGAGGGGTACTTATACAGAGAGGACTCCGGGGGGTGGGGCTGGAGGGCCTGGGCGATCCCGTGGAAGTCGAACTTGTAGGCGTAGCGCTTCCCGTGGACCTTGGTCATGATGTTCTTGTCGTAGTAGTAGCGGAGGGCCCGGCTGAGCTTGTCATAGTTCATGTTGGGCTTGCTCTTCCGCTCCCCCCAGCGCCGCGCCACCTCGTCCGGGTCGGTCATCTTGAACTCCCCGTTGGTGCCCTCCCAGGTGATACAGTTGGAATTCGAGCTGTCAGACAGAAGCTCCAGCAGGAACTGCCACAGCTGGATCTGCCCGCTCCCTGAGGAGGTGGGGGAAGGAAACAACATTCGTGAGAACACCGGTGTGCAAAGCCATGGCCGACTCTCTGCGGCCCCGTGGACTGCAACCTGCCAGGGCCCCTCTGTCCATGGGATTCTCCAGGCAAGAATACTGGAGTGAGGTTGCCATGCCCTCCTCCTCCAGGGCGTCTTCCCAACCCAGAGTTCTGAACCTAGGTCTCCCACATTGCAGGCAGATTCTTTAGACCATCTGAGCCACCAGGAAAGCCCAAGAATACTGCAGTGGGTAGCCTATCCCTTCCCCAGGGGATCTTCCTGACCCAGGGATCGAAGCAGCATCCCTTGTGTCTCCTGCACCGACAGAGGGATTCTTTACCACTAGTGCCACCTGGAAAGCCCCATGCAGAGTTCCTTTAGCAGGCTGTGCGCCCATCCCTCTGGGCTGGGGGCATTGGCGGCTCTTGTCCCCCAGCACCAACCCCCTTTCTCCAGAGAACTGCCCTTGGCCAAACTGGAGCTGCCTCAACCCCCGCCTGCCCCCCAACCAAGTAGCCCATGACCTGATGGACTGACAAAGAAATCCAGAGGTCAGCCCCCTGTCCTCAAAGAAGGACCAATTCTGTGATGCTGGTCATGCCCAGGACTTAGCATGGATGGGGTCAGACTGAAGCAAGGTTCCCGCTAAGGTCACATGCATGCACACTCAGTGGCTCAGTCATCTCCGACTCTCTGTGACCCCATGGACTGCAGCCCGCCAGGTTCCTCTGTCCAGGGGATTCTCCAGGCGAGAATACTGGACTGGGTTGCCATGCCCTCCTCCAGGGGATCTTCCCGACCCAGGAATCAAACCCACATCTCTCATGTCTCCTCCATTGGCAGGTGGGCTCTTCACCACTAGTACCACCTGGGAAGCCCAGCTAAGCCCACAAGCTTCCTTAATCTCTCCCCTGCCATCTCCGGCATCCTCTCCCTCGAGAACATACCCTTCGTGAATCGCTTGCCCAAGTATGCTCAGCCCAAGCTCTGCATCTAAGGAACCTGGCCTAAGATGATGATCCTTGGTGACGACCAGACAGATATAGAGGCCGATCCAAGTCCTTTCGGGAATGCAAAGAATTCCCACAGGGCAGAGTTCAAGTCAGTTTCCTTCATTTCTGACTTCCTTAGAAGAGCAGCCAGGTCAACTTTGTGCTTTGGGGGTGGGAAGACTTAATTTTCCTCTTTTGTGAGACAGAAAGCGCCATTATGTGGCTGGCAACAATGACTTAGTACCATTTATGTTGGCTAGGTCAAGTTGAATAATAAAAGTCAGATTTAGGAAATGAACATCGAAAAGTTTATGGAAAAAATAGAGAATGGAAGTAAACACCGTTATTTCTAACATAACATGGGGCTGGCACGCAGAAAGCCATTCTGTCAAAACTTTTCCTAGAACAGAATTAACCCACTCAAAATGAGGAAGTTTAGAAAAAAAAGTTGGCTATGTCTCAAACCAGATCACCCATTTCCAGTATTTAGGCAAATGCATCATAACGGAAATCCATGTGCTGCCCCTGCGTTGCAACGCCAGTTGGGTTAAGCAGAGTTTTCAGATGAAAACACTGCAACCATGAGTGATTGCAAGTCCTCTTGGGAGCGGAATGAGGCTCCAACTGAGTCAATGCGATCTCATTTGACTGGGTGTCCACACAGTTCTCTTGATCCCACTGGGGGTCTAGCGATGTGGCTTTTAGGTTTTATTAAATTCAGAGAAACATCCAGGCACATCATTCTAGCCTCTACGCTACAAAACTTTAGGATGATTGATGGCTCCCTTAAAGAGAGAGGCATGCAAATACCCACAGTCAGACTGTGGCCAGGAGAAGCTAAGACGCTTTAAGCAGGTTTTAGAAGCTTTGAAAACAGGTAAGAGGCAGGTCTTTGCTCCCAAACTCCCAGATACCACCTTGGGCTTGTTACCAAGGAGATGACCTTTTGTTACACTATGAGTAAATACCAATAGATATGATAAAATGATTAAAGGAACTCTGCCAATTCTTCAGGGAATTGATGAAATGTAAAAATCAATTATAAATTTGTTTTCTCTAAATCCTGTCCACAAGCTCCCCGTATAAACAGCCCAGCTCATAAATCTTTGTTTCCACATTGGCTGTATGCAGTGGACATGTTTGTGAATCTATCCATATGATAGCATCGTGAGAAAGGTCAGCCTTTTCTGAATACGTTCTGGAAAATTAGCATTTTTTCACTCTAGCAACACATTTGAAATGTATTAACAGCTTGTAGTTCATCACAATGTAAAGTCTTCACTTTTGGGGGGCCACATATTCGAACTGTTCTCAATTTTTGCTGCCCCCAATATTTCATTAATATGCATTTTAAAAAATACAAAGAGCAGTTTGAGAAAACCATATGGTTTTAGTATACATATTGTAACTAAAGGATTACTACTTGAAAAAAAATTCCATATATGACTTGGGAATAGGGAAAAACATGGATTTTTGATTTAAACAATCTAACACATGTTTCAATATAAGCACACAGAGTTGTTTGAAAATAGATATTCATTGTCAACCTCCTCCCACAGAGACAACAATCCCATAGATTTTGTATAAAATACACAGATTTTCCTAAACAGCCAAAATTATACTTGTCATCTCTTCAAACCTTGGCATTGTCTCTGGGGAATCTGTCCCTCACTCACTTCTTTTATAAATGTGTGTAAGAGAAAAACAGCAGAGAAAAGTATTTTCTCATCTTTCCTGTTTCTAACTAGTAATTCGGGGACCTAAGTTCAGGATTAGAAACCGGAAGGTCAAGGGATAGATGAGGAATTTCTCCTTTGACTAATTTACCATCAGCCTTTAAGACACAGGGGCTTGGACTTCTGAGCCTTTCAAGGGTATATGGGAATAAGACATCTGTAAAACAAAATTCATCTGCTTTCTTACCAAAAAAAGCCATAAATGTAAACTGATTAATGTTTAAGTTGTTGTTGTTGTTGTCTAGTCACTAACTCATGTCCGGCTTTTCGTGACCTCATGGACTGCAACCTTCCAGGCTCCTCTATCCAAGAGATTTCCCAGGCAAGAATACTGGAGTGGGTTGCCATTTCCTTCTCCAGGGATCTTTGTGGACCAGGGATCAAATCCCCATCTCCTGAATTGGTAGGTGAATTCTTTACCACTGAGCCAGCAGGAAGCCCCATTGTTTAAGCAGATGCTATCAAATGCAACATTATGTCAAGCTCATTAACTGTTCAGTGTGATATAACAACACCCACTGCCTTCACAGTCTATAGCAGATCTTCTTGTTCTGCTTGAATTCTCAAGGGGGCACAATATTTGCTGAGGAGTTATAGTTGGTGGTAAATTAATTGAGTTATTCATGGCTATAGCATTTCAAAAGCCATTTATTAAATCCTTCTTTTACTGTCAAAACAGTAACACTGTGCATTAAAGGTGTGTATTAGAATATAGATTCCAAAACACAAATACCTAAGATTTAGGTAGTCTAAGAGTGGGTGTCTCACCAGCCAAACCAACAAGTAAAAACAGAAGCCCATTTAAGACCTGTTGTCCATCCAACAGCCTCATCACCTGCACCTCAAGAATCACCTTCTTTGGGAAAAAAAAACAAAACTCTTTACATCTCTTTTCTCCTCTATCCTGATAACCCCTTTGAAACATCAGTAAAGAGTAGCTACTTTTGTCCTAGGTTTGTCCAGGGTAATTAACTAAAAAGGCAAGATTGGGGATAGGGGGAATCCAAGCCTGTTGGCTGCCCACCTACAGGAAGGCCCCGTGGGATGAAGGGGCCTGGGGCATGGCTTCAAAGAAGACAAAAGGTAAGCCTTTAATTCTGGGGGAGGACCATCATCTCCGATTCAAAGAAAAGAAGAGAGAGGTTCAAAAGGGAGCGGATACATGTATACCTCTGGCTGATTCATGTTGAGGTTTGGCAGAAAACAACAAAATTCTGAAAAGCAGCTATCCTTCAATAAAAAAATGAATTAAAAAGAAAGAAAAGAGAAACACTGTAGCACAGAGGTACAAACCGGGCAACAAAAAAGGGCAAAACAGCTAAACGGTTTATAAACCACAGGGAAAAGCACAGCTGAGAGTGACTCAGCAGCCGTGGGGCAGGCAGGAGGGGGCCTCCCAAGGAGGACCCTCGGCCCCCAGCTGACTGAGGGAGAGAGCTGTAAATAAAGCAAAGTGGACCCAGCGGGCACTGTGGGGGCTGATGGTTGGACTTTCTGCAGTAGCTAGAGATGCTGCAGAAAAACTCAAGTGCACAGCCTGGACCCCCCGCCACCACGTCAAGATCAAGGCAGCAGGCGTGTGTCCCAGATGGAAGGCTCTGCCAGGGCTCAGGGCGGCTCAGACAGGACTAGTAGGGGGTGGGTGGGGGGACAGGGAAGCATGAGGGCTGGAAGCACCCCTTTGGAGTCGGTACCGTCTCAGCTGAATCCTGGCTCTGCCTCTTGACGGGACTTGGGGTGGCTCACCCGGCCATCTATGCCTCAGTGTCCCTGTCTGCAGAATGGGGTGATGTAATACTATCAGCATGGTGGTATTAACATACTACCTTGCAGGATCTCCATGAAGACAAATTCAGTGCATGAGTGCTCTGATCATGATCTGTCTGAGCTGGAAACCAGGGTTTAACGAAAGGTACCGCCCTTGCCTACCAACAGGAGACGCCAAAGGAAACCAGCCACCCTCCTTCCTCCCCAGAAATCGCAGGCTGGCGGGACAGAAGCTGGGAATGGTGGTGTTCTCAGGGCTGGCCAGTGTCACTGGAAGCTAACTAGTACCAGGCATCATTCTGAAGATGTTCCATGTGTTTGTTTAATCCCTCGCTCCCCAGAACTACGTGACAGCCCATGGCAGGGATGAGGAATCAGAGCCCAAGAGGCAGAGTGGCTGATCTTGCCGGAGGTCAGCAAGGGTTGGAACCTGGACTCCAGGCCTGCTTCCAGGCCTGGGTTCTACACACGCCTCCACAGGCCCTTCAGGTCCTTTGTCCCCTCCCTGGATCTGCGGTTGGTAAGTCTCAGTAGAAGACTGGACACTCCCACCTCCTGTCCAATGCCAAAGCATCCCTAACACTGGTCTCTGGCCCTGCCTGGAGCAGGTTCCACTTTCACGCTCATCATTAAAGCCTCCCCAGTGAGCCCCAAGGGAGGCAGTGATCTCCTGTTCCCAAGAAAGCACTTTCTCGGAGAAGCAATTTCTGTTCATCACAGGAGCCATGATAAACACTAAGCCACTCTGATGGGATACAAAGGGGGCGATGTCGCTAGTGTCCGATTCAGAACTTCATAATGCAAGGACACACTCATCTCAGCAGGAGAAATGTGGTCCCCACTGCACACCAAATGCCTATTTGGGAGGGAGATGCGGAAATGCTGTTATCATTTTGGGCATTCACATCACGTGAGGTCATCTTTTCATTTAAAATGGTTTTTAAAGTTTGCATCATGTGGAGAGCAAAGGCAGCGGTTTCAAGTGGTGAAGGATTTATTTATCAGAGACCGGGCAACCAGAACCAAACAGGAAGAGGCATTCTCATTAACAGCAGGATAAAAGACATTCTCGTCTTAGGAGGGGGAGGCCCCATGAATCTAACTGCCACACAGCCTAAGGAGGGATGGAGAAAGTGAAAGTGTTAGTCACTCAGTCGTGTCTGAGTCTGTGTGACCCCATGGACTGTAGCCCACCAGGCTCCTCTGCGCATGGGATTTCCCGGGCAAGAACACTGCAGTGGGTTGCCATTCCCTTCTCCGTGGGATCTTCCCCACCCAGGGATCAAACCTGGGTTTCCTGCAAGTCACCTGCATTGCAGGCTGCTTCCCTATCATCTGAGCCACCAGGGAAGCCCACTTCATTATAAACTAAGTAAGAGAAGTCTTTATCTTCAGGTCAGAAGTTGGATGTTGGGATTTCCCTAGCAGTCCAGTGGTTAAGATTTCGCCTTCTAATGCAGGGAGACTGCAGGTTCAATCCCTGGTCAGGGAGCTAAGACTCTACATACTTCGAGGCAAAAAAAAAACAAAAAAACAAAAACAAAACCCAAAACATAAAACAGAAGCAATATTGTAACACATTCAAAAAAGACTTTACAATGGCCCACATTAAAAAAAAAGCTGGATGTGGCCACTTTCCCCGGACCCAGCGGACACGGTCTTAGTGGAATAAAGTGCGGCCTTGGCTCACGATGCCAGCGCTGCTATTGGGTACCGAGACATCTTCCATTTCCCCAGGCCAGTGAGTGGTCCTTGCTCTGCCCCAAGTTCCTCTATCCACTGTGGGCATCCCCAGGTACTAAACTCTCTCTGCTAAGGGCACACAGCTCTCTTGGGCCCCAAGTAACCAACCGAGCCACAACTTTATCTGTGACGACATGGGCACAGAACTGTATATATTTCACTTAACCCAGCGGGGTGGGTGAAAGGGCCGGTCTGGTTTGGTTTGGTTTGGTGCTGCTGGACAGGTTCCTGCTCTCCATCCTTGACTGTAGACCCATCCCAAGCACCGAAGCAGCTGTCTGAATGGCAATCCTTCCTTTCTATTCTCTGGGTCCTCATTCTCCAAGAGCTCCCTCTTCCCACGCTCGCTCAGTGGCAGTGGTGGGGCCGGAAAATATTAAAGCAGATTTTGGAGGCAGAGAGTCAGGGTTCAAATCTGGCCTCTCTTCTGGTGGGCTGCGTGACCCAGGAGAAGTTAGCTCATTCATCGGGACCTCCGACTCCCCTTCTGCAGGAGGAAGATCGTGGTATTCTGAGACAAGCATTTGCCCAGGCATGATATGGCCGGGGGTGGGGGAGGGGAGCTATTGGATTGTTATTTCACATTATTGTATGAACGTTCCCAGAGCGTTCCAGCTTCCGCCCTTTCCCCCTCTCTAATCTCTCCTGAATGCTCCTGCCAGATCAGCCTTCCTGAAGCCTGACTGATAATCATCATGTCAAAACACAGGAATGGTTTTTATGGGACTGGTTATGGATGACGGTGGGAGAGGAGAGTGGAAAAGCTGGCTTAAAATGCAACACTCAAAAAGCTACGATCATGGCATCCAGTCCCATCACTTCATGGCAAATAGATGGGGAAACAATGGAAACAGTGACGGACTTTCTTTTCTTGGGCTCCAAAATCACTGCAGGCGGTGACTGCAGCCATGAAATTAAAAGATGTTTGCTCCTTGGAAGAAAAGCTATGAAAAACCTAGACAGCATATTAAAAAGCAGGGGCATCATTTTGCTGACAAAGGTCCGTGTAGTCAAAGCTATAGTTTTTCTAGCAGTCATGTATGGATGTGAGAGTTGGACCATAAAAAAGGCTGAGTGCCAAAGAACTGATGCTTTTGAATTGCGCTAGAAAAGACTGTTGAGAGTCCCTTGGACAGCAAGGAGATCAAACCAGTCCATCCTAAAGGAGATCAACCCTGAATATTCATTGGAAGGACTGATGCTAAAGCTGAAGCTCCAATACTCTGGCCACCCGATGGGAAGAACTGACTCACTGGAAAAGACCCTGATGCTGGGAAAGATTGAAGGTGGGAGGAGAAGGGGACAACAGAGGATGAGTTGGTTGGATGGCATCACTGACTCAATGGACACGAGTTTGAGCAAACTCCGGGAGTCAGTGAAGAACAAGGAAGCCTCGTGTGCTACAGTCCATGGGGTTGCAGAGTCAGACAAGACTGAGTGACTGAACAACAATGGAGGCAGTTGCAAATGAGAAGCTGAGCACAGGCATAAGAATGGGCCCAGGAGACGTAGTCACCAGGTGGATGCCGAGGAAACCTGTGTCCGTGGAAGCTCCTTGAGAGTGAAGGAGAGTATCTTGTTACTCCTTGCATTCATTTATTTGGCAAATAATTTTGAGCACCTGGTCTATGCCTGGATTTAATGCAATAAACAAAACTAATCCTTTCAATTCTCTGCTGTTTAAAAAACATTTACTGCACTAGTTACCATTAACTAAACTTCAGCGTCAAAGATGCAGAACTCCCAATAACAATGATATTTTCCATTTTCCAAAGTATAGATTCCCTTGTGGGGATTTACATAGAATCTACATTTTCCCGTTTCTAACCCCATTTTGGCCTCAACGTTTAGGAAATACACATTCCAGCTGGGATTTGCAACATGCCTGTGACATCTTGGCATCTGAAGTTGCTGTTGAGAATATGCAGCAGACGCTGTGCATTTCTGAAGTGGATGCCAGCACAGCTGGTTCTGACCCGAACACAAACAAATCAAACAATCTGGCTGGCACTGAGGTGTGGTGACAGGTGACAGTCCTTGGCAAGGGACAGGCTACAAATGGCCAATTAAGAAGCTGAGCTTTCCTCTGGCATCTGAGTTCAGACACAGGCCATTCACTGATGATGAGCCTCAGTTTGAAGTCTTATGGTTGTCATTAGGTTCTTTTTTTTTTTAAAGATATCATTTTATCTGCTGTGTGATGGGCTGAAGTGTGGTCCTCCCCCAATCCCCAATTCATATGTTGGGTTTGCCCAGTACCTTGGAATGTGACTTCATTGGGAAAAGGATCTTTAGAGGGGTAATCAAGTTAAAGTAATGTCATTTGCATGGGCTCTAATCCAGTTTGACTGGGGTCCTGGTAGAAATGGGAGTTTGGGCACAGAGATAACATACAGAAGTAAAGAGATGCAGGCAAAGATGGCCACCTGCAAACCAAGGAGAGGTCTTAGACAGATTCTTCTCCAAGCCCACAGAGGGAAAGAACCCTGACAACTTGATTTTGGACTTCAGGCCTCTAGTACTTCCCAGGTGGTGCTAGTAGTGGTAAAGAACATGCCCCCCAATGCAGGAGATGTACAAGACTTGGGTTTGATCCCTGGGTTGAGAAGATCCCCTGGAGGAGGGCATGGCAACCCACCCCAGTATTCTTGCCTGGAGAATCCCCACGGACAGAGGAGCCTGGTGGGTCACAGAGGGTCAGACACAACTAAAGAGACTTAGCACACACGCATGCCTCTAGAACCAGGAGACAATAAATGTCTGATGTCTAAGCCCCCAGCCTGTAGTACTTTGGCAGAGCCGCCCTAGGAAGCTGAAACAGCTTGGATTCGGTAAGGATGCTCTTCGCTGAAGCTAAATGGTAAGTTTATAACCCAACCATCTTATTTTCCATTTAGGCAAGTAATCCAGTGAAACAACTTAAATTTGTTCAGTGGAAGGGATTTCTTTGCCTATACAGGTTCAATGTTCAAAACAGCTCCTGCCCAAAAGATAATTTTGTAAGAGCAAAACCATCAGCAGTGTCTCACCTGGATTTGCAAGGCGGCTACTTGTGGGTCCAAGAATCTGGTAAGGATCTGCAGCAAAAATAAAAGACACGGTTTTGAGCAGGTGGGATGTAATGGCAAGAATGATGCTGACCTGCTAGTGTTTCCAGATTTCAGAGCTGAAAATGCCTCCCACACCAAAGTCCCCCAGCACCACTTCCTGTGTTAGAGAAGATGTCACATGTATCTGAGACAAGCTTGGAGGTAAAGATCTTGAGCTGGCGGTTGAGCTCAGATTTGGCCTGGGGTTCCTGACATCCAGTCCAGGGCTCTCTCCATCCCAGAACATAAACAGGGCAAATGTCCTCAGTCCCCCATGGTCCCCAGGACAATATTGGCTGCGTTGCTCAGCTCGCTGGCAGAAGCAACCTTCCACTGCATTTCTGGGCTGATGTTGTTGTATGTGGCCTGGAAGGTAAAGTCAAATAATTCCCAGGACACAAAGAAGCTGGGTGCAGATGGAATGTATTTTCCGTATTTATTGCATAGATTTTGTAAATGGTTTAGCAAAAACTCAATCATTTCCAATTGAGTAGACTGGTAATTTGGTGCCCATTTTACATATGGAACAGTCCTAAAGAAGACAAAGGAACATTAATTTCATTTAGAAAGTGACACATCTTAGAAAGATGCTGCTAGGCCCATTTCTTCTTTTATGATCATCAAGCAGTTCCCTGAAACATACCTAGCTGAGGACGCTGGTCTTCAGTTTTGGGCACTGTGGAAGGAGATGGCTGAGCAGCTGAAAATCCAAAAATGAAAGAGACGATTAGCCATAACTTGTGCTTGACTACTAGATTTTGGTGCTGCTGTTCATCATTCCACCAATTATCTCAGTTATGAACACAAGAGTCCTACTCTTATGATAAGAAGCATCTTAGGGTAAGGAAAATTTTTCCTTTTTAACAAAATCAAATGCAAACACAGTAGCAAAACAAAGGCCTTCTAACTTATTTTAAAATGTTATTTGTGCCCCATTTTTTCCAAAACTAAAAAGAAAATTTGAGATGGTTTACAAAACAAATTAAAATGAATTGCCCTCTAAAATAAATAGATAAAGGGAAATTACTAGGAAAGTGAAATAAAGCAAGGAATACTTTAAACATGGCCAAGATTGGGAAATGACCTGGCGTTTAATCCATACTCAAAGCATCCCATGAAACATGTATTTGTTCATGTGGAAATACATCACATTGTTCACTTCTTTCTATTAGAGAAATATGTCTGATCCCCAAAAAGAATGAATCATTGCATTTAAAGATCAGTTGCACGTTGGGGCCAAAGGGACACACACGTTGTATGTTGAAAAAGCACAAACTGGCTAAAGAGATGATCATTTACTCCATCACCCACTGCCTGGTGATGAGAGGGTTCAAGGCAGCGGGAACCAACACCGTACCTTTCGACTGAGGGGCGGGGTGGCCGTGGCTGGTCCAGGCGGATCTCCTGGGTGGTTCATAAGGTAAATCTGTAAAGACAAATAAAATGACTAAAAGATCAATGATGTAGCTTGATAATAGCTATTTTGTATGCTTTTTAAAGTTTGTGTTTATTAGAATAAGTGAGAAAACCCAGTGATCCAAAGAAACATTCAATCTGGGTTTCATGAGATTTATGTTTTATTTACAAAAGATAACTTTGTATCTTTTATTGATCTAACCCATTTTCACCCATTAATCTGAAAACTCCCATGGACAGATTCTCTGGGAGCTGGTGGACTCCCCTAAAATAATTTACTGCAATCATAGGTCAAGGCCATATCAAGTTTCTTACAATCTATTTGTTTTGCTTCCAGCTTGAGCTGACTGAAGTCCATTACCCCTTTATTATGTGCATGACCTGTCTGAAACACAGCCTGCGGTACTGATGAATGAACGGACCCTGCTCAAGGCCTGACCCTAAATCCACCAAATGGCATTCGTGTTCCTTCCTCTTCTTGGAAAAGAGGAGTGCCTTCTTTATTTGCCACCTGCCTCTCTCAGCCACCCCTCATTCCCCCTCATCCACTTTTATTAAATCAGTCTTAAGGGACTAGCTCTTTTTCTGTGCAAATGTCTACTTTTTTCTCCTGCTCCAAATCAATTTAGGATTTCCCTAAAAGGAATCTCATGAAGTCATCGGTAAGACTGAAATAGTATTGCCTCCGCAACATATCAGCAGTGATCATAGAGCTGAAGTATATGCCAATGATTTTTTTTGGTATTTATAATGTATTGTCACTTGTCCCATAAACCTTCATCACACTTCGCATATGCAAACTGAATAATTATATTTCGGCACCCTCAGTGCAAGTTCTATTATGATTATGACTCTAAGTTGTTTCAAGTTTCTTTTAAAATATATTCCAGAAATGTTATTATGCATGCTCTTACTGACTGTGCCTACGTAAAGCTATTGGTACATGCGGTCTTATGACAGAGCCATTTCACATCTACATCTTCTTGGATCGGTAGGTTCAACGCCGTGTGTCACTGGGCCAGCTGAAAGCCATACCCAGGTCCTGCAGCAGGTGCCCTGCTGCCAGACACCTGGAGATGGCTATACATTCTCACGTGGAGAGATTTTAAACTTGGTTTAAAGTTGGCCATTTGGTGGGTCTGTCTTCAAAAAGCTTGACTTACGTTGCAAAAGACATGTCTCTTTCCATTTTCCTATCCCAGAGAGACAAGCAATGAAATGCAACGTGAAATCCAACACAGAATTGCCCTAATTTATTTGGTCTGTTTGGCTACGACCATCTCGACTGGTGTGGTCTGTGAAATCCTACTCTCCAGAGCTTCGGTTGAGTTTGATCACTTTCTCTGCTGCTGCGTACCACTCCCTCTCCACGGGCACTTTTGTATGTTGGGACTGGAAGCGTTTCCCACCCAGTCCCTCGGAGTCTCATTTTTCTGATGTTGGGATTACACAGGGGAGTTAAATCTGAAGCTGCTATCAATTTACCACTAAATTTCAACTTTGGTCGCTGGGGGCATTTGCACACGGATTCTCATCTAGTTGCCTTTTGGCTAGAAAATGGCTAGCCAGAGTTTCAATTTGAGAACTGTCTCAGAAAGAAACATCTAGGAGGGCAATTGTAAGAGTATGTTAGCCCACAACAGGAGCAGACAGTCACACCGATGACAGGGTTTTTATCTACAGAGTGAAAAAGCAAGACAATCCAGAAATATGCTCCAGGTCCTCGTGTCTCCATGGACCAGCAATACTGGTAACATCTGGGAGCTTGTTATAAATGCAGAATCTCACTCTAGGTCTACTGAATTAGAATCTGCATTTTACCAGATTCGTGTTAAAAAAAAAAAAATAGAGCTACCATATGACCCTGCAATCCCACTCCTGGGGATATGTCCGGAGAGAACCATAATTAGAGAAGACGCGTGCACCCCACTGTTCATAGCAGCACTACTCACAATAGCCAAGACATGGGAGCACTGACTACCAGCGGATAAAGAAGATGCGGGACACACGCAATGGAAGATTGGTGTTTAGCTGCTGAGTCATCTCTGACTCTTTTGCGACCCTGTGGACCATAGCCCCTCAGGCTCCTCTGTCCATGGGATTTCCCAGGCAAGAATACTGGAGTGGGTTTCCATTTTCTTCTCCAGGGGAATCTTTCTGACCCAGGGATCAAACCTGCATCTCCTGCACTGGCAGATGGGTTCTGTACCACTGAACCGCCAGAGAAACCACACAATGGAATATTACTCAGCCATTAAAAGAGAATTAAATTATGCCATTTGCAGTAACACAGATGGGCCTAGTGATTATCACTCTATTGAAGTAAGCCAGACAGAGAGAATCCCAGTGACAGGGGAGCCTGGTGGACTGCCGTCTATGGGGTCGCACAGAGTTGGACACGGCTGAAGCGACTTAGCAGCAGAGAGAGAAAGACACATATATGATATCACTTACATGTGGAATCTTAAAAAAAAATGATACAAAGGAGCTTATATACAAAATAGAATTAGACCCACAGACATAGAAAACAAGCTTATGGTTTCCTAAGGTGGGGGAGGGATAAATCAGATTAACATATACACACTACTAAAAATAAAACAGAATCAACAAGGACCTACTGTATAGCACAAGGAACTATACTCAATATTTCATAAAAACCTATAGGAGAAAAGAATCAGAAAAAGAATGTATGTGCAGGTATATATATGTATACACACACACACACACATATATATATATATAACTGAATCACTTTTCTGTACACCAGAAAATATCATGACATTGTAAATCAACTATACTTCCATTTCAAAACAAGATCTCACTTGACTTGGCTGTACACTGAATTTTGAGAAAGCCTGTTCTAGACAATTTCCATTTTTCTTTTCTACAAATCTGCGTTCCTACAGATAATTATTTTAGAAATGCTGTCTGAGTCTGTGAATGCCAATAAATGAGAGGACAGGGTTCTAGATGGAATGCTTTTGCCTGAAATATGAGAACACGAATGGAATTAATAGCCAGGGTCAGTCAGTGAGTCTGCTACTACCTTAAACATAAGAAGACTGCCCGTGAAAGGTACCTGGAAGAAATTAAGCACCAAGCTACTAATAGAAAAATATTCTGAAACTCTTTCTTCATGAAGTCCTTTGTAGAGTGCACAACCGTGTCCCATCCTGCCTCGAAAATCAGTCAGGACCTACACAACTCCAAGCCTGATTCTTAGCCAAGAACTTGAGATGTTTACATGAACAATGATTAATGTGCTCATGAACATACTGCCATGGAAGATAAGTGGAGTTTTGTTTTTGTTCATGAAATTCTGCCCCAGGGCTGTCTTATCAGCTACTGATCATGTGCCGTGGGGGCCCCGAGCCCCCTCCTGTGGGATGTGACATTGGGAAATGTTGAACCAAGCCTCGCTGAGAGACGACCATTTCAGTGACCTTGCCAGCAGCTACACCACCTCGAAGCAGAGCCAGTTTTGAGCAGTTCTGCTCCTTGGCTGCTTGAAAAATTATGACACCGTGTACATTTGCTATTGGCCCCTGATGGATGAGTAGATCATAAGACTTCGAGTAAGAACACAGTTTACATGTCACTTCTTGGTGGTCATTTCAACCCACCCTTCATTTCTCTTCCATTTTGATCTTCAAGGCCATTAACTCATAAACTTGGCAGAAGGTCTGTGCCAGGGAAGGCTGCTTTCTGGCACGGGTTCTGCTTTTTTTATTTCTTTAACAGACTGTTTCAAAACTGAGTTTTATAAGAACCATTCCAGAGGCAGCTGAAGGTACCAAAGAAGTACGCTCTCTGCCATGATTTAGACCAAAACCCATGAAACTACAAAGAAGGATTGTGGCTGTTGCTGGCTCCCTCACCCCAGCACCTCTGCTTATGTCCTTGGAGTTAAGATAACTGTGGTGTTGGAGCAGACTCTTGAGAGTCCCTTGGACCGCAAGGAGAGCCAGCCAGTCAAGGCTGAAGGAAATCAACCCTGAACACTTATTGCAAGGATTGATGATGAAAGTGAAGCTGAAGCCCCAACACTTTAGCCACCTGATGTGAAGAACTGACCCACTGGAAAAGACCCTGATGCTGGGAAAGACTGAAGGCAAGAGGAGAAGTGGTCAGCAGAGGATGAGATGGTTGGACGGCACCACCGACTCAATGCACATGTATTTCAGCAAACTCCGGGAGATAGTGGAGGATGGAGGAGCCTGGCGTGCAGCAGTCCATGGGGTCGCGAAGAGTCGGACATGACTTAGCAACTAAACAGCAACAAGATCCGTTCCTGATTCTGAACGAGACTCCTCCCCCGCACTGCTCCCTCCTCCAGACATCAGTGATGTAAGACAGCGTCCTTGCTGTCCTTCTTGCAAGATCAGGTTCACCAAGTTTTATACTCTCTTTTCATCAGCATCACCGAACAGCCCTGCTGGCCCTCTTCAAGTCCACCAGCCACTTTAAAGGACCAGAACTTGGATTGTGAGAGGGCTTACCCTCCCTCTGCAGGACCCATGCCACATGTACAAAGCAACTCTGGAGGTCCCTGGCTGTGCTGGATGTGAAAGGATGGATTCTGCCAGCTCTCAATGAGCTTGGATGCTAACGGCAAAGACACAAAGACCAACAGCTACGGCCCAAAACCAATCTCTAAACTCCTACTTAATGCACGGAATTTTTAGAGTCAAGCCTAACTACTGTGATTAAATTACCCTCTCCCTTTCTCCTCCAGCTCTCCCTACAGTCTTCTAAACTCCTCTGTCAAAGCATGGGGATCCAGTGGGCGGGGGGGGGGGTGGGGGTGGGCGGGGTATTTCACCTTCCCTTCTCAGCCAGGTTTGCAGGTTCTGTGGTTATAGCAGAGTCACGGCAAAGGCAAGAATGCATTTTCAGCCACGTGCTGTGATAGAGGCTTAACTGAGGAGACAGGGCACTAGCTATGCGGTCTTGCTGTGACTGGAGAGGCTGACTGGCTCTGCGCTGCAAACCCTGAAGGAGGAATCACCGCAGATCCCACGGAACACTTGAGGAGCACCAGCTGGAAAGCCAAAGTCAAGGCTGCACTTGCAGACCCAAGACTCTAGCCTCTTTCAACAACATCCTAGATGTGGGTCATGGTGTATGGGTCGCCATGGTGATGGAGGAGGAGAGCGTGGGGTCACAGATCGTCCTGGGCTCACACCAGCGCGTTCACACTACACCGCTCCCAAGATATCAGGCAGGGCTTACATCACGAGGTCAAACACTAGCCTGCAAGTTCCCCCGAGTCAGACTTGCCTCTGTGCCCCTTGAGGCCTCAAGGGGCCATCGTCCCCAAAAGGCATGAATGCAGCAAAAAAAGAGGAGGGTGCCTATGGGGAGGATGGGAAAAGGACTTCTGGTAATAATAACTGACTCCCAGAGAAACACATGTGATACCACGAAATGCGATCATAAAAAAAGAATGTAAACGGATCTGCCCATGTGCTAGAATTTTCTAAGAGGAGTGGACAGACTCATCTAAATGCTGGTTCAACAAAGGGATCATGAAAACAGGGGGCATTCTGAATCAGGACAGTTTGGGAAAAATAAATAGGAACGAGCACGGGAAGGCAGGGGGCTGCGGCATGAACAAGGAGTATGTTGTCCATCGTGCCCTTTCTTGTAAGGTCCCCGGGCAGTCCCGGCTGATTGTGGGGGAAACAGAAAGGATGCAGCCTCTGGACAGGGCAGGCCGCAAGGGAACTCTGGAACACAGGCTCGACGGACCATGGCAAGAAGAAAGGGAGGAGGGGGCAGGCAGCCCAGGGCTGGGTGCTGAGAAGGAAGGAAATGAAGGAGCTAGAGGGAGCACCAGGACATTGGACTCGGCAGGACAGATGGATGGGAGGAAGGAGTCCTCTGTCTCCGTGGGTGTGAGATCAGAGACATGAACAGACACTGCAAACCAAGGGTGCAGGGGAACGGGAACTCGGGCCTCTGTCCCCAAGGACCTTTCCCCAGCAAACAGTCAGCAACCACCTCTTCTGAAAGAAACCCAGTGACCACAGGCACACAGTCAGATTCCCAGGGACCACCCTCTCCCAAAGACCCCTGCACCACCCACCTGCCCCTCCCCGCCCCCTCCCAAGCCATCGCAAACTTCTCCAACTGTACCACTACAAGGCCGTCCCTGCAAGGCTGATCACAGGCCCACCCCAAGTGTACAAACAAGTCAACTCTCCCTAAGTTCAAACCTCTCAGTCTGGCTGACAGCAAACAGCTCTCTGGCGTGTTCGCTCTGATTTAAATTCTTCGTAGCTATCTCAGACACCTTTCAGAGTCACAGCGGCAATCCTCAAAACAGGTATTTTGGGGAAAACTGAGTCTCTTCCAAGTCACACTTGGATGACAGATGGAAGGAAAGTGCGTGATCAGGGTTTTGCCAGGTGAACGAGCGCTGGCCACCCTTGTCTCCCTGGGGTGTCCCTGCCGGGGTCCTCCCAGCCACTCTCCTCTCTGACACCTGGACGCTCCAGAGGGTGCTGATGAATCTACGGGCAGGGCAGCAGTGGAGACTCAGACATGGAGAAGAGACATGCGGACATGGATGGGGGAAGCAGAGGGTGGGACAGACTGAGACAGCAGCGCTGAAACAGACGCATTACCACGTGCAACCCAGACAGCCAGTGGGGATTCGCTGCATGACGCAGGGAGTCAGAACCCGGGGCTCTGTGACAACCTAGGGGCTGGGAGGGGGTGGGAGGTCGGAGGGAGCTTCAGGAGGGAGGGGACACATGTATACCCATGGCTGATTCATGCTGATGCATGGCAGAAACCAACACATTAGTGCAAAGCAATTATCCTCCAATTAAAAACAAATTTAAAAAGAGGATATAAAAGTATGAATAAAACTTTATAATATTAAGAAAAGAACCTCTTCCAAATCCACCACATCCTCAAACAGGGTAAAAAGAAGCTCTAGGATGCACTGTTTTTTTCTTTTTGAGTCAAGTAGCACGTGGGGTCTTAGCTCCCCAGTCAGGGATCAGACCTCTGCCCCCTGCACTGGAAGCACAGAGTCTGACCAAGGGAAGTCAAAAGACCTACTGTTCTGTCTGTGAAGCAACATGTAGTCCAGACCATCACACTAAACCAACTCACATGGCCACACGACCCCAACACCAGCTCACAATTCCCGGCTTTTGAGACTCAAACACATCCACGAAATCTCTTCAGACAAACAAATGAGCAACCCCTGGCCAAAGGTTTACAGGCAGCTTCTGCTTCTGTGAGTAAAACACTTACAAAATCAGTATGATTTGCCTATACGTCCTGTGTCCCCCTAAAGGTGCATTTACTTGCAGTAAGCTCAGGCACATCTAGACCTAGCATGACACGTGTGCGTTGATATTCCTTTTCCAGTACAGGTCGTGGGTTCCTTTGGAGCCAGTCTAGATCACTGCAGACCCTGAGTCTTGTCCACAATTACATGGCCTGCGTCAGAGATAACTAAGCACGTTGGCTGAGCTTTTCCACTGTGCTTTTCAGGAGGGACAGGGGAGAAAACTTTACGAGGTCAGAGGACAGAAAATCGCCGGCTCCATCGCAGTACCAGAGCAGTCCTCACCTGGAGAAGCATCTTCCCCTGTGCTAGTCAGCTCACTGGTCCCCCATCTTTTTCGATGGGGAGAAACAGCAACCACAAGCTTGGTGCATGGGACCAGCTCACAGGGGGACTTGGGCAGCCTGGACAGACAACAGAAGCTGAAGAGCGACAGCTTGGGACTAGGAAGGAAGATGGGAGTTCCAGATCCACGTGTGGACAGGCAGAAGCCATCCCACAGCCCTGAGTCACGATTCCTCAGCTATGAGGCTTGCTCACGGCATCCAGCTCACGGGGTTGTGCATACCAGTGAGGGCTTAGATGTGGGAACCACGCTTGCCCAAGGCCACCCCCTTGCACTTCTCCACCTGGCAACACTCCATCCTCCTCTGGTATACGGCCCTTCCATTGCAGCGCACAAGGCCCATCCCTTTCCTGGAGGGAGGAATTCAGGGAGGAATCCTTCTCCCTTCCTGCTCCCACAGCCACTATTGTCAGAGGTGGTGCTTCTACTGCAAGATCAGTGCTTTAGGTTAAACATCCATTTCTGTCCCTCCGGCTCCAGGCACCTCACTCTTAAACAGTTAAATATTATGCATGTGAGTCTGTTCTGGCTCTAGGTGACTTTATTGAAACATCTAGAGCTTTAGCCTGTGTGCTGTGGGCTCATTCCCCACTGCACACCGTGGCTGGCACTCAGGAGGGTGGGTGGCCACCTAGGGAAAGGCTAGATCAGCTCTCTGAAGTCTGACTGATCTTTAGATCCCCAGCATCTAATATCGTGCTTGGCACAAATAGGCCCTTGATAACTACTGATATATATTTTTTCATGAATGACACATAAATTAGTAAGCTAATTAAGTCATCAGGAAAGACATAAAGATTCAGGTGTAAATATGATCGATTACACACTTCTGCTCTGAAAGGCTGGCTCTCGAGACAGCTGGGAACTGGCCACTTGTGTTAGGTGGACACCACTGGTTCTGAGCTATGCGATTAGGATGGATGGATGATACTATGTCCTTCTGTAAACTTGAAATCGGACAGGTGTAGGGAATGACTTCTCGGCCCATCTGTGTCTGAAAGCAGCTGGTGAACGGGCTGACCTGCTTTTCAGCCTGAGGTTCAGGGAGGAACTGTCCCTGTGATCTCTGAGCGGAAAGGTCTGACTGATGCTAGGCTCCAGATCCACAGAGGCAGAGTCAGGCTGTTTGGGGCTTCCCATCCAAGATCAGCTGTGTCACGTGACGTAGGTCACGCATCTCATGGGACATCCTGGGATGTCTCTCAAAAAAAAAAAACAAAAACAGATGACACAGGGGTGTTTTCGTACCTGGCCTAGTTGTAATTCTTTGCGTAGCTTCGGGATATACTGAAGTATTTGGGAAAATAAAAGCTGCACCCCCTGCAGACAAAAGGAAAGACAGAACACATGAAGGTCTTGCTGCTGTGGTTGTCCATCTCAGCAACAGTGCCTAGCCTACTTTCCCCCTGACAACCAAGGGAGGCAGCCTCCTGGAACCAGCCACGCCTGACCTGGGGATCAGGGACAAGGACGTGGGTCAGAAACCGATGCTGGAGCTGGAAGGGATGCTCCACTTGGCACACAGGGTCTTGGGTTTGGATTATTCAGCTTCCTCCTGAAGCCCCTTCCTGTGTTTCTCCATCCTCCCACAAGCTTGCTTTATTAGAACAATTCTATGCTGGGTGTTTTCATTTTCAAATTGTACAAAAATCCATAAAACATTTTTACAGAACCCTTGGAAAGTGGTACCAAAGAATTATAACTATTTTGCCAAAGAGTATATGGATCTAATTAAAAATGAATTCACATCTCTGTTCAGATGCCTGTATTCCCTTTCTCTCTCTCAATCAATGCTCCACTTGTTAACGGACAAAATTTCCTTTTTTCCAGCTCAGTCCATTTGGAATGTGCTACCCTGCTTTTCGATTGCTTCTATGTTTAGCAAGGACAAAAATAATGAAATCAGAGCTTCCTTGACACTTTCATTCCCTGCTAAAAAGAATTCTTAAATGACTATGAAGTTATCTGAAAGTGAGTGTATTTTCAAAGCATTTCCTAAGGGAGGGGAATTACTTTGTCTAAGGTGCTTGCTATTTCTGGCCACAAAGTTCTTAAAAAGCTGATTGTGTAACCTACATCAGAAAAGTGTATGATCAGTTCAAAGCAATTTTTTTAACTTCAGATTAAAAACATAATGTTCTGAACACTGAGGGCCAGCTCAAGAGATCAACTAGCAATCTCTGCTATACTCAAGCTTGCACTCACTCATATTACATGTTTAAAAATAACATGGCAAACATTTGGGAAACGGCTGCATTTCTCTATGTGGGTTGACCGTGAATTGGCTGGCTCGCTTATGGGGGGTTACTTGGTCCTTCCAACACTCGATGGTTTTCTCCCTAGCCTGGGGGTGGCAGAGGGTCCCGGCAAAATGATACAGTGGGGTTAGCAGCCTGTGGTCAGGCTTACACAGTGTCTCCATCACAATGGAGAAAAGGGATGCCACCAGGACCACATTCATCCACAGAACGCCCAGACTCTACTCTCAGCCTCTACTGGGATGGGAGGGAGAGGGGTTAGCCAGGAAGAAGCATCAGTTAAACTCTATCAGGCTCAGGTCAAAAAACACAGATAAATAAATATTAATAAGATATAGAATCAATAGCTAAGACGTGGAATAGCAGGTATTTGGTTAGTCACTAACTTCAAATCTTCCAAAATCATAACATAGCCTCCCTTGCAACAAAAGCTCCCCATAGGTAACCAACATTTCCTCCTACTGCCTTTTGCAAACGTACAAGGTCTGTGCAAGAAGATACAAGTCAAGTCAAATGGCCTAAAACTTCACCCAAAAGGGAAAAGTATAATCCCTGCTGGTCCTAGTAAATACTCCTTTAAGAATTAAAAAAAAATCTTTTGGGTTAAGTGTTGAGTTCTCAGCCTTTAATTTTCAAAGGAGATAAAGGAGGACGCGAAAGGCTCCTTTATACAGGACTTGCTTTCAGTTTCTATAGTCAGCACAGGTCATCTTGGAGCACTCAGAGCAGCAGACAGTAACCCAGCAAAGTGAGCTAAGGCTATGGCTAGAAGCTAATCCTGCACATCTCCTGGTTGAAAGAAATCCTCTGACTGGCAAGGAAAGCAGGGGTGTACTCAGAGACCAAAGAGGCTGCAGTAGCGCCAACACAGAGCCCAGATTTACCAAGGACCCCTCCACCATCCACCTCTGCCTTCTGCCTTCCTGATGCACTGGCTGTCCCGTGTTCCACCTGGAAAGCATGCGACCTATAAACAAAAGCCTACGCTTGTCCTGGGGGCAAGGGGCGGGGCCAGCATTACCTGTGTTTCTAGCATGCATTAACCGTGGAGAGTTTTGTAAGGCTTTATCAACATCATCTGAAGTCAAATGTGGAAGAGGTGCTACAAAACAAAACAAAAAGGCAACATCCAAATGAAAAAGAGAGAGAGAATTACCTTCCTTGAAAAACAAAAAAAAGAAGAAGAAAGATAATATCTGCCCCTCCCCCCTGCCCCCAACACTCCCCACCCTAAATATCATGGGCTGCTTGGAAATCTCTCCATGGCTCTGCTGCCAGTTAGCATGGTAAAACCTAGATGAGGGCCTATATTGAATTCAGGGATGCCAGGCAAAGCATTTACACCAAAGAGTTCACACCACCCACTGTTGCACTATCTCGACTAGCTCCTTCTGATCGTACTTGACCTTTCAGAAATACTAAAGCATGCAGCAAATTCTGTAGATTCATGCCTCTGACTGCCAAGATGCCATCCCCATTCTGACAGGCTAAGCCACATCTCAAGATACCAAGCGAAAACGCTCCTCACTTTGTGTTGCAGTGGGATATGCAAGGGAGTTTGGTTTGGCTTTCGGGAAGATAAATGCCATACTTCCCATCAAGTAGGAGCCATTCCGTAATGCTTCTCCTTCCGTTTGGACATCGTGGAGATGAAATAACGTGTGACCAGGTAAAGCTCTGTTTCCCTCTGATATGTGATCATCTCCGTCAGGGGAACCCTGGAGGAGCAACTGAACGCTAGAGGTGACTTTGCTGCTTCTTATAAAAGAGCCACTTTTCACCCCGCATCTGGCTAAGTCATCACCTTCTGAGCATTCTCTCAGATCCTAATGGGAATCGGGTTAGGGCAGTAACAGGGCTGAACCCTCTGCAACTGAGGTTAAGAAGGACCTCAGACAGTGCTCTTCGTGGGAGAGGGGACCACCTTACTCTCTCTGAGGTAGTGCAGGTGTGACAGAAGGATGTCAGCGTTGTAGCTCGGGGTGAGCCTCTGGAAGTCATCTTTGGTCATCTTGCACAGCTCCTTCCCGTCGATATTCTGGAATAATAAGATGTCAACGTCTGGAAGCCCATATTCTTTGACTGCCCACTCCAGCCACTGCCGGACATGGTCTGTACTCCATAGTGTGGGA